>NC_071121.1:17758750-18458333 GCF_024256425.1 Clarias gariepinus
TGGATGTGTTGTGCTCTTTAAGAAAGGGGCCCGCCCCTCCCTGCTGGCCCTCACTTGTGCTTGTGTGGTTGGTCACGTTGGCTGCTGGAGGTTATTAATAAATACGTCATGTTCATGCTGTCTATATCGCTCAGGTCATTTTTATTAAACATATAACACTGGGAAAGATCAAAGAGTTTATATAAGTGATCAAAAGAGGCAAATTTTCCATCTATATAAAAGTCCTTAACTGTGGCGAGTCCTTTGCCTCTCCACAGTAAGAATACCTTGTCCGACTTGCCAGGCAAAAAATTATTATTATCGCAGATAGGCAGGTGTACTGAGGGACATGTAATATTCAAAGCAGTTTTAATTTGATTGAGAATTCTAATGGAGTTGAGCACAACAAAGTTTTTACATTGTGACTTTTTTAAAGATACAGTTTTAGAGAAAAGAATAGTGGCTAAGGAGCTACCAACAACTGACCGAGCCTTCATATACAACCACTTGGGTAGCGAGTCTATCAAACTGTCAGCAGTTTGATCACTCATCTGCCAAAACATCTTAGCCCTGGCATTAGTGGCCCAGCAATAATGGCGGAACACTGGTAGCGCTAGACCACCTAACTCTTTCGGCTTATGCAAATGGGCCTTAGAAATTCTATGTGCTTTGTATCCCCAGATAAATGGAAAAATGACAGAATCTAATTGTTTAAAAAAAGAATGTGGCAGATACACAGGCAAATTCTGAAAGAGATAAACAAAGCGAGGAAGAGAGACCATTTTAATGGCGTTGACCCGACCGATTAAAGATAGCGGAAGAGCCCTCCATTTATCAATGGATAATTTTAACTTATTAATAGCTTCTGTGAAATTTAAACTAAAAATATGTTTACAGTGTTTAGGAATGATTAACCCCAGATAAGTAAAGTGATCCTCTGAAATTCTAAAAGGTAATGACCTCAGGAACTGAGCATCCAGCCCCTCACCCAAAGGCATGAATACACTTTTCTCCCAATTGACAGAATAACCTGAGAAAGAGCCAAAAACCCCAAGTGATTCCATTAAAAATGGCAAGGAAGAAGAAGGATCATCTAAATATAAAAGTAAATCATCCGCATATAAAGACACCTTAACCTCAGAATGACCACATGCAATACCCCGTATCTCAGAATGATTACGAAGGTGTATAGCCAGGGGTTCTAGGGCTAAATCAAATAACAGTGGGCTTAAACAACATCCCTGACGTGTGCCACGCTGAAGAGGAAAAAAAGCAGATTTATCCGAATTAGTAATTATTGCAGATTTAGGGGAAGAATAGAGCATTTTTATCAATAGTTTAAAATTCTCACCAAAACCAAACCGATCTAATACAGAAAACATATAGCTATATTCAATTCGGTCAAAAGCCTTTTCAGCGTCTTTAGAAAGAACAGCCGCCTTAGAACTCTTACTTTGATTATTGTACAAAATATTTAACAGACGACGTGAATTAAAAAATGAAAATCTTCCTGGGACAAAGCCAGTTTGATCTGGGTGAATTAGCGAAGCCACATGTTTATTCAAACGAGTAGCCAAAATCTTAGCAATCACTTTTTGATCAAAGTTAAGAAGACCTATAGGCCTATAACTAGAGGGCTCTGTAACATCTCTAGCTTTTTTCTTCAGAACGCATATATGTGCCTCATACAAAGAATCTGGAAATTTTTCCTTCTCAATCGAATGATTTATCATTCTAAGCATTAAGGGGGCGATTGCATTTGCATTAACCTTATAAAATTCCACACTGAACCCATCAGGGCCTGTGGCTTTCCCTTTTGAGAAGGAACTTATCGCCTCCAAAATTTCACAGAGAGAGAACGGTTCCTCTAATTCCTCTCTGGCACTTTCATTAAGTTTAGGAAATTCTACCGCATCAAGAAATTGGCACCCTATATCATTCAGCTCTAAACAGCTGGAAGAATAAAGATGTTTATAAAATTCAGCAAAACGATTATTAATTTCTTTAGGATGTGGTAACAAAGTTCCATTCTGAGATTTAATTTGATGTATCGCCCTGCTAGCCCGCACCCCTCTTAATTGCCTGGCAAGAAGTTTATCAGCCTTATCTCCCAGTTCGAACTGTTTCTGTTTAATTAACAAATTAGAAACCTGATCATTCAAAATAGAGTTATATTCATATTTCAACTTAAGAATAGCGTTAAGGTCAGTCTGAGATTTAGATACACGAAATACTTGTTCTGAGGACGGCAATATAGATTCTATCTCAGACAGACGCCTGCGCTTCTCCCTCCTCAACGAGGATTCATATGCAATAATGTGACCCCTTAGCACTACTTTACAGGTTTCCCAAAGACAAGAGTCTGAAACGTCCCCCTTGTCATTGGTCTTCACAAACTGGCTTATTCCAGACACGAACTCAACTAACTTAATAATTGGGGGAGACTTTAATAGCTTTAGAGGAAAAAGTAGCTTGATAAACTTGTGAAATCCAATTTGCCCTCAGCCGCATTTGTTCATTGGGTCTAATATGGGTTTCCTGAAGGAAAATAATATCAGCCGACAACGACTTTAAATGTGTAAGCACTTTTCCCCTCTTAATTGGGTGCCCCATTCCTCTCACATTCCAACTAACAAATGTAATATTCACTCCGGCATTGTTATCACTATTAGTAGTAATGCCACTCATACAGCGTAATCAAAAACATAAACATAAAGTCAGTAGTTATCATAGCATAAATAAACCTTATCTGGTGCAACAAAAAACAAGAAAAAAAACACATGAACTCCCCACAGCTGCCCCAGGAACTATGGCAGCAAATATTCCCCATCTTCTCGGAGACGACAGGAGTGCAGAGTAGGACCAAATTTGCTTACCTTAACTCAGCAGAATAGCAAGAACACAGGAAAAACCCACGAGGCGTAAAAACAAAACAAAGACTTCTGATCCTCTCCGCGCACATAACCACTGAATCACATACCACAGTGAAAAATAAACAAAATATTCCAAAGTCCACTTCTGTTAATCGAGGTAAATACTCAGACCAAGCTGAGTAAAGTCACACGTAAAACCTACGCTGAGTCATTCGACAAGTTACCCACGAACTTCTTTGCCTCTTCTGGAGATTCAAAAGAAAACTCCCGACCGTTATGATGCAGCATCAGTTTCGCTGGGAAACGCAGGGACCATTTCAACCCGGCCTCTCGTAGAACTTTCGTGACTGAGCTGAAGGCACGTCTCCACGCAGCTACCTCCGGAGTATAGTCAGGGAAGATGTACATCCGCTTTCCTTTATATTCCAGAGGAAACTTTTCCCGGCTCAGACGAAGGATTAAATCCTTGTCCCGATCATTGTGGATCCGTGCGATAATGGTACGAGGTCTCTGGCCTTCAGATGGCTTGGGTAACAGTGCCCGGTGGGCACGATCAATTTTCACTGGTTTGGGGAAGTTGTCTCGGCCGAAAAGTTCCGTAATCAGGTCCAAAATGAACACCGAAGGGCGTCCCCGCTCTTCTCCTTCCATTATTTCCACCAGGGCATTCACATTACCCTGTGAAACAGAGTCACTCGCATTGGCGTCCTCTTTCATAGCTGCAACAGTTTTTGAAGATTTCTTCGACGCCATTTTCAGACACAGAATGAGTTAACGATATGACGAAAATCGCCCTCGAGGACCCTATTTACCACAAGATATTCAGAACAGCTAAAACAATGTAGCATTCAGAGAGTCATTATGGACATTAAAATGAACTGATGGTACTTTAGTTGTAAAAAAATTCAAATTAAAGCGCCAACGGAGAGGAGCTCAAAAAAAGACGACTACTCCATGATCTGCTTGCGTGCAGACAACCAAGGTAGACAGACAACCAAGTTCACTAGCTAATAATTTTATTTGTATAAAGAATGACCTGTTATATAGTCTATATATCTTTTTTGTCTGTTTATTGTTAATATAAAAAATAAATTCGAAGACATCAATCTTGAAATATAGAAATAACAGGTATAATAGACTTTAAAATAGAACAATAATAAATATAAAGTTAAACAAAACATTACAATTACTCAGAGAATCATAAAAATGCTATGTTGTTTCTGTAAACATATCGTTGGGTTGTTTATGCTGGGTCAAAATTCTGGGTTATTTCGGATACCTTAAACACATCGTTGTGTTGCTCATGTTGGGTCAAATGGGATAGTAAGTGGGGTAGTAAGTCATTTACAAATGAACACCTGGTTGGGTTATTTTGATCCAACAACTGGTTTATTCTTTATTCTCTGGTTTCTCCAAACGGCAGCCTGCAAAATGTTCGAAATATTATCGTTATTGTGTCACAAGTGTAACTTTCTGAGATTTGAGCTTTATGAAATCTCCCGGCGCTCTGCGCATAACACCGGCCAAACGCAGCCTCATCTTGTAACGATGCGGCTCAAGCGAGGGGCAGAGCTGTACATAAACTGTTCAGAACAGGCAGATTCACAGGCTGCTACCATGCAGAGTTCTGAACAGGCAAAGGCGCCTGTTTATACATGTGATTGCCAGGCAACGCCGCCTCAGGCAATCACCTGAATGAGCTGCACCTGAAAAAGACAAAGACAAAGCACGCAGAAAGTGAAGAGACAGAGACAGAGCCCAGCCTTTGCCTCCCTAAAACGCTAGCGAGTTAGAGAGAGAGTGAAAGAGAGAGCAGCACACAGCAGTCCAGCGTGTGCACTCAGTTTAAAAGTGCAAAGCACAAAGAAACTCTCTCTCTCCAATAAAGTCTTGGTAAGGGCATAATCCCCGAGAGAATAAGTTTTGTATCAGTTTCCAGAGCCCCGTCCATTCTCGCGTAGACGGTGGAGCTCTGTTTGCTTTGTGTTTTCAGTTTTCTTTTGGGTTCCTTTTATTTTTATTAATTAATAATCCCACGCCATCTCCAAATGGGAAAGTCTTCCCGTGCCTGTCATAAGCATCTCACAACTCCTATTTCGTTGCCCCCCTCTAAAGCCCTGCATCAGGGCTCTTATGACCATTAAAACATCTCGTGGTGCGGCTTTCCATACTGCACCCGTAACACTAACTAAGAGGCCCTTTATTATACTGCGTTCATTTAATTTAAATTAGGTTTGGGCTTGGGATTTTAATTTTGGCATCGTGATCCTTCTCTTTAATTTCCTATAGTCTAATCAGCGCTCAGCCGCACGCATAAAGTTAAAAAAAAGCGTCGGGAAAAAAACAGTAAGGATAATAATTTAATAATTATTCAATAAATTAGTGATTTCTTTGGTTTTTGACTGTAATGATGAAGGTGATCATGTCATCTCGTTGTCTCCGCAGCAGTGGATGCGCATATAATTCACCTTTCATACAAATTACATAATTTAAAATTTGTTTCCCATTAGTTTAAAAGCAGACTTTTCGCTTTCTATAAGTATATATTTTTTCACGTCTGTGAGGCGAGTATACACTGAGTTTTAGTTCATTTTCTGATGCGCTCAAGTTCACCAAAAACAATACCAAATAGCGCACCCTGTTTACTTTCATTATTTTACAAAGCAGGATGCAGGATTATTTTTTTTATAGTCTAAATAAAAATTATTTTCTAAACATGGGCTATTGTTTACCCCCTCCTCTTTAATTTTCTACAACGTCTTATCAGCGCTTGACCGCACACAAAGTTTTCCAGAGCACGGTGGAATTTTGTTGTACTAAATAATATTTGTGCAGTATAATCAGGGCCTCTTATTCCTATTTATCCTGGGTTGTTGTTCTTTTAGTGTTACTGTGTGTGCTTTACAATGTCAGACAACATTCAAATGCAAATAATTCGCCACTCCCCAGTTGTGAATCAGCTGTTCTCACCTATACACTTTAGAAACACTTAAGTGCACCTCTCTTTACTTTAAGAGCCCCTTGGATCTGAGTGAATACAAGGCATGTTATGATGAAGAAACTTTCAATCTCTTCCATTCCAGCGATTAAAAAATGGTAACAATTTTGTAATCCATAGAAGCTCAGTGGTCCGAGCACAACCTCTCGCAGGTGCCCTTTTCTCTAAAAACGCTGTGTTCATGGGGGTGGGGCTAAGAAACACACATCTTGGTTTATTAATTTTACCCCCTTTTATTTGGGGTACAGTGACTGAAGTGACTATTTTTTTTTCAGCAGAGCTTCTGTTTCACTGAAAAATCCACTACTTTCAATGAATATGCAAGAACAATAAACGCCTCTTAACACACACACACAACACACCAAAACACAAAGAACGCAGAACAAACGTCATGAGCACTTTCCTTCCCGAAACAGAGCAGCAGTGAGCATTTACTTACATCTAACCTGAGTCATTTACATAAATCACTGATCAATAGCTCAGAATACATACATTTAAACAATTTATTTATAAAAATTTATCTGTTTTACATGAAAATTTACAGGCTTGTTATGCTAGTGTTACACATGATAAAATCTAAAGGCTCACTGTGTTAACATTTACTTTGCCTAAATTTGATGCAAATAAGGAATACCTATATTTAATTTAAATAAAAAAATGTACTGTAATTTTGGTACTGTGATTGTAAATTTGTTTAATGTTTCACTTGTATGTCAAAAGATTTTGCTGTTACAGCGCAATTGGGGTGCTACTGGGATATAAAAATGTAATTTGTTAAAACATTTTCATTATTCATTAAAGACAATTATAATGATCATACCAGCCTACTGCATTTCATTCTTATAATAACGCAACTGAATGACATCGGCATCGCAGTAGCATGTCCTGACAATGTTTCAATTTTATAGTCATTTATAAAAATGACTGCTACAAATTTAAAGACCACAAAGTATAAGATCACACAAAACCCTACACACATAGCTTTTCTAATTACACATGATAAAATCTACAGGCTCAATAATTTCTAATAAGATTTAATTTAAAATAGTACTGTGGTTATGAATTTGTTTAACTACAATGTTTCATTAGATTTTATTCCCTATTGCGGCTCATTAATCCTTGAGAGAACAAACTAAGGGCTGAGGCATCAGTCTATAGTTATATAACGCTACTCAGCGGCAAAAGCCAGCAAACGCACAAACCATAATGGCGTGGTGGTAAAACCAATATTCCGGTTGAATATCATTTGTATGTGGAAGACACTTGGAATATCAGGGGGTATCAACAAGTTTCAAGATTAACTCTGTTTACAAGCTCTGTTTTTCCCCTGTTTGTCATCTCTCGAATGCCTTAAAACCTGGCAGTAGAATTTGCTATTGACAGTCTAACAAAAGGCGATAAGCATTCCACTTGGTTGAGCTGCAGACCTACTTCACCTTTTTTGGTTGTGGAAATGATGGGCTCCTCCACTGTGAAGATTGTGAAGACTGTGTTGCTTTGTCTCAGGATCGTACCCATACACTCAAGTTTCATCACCAATAATAACCCTCAAAACAAAGGATGGGTCTTTCACAGCATGTTGACGTTCTTGGCAGACTTCGATGTGAATTTCCTTCTGCTCCTGGGTCAGCAGCTTGGGGACAAATTTGGCAGTAACATAAAGCAAGGGGTTGAGCTTGTTGAAGGTCTTTCTGATCTTTTGTCATCTACCAGCGATGTTCTTCTGCTCTTAAGGCGGAGTCATTGCAGCATCGCTGTGAACTTGCTGAATTATGCCAAAGTCTCTGTGGCAGATTTGCTCAGTTTTACTAGGAATTTTGAATTTAGTCTTTGTTCTAACTTGCTATAAATGATGCAATAACAGGTAAAACACAACGTTACTCACGCGGTCAGAATAGCACCAGTTGCACACCAATGTACACAGAATGACGTTTTTTGGTACACTGACTTATAAAGGTATAAAGGTTGTGCAGCTTCACACTGCCATCTGTTGGCGTAAAAGTCTTGAAACTTTTTGATAACCCCTAGTATAATGGATTTGTGACATCTGTTTGTGGCATGTGTAGACTTTCTTTATGCAAGATTCCTAAATTACAGAAGTGTTTAGTCCTTTCTGTAGGATATCAGTGTAATGGAACGAGGTAGCTGAACCATGGTAATGTTTTTCTATAAAAAAAAATTAAAAAATGCTGTGGTAAAGACAATTCAGTACAATTTGGCATGCCAAAAAGAAGTGTGCATCCTTGTCTAATTGTAATTGTCTGCTGTGGCAGCAGAGACGAGAAGAACACCAAGTGTTCACTAGTTTGAAAAAGGTATAAGATATTTATTTAATTGACTTACAAGTGCAATGGACAGTTGTTTGGTTAATTACAAGAAAGAGAGGTGTATAAATATACATATGAAGAGAGAGAGAGAGAGAGAGAGAGAATGCATTGATGTATGTATCTATGTGTACAACCTTTCAGGCCAAATGTTCCAGAGATTGAGGGCTGCTCCCCAGTGAACTTCTTTGGAGTTTTCTGTTTCCTTCCTAGCTCAGTGGTAAATAGAGAATAACAACAGGTCATATTCACATACATTAATGGTCAATAAATTTACTATAGAACTGTAAAAAGCAAGGCCCGGTTTCCCGAAAGCTTTTTAGCGGTAAGTAGTTCTTAAGTTGTACCTCAACCTCTCTCTTAACGTAATAGCGCGATTCCCAAAAAGGTCATACTTTTATGTATATCTGGGTCTGGACTAACCTTTACTCACTCTTAGCGTTGTTTCAGCTGAAGGCGCTAGTTGCCACCACTGTGCAGCAGTCTTTATAAATCAGCGGTGTACAGTAGCAAGCACATTATAACACATTATCAAAGTCGTATTAATCATGGAATATACTGTGGGCCTGTTTAAGAATTTAATTTTATTTAATATCAGAACTAATAGAGTGACTTTTATTTAGCTTATTCCATAATGTGGCTAATGCATTAAAATTGGCAATCCCTTAAATATTGAACACATGGTAAACAATTTGACAGCGATACAGCATGTTGTTGTGCTAAACTGAAGATGGCGCTGTCTGCAGAGCCGTGTGGTTCATGTAAATTTTTATTTTAGGCAAAACTTTGCATATTTCGCCTGAGGTGGCTATTAAAAAAAATGTAACGGTTGAACATCAAAGGGTGCCATGCTCTCGGACTCCATTTTGTTTTCATTTGTGTTTTCTTTTAGTTTTGGACTTCAGTTCAACTATAAATAGCCTTTTGTTCCATTGGTCCTTGTCTGGCATCTGTTTAGTTAAGTGGGTGTTTATGTTTTCTCGTTCTCGGTGGCACGCCATTTCCCATAGCTCCTGGTTTGTCCTGTCTTTGGTTTTGTTCTGTTGATGCACTGTTATTTTTCATTCCTACTGTTATACCTTAGCCTAGCCTATGTTTAGCTCCATGTTAGGTTTAGCCTCTTGTGTTTAGCTCCTAGCCTGTTGTGTCTAGCCAGAATAAACTAGTATATTAACTCCTTGTTTATCATAACTCCTTGTTTAGCGTAACTCTTGGTTTAGCATAGCTCATGTGTAGCTTAGCTTATGTGTAGCTTAGCTCATGTGTGCTGAGCCCTTGTTTAGCTTAGTAGCTATTGTGTAGCTTAGCTCTCATTTGGTGAAGCTCATTAGTTTAGATCCTGCTTAGTGTAGCCTTTGGTTTCTCGTATGCCCCGTATTGCTCTTCCTTAGTTCCTTTATGTAGATGTCTATTTATGTTCGGTTTTTACTTTATTAAAAGACCTTTTTCCACATGATCACCTCTGCCTATATACCTTTCATAAAGCCCAAACACAGCACCCTGTTACAGAATGCCAGACCTTAAAAGTAGTATAGCGGAGGGGCCTCCCCTGGATAATTTTTTTTTGGGGGGGGGGGGCGTTATAATCATCAAGTCGGAGCAAGCTGACCCCGTGGGAAGTCGGCTTGCCATCCGACAGAACAGCGTGGAGCACGCAGGAGCGAGAGAAGCAACACCCTGCAATGCTCAGAGAGAGACAGGAGAGGGCGGGAGAGAGCAACGCAGCCAGATTGGAGAGGGTCGCGGCTGGCAATACGACGCGTAACCCCAAGGACACAGGACGACAAAACTAGGGGTAGGGAAAAAACCCAGTCGGTGTGTCGGCAGAAGGGGCACGGCGTGGAGCAGCTACAGCAGAGGAGAGTGCTCCAACAGCTGGCAGGCGAGCTCATCGAGCAGATCGGCATATGATGGGACACAGGGGATCATGAACGCATGCAGACCCTGCTGGAGTTGGGTGAACGGCTCCAGAGCCAGCTCAGCCAGTTGAATAAGGAAAGCCCAGAACCCCCAGAGAGCCCCGCTGCGGGCCCTAAGAACCCCAAAAGGCATGATCCAGATCTGCCTCTGCCAGGCCTCGACAACCTCGTGCTTCCGGCTCTACTCTGCTTTGTCGGCCTTTACTACGTTGAGCTACCGCCTCTTCCATGCCTCGTTGACGACGGCGAGCTTCGGCTTCGCCGACGACCCAGCTCCTGTGTTCCTCGTTCCGCCGCCCTGTTTCTTCGACGACGAAGTCGTGCTCCTCGCTCCGCCACCTGGATTTGGCAACGACTCAGTTCCAATGCTCCTTGCTCCGCCGCTCCAGTGTAGCGCCTTTGGAGGAGGGGTAATGTCACGGTTGAACACCAGAGGGCGCCATGCTCTCTGACTCCATTTTGTTGTCATTTGTGTTTTCTTTTAGTTTTGGACTTCAGTTCCCAGAGTGCACCTCGGTCAGGTAATGGGAGCACACCTGAACCGAGGGTTAGCTAATTAGTTCAACTATAAATAGCCTTTTGTTCCATTGGTCCTTGTCTGGCATCTGTTTAGTTAAGTGAGTGTTTATGTTTCCTCGTTCTCGGTGTCATGCCATTTCCCCTAGCTCCTGGTTTGCCATGTCTTTGGTTCTGTTCTGTTGAGATTTCATTCCTACTTTGTTATACCTTAGCCTAGCCTATGTTTAGCTCCGTGTTAGGTTTAGCCTCTTGTGTTTAGCTCCTAGCCTGTTGTGTCTAGCCAGTATAAAGTAACTCCTTGTTTAGCTTAGCTCATGTGTAACTTGGCTCATGTGTAACTTGGCTCATGTGTAGCTTGGCTCATGTGTAGCTTGGCTCATGTTTAACTTAGCTCATGTGTGCTTAGCCCTTGTTTAGGTTAGTAGCTATTGTGTAGCTTAGCTCTCATTTGGTGAAGCTCATTAGTTTAGATCCTGTTCTGTGTAGCCTTTGGTTTCTCTTATATCTTATATGGCCCTGTATTGCTCCTCCTTAGTTTCTTTATGTAGATGTCTATTTATGTTCGGTTTTTCCTTTATTAAAATACCTTTTTCCACATGATCACCTCTGCCTATATACCTTTCATAAAGCCCACACAAGCACCCTGTTACAGCAACAGATTATGGAGGTTTTTAACCTGCTTAAATATGCGCTTGCCAGGCCAACGCGTCATACTTATGCAATACGTCCCAATGTCCAGCTGCTTGCTGCTTGTTTAAAATATGGTTAATTGATCATTAGCCATTCATGACTGGATGGACTTTTCTCTTGACACGTTTAATTTTATGATGAAATTACATTTACATTACATTTAGTCATTTGGCAGACGCTCTTATCCAGAGCGACTTACATTTTTATCTCTTTACACATCTGAGCAGTTGAGGGTTAAGGGCCTTGCTCAAGGGCCCAACAGTGGCAACTTGGTGGTTGTGGGGTTTGAACCTGGGATCTTCCGAACCGTAGTCCAATGCCTTAACCACTGAGCTACCCCTGGCCCAGAAATTTGTTTTAGTTAAATGAGAAAATAAACTTTCAGACCCCATTTATTTTTTTAAATGATTGTAATGCTTAATACACCTATCTCACCTATGCTGTTTGACTCGCTGTGAGATGCGATGTTATACCCCTATCTCACCTATGCGGCTTTGCGCGGTGGCTGTAAGTACAGTTCATCATAATGATTATGCTTACGTTTCCATCTTTCTGTGTGAAGAATTAAATGTTTTTGTTTTTTTGGGGGGCCGGCCCTCGCGGAAGCTTGCGGACCATGCAGGACTTCACGAAACGTCAGTGAAACATCAGCGAGCAATCATGGCGGCACTGCATCTCACCGTGAGTCAAACCGCATAGGTAAGATAATGGTATTAAACCTCTACTCTGTTATCTCATCGTATTCATTCCATAAGTATGCTATACAACCGCAACAACTGACATGCTTTACATTGTTTCTGAAGCTGGCGAAGGGTCTCATCAGCTGTTTGTCAACTATGATTGTATACCCGGTTTGTTCACCACCACTACAGGTTACATGAAAATATTAGTGACAGTTTGGTGATTTAATTTATATATTTGTCTATTATGGCATGCTATTGATAAGTTAACCCATAAAATAAACGTTATTGGAAGATTTTTGTGCAATGTCTAATTTGCATAGAAAGTGCTGTCTTTCTTAAAGCTGCCATGCAAAAGGAGTGAAAAATCAATTTCCGAACAGTCGATTTAGCTAATTCAGGACCTTCACTGTGACAGCGCCTTGTAATGTCAGACGTAAGAGGCATTGACTTAAGAAGACTTCTAAGGGACAGTTCGGGAAACACACTTAGAAAAATAATCAACTTACGTGAGATATATCTTAGGAGTCTACTTAGCGTGCTAAGAGTGCATTATCAAGAAACTGGGCCCAAATTAAATGCGAGCAAAATGAGGAAACCATATTACACTTTCATTTTAATAGCTAGCCATAGGTCTAAAGCTTATGTGCTCCTGTGCTTCTAATCAAGTATAACACCAACAGAGATAATAGAACCACTCCTCTTCTTGGAGTTCTATGTAAAGTAAACCTGCAATTACTTATCTTTAATAAGGGTAATTCTAGGTTGTTTTTTTATAAACAAGGTAATGTGTATGCCAGTCGCCATTTGTGTGTTTATGTGTGTATGTGTGTGCATGTATTTGTGTGAGTATATTTTGTGTTGTGCAAATTAGCCTTCAAGGCCATCTTTATAAAAAAGAAATAATAATTACTAATTAGTCTGTGAAAATGCAATAAAAGCAATGTTAATGTGGGGACTTAAGTCCTGTAGATGTCTGTGGGGTTAACATTGCCTTTATGTTACCTTTATTGGTCTTTATGGACTTTAATGCTCTGCAGTAATTTCTTAATTTGTATGCGCCGTAAAAAACCTCCTGCAGTCTGTGGACACTGATATAGCAGGTCTAAATGGTATCCTGTTACATGTGTGATTCATATAACTGTCTCACAAACAATTTGGGTAACTAAATCTATAACATGCTCATATTACAGAATAGGGTATTTAGACAGTTTTTTTTTTTTTTTTTGACCGATTTTGCCTTCATATTCCACCACAGAGAATTTTAAATGAAGCAATGAATATGCCAATGAACTGTACATGTTCAGATTTTTAAGTTGTTAAAGCAAAAAAAAAAAAAACTGTTTAGGAATTACTGCAAATTTTAGTTCTATCTATTTTCACAAGCTTAAACGTAATTGAAAAATTTTATTGTTATGGCCAGGTGTGGCCCACTTTCTTGTTATATCATGACAAATTAAAGAGATAATAAAAGGTATGGAGTTGAGTAAAACTGTTAAATGTTGCATTTAGTAACTGTTTATTAAAATTTAATATGTGGTCCAAAAAAATGTTGATATCAGATATTCATAGCAGAAATTTTAGGAGTGGTTAAATCAACAACTTAGATTACATTCTTAAAACCATCAACACAAAAAGGCCTGGTGGACCACACAGGACAACTAAAGTGAATGACTTTCACAACATATAGCCAAGCCAAAAACACCCTGAAGAGGGTAGTTGTACAGTATCTTTGTCTACAATCAAGAGTCATCTTCTGGAATATAAACTCAAAGGGTTTACCTAAAGAGGTTTTCCATTTAACCTTCTTTAAATCTAAATACCACAAGCAACCCCAGATCAAACAAGACCATCAAGCCTCTACAGGCTTGCAGTAATCACTTTGTATGATGGGTGCTTCATGCATTTCCTTTCGCACTCTGATAAGCTTATTGCTCTGGAATAGAGTAAATGTGGACTCATTAGTAATAGGTTGTTCATGAACAATTAGTTTTTTTTAATGATTTTTTAACGTGACTCAGAAGAATAAGTAGTCTCGGAGAGTGATTTGTTCAGTTTTTACTGGGCGTGAGTAGTTACCCTTAAGTCTTTGGTTCGAATCCTTCGTTATTTTGTTACATGACTCCCATAGACGCTATGCAGTGCAGGTAACAGAATTGAGTGGTTCTCCTCAAATAGTCTTTTAGCCTGAGTTGTTTGTTCTTTTGTTACGCTACTCCCATAGACCCTATGACATACAGTACACAGGAAACAGAATTTAACAGTTCTTCTCAATGAGTCTTCTACTCCTAGTCGCACTTTCTTTTGTCACATGACTCCCATAGACGCTATGCAGTGCAATATATTTAAAAGAACGAACAACTCGGATCAGAAGATATGAGAGGTGAGCTGCTTATTCTGTTTATCATAATATGTCCTTAGCTGCATCGTAATATTTTCATTACTGGAAATATAGATAAAATATGTATATGTAGATGTGTTGCGGGTCTGTTTATTAATAGTGTAACATTTTATTTTATTTCTGAATATAAGAATGAAAAAAAATGTTTTCTTTATTAGCCTCAATAACAAGTGATTTTCTTATAACCAAACAGATGTTTAGTCCTAATCCTGTAAGCTCCCATCACATTGTTCAAGTGGAAATGCTTTTAATTTCACTATTAAACACAGCTGTGACTTCTAAGAATAATTTGTTGCAATGCAATTTTACCAAGCATTTAAGCATGTTTTTGTTAAAATATTTTTTTTACCACATTTATTTTTAAAAGTCGACAATTAAGCATTACTCTTTCAGGTTTTAACAATGTGTTTGACTGTTCTTAACACGACAAATGATTTGCATCCAATTATTAAATATAATCCTTATATTTATAATTGTTAGTCCAATTACTTTTGAGCCTGTTAAACCGCTTAAATTAAAACAGAAAATTGCTGCTTCAGTAACATTCTGTACATCACAAGCTTAATTTCAGTATATTGTGGTGGTGTACCGAGGCAAAATTATAAAAATTACTTTCCCACTAAAATTCATAAACCTTTAAATATTTATCTAATAATTAGTATTTTAATGCATATCCAAAAGACTGAATTCCACTTAAGAAATAGCTGTGTGGTAAAAGAGGGGTAACCTTACTATGCTTCATCCTTTCTGGGTCTTCTTTAGGGAAAGATGGAGATAGACTGCTTCCCTTGCATTTACTGCCTCCAGCATATGAACAAGTTCCTTTTTGTTGCTGTTGCTGGGAGCTGTGCTGTTGTCTTTTCTCACGCCTCTGGTCAGTGCACTCGCCATTCTGGGAGGGCTGGGACATTTCCTGGGTTTTCTTTACTTTAAAAAAGACTGTCGAGGAAGGCTTGCTGTCCAAAGGCCTGAGACAAGGTCCGCATACTCTTAAAGGGGGCACATTATAGGAGAGAAATAGAGGTTGATTTTTAATTAGCTGTTAAAATTTTGAGTAGTCATCAAGTATAATTATCATTATTACAGGCCAGAAGTTATGTTTCAAGGAAGTGCTTATGTTCAACATATGGTACTAATTAGTCATCCATGGTTAGTGCTGAATTGTTCTAAATAGTCTATAATTAGTAATAAATGCAGACACACACACACACAGAGGAGAGAAGATGGATTTGTGGTTTCTATCTGCCTTTGTCACCCACTGTTTTTTTTTTCTCCTAATGAATTAATGATCTGCTGAGTGGTAAACACTGATCAACCATAAAATTTACCCCACCTGCCTAATATTTTGGAACAATAATAGGATCCACAAATCCACAGCTTCTCATCTGTTAAACATGGGGGAGGCAGGGCGTGCATGACATAAAGATTCAGTTAAATTCTTCACAGTACTGATGGATCATGACTCACAACAGGGTAATGTCTATAGGATTCAGACTTTGGGAAATACTGTATTTGACAGCAAATGATGTAAGTCTCCTTCTTGTGTCGCCAAAACATCAAAACCATTAAGGTATAAATCTTATAAATCCTTGACGTAGTTAAAAAGTATCAGGATTTATTTATTCATGAAGACTCGAGTTCCTTCAGTCAGTAGGGGCATGCCCAAAATGTAGATGCATTAAAAAAAATAAAAAAAAAACAGAAGTACATATGTGTTATAGTGTAAGCATATTTTAGTAAATTATACTTGTATGCAGCAATGTAACACTATGATAATATTAATAAGCATAATATTAATCTTATTGAAAAAATATTAAACCTAGTGAAAAGCAAGATTACTCTAACGTGACAAAAAAAAAATTTAAGTAAGCAGGCAGAAGATCAGTACTGTATGCAGAAGTAAGAAGAGATAAAAAGGACCCCATGCATATCATAAAAAAACAGAAGGCATTGGTGCACTTAGAGGTGGGAAAAGCAGACAGAGTATGACAGGTCATAAAACATAATGGGTTCACTTAGGGGTTAGACAAGAAAAGCAGACGACTAGACAGGTCATAAAACATAAACAGTAAGTGGATGGGTAGTGATACTCAGTGTACAGTGTGTGCCCAAAGTACATGGAGGAAAAAACCCTAGAGTGACCCAGACAGGAACTATACTTATTTTATAGTTAGCTGTCATGTGTATGATAAATAGACAAGATAAGCGCCAGGTGCCAGACCAGATATAGACACGAGCATAAGATAAGACACAAGGTACCGGACTTGGCAGAGACAGGAGCACACTCAATTAAGGATCGAAAAGTGTTGGATATACGTGCTACGAATGTAGACAAATAAACAAAAGACACACAATCAGTTTTAACTATACTAGGTTTAATAAGAAGTACAACACAAAATAGCATGTGCTTCAACATAATGACAAACAGGGAGATACATGAAAATTCGATATAAAAATACAAAGTATAAGGCCCAACATGTACAAAAAACATAGGGCGTCTGGGTAAGCATTAAAAGAAATCACATATCAAACATCAATCTTCTATGACCCAGAACAACACCCACAAGATGATCAGTAAGGGGGACAAAAGCAGGAATGCAGCGGTTCAGAATTGGTGCAGGTGCTGAAGGAGAAGTCCGTTTGGGTACCAACAGTTGCACTCTCATTAGTTTGTGTACTAACGGACACTTTAAAATGGGTGGCAACACTTACATGACGAACAGACCTTAGAATAGAAGGAGCTGAAGTACCAGACTCTGGCGTTATCGGCCTAAGTGCATGAGGAGAAGCACTTTTTAACTCCAGGCGAAGTCTCTTAGAAGGGCTAAGATTGGAGTCATCCTTCCTGTAGTAAGCCCTTGCTTATAAAAAAACTGCATTAAGGACATAGGTGGCTGACACTCAGCCTAAATGAGGCCTGCAAAGGCTAGTTCCATGGCAGGTCCAGTAGGGTTGTAATCTGTACTGTCCATGCTGTCCGAGTCGTCCAGAGGGATGCAATGATCACTTGGGCAAGTACAATCAGCTAAAAGATTAAAATAAAATACATAAGTACAGCAAATTGGGGAAAAAAAATTTAATTAGTGCGAAAGAGATGCTTACCCATGGTTTGTCTTTTGAGAACTGTAGAATAAACCAGGAAAAACGAGGAATGCATAGTAAAATTAAGCGCAAAAAAAATAAATAAGCGAAATTAAACAAGTGCAGTGTAAAGATAATGGAAAGTAATTTGCAAGAAAAATGAATTATAATGTGAAAAAATATAATCACGAGGTACAGATGAAGTAAGGATTCAGATAACGAGATATATGATGTAACATACTGTAATATGGTAGAAAAACTTAAATATAATAGGAAAATTTATTAGAAAAAATTAGACTATAATAGGTTAAACATTTGGTAAGGAATGAAAAAAAAGAAGTACTGCGGAGGAGACAAGGTGTGCATCCCTCCCCTTAAACCCGTGGTTTTCAAAGTGTGGGGCGCGCCTCACTAGTGGGGAATACAGACATGACAGGTGGGGCGCAATGAACGGGAGGGAATTGGTGGAAAATAATAGGAAAGTACATATTCTAATTCATTCTTTTCTTTATTGACAATAAGGATCGGATACTCGAAACTAAACAATCACACGCAAAGTAATGGATCATTAATACAAGTAAATTAAAATAACATCAGAGAAAAAGTGGAACCATACTGCAACAATAATGGTTTAACGTCGGCATGTCAATTGCAGAGGCACAATATATACCGAAACATTCGGTATTATATATGTAATTTCATTTATTCCAATGTGTATGCTAATGTTTCTGTATTTTTGTTAAAAAAATTATATTTTATCAGGCAGTACTAGTCTGGCATTTCTAGTTTCCAGTGTGGCAACAAAGTTGCTTTTTGATCCTTCAGGCGCTGAACAGAAGGAAAGATCAATATCGTTCTACACTTTTTGTTGGTATGTGTAAGGGTCCTCCACTAGAGGTCACTGTTTTTATTTTGTAGTTTTTGTTGGCCGACTCAGTTTCCCAGCAGGCACCTCGGTCAGGTGATGCAGTGCACACCTGAACCGAGGTAGCCATCAATTAATCTATAAATAGCTGTTTAGACTGGGAAACTGGGTCGAGCATTTTTGGTAAAACCACTGTCAGTTATGTGGGCATTTTGGTTTGTTTTTATCTGTTTAATTTGTACTTTGATTTTAGTTGTGTTAACTTGGGCTCTCTTATTGGCAATGTCTCTGTGTATGTTTTGTGTGTCTGTGTTAGTGGAGCTGATTCAGTCCTGTCCTCCTGTGTTCTTGTGGTTAGCTAGAGCAGGTAAGCAGTTAGGTGTATGTGTGGCTAGGAGCATGATTAGCTAAATGCTATGTTGAGTTTATAGTACAGTTACAGTACTAGCATGCTTCTAGCCATAGTCCCTCTGTGTCTCTAGCTATCCTGTGTTTCCTCTCCCCCAAGTTGCCCAGTGAGCCTAGCCTTTAGGTGTCCCCTAGCCTAGCCTTTAGGTGTCCCCTAGCCTAGCCTTTGATGTGTCCTGAGCCTAGCCTTTGATGTGTCCTCAGCCTAGCCTTTGATGTGTCCTCAGCCTAGCCTTTGATGTGTCCTCAGCCTAGCCTTTGATGTGTCCTCAGCCTAGCCTTTGATTTGTCCTGAGCCTAGCCTTTGATGTGTCCTGAGCCTAGCCTATGATGGTCCCCTAGCCTAGCCTTTGATGGTCCCCTAGCCTAGCCTATAATGGTCCCCTAGCCTAGCATATGATGGTCCCCTAGCCTAGCCTTTGATGGTCCCCTAGCTTAGCCTTTGAGGGTCCCCTAGCCTAGCCACTGGGTATCCCTTGTCTGTGTTTCCTCTCCCCCTAGCGTCCCCGTGTGCCTAGGTTTAGAGTGCGGTCCCTCCGGGCTTTGGAGTAACGACTAGCTTGTGAGTGCTGCCTCGCTTAGCCTTGGAGGGCTGCCTCGCCTAGCCACTGGGTAGTCTTTGTCTGTGTTTCTGTGCCCCTATTCCCTAGTGTGTTTAAGCTATTAGGTAAGTATAGCTTAGTGCATGTTGGGGCTGAAGACATGCTTAGCTAGGTGTATGTGTAGCTAACTGCCATGGTTAAGCAATGCTTAACCATGTTTAGCTAGAAGCCATGCCTAGCTGATTGCCATGTCTTTAGCCCTTGTCCTGTCCCTCTCTTGGTCTCTCGTCTCGTCTTTACGTGTCTCCTGTCCTCTCTAGTGTCTCCCGTGTCTCCCGTGTCTCTAGTGTCTCTAGTGTCTCTCGTGTCTCTAGTGTCTCCCGTTCTCCCTAGTGTCTCGTTTCAGCTCCACACCTCGTTTATGTCCTGTTGTGTTTGTCCCCCTGTTATGTGTCTCGCCGCAGGGCGTGTTATGTGTCTCGCCGCAGGGCGTGTTATGTGTCTCGCCGCAGGGCGTGTTATGTGTCTCGCCGCAGGGCGTGTTAGGTGTCTCGCCGCAGGGCGTGTTAGGTGTCTCGCCGCAGGGCGTGTTAGGTGTCTCGCCGCAGGGCGTGTTAGGTGTCTCGCCGCAGGGCGTGTTAGGTGTCTCGCCGCAGGGCGTGTTAGGTGTCTCGCCGCAGGGCGTGTTAGGTGTCTCGCCGCAGGGCGTGTTAGGTGTCTCGCCGCAGGGCGTGTTAGGTGTCTCGCCGCAGGGCGTGTTAGGTGTCTCGCCGCAGGGCGTGTTAGGTGTCTCCCCTTGTCTGTGTCTTGCCAGAGAGCCCCTGTTAGCACAAAGTTAAGTATCGTTTAAGTTTGTTTGTTTCTTTGTTTGTATCTTTATTTATACTTTGTTTAACTATCATTAAAAAGACTCTTTTTTGGTTACACCACCCCTCTGCATCTATGCCTGCTCCTTCCGCCCACGGCGTCAACACCTGCCAATACACCCAGATCGTGACAGAATGCTCGACCGATCAAGGCATAGCAGAGGGGGCTGGGACTTTAGACCCCTCAGCCTCACGTGGAGGCCACAGCTGCAGCACCCTTCAGCCTCACGTGGATGCCACAGCGGCAGCACCCTTCAGCCTCACGTGGAGGCCACAGCTGCAGCACCCTTCGGCCTCACGTGGAGGCCACAGCTGCAGCACCCTTCGGCCTCACGTGGAGGCCACAGCTGCAGCACCCTTCGGCCTCACGTGGAGGCCACAGCTGCAGCGCCCTTCGGCCTCACGTGGAGGTCACAGCTGCAGCGCCCTTCGGCCTCAAGGGGAGGTCCCGGCTGCAGAGCCCTTCGGCCTCACGGGGAGGTCCCGGCTGCAGCGTCGTCGTGCGCCTCACGGGGAGGTCCCGGCTGCAGCGTCGTCGAGCGCCTCACGGGGAGGTCCCGGCTGCAGCGTCGTCGAGCGCCTCACGGGGAGGTCCCGGCTGCAGCGTCGTCGAGCGCCTCACGGGGAGGTCCCAGCAACACCAGCAGGCCTCATGTGGAGGTCCCCACCTTCGTCCAGTAGCCCTTCTTCAAGGCTCGCCGCCTTCGGAGCGACACCCCAGCACAGCGTCCAGCACCCGGCTTCGATGTCGGGCACCCACCACTGCACGGCGGAGGAAAAGCCAGTACTGCATCGGCCGCCCGGATTGGGGGACAACACAGCACTGTCTTCAGGGGCTCTACTTCTCAGAGCAATACAGTGCTGCCCCCTCCGCCCGGCCTACAACAGCGATCCGGTGCTGCCTCCGCCACACGGTTGACTACGGGAGCTAGCCTGTCGGGTGAAGGGACACCAAGGAAGTGCCTTGGGACCACCAATAGCGCTCCGGAGGAGCGGTTTAAGGGGGGGGGGTACTGTAAGGGTCCTCCACTAGAGGTCACTGTTTTTATTTTGTAGTTTTTGTTGGCCGACTCAGTTTCCCAGCAGGCACCTCGGTCAGGTGATGCAGTGCACACCTGAACCGAGGTAGCCATCAATTAATCTATAAATAGCTGTTTAGACTGGGAAACTGGGTCGAGCATTTTTGGTAAAACCACTGTCAGTTATGTGGGCATTTTGGTTTGTTTTTATCTGTTTAATTTGTACTTTGATTTTAGTTGTGTTAACTTGGGCTCTCTTATTGGCAATGTCTCTGTGTATGTTTTGTGTGTCTGTGTTAGTGGAGCTGATTCAGTCCTGTCCTCCTGTGTTCTTGTGGTTAGCTAGAGCAGGTAAGCAGTTAGGTGTATGTGTGGCTAGGAGCATGATTAGCTAAATGCTATGTTGAGTTTATAGTACAGTTACAGTACTAGCATGCTTCTAGCCATAGTCCCTCTGTGTCTCTAGCTATCCTGTGTTTCCTCTCCCCCAAGTTGCCCAGTGAGCCTAGCCTTTAGGTGTCCCCTGGCCTAGCCTTTAGGTGTCCCCTAGCCTAGCCTTTAGGTGTCCTGAGCCTAGCCTTTGATGTGTCCTGAGCCTAGCCTTTGATGTGTCCTCAGCCTAGCCTTTGATGTGTCCTCAGCCTAGCCTTTGATGTGTCCTCAGCCTAGCCTTTGATGTGTCCTGAGCCTAGCCTATGATGGTCCCCTAGCCTAGCATATGATGGTCCCCTAGCCTAGCCTTTGATGGTCCCCTAGCTTAGCCTTTGAGGGTCCCCTAGCCTAGCCACTGGGTATCCCTTGTCTGTGTTTCCTCTCCCCCTAGCGTCCCCGTGTGCCTAGGTTTAGAGTGCGGTCCCTCCGGGCTTTGGAGTAACGACTAGCTTTGAGTGCTGCCTCGCTTAGCCTTGGAGGGCTGCCTCGCCTAGCCACTGGGTAGTCTTTGTCTGTGTTTCTGTGCCCCTATTCCCTAGTGTGTTTAAGCTATTAGGTAAGTATAGCTTAGTGCATGTTGGGGCTGAAGACATGCTTAGCTAGGTGTATGTGTAGCTAACTGCCATGGTTAAGCAATGCTTAACCATGTTTAGCTAGAAGCCATGCCTAGCTGATTGCCATGTCTTTAGCCCTTGTCCTGTCCCTCTCTTGGTCTCTCGTCTCGTCTTTACGTGTCTCCTGTCCTCTCTCGTGTCTCCCGTGTCTCCCGTGTCTCCCGTGTCTCCCGTTCTCCCTAGTGTCTCGTTTCAGCTCCACACCTCGTTTATGTCCTGTTGTGTTTGTCCCCCTGTTATGTGTCTCGCCGCATGGCGTGTTATGTGTCTCGCCGCAGGGCGTGTTATGTGTCTCGCCGCAGGGCGTGTTATGTGTCTCGCCGCAGGGCGTGTTAGGTGTCTCGCCGCAGGGCGTGTTAGGTGTCTTTATTTATACTTTGTTTAACTATCATTAAAAAGACTCTTTTTTGGTTACACCACCCCTCTGCATCTATGCCTGCTCCTTCCGCCCACGGCGTCAACACCTGCCAATACACCCAGATCGTGACAGTATGCGGCATTTTGCAGTGATTCGTTGCGCTGTAGAGAATAATGGTGTTTATGCTTTTAAACATGTATAATTTAAGGCGGATGTAGCTTAAAGACAATGTAGAGAGTGGTTTACTTTAACTGGTAATCTATTGCATTGATCTATTGCATTGTTCTGTTCAATTCTATTGCAATCTATTGCCATCTTGAGGGAAAAAAATGGGGCAATAACTACCACCCGAGTTCCTCTAATGTGCAAGTGGTTTTTAATAAGATAGTTAAGATAATTGTTTGTACAGTTCCCACAGACAGGTGTGTATCTTCTGCAAGTTTGCAACAAGTTATCTGTCGATTTTCAAGGATCAGGTGTTTTACTCACTGAATGTTCACAGGAATGACTGCAGTGGGTTCAGAGGCACTTCTGTCAGGATCATCAATTGTATGGGCTTCAATTAAAATTCATTGTTTATTCTCATTGCTTTACTGTGCTTGAAGTCTTTTTACATCCTTTTAGTCATGTGAATTATGTCTTTATGCACAAAGCAGCTTTGCGACAATGATAATTGTCATTAAAATAGCTATGTAAATAAATAAATAGAATTGAATTTACAAGAAATTTCACCATGAAATGTCAAGTCCACATGACCTTTATAGTAATATTGAAATTTCTGAAAAAAGTTTTAGAAAAACACTCTTGGCTGCTATCAAAGATGATCTGCAAATGGCAGGTAAAACTATGCTGCCTTTAAACATTGTGGCTGAAAACTACAACTCCCAATCAGAGTTCTAATTAAACATTTAATTTACTCAGAATGTTAATTTAGCTTTTACCAGTTTATGCTGTTTGTAGATTGCCCAACCGTTTTCTTCTAACAGCATACTCTAATTACCCAGTCTTTGTTTGCCTGATTGAGTTTAATAAAAACTTATTTTACTGCATGTGTGTCCTTGCATTAAATCCACCTAACAGCTGCCTTCTTTTACAGCTATGACTGTACAGAAGAACGAATCATTGCATGCTTTGCACATACCCAGATATTGGAAAAGATAAATCACATTCATTTCTAAATTTATTTCACATAATTTTAAACGGCAGTACAAGTTCTTAGTATGAAAGCAACCTTAAAAGAGGATGTTTCATTTCATATTTTAACTCTTGCATACTTGCAAAATACGTTTACAAAACAAAAGAAGGCCACAACTATTATTGTATGTCTATTTGACAAGTATAGTTGTGCGTCTAGTGTGAATATGCATCTCTGTATACTTTAAATGAAAGGGGCATTCAGGACTTTTAAATAATAATAGGGTAATAATAGCAGAATAAAAAAACATTAACATGTGAGCTGTTGCACACAGATTCACAGTTTATACAGAGAAACCAATAGGGACAAAATGGCTGCACTCAAAATTAGCTCAGCACTAAAATTTGGTTAATTAACTAATTAAAAACCTTAATTAAATTAATGTTTAAAAAGCATTTAAAAGTAATGTTAAAGGGTCTCTACAGAACATTTGGTGTGGTGAATAGACACACTTCTGCACAGCAGGGAAATGTATTGTGTGTTTATACATTCAATCAGCCATTTACAAAACAGTTCTGATGGTTAATCATGTGTGATATCCTAGGAAAATGTACAAATACTTAATTGCGCATAGATGTGTTTGTGGTTGGAAATGTATGTGTTTGATGTTCTTCCTGGAAGACTTGGATGTGCCCAGTCCATTGCAGTTCATTATGCTTACTCTTGACAAAATAGTAATGCAGAGCATGAAACATCATAAAGTTCTCCAATAACCTGACATGCGGAATGTCTCATTAGCATACAGCATGATGCAAGATTCGGACATAAGGTGCTGTTTTGCCTTGTTTTGGAAAAATGGAAAAATGTGCAAAACCTTAATCTAAATAAAACTGACACAAATACAGGTGCTTCTACTATATATAGCTCTCATTGCAGTTTCTTTCTGGCTTGTAGCCAGGTCTTCCTACAACAGCGGATAAAGTATTGTGCAGATGGGACATTAACCTCCTCTTCAAGGGACGGGAACAAGGGTGGTTGGTAACCCAAGCAGCACTGGAAGGGGAACAAACCGGTAGATGAGACTTAGGAGTTATGGTCATACTTCCTCCAGGGCTTGAACTTGCTCCAGGGAGTGACAGTCCAGGATTCGATGCATCTCAGGGCGACCTTGAGGAACTGGTTCTTCCTAACCATCTGACCATTGCACTATGGGTGGACAGACTGGGCATGGCTGTTAAGGAGGCAGTGATGGAACTGTAGTCCTTTATGAAGCATGAACCTTTATGAAAACCTCTAAAATTCCTGCTGTGAGAATGGACCAATTCATGACTGCTTTGAGTTTGGTGGGGCTCCATCTCAATGCCTGAAGGACCAATGATGAACCCAAGAAATGTGGTTGATGTAGTGTGAAACTCTTCTCCACTTTGATGAACAAGTTCTTCTCTAAGAGTCTTTGCAGCACCTGCCAAACATAATGTTGATGCTCCTCTAGGTCTTAAGAAAAGATAAAAATATCAGTCAGATAGATGAATATAGACAAGCTCAGAAAATCACTGGTGATGTCATTGATTAGGGCCTGAAAGACTGCTAGGCCAAAGAGAACCACCAGGTACTCATAGTGTTTCACGTTTGAAGACAGTCTTCCACTCGTTGCCTTCTCAAATACAAATGAGGTGGTATGCATTTTGTAGGTCTAAATTGGTGATGAACAGCCTGACTCCTTAAAGAAGTTCAAAGGCCATAGCCATAAGAGAATGGTGATACAGATTCTTTATTGTGATCTCATTTAGGCCACTATAATCGATGCAGAGACAGAGGTGCCCATCCTTTTGCCCAAGAACAGCCTAGCCGCCGCAGGGGGGGAAAGAAAGATGAATGATCCCCACTTTGAGGGACTCAGTGATGTAAACATGGCGTTGCGTTCCTTGGGCAAGAAAGAAGAAAGGTGGCCTTTAGGGAAAAAAGTGTAGCTACAAATATGAAGTCTGCTCAGTCAATCCCACTAATTACTGTATGGTTTACAGACCCACAGGGCCATACTCTGAATTTCTCTGTGAATTTGCAGATTTCCTCTCAAACCTGGTCATTTTCAGTGTTGGGTGGAACGCATTACAAAGTAACTCGTAAGAGTACTTGGATTACGTTTTTTATGTAACGAGTAATCTTGAGTACTTAATTATTTAGTTATATTTTTAAAAATGTAATCTGTTATTCAGACAATTTATGTAATCTGTGAACCAGACAGCAGTCATTCCCAATCCATTTGTGTGTGTAAAAGTTATCTTACGAGCCCTGACCCTGATAACCCGCCCCCCTCTGTTATTTCTGCTGTTATACACCAATCTCACCTATGCGGGTTGACTATGCGATGGCCGACGCATGGAAAGTTGGAAACCTAATCACAGCCCCAAAACTCGCGGTGAATCATGATAAACCATACTTATGATCACCGTGCTAAACCGCGTAGATGAGATAGGGGTACAATTAGTTAACAGAGCATGGGCCAAACTTCACTGAGTGATGATGTTAGAATAAGTATAAAGGTCTTGACTAAAACAACATGCATGAGAAATAACAAAGAAGTTTTCATATTTTTGAAGTGGAAAAGTACTCTAACTAGTTTTTGTAGACAAAGAGTTAACTGCTGGAGACTTTAACACTAGAAGGCCGAGCACCGGTCATTTTGACAGCAATGGGGAAAAAAAATACTTCACACTATCAAATTTCAGGACCCTCCTTTCATGACTTTTCCTAGATCTGTGAACCTAATCACCCTGCATTTTCAAAATCGCACCAGTAAAAGCCAATATTAAGCTATTTTGCTCATATTTATGTGAAATTCCTGATAGCTGTGCGGTGGCATGACGTTTCCTGCCTTTTCCAACCTGCGATTTTCATTTCTCTCAGCATATGGCGCAGGGGATCGTGCATACTATTTATGCGTTATTCAGTGCGTATATGTAACTATCTCAGGTTTCATTCTATATGTGCAGCCTAAATATATATATATATATATATATATATGCTTCCGTGAAATATCGCCAATTCGCCATTCATTCCCGCGTTGATAATCAGCGATATCATTTTGAAAAAATTAATTAGTTCGTTCATTCTATTTGAAGCTTCTGAACATCTGGATGGAGCAGGAGCAGCGATTTAGTTCTGAACTTGCTTCTGTGAAATTATCGCTAAAACAATATTGAAATTGAATAAATCGGATCTACCACAGCAGATAATAACCTATGCTAAGTCATAACCAAAGCAAACACCATGATTATGCCTCGTGTCGTTCAGTGTTGCTAGGCAACGGATCACGCGCCTAATCGGCGGGAACATGGTTTACTTGGCTGCGGTGTATTATAAACCTGCGGAATGTTTCACTGCTTATGCAGAGTGTAACATCTGCATAGTGACACTGAACAGCTGAACACTTTTCCGTTTACACTTTTCACTGTTTGTTTACGTTTAGAATTTTATAAAGGTACAAGAAGTATGCGCGCGTGCACACACACACAAACACACACACATCCCCTGAGCCCTCGGTAAACATCCAATCACCATCTGTATGCAAATGAGTCAAGACGTAGCCTGACTTCGTGTCGGATTTCAGCGGTTACGGAGTGGAAAGACTTTGCAGCATTTTTTCAGTTTCAACAAGCACAGCGATAAATCCATGTCTGCTGAATTTGACAGACTAAAGACAAATTACCATTGTCTGACAGACACCTATGTAAAGCCTAAGTAAATTAATATAGTCAAATTTACCTCATGTTTTCTACAATAAGATTATCATGAACCAAATCTGGGCTAAGCGTTACATTTTTAAGTTCTTGTCCTGTTGGCAGGAATCCACTATAGTAAAAGCCTATAGTAAATTTAACTATATTCATCTACTTAAAGCTGTTCATTTACTATAAAAAATATATATATAAAACTTAATATGGTCTGTTATATAGCCCATCTGCTTTTATTATTATTTTTTTATTCATAAGACAACCTTTTAGTTTTGTAAATATTCTAGTTACAGTGTAATAAGTCTTACTTTATGTTAAACATTTCTGAGAATTAGAACATCCAGCTAAGATATATGTTATGTCGTGGATTGATAAAATCTGGATTAAGGATATTTTATTTAGTTTTATTTATTTATGTTTCACTGTTTATGACATAGTGACACTAAACAGCTGAACAACTTCACTTTTTTGAGAATTTTTTTCAACGTTTTTGAGAATTAGAACATTCAGGTTAGTTTTTTTTTTTTTTACTATTATTATTAAACTAATTATCACAACATAAGTACCCTTACACCATTGATCATTGATTTAGCTAAAACTAATTTTATACATGTAACAGAAAATGCAGATGCAGATATATACATTTTAGAGTGTGTATATATATACTCAGCAAAAAAAGAAACGTCCCTTTTTCAGGAATGTGCATTTCAACAATAATGTTGTAAAAATACAAATAACTTTACAGATCTTCATTGTAAAGGGTTTAAACAATGTTTTCCATGCATGTTCAATTAACCATAATCAATTAATTAACATGCACCTGTGGAATGGTCGTTAAAACCTTAACAGTTCTAAAAATGCAGGACACTAAAGAGACTTGTCTACCGACTGTGAAAAACACCCAAAGAAAGATGCCCAGGGTCCCTGCTCATCTGCGTGAACATGCATTAGGCATGCTGCAGGGAGGCATGAGGACTGCTGATGTGGCTAGGGAAATAAATTGCCATGTCAGCACTGTAAGACGCCTAAGACAGCGCTACAGGGAGACAGGAAGGACAGCTTGTAACGCTTGGATTTTATTAAACCACTAGTTACTTTGCTACGGGGTCGAGAACCAAAATACGGGTTTTTAAACAACATTTCCGGTATTGCGCAATCGAGGCAGGACAAGTAAAGACGCAACACAATAACTAGATTTAAACCAAACCCAAAGTGTATTAAACAAAAACCAACAAACAAGGTGCACCCAAACCTATATATACAAAATATTTACAAATATAAACAATGTGTGTGATGTATGCAAGTGTGTGAGTGCGTGTATGATTGTCCAGAGTCAATGTTATTGCACTGTGTAAAATGATGCACAGGAGAGATTGGCTCGGCCTCACCGGGATAGATGACAAATGAGATGGCGCATGCTCGCGAGAGCTTAACCCTGTGACCAACACTGTCTATGGGGACAAGTAAAACCAGATAGGGCACATTTTCTTGCACAGGTGAGCAGCATTAGCTCCTTAATCATTTTCCTGTCATTTAAAATGCCCCTTTATGTGGCCGCGCTACATAGTGCCCCTATTCGGTCTGTATTAATAGCGAATCTTAGTTCTGGTACCCATTGGTCCCAGTTTTGGTGATGGTCCCCGACGTATGAAGCTATCATCATTTTACAGTTCTGTTCACTCTTTCCGTCAGGTTTGTTTGTGGGTGGTAGCTCGTAGTTAGCTTTTGGACGCTCCCCCAGGTTTGGCAGAGGTGTGCCAGCAGTTGAGACGTAAACTGGGGTCCTCGATCGGATACTAGATATTTGGGGACACCCCATCTAGTAAAGATTTCCTCTCTTAGCACTTTCACCAGTTTTGGCGTCTTTACATCCCTGAGGGGAAACATCTCCACCCACTTCGTAAAATAATCTACCACCACCAGAAGATATTCATTCATTCAACAATCTTCAGAAGCTGTTCCACGGTGTTCACTGTTCCCCTCAGATATCCTGCCACTCTTGGGTTGATGTTATTCAGGATTCGCCCCACTAGTTCTTCCTCGGAGATATCAGGCTTCCACTTCATACAGAGGGTGCAGTAGTCATAGGCAAAGTCTCTAAGGCGTTGACTAGGCTGCCGTACCAGGGACCTTAAGTTTTCTTCAACTTCCGTGAGGTAGTCATCAGGTAAGAAAGCCAGCATAAATGCCTGTTTAAAAGACTTCCAGTCCTTCACCTTGCCTTTCTCTGCCTTTCACCAGCTCAGAGCAGGTCCTCGTAGAACCGTGCTAAGGGGTTCCTAGCAGTTCTGGGCTGGGCAGTGGTCTGATCTCCAGATAGTTTTTACACTGTTCGATGAAGTTGAGCACATCCGCCGTCTTTGAAGCGTCGCCAAAGCCTGGAAACTCCAGGCAGATGGGTCACACATTGAGGTAGATGGGAAAATACACCCATGTTAATTGAGACAGAAGCAGTTTATACCTGCTTAAATTTAAGTGATGCCTCACATCTCCTCATGTTTGGGAAATTGCCAAGACAGTAGGATTCTTGGGACAAAAACAGTTTATTCCTATGCACGTAAATTAGGACTGCAAATATGGTGTTCTCCAAAAGGTGTATGTTGACATGAAAAGTATTAAAATCAAATGGTAATGACTGAACCACAAGTTAATGTGTATTGGATAGGGGAGCTAGAGAGGGAGGTAAGTCAAATAATTAATAAGTGGGGAAGATTCATTAATAAGTGGGGAAGATTCATTAAAGCACAAATTCCTTCCTTGCGGCTTTTCACTGTACAATGATGTATGACCCAACTAAGGATACTGACTTAGAAACAAACATGCCAGGAAGAAACAAAAGAGCACAAGGTTGAATTAATTACACAGTACATCATCATAGGTCGGCAAGGAGCAGCTATCAGTGTAGATGAGTGTGATTTTGGGAAGAGGTGGTTAAATGTAACTGATTCTGTTCCTCAGGTGACATTATATGCAGGACAAAATGGCAGATTAAAGGACTTAGGCCCAAGGATGAAGGAAGCTAAAGAAGTCCAGTGGAAGTCAACCATAAACCCGTTGATTTTCATTCTGCAGATAAAAACCTGTATCAAGATCTTGTGTGGTAATAACTTGATTGGTATTCCTCAGGAAGTTGTAGTCAGCCACAAATCACAAACACAAATGGCATCAGCATCTGAGTTAGTTGAGACTGTTGAAGATGAATTGTTTAGGGAAATAGTCAGGTCCCACCTGAATTATGGTCCTGCCATGATACAGATGTAGACCTAATCAAATCAGCCAGCCCGATTCAAGTACAACTTAAACCAAATGTAAAACTGCCCAGAATAAGACAATATCCTTTGCGCCCTGAGGCAGAAGCTGGCATAAAAAACACTATTGAAGGCCTGATAAAAGCATCGGTATTAGAAGGAACAACCATTTGCTGTAATACTCCTGTTTTTCCCGGTTATCAAGCCAGTTAAAAATAAATGGGGTTTTGTGCATGATTTGTAAGCAATTAATAGCATAACAGAGGATTATCCAGCAGATGTTCCAGATCCACACAAACTGCTAACCAATGTCCCACCCGAAGCCGAATATTTCACTGTAATTGATCTTTGTTCAGTCATTTTCAGTATTCCAGTAACAAAAGACAGTAGATATATTTGTTTGCATTTTTCATATGCTGATAAACATTATTTGCACTTAAAATGCCACAAAGGTTCAAACACTCACTGCATGTATTTAATCAGGTTTTAAAAGCTGATTTAGCAGATTTAATGATAGAAGGTAACCTTCTCCAGTTTGGATGCTAGATGATTGTTTAATATGTTCATCATCATTAGAAACATGCCATAGGGATTCAATTCAAGATACTCAGTAAGTTAGCGCAGGGAGGTTATAAAGTGCCTAAAGCTAAACTGCAATACTGCAAGCCTTAAGTTAAATATTTAGGGCGGTTGATTTCACATAATACAATAGCCATAGCACTTACCCAATTAGAAAGCATAAGTAAAGCACCGTTGCCACAAACAGTTAACCAGTTGATGACGCTTAACAGGCTTCAGTGCTCACTGGATTGAAAAGTATGCAGTAAAAACGTAATAAGAGAAGAAGGACTGCAAGATTTAAGTGATCCAGTAAAATAAAACATGGATGCACTGTAAGCATCTGATTTGAATCAATCAAAAAAGAAATGTAGACAGCACCTACTTTAGGTATACCTGATTATACCAAAATGTTCTATATGTATGTGGCTAACTGAGCTGATGGAAATGCTTCAGCTGTGTTGATGCAGGAATCCTGCAGTGGAAGGAAAAAACAGCTCCTAGCTTACTACAGCACTAAGCACGGTAATGTAGAGCAAGGTTACCCACCATGCCACCAGCAGGGATTTGCAGCAGTACATTATGCATATGACAAAGCATCTACATTGACTATGGGTTACCCAGTAACCAGTTATACACATCATAAAGGTGTAGAATTGATAGAAAAAGGGACATTTGTTCTAACTTAAGAATGCATTCTAACATATTCTTCACTGCTCACATATCCTGACATTACTATAAAGAGGTGTAACACAGTTAGCCCAACTGAATTGATTCCTTTAGCCTATGAAGGAGTGTCTCATGATTGTAAGCTGAAGCAGAAGTCACTTATAGGTCTAGTTTAGAGACCATGTAGGAAGTCACACAGAATATGCAGGAACAAGAAAGGGTGGAGAAGACATCAAACCTATCTTATCTCAGCACAGTTCACAACCGTGTTTTGCTCAGTTACAGCCTATTCTCATGGTGTATATCATCTGTTTAGAGCAGTGTGGACGCAAGGATGGGTTAAAAGGAGTGACGGAACTCTGATTAGTAAACTAATGTCTGCTATGATGCTACCATGACGTTTGGCTTTTATTAAAAGTCAGGCCCATAAAAAGGGAATGACTAAGCCACTAAGGGTAATAACATAACAGACATAGAAGCAAAGGAAGCATCAAAGTGTCAACTGGCAGTGCATGTGCCAATAGTCCATATAGAACCGCAGCCTAAGTTGGAGGATGTTATCCTGATTCAACATTAAGCAGGTCCATTCGAGCACTCCATGTAGCTCCAGAGGGGAGATCAGAAAGATGCACAAGGTTTTTGGCGTTCACATGAAGGTCTGATCAAAGTACCCACAGCAATGTTAAACATTTTGATTTCAGATGCTCATGGATTTAACCATTGTGCTAGAGGAGAGGTTGTGAGAAAAATCAAGCAACAAGGGTATTGGTCTTCATATTTGCATGCTATGGTTGATAAGTTTCTAACAAGGGAAGTGATACCTAGGGTTGGAATTCCGTCAAAAATCAGTTCAGATAATAGATCAGCGTTCATTCAGAAAACTGTAAAGCAGGTATTACAACAGTTGAGAATAAAACAAAGATTTGGATGTGTCTATCATCCACAGTCCCAGAGTATGGTAGAAAGAATAAACGTCACTTTAAAAGTCAAGCTTAACAATATTTGTGCTAGTACAAACCTTAACTGGGTTGATACTTTACCTCTTGCACTAATGAGCGATCGCATGCAAATTAACACACACTTAAAATACACACTTAACCCCGCATTAAATGCTTACGGGTCGACCCATGCCTGTGCCATTCTGTAGGTGGCCATGTAAAGGCCCACCGCTAAAACAATTGCAATTGGACCTTAGATTATATATGATGAAACTAACTGCCATACATAAAGCAATCTATTTGCAGGAAAAGAGCAAAGAGACGGAGGAAGGAAAAGACAATCCATGTCCCATCACTGTGAGTGTTAAGGAGGAAGTAGCACAAGGCCAGGAGCGAGGGGCCCTACGAAGTTCTGGCAGCCACTCCAACTGCGATTCAAGTAAAAGGCAAAACCACATGGTATCACTTGAACCATTACACGAGAGTCCCCAAAACATAAGTACCGGAAAAGAAGGAAAAAGAGAGGATAACCTAACAGCAAATAGTAGCAAAGTGCAAAGGAATTAAATCCTAATTGGAAAAAATAACCAATTATTGGCACAAGTTGGATACCAAATTACTCCGCTGCTCCAAATTAAGTATGAGAATCTGCTTGAAAGCAGCATCCACTTCTGATACAGACAAGACTAACTGACTGACTTTGACCAGTTTTCCCCTGACTCACCTAACATGACCAAAAGTTTAAGATTTAGCACACATGTACAGATTATATGTGACAATGATTTATGTCCGCTATGTGTTATAAATGAATTTCTGTTTAACCCTCTAGGGTCCGAGGTGATTTTGGGGCCCTTGAGATGTTTGGACATGCTCTGATATTTGTGCTTTTTTTTAGCTACTTATGATATATTATTGACCAACCTGTATTTTTTTTGTAATCAGCACAAACTGTTCTACAATAATACGTGACCAAAATATATGTGTTTGCATTTTTTAGGAAAAAAATATTATGCGTGGTTAGTAAGTTTTGTGAAAATAAAAGTAGCTGAAATAAGGCCATGAAACTCATACAGAACATTTGTTCACAAGACTTTTGGGAACTGTGCTGGTGGACTAGTGTTTTTGCTTCAAAATGATGTGAAAATGATCTTGTTTACTTGAGCACAGAAAACAATATAGTGATTAACATTTTTAAGTCACTTTTTAAGTGTAAACGCTAAAAAGAATGTTTTTAACAAAACGGGTTTGATCTGGGGAAATGATCGACGATAAAATAACTTCCAGTCGTCTTGCCAATATCTTTGCTAATAGCTTCACATCAGTACAAAGAAAAGAGATAGGACGAAAGCTACTACACAGAAGGTGGTCTTTATCTTTTTTAAGTAAGAGAGAGATGCAAGAAGGCGTGACTATCATTACTAATGCAGTGATTCACACCTGAGAAGACAAAGGCCTGCATAGTGAGCTGCATAATGAGCCATCAGACAGGTATGTGACTGAGAGAGGAGAGTTACAAAAAAGAAGCTGAGGACAAAAGTTTATATATTTTTTAGTGTTTAGGTTATTTGAGAATGTATTTGACACACAAAAAACTTGAGATTCACTTGCGAGTTCAGTTAAACAGTTTATTAGGCCTAAACAATTAAAGTTGACTTTTTAGCAGCATTACTGCAGTCACTATAACAGAAAATATAGCTGTTATCACAAATTACATATAAATTACATGTTAAAATATAAAAGTGTAAGTACAGTGCAAAAAAAAAACACTGATGACACCAATAAGAACTTAAAATTTTCAGTTTTAATTGTACAGACGAGATCTATATATTAATCGAATTTGTAAAGTATCTACTTTTATTTGTATGCACACATGTTAAAAACAAAACTTTGTGCATTAATAAAATAAAGAAAACAAACAGGGTGCGCTGTTTGTCGGTTTGGTCTGCGTGAACTGCAGGAAGAAACACGTCATTAAAACTAACTGAAACTCAGCAAAAACTTCAAAGAGAGACACAAAATACATATCTATAGAAAGCTTAAATTGTCTACTTTTACATTTAACAATTTAACTCGAAAACAAATAATCTGTTTTTATGCTGTTTTTTTCTCATTACAGATTCAAGATTCAAATAACTTTATTAATCCCAGAGGGAAATTGCTTATGCTCGGTTACAGGTGCTCTCAGCTGTTAACTAAGAAAGGTAATAAAGATTAAAGGTAATTAAAAAAAAATAATAATAATCTTAAAACCTTTTTTTTTTTAAAGTTCCATGGCAAAGGATGGAAGACACAAGCCCATAATGAAGTGCTAGTAACCTCTCTTGTGGGCTCCAACTGACTCTCTACGATGCGCGAAGCATCTGGGTTAAAGATTCATATATATAACGACAAGGCTGTTAAAATCCTATCGACTTCTACAATTGTACAGTGGGTTTATATTTCAGGTTATACATGTTTTTTTTTAGGTTATACGTTATCCAACTAGCGTAATCCTAGAAAGTCACTGTATTAATTACATATTCATGTCATGTTATTGTGTTAGGAAAAGTATAATGACATGGAGGTCGAGTCTTTTACTCTTATCCTAGTCAAAGTAAGAAAAGAGATGTTTGGCCGATACTTCAATAGAGTGCAAATACATAGGTTATTGATAAAATCTTGTAATTTGATTTAATTACCAGATTAGTGTAAGGAAAACTAGCACATGGATTTACACTCTAGAAAACAATTAATGTGGGACTTATAAGTCCCAGAAGGGGGATATATGGGAGTAATTTCTATTTGGTTTTATGAGATTTTACTTACTTTTAAGGAACAAAAGGTACCCATCGGAATATAATAGTCATTTTCTGTAGTAAATTTGAGAAGTGCTTGCCTAGGAATTTAAGCTATACATAGGATGGGGAATCTACAATTAGTTTCCACGACACTCTCAGCCATCATACTGAAAGATCTAGTATTGCACAGGCTTTGAGAATCCAGGCTCAATGCCCCGCAATCCATCTGAATCAACAGCAAGCGACAGAGACCCGTCTCGACTATCCTGAGGGAAAGGTCAGGTGAATAGGGCCTGGGGAGTGTGTAGTTCCCTCTAGAGTAAAAGTGTGTGCTGCCTGTTCAATGGAGACTGACAAGCCATAAAGAAAAGAGATCTTTGTGATAGACTTAGCCAAAGAGGACAGGCTTCCAGCTGGAACTTTCATAACCCCAGTGGTACCCCCTTCGTCAGCTATAAAAGGGAGCAATATCCAAGTCTTAATCTACAATGAAACTGCTAAAGACATTTCTATCCCGGCAGGGAGGGTAATTGCCAATGTGTTCCTTAATGACACCATTACAGTAAGCTCGCAGGGGCAGAACTCTCAAGAAATAAACCCAAGTATGTTTAATTTTGGTGAGTTATCTATTCCCGAAGCCTGGGAAAGGCAGCTGCGTCAAACCGAAGTGACGTATTTTTTACTGGTGATTGGGACGTGGGATTACAGACAGACTTCAAACCATTTAGAGAACGTTTCAGACGTATTGCTTCTGCAGACATTGACGATGTACGACGCCATATTAAAGAACTCTTGCCGGCTGGCATTATTAAGGAGTCGAGGAGTTCGTACGCATCACCCTGTCATGCACACTCGAAACGCGACCGGCACGCCGATGCTACGTCGGAATCCTTCACCGAACTGTGAGTACTCACCTTCTTGGTTTAAATTCCTGATCGAGTGTGTATTTATAGGATGCGGGTTAGATTGTGTCTTTCCCTTACTCCCCATTTGTAAGAGTCCTTAGACTAAACAGCGTGATTATCCTGCCTACTCGTGTTCTTCCACGTTTGGGTTTACCATTCATGCTACAAAGGGCTAACCGCTAAAGCTACGTCTTCTGGTCATCCCAGGTTAGTTCTTGACAGAATGACTGAGCCTTCCGCGGTGAACCTAGTGGATTACGCGCACCTCTGCGATGTGGTAGATCAGCACGCCAAGCTCATCAACACGCTATCGGGGGGGATCGCTAATCTGAGGTTGCGGAGCTCCCGCGGGAGAACGAGGATCTCCGGGCAGCTGTGGATGGCGTGGCTAGCCGATCTCCCATCGCGGCGGCCGCAGCGCCGCACCAACCCCCCCCCCTCCCCTCCTTCTGATGTATTTCTGGCACTCCTGGATAAGTGGGATGGCACGGACGGGAAGTGTAATGTGTTTTTAACAACGCTTGATCTGATGTTTGAGTTCAATGCCACCAGGTACTCCACCGATCGGCTACGCATCGCACTTCTGGTCTTGTTGCTATCCGGGCAGGCAGCTGAGTGGGCCACGGCAGTTTTTCGGACGGATTCAGACACCGCGCACTCATATAATGACTTCACCCGCCAACTCAGACTCACGTTCGAACACCCAGCGGGCGAGGTGGAGACCGACACCAAACTCTACCATCTGCGGCAGGTTGGGGCTCTGCCTCTGTGAGCCGGTACTCGCTGTGCAGACCGACTGGGGAGATGCCGCGCTCCAGACATCCTTCTACGAGGGACTGGCTCCACGCATCAAAGACGAGCTCGCCGGGCGAGAGCTTCCTGCTACCCTGGAGGAAATGATCCAGCTCGCCCTCCGTATCGATCAGCGCATCCTCTCTCGCTTGAAGCCAGCCTCTAGGACCCTGCCGCCTGCACCCACCTTCTCCTACACCACACTACGACCACCTACTGCTCTCACCACCCCAACTACTGGACCTGTCGGATCTCCACCTCCTGCCGTGGTTGACACCGGAGCCGGGGAACCCATGCAATTAGGACACGCCTCCCTGACCATGGCGGAACGATGGTATCGAGAGGGTCTGTGTGCCTACTGTGGGTCAGCAGCGCATCACCGGGCAATCTGCCTAATTCGCCCGGGAAACACGCAGCCCCGGTGAGTGCAAGGAGAGACTCACCGGGCCCCCTCCACCTCTCCTCCACAACCGACGCCACCATCTCACGCTTCACGGTGCAGGTAAACCTCCAAATTGGCCACAAAGAGTTCGAAGCACCGCGTTTATCGACTCCGGTGCCGCTGGTAACTTCATTGACTGTAATTATGCCAAAGATTTGGAGGTGAAGATTGAGGCATTTTCCCTGTCGGTAAAAATCACTTCGGTCGACGGTCAGCCCTTATCATCCAGCCCTATCACCCATCAGACCCAACCCATCACACTTGCCATCGATCAGCACCAGGAACAGATCCAATTTCACCTCACGTCCATCTCATCACCGCCCGTCATCCTCGGCTATCCCTGGCTGTTGCAGCACGATCCGATCATTTCATGGACCCGGAACCGGATCCTCCAGTGGGGGCCGACCTGCACCGAACTCTGCCTACAGGCACGGCCTGGGACGTGTTCCAGGAAGTCCGAGGCCCCCTGACGTCGACACCAACGCCATCCCTGTCGCCTATCGGGACTTGGCTGAAGTTTTTTGTAAGAGACGAGCTACCTACCTCATCGCCCATACGACCTGGCGATAGAACTTCAGCCGGGTTCCGTTCCTCCCCGCGGCCATCTCTACTCGTTATCCACCTCGGAGACGCAGGCGATGGAGGAATACGTCACCACGCCCTCTGTCAGGGAACCATCCGGCCCTCCACCTCGCCTGCCGCCGCGGGGTTCTTCTTCGTCAAGAAGAAAGGGGGCGAACTTCGCCCATGTGTTGACTATCGGGGGCTAAACAACATCACAATTAAGAACAGACATCCACTACCACTTACCAACTCAGCCCTGGACGCCCTCTCTGGTGCCACCGTGTTCACCAAGTTGGACCTCCGGAGCACCTACAACTTGGTGCACATCAGAGAGGGTGATGAGTGGAAGACTGCATTCATCACACCCACCGGACACTATGAGAGCCTGGTCATACCATTCGGACTCTGCAACGCACCCTCGGCCTTCCAACAATTCATAAATGACGTCCTTCGAGACATGCTGGGCCGATGGGTGTTCGTCTACCTGGATGACAACCCTTCGTTGTGGAGGTGGACGCTCCGGATGTGGGCGCGGGCGCAGTTCTCTCCCAGCGAGGTCCAGACCAGAAACTGCACCCTTGCAGTTTCTTCTCCCAAAAATTTGACCCCACTCAGCAGCGATACGGGGTAGGGGACCGCGAGCTGTTGGGCATAAAGTGGGCTTTGGAGAAATGGCGTCACTGGCTCCAGGGCGCCAGTGAGCCATTCATCGTCTAAACCGATCATCAGAACCTGATCACCATCCAGAACCTCAAACAGCTCAATCCACGACAGGCACGGTGGGCATTATTTTTTGAACAATATAATTTCCATCTTTCTTACCACCCGGGTCGAAGAACACCAAAGCCGACGCTCTATCACGCCAATATGAGGACGATCTCCCCCGGGCGGAACCCGTGCCTGTCATCTCTCCATCTCGAATCATCGCACCCGTCCACTGGGATTTGGAGACCAGGGTCCGCCAGGCACAGGCGGCGGAGACCGAACCGGCAGGTGTGCCATCTGGATGACTCCACGTACCCCAACATCTGCGAGCTGAGGTTCTCCAATGGGGGCATCCATCCATTATCGCCGGACATTCTGGAGCTCGACAAACCCTATTATTCATCCGACGGGCGTTCTGGTGGCCCTCCTTGAAGAGAGACATTCTCGAGTTCGTTCAGGCATGCCCGGTGTGCGCCAGGGCAAAGGACACAAACCAACCAACTCCAGGAGACCTCCAGCCACTCCCAGTTCCTCGACTGCCCTGGACGCACATCGCCCTGGATTTCATCACGGGCCTGCCGGTTTCAGAGGGTAAGAACACCATATTAACCATTGTTGATCGGTTCTCCAAGGCCGTGCACCTGGTGGCCCTTAGCCGGACTCCCTTTAGCAAAGGACACAGCTGAATTGATTTTGGAACACACAGTCCGACTGCATGGGTTCCCAAAGGACATCGTCTCGGACAGGGGGCCTCAGTTCACAGCCCGGTTCTGGAAGGCCTTCTGCCGTCTGATCGATTCCACCTGTAGTCTGTCATCCGGTTACCACCCTCAGACTAATGTTCTGACGGAACGGACCAACCAACAACTGGAGCGCTACCTGAGATGTTTTGTTTCCGATCGCCAGCGCTCCTGGGCCCGCTACCTCAAATGGGCCGAACTGTCCCACAATCTCCACGTCTCCACAGTCACCAACCTAAGCCCATTTGAGGTGTGCCATGGTTTCCATCCTCCAATGTTCAACCATCAGGAACCAGAAGTTGACGTACCATCGGCCCAACAGTTGGTCCGTAGGTGTCGGCAGATGTGGAACCAAGCGAATCTCGCCATCCAACGAGCCAACACCAGCTACGTCACCCAGCATCGCCGCCGACACCCACCGGGACGTTTGTACCACGTAGGTGACAAGGTATGGTTATCAACTAAAAACCTCCATCTGCACACCGAATCAAGAAAACTATTTCTACCAAGGTTCATCTGACCATACCGCATCACTTTACGGATTAACCCTGTCACCTACCGGCTCCAGCTGCCAGCGGCGCTCCGGATCCACCCAGTCCATTCCATACATCACAGCTAAAACCCTTCATCACTTCACCTTTGGTCTTTTGGTCATCCCAGGTTAGTTCTTGACACACCCATAGTAATTGCACAGAAAAAAAGTTGGCCAATCAGGATGCGTGTCGATTACCGGACTCTAAATGCTCGCACCATTCCAGATCAGTACACCACTCCCAGGAACAATGATGCTCTGGACTGTTTGGCTGGCAGTAAATGGTTTTTGGTACTAGACCTCCACAGTGGATATTATCAAATAGCCATGGGTTGGCACTTGGTTTCTACCAGTTTGAGAGGATGCCACAAAGGGATAACTGGAGCTCCCACCACATTCCAGCGGCTTGTGTCAGCTGCCGGAGTGTCACCTGACCCCGCCAAGATTAAAGCAATAACATGCTGGAAAATGCCAACTGACTTGAAGTCACTGAGATCCTTTCTTGGCTTTTGTGGATTATACCGGAGATTCATAAAGGACTACTCAGCCATTGTGAGGCCGCTGACTGAGCTCACCATACGGTACCCATCGACCTTTGGTCAAAATAGAGAGGCAGCAGATACCAAGACCTATTATAAAGAGTCTGAGCCGTTTGGGAAGCGTTGGGATGATGACTGTGCTGCAGCTTTCAATAAAATCATTTTCTCACTTATGCACCAGTACTTGCTTTTGCTGACCCCACCAAACCATATGTTTTGCAGGTAGATGCTAGCATAAATCGTTTGGGAGCTGTCCTAAATCAAGAACAGCCAACTGGTTTAAGACCTGTGGCTTACGCAAACAGGAAGTTGAATGCCTCAGAACAGCATTACATGGTCCATCCACTTGAGTTCCTAGCTCTAAAATTGGCAGTTATGTACAAATTCCATGACTACTTATACAGTGCTCAGATCGTGGTGAAGACTGACAACAATCCACTCACCTATATCTTGTACACTGCCAAGTTGAATGCGACAGGTCATCACTGGTTAGCCACCTTGTCTACGTATGGCTTCATTTTACAGTACAAGCCAGGTACCCCTGTGAACCCACTGACTGCTCTGAATGGAAGGAAATTCCTAAATCGGGAGTAAAGGCTATTTGCCAGCTGGCTGGTGTTCTGGAAAGCATTGAGTCCTCAGCCCGACTTTTGGATCACTTAGGTGTCTCACCACAAAGCATCCCAGAAACGTTCTTTTGTCCCACAACACTGGGACTGGGTCATGTAGAACTGTTGACTAATGCTGAGATCAGGAAAGCTCAAGATGAGGATCCGGTAGTTAGCATAGTGAAGCGAGCGGTGGAGTCTGGGAAAATACTTACTGGTGCTAAGAGTTCCATTAATACTGTTGCTCTGCTGCAGCGTCAAGGTCCCATGTTGATGATCCAGAACCACCTTCTGCATTAAGTCACCAAAAAAAAAACAGCTTGTCTTACCTGAAAAGTACTGGACCCAAGTACTGCATTCCTTGCATGATGACACAGGCCATTTGAGAGTAGAGAGAACTACTTAACTTCTGAGGGGTCACTTCTATTGGCCTAGAATGTCCACCTACTTAGAGCAGTACATAAAGAATTGTAGCCGTTGTATAGCACGTAAGACAACATCCAAAAAAGTTGCACCTTTACATCATATGACCAGCTGTGGGCCTTTTGACTTGGTATGCATTGACTTCTTATTAATTGAGCCAGACTCTAAAGGTATTAGCAATGTCCTCATCATGACTGATCATTTCACACACTATGCCAAAGTGTTCCCAGCTAAAGATTAAAAGCTCTGACTGTGGCCAAGATACTGTGTGACAAGTTTTTTGTTCACTATGGCTTACCATCCCGTATCCATTCAGATCAAGGGAGAGACTTTGAGAGTGGTCTCATAAAAGAGCTGCTGAGGATGCTGGGAATCCGAAAATCTCCATACAATCCCCAAGGAGACCCACAGCTTAAAGGTTTAACCAGACACTTCTTTCTTTATTTTCGCTGGACACGGCAGAGAATCACAGGTGGAGTCAACACATTAACCGGTTAGTACATGCGTACAACTGTACTAAGAACGAAGCAACTTGGTACTCGCCGTACTTTCTGTTGTTCGAAAGGGAGGTTCGTTTGCCGGTGGATGTGTGTTTCGGGACTTCACCTGATGGAGAGAGAGCTAGTAACCATCAACAGTATGTGCAAAGAATGAATGTTTTCACCTGATGGACAGAGAGCTAGTAACCATCAACAGTATGTGCAAAGAATGAATGTTCTGACCAGATCTGAGTCAGGAGGAACAAGGAGACACAGGTTTAGAAGGGGGAGATCCTGGCGGTCATGATGCTACCAAAGGAGGAGTAGATACTCAAAATGCCTGCCCTAAAAGAAACATAAGACCAGTAGTCAGACTAAGCTATGACCGGTTGGGCCGGCCCACTTACCGACCTTTAACTCTAGTTCATAGAGGGATGGTCAAAATGACGTCCAAGTTGGGTCATGGTTGGACGTCCAAATAGTGGACCTAGTTTGGACATCAAAATGGCGTAAAAAAAAAAAAAGCCAGATTAGGTCGTCAAAATGACATCCAAGTTGGGTCATGGTTGGACGTCCAAATAGTGGACCTAGCTTGGACGTTGAATGGATGTCCAGAATTGGTCATGGACCGACGGACCCAATATAGACATGATCTGCACGTCTATCCGATGTCCAATGTTTAGTGAGGATTATTGTGCCGTCCATGCCCATATTCACATTTGCCATTTACTTACCATGTTATCAACCCCGTTTTGTTATCGACCTCGTTTTTGCCTAGTGTTTTGGATTTACTGTACGTTTGGATGACCGGCTTTGACTTCCCTATTGTATAACGACCACGAGACTGCCTAGTATTTTTGGATTCACTTCCCGTTTGGATTACTGGCTTTAACTTACGCATTGCACACTGACTATGAGACTGCCTAGGTTTTTGGATTTACTGCATGTGTGGATTACCGGCTTTGACTTCCACGTTGCGCACTGACTACTGAGACTGTCTAGCGATTTTGGATTTACTGCGTGTGTTGATTACTGACTTTGACTTCCGCGTTGCACACTGACTACGAGACTATCTAGGGTTTTTTGGTATTACTGCATGTGTGGATCTATTGCACGTTCGGATTACAGGCTCTTACCCTCGAAACTTCTCTAGAGCTTTTCTGCATCTTCACAAGGACTATAAGTGCACATTATCATTGAATCTGCCCTTGGATCCTCCTTTTCACCTTCTGCCACTATATCCCAGCGCATGACAATAGACATAGATTATTACCTAAGCTAAAACATTATTAACTTCTGTGTAATTAAAGTTCTGAAAAAAAAAAAAAAAAAAAATATATATATATATATATATATATATATATATATATATTTAAAAGCCCCAAAGGTCAACCACAAAGCACAAAGGCATGTTTTTCTCTTACATCTGTGGTCATGAAAGAGACAATTTTACCTCTACCTAAATCCTAAAATCAAACAGTTCTAGATAACAGCATTGCACTTGAAGAGAAACTACAACATACTGCATTCCGACTTATCAGCATCAAATAATGTACAAGGATAAGGCCACATTGGCACACATTCATAGACGCTCTAAAGGTTTGTGCCCATTCTTGTGCTCTTAAGGAAACAAAACAACTTCAAGGAAGACTGTTGCTTGTGTTAAGAAATCTAATGCTGCAAACAGCTGGTTAAAATTGCTTAAAGGGAATACACAATGCCACAAATGCTTGCATGTGATCTCACTATGTGCTAACACAAACAAGATACAACTACATGATGTGAAATGTTACATATCATACAACAGTTTCTGCTACAACAGTTTCTGCTAGCTGTTAGCTGTTCTCAAAATTTGTCCACAGTATGTGTCACATTCTATTAGCAAAAGCTAAAATGATAAAACATTGCAATTCATTATATTGTACTTGCATATACTGTATACTGGTACTGATACTTGTACATTATAGCAAATAAGGAAATGTTATACACATAAGGAAATAATTTAAAAAATTCTACTAAATCAGTTGCATTTGCAGATATTCATAAGCCAATGTCAATTGTCAGATAGACGGGTATTTTAGTAAGAGGGTTAATTTAAAAGAATTTGCATCATAGGTGAAACATTCGTCTGTTCTAATGCTTTTCTTACCTTTTTTTAGAATCTTTTTGCAGCTTGGGCTTGGCTCTTAGCTCAGCTATTGGTTTCATGGTCACTGCTACCTGGCTCTCCATGTTGACCCTCTCTGAATGATTCCACAGCTTGTGCTTCTGCTGGTGCAGTTTTGTGGCAAACACAGCCTTGCAGTATTGACAGCCATAACTGAACTTCTCTGCCACAGTTTCCTGATACACACAAGTACACACAAACAGTTGAATTACTACATAGTAAAATAAGACTTATCATAGGTGTTTAAATCATCTACAGTGAAAATAGGAAAATGTTAAATATGTAAGTAAATGTGGTCGTTTTTGAAATTTTGCACTGTGTGATTTGATGACATGGGATGATATGTCAGGCAACAATATTTCCATTAGGCTAGGAAACATTTGTATTTCCGGATCCCTCAACTTGACAAATGCATGCAGCACATTCATTTTCATCTGCAAATTAAGGAGTTCTAGGTGTCATCACTAGTTATAAAATGTTCATTTAAACATTCATGTGAAGGAGACATACAGATGTCGCCATTAAAAATGCACGATTCGAGAAAAGGGATCCCACGACTTGCCGCAGCTGCAAGCTGTGAAAATGCCTTTCATTACCTGTAGGGGACAGTCGTGTTTCAGTCTGAAGTATTGTGTGTCTACTGAGCCGAAAATTTATCTCTCTTAGGTGCCCATTAATATCAAGCGACAGAGCTCATAAACGTGTCAAGCTCACGTGTCGTGGTTGCGCACTGTCACTTTGTTGTTGCTCTTGTTTGCACATTTGGACGTGCACTTTATGTTGTCTGTAAAAAATTTATACTTAGCTAGTTAGTTTTTGTTAATTTATGTTGTACTTTATGTTAGGTCTCTCTGTCCTGTCTCTGCTAGCCAGCTAACTAGGCCTCTTGGTTAGCTAGTTTAGTGTCTATGTTAATTTGTGTTGTAAATTTATGTTGCATGTAGCACCTTGGTCCTGGAGGAACGTTGTTTCGTTTCACTGTGTACTAACTGTATATGGTTGTAATGACAATAAAGCCTACTTGAACTTGAACTCAAACTGTAAATACTAATATGTATTTGTTTTTCATTTTCTTCTCTCCTTCAATGATACTTCTTTGACTGCACTTTCTCTATTTAGTATTATTATTTTTAGTAGTTGTAGTGCTCCGAATTAATTATTATTATTCTTATTATACTTGCGCGTGTGCCAAAAGACTACAAAGATGTATGATATGTTAGCCTAAAACATTATTGTTTTATTGTGTTTATGCGCTTTAAATATACACCAATAAATAAACACTGCCTTATGCAGAGTGAAAGTGAGTTGCGCTTGCGGCTTTTTAATCAACGCTGAACCCAAACAACAAAAGAACATCATAATAATAATCAAAAGGAGAATAATCATCATGATTTTTGCTGTTTATGTCCAGCAAAAATGTTTCCGTGAACCCGCGACGCGTGTGCGCTTTCACTTTGCCAAGTTTTGATCAAAAGTCAGGTGAACGCGCCCTTGATGTGGCGCTGTGCGAAATGCACGCCGATGTGAGCCGCTTTATTTCAGTCGTAATATACTAACATATTTTTGCTGTGTAGTGGACCGCACGCGCACAACCTTTCGCGGGAAACACCGCACCAGCAGAAGTAGACTAATGATTGTGAATGCGTCGGTGAAAAGAGCAAGGAAATTGACTCGCCAAACAAGCACTAACAACAGCTCAAGGGCTTGTAAAAAAAATTTTATTGTTTAGTCTAGCTTATTAAGTTCACTAGCTGACGATTTTATTTGTACAAAGAATGAACAACAATGAATGTTATATAGCTTCCGTTTGTATCGGTTTACTGTTATTATTTAAGAAATTACATTTAAAGACATTAAAATTTAAATATAGAAATAACTGAAAAAAATAGACCTTTAGAATAGAACATTAAAATAACAAAAAAATACACTTCTATCTTTGGTATAATATGGTTATAGTATAATATATCACGGCTGTGTGACGCACCCTGCATTCAGAGTTGTATACTCTGCGTTCCAGACTCTTTGGTGAAAGTTGTTGATGTTTGTTTTATTTATTTATTTTTGTCTTTGATGTTAACTACACAAACTACAGTGAAACCTCGGATTACGAGTAACGTGGTTTACGAGTGTTCCGGAAGACGAGCAAAGATTTTAAATAATTTTTTACTTAAAAAACGAGTGTTGTCGTGGTTTACAAGCACCGAGTATTATGTGTAACGCATGCGCTCCTTGTTTTGACACCGAGCGTCGCGTCATCACAACTGAGCCAAAGTTTTTTTTCTCTCTGGCGCGGAAATCATCTCCCCTGCTGGGTCTCAGTGCTTGTCTCTTACTGGTATAATTAATCCGTGTGTGTGTGTGTTTCTTTCTCTTGCGCTGCAAAGTGTGTGTGTTTGTGTGTGTGCGCATAATTTGACACCGCCGGTTCACACACACACACACGCTCTCTTTCTCTCTCGCCTTTACTGTGTGTCAGTGTTTGAGTGTGTGTGTTATGTGTGTGTGTGTTTTTTTTCTCTTGCGCTGCAGTGTGTGTGTGTTATGTGTGTGCGCACGTAATTTGACACCATGCTGGTTCTCCCTCTCTCGCCTTTAATGTGTTTGTGTGTGTGTGTGTGTGTGTGTGTGTGAAACAGAGAGGGGGTGCTTCACTCACACACAACCGGCACGGTGTCAAATTACGCTTGCGCACACACAACACACACTCAGCAGTGCAGAAGAGAGAAAAACACACACACAGCGCCTGTGCGCATAAATGGAAACACTTATCTGTCGAGGTTTTAATTTTTACTTTTTTTAAGGTAACGTGCAGGTTAATTTGTTTTGTTTTTAATTTATATTTTGTGTTAATTATTTTTATGTATTTATTTTTTTGGGCTGTGGAACAAGTAATTTTAATTTCCATTATTTCTTATGGGAAAATGTGCTTTGATTTACGAGTGTTTTAGAATACGAGCCCGCCTCCGGAACGAATTATGCTCGTAATCCGAGGTTCCACTGTAGTGTCTTACCACGTGGGAGTTTCTCCAGCATACTGTATATCAGATTGATGGACATGAGTCCTTATCGGTTACATTTTTGGTGACAATTTTTGTTGTACTAAATAATATTTATGCAGTATAATCAAGACCTTATTTCTATTTACTTTAGGTTGTTGTTCTTGCAGTGTTACTGTGTGTGCTTTGCAATGTCAGACGCATTCAAATGCAAATAATACACCCTCCCCAGGTGTGAATCGGCTGTTCTCACCTTTACACCCAGAGAAACTAAAATGCACCCCTTCCCACTGTGCATCGTTTCCAAAATTGACATTGTTACTGTGTATCCTCACATGCATTGTATTGTTATTGATCACTCTACACTGTTTTTAATTACTCTACGATGTTTTAATTTTAGATTTTATTTAAGAATAAATACAAAAACCGAATAAAATTATTCCATTTGTATATACCCTTATAGAATAGCATTAAAAATAATGGGTTGTGTATCAAGCGATGAAAAACAATATAAGGCATGTTATAATAAGGAAACTTTCTCTCTCTTCCATTCCAGTGATTAAAAAATGGTAAAAATGTCAATTTTGGAATCCACAGACGCTTAGTGGTCTGAGCACAACGTAAAAATCTTTGTCTAGCTACACTGGTTAAAAATAATGTTGGCCACGCATCATACAGATGTCTTTTAAACGTTTATTTTTCTCTTTTTCAGCAGACACCGTGAAAACTGAGATAAAATTAAAGGACATAAATATTTGAATATGTACACATCTCTCAAACATGTTTTTTATCCATTAATAAAACAGGCCCAAGCCTGCCAGCATAAAGGAAATGCAAAATAATTAAGTAAAATTACTAGCATATGCATTTGAGCACATTAATAGTGTTAAACCTAAACATAAGTAAAGCACAATTACCGTGTGCGCCTCTTGAACCAAGTGCAGAATAAAGTTAATTTAAGTACGTCTCTTCTCTGCATCGATGTTGACCCTGACCTATAATGCCAATGTGATACAGAAATATTCCTCAATTTGTCAGGTGACCAGTCCACCAAAATAAAAGCTTCCACTATGTTTAGATGTATATTTACATATAAAGACATATTTAAATAAAAATTTTACAGCTGTATGAACGTAAGCAATCATGAATTTATCAACTCAATCATGATCAACAAAAAGGACATCTTAATAAAACTTTCTCTTTTACAGTTTGTATGATAAAATTACTTGTGGCATGAATCTACACGAAGCGCGTCAGTTTAAATAATCATTTAACGCTGAACTCAAACAGCAAAAGAACATGATAATAATAATCAAAAGAATAATATTGTTATTTTTGCTGTTTATGTCTACCATTTAATAATTAATTAATTATCAATAAGTAAAGCTGCTCACATCGCGCTTACAAAAAAACCCTACATGCGTAATGTTTCTAATTACACATGACAAAATCTAAAGGCTCTCTGTGTTAACTTTTACTTTGCTTAAATTCGATCCTAATAAGATTTAATTAGGATGAATTAGTTTAACTACTAAGATAAGAACTAAGATCAAAAGGCTGATAAACGCGTGCGCAGATATGAGCAGATTTATCGATAAAACTACAGACATGAAATGCAACAAACACAAAAATATGTGCTACTCGCTGAATACAACGCGACAGCGCAGTCAAAGCCGGGGGATTCTGTAGTAGTACACAAAAAAATGCTGGGTTTCTGTAAACAAATCGTTGGGTTGTTTATGCTGGGTCAAAATCCCGGTTTATTTCGGGTACTTTAATTACAAATGTTGGGTTGCTTTTGCTATGAATACTAAAAGTGCTGCATGATTAAACTCAATGCAAAAAACGGAAAAAGAAACTTCAGTTTCCTCTCTTTTGTTCCAGTGTTCATGCAGTAAACCCATGGGTGAATACGATGATTTAATAATTTAATTAAACATGAATATATATATATATATATATATATATATATATATATATATGTGGCATTTAAATTCAAATCCAACATTTTAATGGTTAGTAATTGGTGCATGGGCGTCATCCTGCATGTTCTGTAATATTCCATTGTCATTCATATTGCCGTTGTTTTAGAGCCCTGTACTAAAGCATTCGCTAGTTATTTCAGCGTACTAAAAGTACCCTAGCATGAGTTTTATATATACTGTGTGTATATATAAAATGAAAATACGTATAAAAAATATAATTTATATATTCATGTTTAATTAAATTCTTAACATTTTAATGGTTAGTGTTTGTTGCAAACATTCACATTATTTTTGAGCGAAGAGTTCGGCTTATACACGCTACTATACGCTGATCAGCAATCGGTGTCCCACTGTAACCAGCAGGTCAAAGGAGCAGTTATCGGCTATGACACGTAGCCTTTTAAGTTTGGAGGCCAGAGTCGGTTGGTTGGAAACACGTTTGGAGAAGATAACTTCACAAACACACACACAAAATCTCCATGCAGATACACAGTGCAGGGATCACTTCGTAATACACCTGGCCATAAATAAAAATTTATATTTATGCCTAAAAAGATGCTTTAAAATTCATCTTAAATTTCTTCATCGCGTGTATAAACCCGCAGCCCTTAACAAATGCGATAAAATGCAGACATGAAGGACTAAACTCGACAAGAATATAGAGAATCAGAATCATGTTTATATTAAAATAATTAATTCAATGATAAACTTGTATCAAATAAGAACTTTATGTTAAATAAATTTTAAGTAAATTTGAAGCTGAAGTAGTTAAATATGCTTATACTGTAGATATGTAGGTTACATTTTAAGAGTACAATTGCAAGTAAATTGCAAACTGTAATGTTGTAAAATATGAATAAAACAGTATTTTTCTGCGCTAATTACACCACGCACTGCACCACGTTCCCTCCGATCCTCCAGCACTGCTCGCGTCATCCCACCATCTCTCAGGGATCGAGGGCGGCATTCATCCAGGCTCTTTTCTGTTCTGGCACCTAGGTGGTGGAATGAACTTCCTCTAGATGTCCGTACATCAGAGACTTTGACTATCTTTAAACGACGACTCAAGACGCATCTGTTTCTCCAGTACTTGGACTAACCCCCCCGGGGGAAAAAAAAAAAAAAAAACTCTTCTCAGATGTGTTGGACTAATGGTACTTAGTTATTAACCTAGTTAACCCAGTGTAAGTATGTATCCAATGTTGTAAACATTAAAGCACTTTTTGTAAGTCGCTCTGGATAAGAGCGTCTGCCAAATGCCTAAATGTAAATGTATTAGACACAAATATACGATATATGGTAGTATATGTAATGAAAAATATACTTACATATGAGTGCTTAAATGTAAAGTAAACGCAATTATTAATTTATTGTGTATATTTAACTTAATTCAGCCGTTTAAGTTATATGAAAAATAATGTTCCTACCAGCCTACTATTATGTTCTGTTCAAATTTAAAGATTTCCGCACGTGTGTGCAAAAAGATGAAGTACAACAAACACAAAGGTAAATAGTCTTTAATAAAGGTAGCCTAATACAATATTGTTTTCAATGCTGAAACGAACATGATTTTGTTTTAGTCTATTCTCTAAATACAATGTGACAGCGCACTCCGAGGTGAACCCCCACTGCACCCAGTTACTGTAATCCCCCTTCTTACCTTTTATTTACGATCAGTGTGAAGTTATCAAACCGGTTTCGCAGAGCCTGAGAGTAAACGGCAGAGTATGGAATTGAAACATTCTAAATCATCGACCAAAAGAAGTTTAAATGTTAACCATTATCTGAAAATTGATGCTTACAGCTCACTTTGGATTAAGAGTAGATGACTTTTATACAAGATTATTGTGATGTTGCATGGCAATGCACATCCGCGCACTTCTCTTCACACAGTCGACAGACACTCTGCAAGAATATCATTTTGAGGTGTTAAATCATATTTCCTATAATCCTCATATTGCTCCATCGGACTCTTACCTCTTTGATCCCTTGCAGCCTTAGGAGAATTCACTTCAGATAAAGAAGCAGTGCATTTGTGGCTTGCAGTTCAGCTTGTTGACAGATGGACAAAGTGTATTGAAAAGCAAGGAGATTATGTTTAAAACTTTATGTATTTGTCTTTTAAAAAAAATTTATTAAAATCAATTCTACAGCTAGACTCTATTTGGTAATGTTTACACATTCTAGATTTCACACAATTATTGAAAAAAGTTTGCCTTCACCAATACCGCAAACACATTTACATTTAGCAGAAGCTCTCATGTGACCAACGAAAAGTGCTTTTAAGTTTTTGTCATTGGATAGATACTTGGATACACTGGGTTACTAGCCCAGATAGCACTGCTTTGGTAGCCCAACGTTAGCAAAATTTTGGTAACCTTTTGTCAGACGAAAAAAGTAGGGCAAACAACTGTGCATACGTTGGGCCCATGTTGGCATCAGTAGTTGGCCCAATGTCATTTTGTCTGTTGGCCAACTGTTGGCTTATTGGTTGGGCCAAAGATAGGTTGGCCCAATATTGGTTTAGTATTTAATGGCATGGTTGTAAACTGAAAATTTAATTATTTTGGTTTAGCTTTGTGCTGCAGGCTCTCTCAATGATGCCCTCACATCAGGGACACATATATGAGGGTTGGTTACCAATCAAGTACAAGCTAAACTTTGGTCCCATTCTCCATGATGGACAACGACACTTCTCTGCATTCGCTTTACTAGCTGACCAATGCTTTAAGTGTGTGAGCACATGTCAGGAAGTATCACCACATGTCAGGTGATCAACATGTACAAGGGTAGGTATTGCTTTTTTTGATTGCTAGCTATATGTGAGTATAATTGCCTATAGAACTATATATTTGGTGATCCACGGTGACTGAATAATTTGTAAGAAAATGCAAAGCATTGAGAGAATGAGACAAAGTGTCACAATCGGGGTGTTGTGGCAGGTGTTGAACGCCGTGGGCAGACACATAACACGCCCTGTGGCGAGACACAGGCAGACACATAACACGCCCTGTGGCGAGACACAGGCAGACACATAACACGCCCTGTGGCGAGACACAGGCAGACACATAACACGCCCTGTGGCGAGACACAGGCAGACACATAACACGCCCTGTGGCGAGACACAGGCAGACACATAACACGCCCTGTGGCGAGACACAGGCAGACACATAACACGCCCTGTGGCGAGACACAGGCAGACGCATAACACGCCCTGTGGCGAGACACAGGCAGACGCATAACACGCCCTGTGGCGAGACACAGGCAGACGCATAACACGCCCTGTGGCGAGACACAGGCAGACGCATAACACGCCCTGTGGCGAGACACAGGCAGACGCATAACACGCCCTGTGGCGAGACACAGGCAGACACATAACACGCCCTGTGGCGAGACACAGGCAGACACATAGACACAGGAGGAGGACAAACATAACAGGACACACAGACTATGCGTGGAGCTGAGACTAGAGGGAGACACCAGAGAGAAGAGACACTAGAGGGAGACACGTAGAGACACTAGAGGGAGACACAGAGACGAGAGAGAGACGGGACGAGGACTAAAGACATGGCAATCAGCTAGGCATGGCTTTTAGCTAAACATGGTTAAGCTGTGCTTAACCATGGCAGTCAGCTACACATACACCTAGCTAAGCATGTCTTTAGCCCCAACATGCACTAAGCTACACTTACCTAATAGCTTAAACACACACTAGGGAATGGGGGCACAGAAACACAGACGAGGGATACCCAGTGGCTAGGCTAGGCGACACTCAAAGGCTAGGCTAGGCGACACTCAAAGGCTAGGCTAGGCGACACTCAAAGGCTAGGCTAGGCGACACTCAAAGGCTAGGCACACTGGGCAACTAGGGAGGTAGGAAACACAGGACAGCTAGAGAAACAGAGGGGCTATGGCTAGAAACATGCTAGTTACTATAACTCAACATAGATTTTAGCTAAACACGCTCCTAGCCAAACACACACCTAACTACTTACCTGACTCTGGCTAAACACACAAGAACACAGGAGGACAGGACTGAATCAGCTCCACTAACACAGACACACAGAACATACACAGAAACATTGCCAATAAGAGAGCCCAAGTTAACACAAATAAAATCAAAATAAACTAAACAAAGAACAGAAATAAACTAAAACTAAATGCCCACACAAGTGACAGTGGTGATACCAAAAATGCTTGACCCAGTTTCCCAGTCTAAACAGCTATTTATAGATTGATTGATGGCTACCTCGGTTCAGGTGTGCACTCGCATCATCTTACCGAGGTGCCTGCTGGGAAACTGAGTTGGCCAACAAAAACTACAAAATAAAAACAGTGACCTCTAGTGGCGGACCCTTACACAAAGAAACAACCATAGCGAGGTTAGAACCATAGGGATTGTTGCCATAGTGAGTTCCAGAAAGGTTAAATGGCTAATATTGAATAGATATTGTTTGCCTTAGGTCACTGCATTTTTCGTATGTTTATGCGGTTGTTGAATATATGTTTAATTTTCAATTTCCAACCTTGCCATTACCTACTAAACCAACATTGTGGCAACACTGGGCCAAACTTGTAATTATCAACTGAACCAACGTTGTGCCAAACTATCTTTGGCCCCACCAATGAGCCAACATTGGGCCAACCACTGAAGCCAGAACAACGGCCCAAAGTATCCACTGACGTTGGATGTTGGCCTCTCTAAGACATCCCTTTTAATAGCTAATCATGTTACAGACCTAATGATAGATTAGTTCTTTCAGCTAAATCTTTTCAAAATCCCTTTGTTGCCCCAGTCCCAATTTTTTAAAATCCTGTCGCAGGCATCACATTTAAAAGTGAGGTGAGAAAATATGTAAAATACCGGATGGATCCAGAGCGCTGCAGGCAGCTGGAGCCGGTAGGTGACGCGGTATGGGCCGATGAATCTAGGTGAAAGTTTTCTTGACTCTGTGTGAAGATTTTTATTGAAAGCCATACTTTGTCACCTACGTGGTACAATCGGCTCGGAGGGTGTCGACGGCGATGTTGGGTGGTGTAGGAGGCATTGGCTTGTTGGATGGCCCAATTAGCTTTATTCCACAACTGCCGACACCTGCGGAACAACTGTTGGGCTGACGGTACATCAACCTCCGGTTCTTAGTGGTTGAACATCGAAGGTTGCACACCTGCCGGTTCTGCCTCTGTGGTCTGCGCCTGGCGGACCCTCCTTTCTAGGTCTAACTGAAGTGGTGCGATGATCTTTGAAGGTGGAAGGACAGGCGCGGAGGGGCACGTCTACCTCATGTTGGCATTTTAGTAGTGAACACATTTTAGTAGTGAAGATTTTATGGACTTTTTTAATGAAAAAATCGATAGCATAAGGAAGAAAATAACTGAGGTTCAACCTCTAATAGCATCTCATGATCTAGTTCAGCCTAGGACTTCACATTTAGATTTTCAGTGCTTTACAGGTATAGGACAGGAAGAGCTATATCTAGGTCACGTCCCTAAACCTTTGAAGCTGGCAGTTATTAAGCCGCTTCTTAAAAAATCTAATTTGGACGCGAATGAAATAACAAATAACAGACCGATTTCAAACCTTCCGTTCATATCAAAAATATTAGAAAAAGTAGTATCAGCTCAAATATGCACATTCTTGCAGGAAAACAACATCCTAGAAGAATTTCAGTCAGGTTTCAGGCCCCATCAGAGTACAGAAACTGCACTAGTTAAGATTGCAAACGACTTGTTTTTAGCCTCAGACCAAGGCTGCATCTCAATACTAGTCTTACTTGATCTAAGTGCTGCATTCGACACCATAGATCATAATATTCTCATAAATCGCCTACAAAATCATATAGGTATTCAGGGGCAGGCATTAAAATGGTTTAGATCACCATTTTGTAGATCTAAATGGAGTACCGTCTGATGTAATGCCAGTGAAATATGGGGTCCCACAAGGGTCAGTTTTAGGACCTCTCCTGTTCTCAATTTACATGCTTTCCTTGGGAAACATCATTAGAAGGCATGGGATTAGTTTCCATTGTTATGCTGATGATACCCAATTATACATCTCAACAAAACCAGATGAAATACCCAAGTTGTCTAGATTAACAGAGTGTGTCCAGGACATAAAAGATTGGATGGCCAATAACTTTCTTTTACTAAATTCAGATAAGACAGAGATATTGCTCATCGGCCCAAAAACCAGCACACAACAGCTTTCACAATTCAGCCTGCGTTTAGAAGGATGTACTGTTACTACTAGCTCAACAGTAAAAGACCTGGGCGTGATATTAGACAGTAACTTGTCTTTTGAAAATAATATTTCCAATATCACAAAAACAGCCTTTTTCCATCTTAGAAATATTGCCAAACTTAGGAGTATCCTATCCGTATCTGATGCAGAAAAGCTAGTTCATGCATTCATGACCTCCAGACTGGACTATTGTAATGCATTACTAGGTGGTTGTCCTGCATCCTCAATAAACAAGCTACAGTTAGTCCAAAATGCAGCCGCCAGGGTTCTCACTAGATCCAGAAAATATGATCTTATAACACCTATATTATCATCCCTGCACTGGCTACCTGTTCAATTTAGAATTAATTACAAAATAGTACTACTTACATACAAGGCTTTAAATGGTTTAGCTCCCACATACCTAACCAGTCTTTTGATACGCTATAATCCACCACGTCCCTTAAGATCACAAAACTCCGGACTTCTGGTAATTCCCAGAATTTTAAAATCTACAAAAGGGGGCAGGGCATTTTCATATTTGGCTCCAAAGCTTTGGAATAGCCTTCCAGACACTGTTCGGGGAGCAGACACGGTTTCCCAATTCAAAAGTAGACTCAAGACGCATCTCTTTAATCTGGCATACGCGTAACTCATCCCATAACCTCATACTCCAGTACACCTATCCTGAATGGCAACTACGCTAATTCTCTCCATCTTTTCTGTATTTTTCTACCCATCCCGAGGCATCTGGAGATCGTGCCAGCTTTAGTAGACAAAGGGAGTTTTTCCTTGCTACTGTAGCCGTCACCCTTGGCTTGCTCATCAGAGACATTTCATTCATTTTCATTCATCATTCATTCATCATTTATTTCATTATTATCTAGACACATTTTTCTCACACATACACACTTCCAAATATTTTCTTTTCTTTTCTAGAAAAAAAAAAAAATCTTTAATTTTTTTTTTTTTTGTGAAGCTGCTTTGAGACAATGACCATTGTTAAAAGCGCTATATAAATAAAATTGAATTGAATTGAATTGAATGTTGGCGAGAGAGGGCGTCTGCTTTGGTGTTTTTTGACCCCAGGCAGTACGAGAGCTGGAAATTATAATGTTCAAAAAGCAAAGCCCACCACGCCTGCCTTGGGTTCAGCTGTTTTAGATTCTGAAACATGATGAGGTTTTAATGTTCGATCCAGATGATGAATGGCTCCCTGGCACCCTGGAGCCAGTGACGCCATTTCACCAAAGCCCACTTTATGGCCCCTACCCCATATCGCTGCTGACTGGTGTAAATTTTTTTGGAGAAAAAAACTACATGGATGTAGTTTCTGATCTGGGCGTCATTGGGAGAGAACAGCCCCAGCCCCCATATCTGAAGACAGAATCTTTGGTAGAAGTTGTTGATGATGATGTTTACAGTGGAACCTCGGATTACGAGCATAATTTGTTCCGGAAGTGGGCTCCTATTCCAAAACAAGCGCAGGCGTTGTGCCTGCGCCCATAAACGGATACACTTATCTGTCGGGGTTCATTTTTACTTTTTTTTGATTGATTGAGAGACTGTTTTATCGAATAAATTAGCAAGGAACATCGCTAGTCACACTCGCATGAGCGCATACTAATGGAATTACTGCTGTTAAAAAAAAAAGAACCTGTGAAGGAGTGGGTGGGAGAAGGGCTGTAAAAGCGAGTGTGTGTTGGTGTGAGTGAAGGAGCATGGTGTCAAATTACGCGCGCACACACTCTTCTTTTCAAAGGCTGATACAGAGAGGGAAAGAAAAAATGGATCTTTACCCTCTAATGAGACTTGCTTTTGCTTTATACGCACGCACACAGGTGTTATAATAAACCAGTGGTTCTCAAACATATCCTGTTATTCCCCACTTAAGAGGGTTGGCGAATTTTCAAGGTTGATTAGGCTGATAGTGCTAAATCACCTGCTTTTTTGTGGTCCATGTAACAAATGTATCCATTGACGTTACTATGCTCACTACATACAGTCCGCTACTGACCCAGTTTGTGTCCACGGTAAAGTTAGTTTGATATTCGCATCTTCGAATTCAATGGCTGCGTAAATAAACCCGCAAATAAGATACCCACATATATTTCCTCTTTACATTGTCTTTAAGCTACATCCGCCCTAAATTATACATGTTTAAAAGCATAAACACCATTATTCTCTACGGCACAACAAGTGATTTAGAGATCATCGCAAAATGCAATATCGTTCTATGCACACCAACAAAAGGCGTAGAACGATATTGATCTTCCCTTTTGTTCAGCCCCTGAAGGATCAAAAAGCAACTTTGTTGCCACACTGGAAACTAGAGATGCCAGACTAGTACGGCCTGGAAAAATATTAATTTTTAACAAAAATACAAAAACATCAGCATAGACATTGGAATGAATAAAATTACATATATAATTCCGAATGTTTCCTTATATATTGTTTCTCTGCAATTAACATGCGACGTTAAACCGTTATTGTTGCACTATGGTTCCACTTTTTCTCTAATGTTATTTTAATTTACTTAATGATCAATTTCTTTGCGTATGATTGTTTAGTTTTGAGTGTCCAATCTTTATTGTCAATAAAGAAAAACATGAATTAGAATAGGTACTCTCCTATTATTTTTCACTAATTCCCTCCCGTTCATTGCGCCCCACCTGCCATGTCTGTATTCTCCACTAGTTGGGCGTGCCCCTTGCTTTAAGAACCATGGTAATAAACAATGCATGCGCGCTGTACACACACGCTTACAAACACAAAATAAAATATGTTTTACAAAGACACACGTTATTACAGTGTTATAGTAAACAGTACACGGATGTTGATTATACCAGTGAGAGACGAGCACTAAGACCCAGCAGGGGAGGTGATTACCTATAATTCCACAGCGCAAGAGAGAGAAAAAACATTGGCTCAGTTGTGATCACATGACACTTGGCATCAAAACAAGAAGCACATGCATGATACATGATACTTGGTACTCATAAACCAAGACAATGCTCGTTTTTTAAGTCAAAATTTGTTAATCTTTGCTCGTCTTGCGGAACACTCACAAATCGTGTTACTTGTAATCCGAGGTTCCACTATATTTTATTAATTTTGTCAGTGTCTTCCCATCTGGGAGTTTCTCCACCATACTGTATATCAGATTGATGGACATGAGTCCTCATCTGTTAAATTTTTGGTGACAGTAGTTTTTTCAGCACACATTTAATCAATAATATAAAAAAAAAAGTTTGGATCCGGCATCATAATTCTCCTCTTTAATTTCCTACATGGTCTAATCAGCGCTTAACCGCACACACAAAGTTTTCGAGTGCACAGAGGAATTTTCCTGTATGAAATAATATTTATGCAGTGTAACCAAGGTCTCTTATTTCTATTTATTTTAGATTGTTGTTCTTTCAGTGTCACTGTGTGCTTTGCAATAACAGACAACATTTAAATGCAAATAATTTACCCTTCCCCCAGGTGTAAATCAGCTGTTCTCACCTATACACTCTAAGAAACTAAAATGCACCCCTCCCCACGTTAGGACCCTCTTGGATCTGAGGCGTTTCTGAAGATTTGCACTGCAGTGCTTTAGGCCTCTTCTTAAATTTGTGTAAATTTAAAATCTTCTGGATTCTAAATTCAAAAATTGACAGTGTTACCGTTTTTTAATCCCTGGAATGAGATTTACCTTATATCATGCATTGTATTGTTTTTATTAATCATTCTACACTGTTTTTAATCTCTCTACAATGTTTTATTTTATATAAAAAAAAAACATAAACCAAATAAAATTATTCAATTTGTATTTTCCATTTTTGAAATAACATAAAAAAAATCATGGGTGGTGTGTCCAGCATGATTATTAGTTTATTTTAGTGATGCGTTTCAAAAAGATTTTATTTATACCTGTGGCATCTTACAAGAACATTCAGCAGTTTCATCATTCTGTTTGAGATTTCCTGAAACACCAAGAAATGCTTTGCATCCTTAACATTCTGTTTTCGGTCTCTCATACACTGATGATGGAGTGATTATACCAGATGTGACTTTAAATCACGTGACCATCGAGCTCGAGAAACAAATATATCTGGATTTAAAAGGATTAGTTGACAGACCAATAGCAGAGATAAAGGAATGTACAAAATATTAGCACCTTTACTGTGTTCAAATAAATAAAAAGTTACTGCATTATGTTTCAAGACATCCTTAATTTACATTTTTATATTTTTATTTATGAAAATAATATAAAGCACATATACACACATTCATCATGAAAGATCTATTGTAAAACAAAATACATTTGTTTTCTTTAGCATTGGAAACAATATTGTTTTAGGCTAAGAATTATACACAATTATTCTTTGTACTTGCTCTGGCCTTTAGATAAAGTACTTCCATGCGCCATCTGGCAGATATTGAGTGAACCACAACACATTTATTTAAATTCCAGAATGTTGCTTGCGGCAAGTTGCGGCACGGTGCGCACCGAATTGCGCCATCTCACGGGGAAAAAAACAAGCATTTTTAATGGCCACATCTGTACATAGCACATTAGTAGATCTACATCACAGTGGATGGGGGAAAAAAACATTTATCAAGGTTTTGGAATGGCCTCATCAAGAGATCTGTGCCTAGGCAAATGCTCAAAAACCTCAATTAACTCAAGCATTTTTGTAAGGAAGAATAGGCCAAAATTCCTTCACAACATTGTGAGAAACTGATATATTTATTAACAAAATTAATCCTTTAACTTATTGCTGCTCAAGTTGTTTCTGAGAATTAAGAATGCATGTTTTTTTCCCGCAGAAGACCGCAATTTGTCTTGCAGAGTGCTGCTGAATCCAGCAAACATCATTTTAGAATTTAAATAAATTTGTTGTGCTTCACAGAATATCCACCAGATGGCATATGGAAGGACTTTATCTAAAAGCCAGACCAAATTGCTGCTTCATTGCTTTTAATTCGGGTAGTTACAGTAAATATGCTTATACTGTAGATATCTAGGTTACATTGTAAAAGTATATGATAAATTACTAACTGCATGTAATGTTAAATATGAATAAAAAAGTATTTGACACAAATATACAGTATATGGTAGTATGGACATTGAAACAGCTATTTATACATGAGTGAATGAGTGCAAGTCAAACATAAATTTATTATGTATATTTAACTTTACATTTACAACATTAGGTTGTTTAAGTTTTATGAAAAATAAAATTTAAAGTAAATATTCTTATGTGCACATAAGAATTTTTTCCCAAGAATATGACTACGCTATGTGAATCTACACAAAGAGCCTCAGGTTTTTTTTAAATAATAGTAATCATCGTGCTTTTTTGCTGTTTGTGCATTGAGTAATTCTTTGTGATCTGAGTATATTATGACTGATCCCCCAGAAATGCAAAAAAAAATCCATCCTCGGGACGTCAAAAAAAAAAAAAAAACACAAACATGGATTGTAACTAGGGCATTTTTTGCACACCAGACACTGTGGTTGTTTTACATAAGTTATTACTCAGCATTTTCACTAGCCACTATTTTGTTGTTGGGAAAATACATTTTGTCTGATTAAAATTTACTTTGGCATGGTAATTCTAAATTTAGAGTCATTTAAAGTAATTCAGTTTGATTTAGCAAATTTTAAACCCTTTGAAACCCTTTCATGACCTCTAACAACTTGATAACTACTGAATGGAGTTTAGTAATTGACTCAATTACAACTATATTATGAATAACAATGTAGTATAACAGAAGACATGATGGCCATGTTCTGATCACTAACCATTAAAATGTTGAATTTGAATTAAAATGCTACAAATATTTACCCCATGGGTGAACATGACCTAATTACAGCATAAACACCAGAACACAATGATTTAAGAATTAAATGAAACAAGTATATAATTTTATTATTTTTGCTAATGTACTTTTACTATGCTAAGTATAATTTAAAGCTATTTATTTTATTTATATACTTACTTACTTATACCCAATTATATTTTTAGTCAGATACTTTGAGTATTTTTGAGTTACGCTACTTTTTACACACCTGATGAAAAAACAGCTTTCCAAAGTTGTTACTCAGCAATTTCACTAGCCAATATTTGTTGTTGGCAGGCTAAAGTAAATTTTGATTTAGATTGATTTAGAATAATTTTGTTTGATTTAGTTAATTTTAAATCCTTTTAAATGCGGATTAATCTGGAAAATTATATTTATTTATCTACAGGTCATATCATATATTTAGCTGCGTGAAAACATTTAAGTAGGGCATAAATAGAGAAGCTTATACCATGAATATAAAAAGGGGTGCAGAGGTGTATAATAAACTAAAAAGATAAAAATAAAGATAGACACTTTAAATATTTATTAACTATTTATTTACTAAGTTAAGTCAAAATATTTATCAAAAACATTAGTAAATACTATAGAACTGCAGAGTAGAAGAACATTATAATGAGTTGCGGCATTTAGTAATTCAGCTAGTTAATTTTTTTTTTAGGGTTTTATTTTTTTGCAACCATACAATTGTAAGGAATCGCCACTAGAGGGTACTGTTTTGTCTTTTTTGTAGTTTTTATTTTGCAGACTTAGTGTCCCAGAAGGCACCTCGGTCGAGTAATACGGAAGCTCACCTGAACCGAGGTAGGTCATTAAATCTTCTATAAATAGCTGGTTAGTCTGGGAAACTGGGTCGAGCATTGAACGTTTGTATGTACAGTCGTTGGCAAAAGTTGATAATTACATAAATATTGGAAATATGGAAGTAGATGTTTAGAATAGCAATTTGCATATACTCCAGAATGTTATGAAGAGTGATCAGATAAATTGCTGAATCCTTCTTCGCCATAAAAAAATTAACCTAAACCCCCCAAAAAAACCCTTTCCACTGCATTTCATTGATGTCATTAAAGGACCTGATGAGGTCATTTCAGTAATTATCATCTTAACTCAGGTGAGAATGTTGACAAGCACAAGGCAGGAGATCATTATGTCAGGCTATTTGGGTTATAATGGCAGACTTGACATGTTAAAAGGAGGGTGATGTCTGAAATTATTGTTCTTCCATTGTTAACCATGGTACCAGCAAAGAAACGAGTGCAGCCATCATTGCGTTGCATAAAAACGGCTTTACAGGCAAGGATATTGTGGCTACTAAGATTGCACTTAAATCAACAATTTATAGGATCATCGAAAACTTCAAGGAAAGAGGTTCACTGCTTGTTAAGAAGACGTCAGGGCGTCCAAAAAAGTCCAGCAAGCGCCAGGATTGTCTCTTAAAGAGGATTCAGCTGTGGGATTGGAGTGCCACCAGTACAGAGCTTGCTCAGGAATGGCAGCAGGCAGGTGTGAGCGCATCTGCACGCACAGTGAGGCAAAGACTTTTGAAAGATGGCCTGGTGTCTAGAAGGGCAGGAAAGAAGCCACTTCTCTCCAAAAAAAATTAAGGATAGATTGATCTGCAGAAAGTATGGTAAATCGACTGCTGAGGACTGGGGCAAAGTCATATTCTCTAATGATGCCTCTTTGGGGCATCTGGAAAAAGGCATATTCCGGAGAAGAAAAGGTGAGTGCTACCATCAGTCCTGTATCATGCCAACAGTAAAGCATCCTGAGACCATTCATGTGTGTGCTCTTTAACCAATCAGATGTGACCTCGCCATTTCAACCAATCATAACCTGCCAGAAGCGCAGCCTAAATCCTGTTTACATGAAATAAACCTGCTTCCGAGCAGGTTTAAGCTTACATGTTGCTATGACAGCAAATGTGAGAAGCGCATTGAAGAACGAAACAATCCAAGATCAGGACAAATCCACAACAATCAAATCCAGCTAACTGAGTTAGCGATGTACAAAGAACGGACCCCTGATTAAAGACTCTTTTGTTTAAAAACACCCCTCTGCACCTATGCCTGCCCTTTTCTGCCTATGGCAAAAACAGCCATTACCACCCAGTCATGACAACAATAACGTTTCCAGAACGTTGCAGGATGTGTAATGGTCATTTCAAAATAACCCAAAATAGCTTAAACAAAACATTCCATAGTGGTTACTTTAGAGTTTTTGCAACCATAAAAAAACATTCTCCACAGAAAAAACTTTTTGCAATTCCTTTTAGGCCTGATGGTCTACTTTTTACGTTAATTTACCCTATGTGAAAGTTTCAGGACAATTTCCATTCTCATTTTCCACATCACCATGACACATACATAGCCTAGATAGTCCATCCACACGTAAAGGCATTTCAAAATGACCAAGATCAGTAAGATTCAGTCTTAAGACATCAGGACAATAAGGTTAGCTTGAAATTCCAGTCGCAAAATACACCGCCATCTGTTGGTGTAAAACGCCAAAACGCACCACCTGTAAGGCGCAAACGCACCTTCCCAAAATTTATCAGTAGGTTACTCACCCTTAGGTTACTATCACAAATTATACACGGTCATGTATTTGTTAGGCTTTAAATGTCTTTTAAAGGCCCATGTCGCAGCCTTAGAAACTATCACTAGCCAAAATGACAAAATGGTTGCAAGCTCTGTGAAAAAAACTGTGGCATGACAATGGTGTGGACATCAGTGAGAGATAAATTTGGAAAATCAGGCAAAAACTTGGTTAAAGATATTTACATTGCCCCATGATCTGTGACAAAAAATTAAGAAATATTTCTCCAACTTAAAAAGAAATTAATGACAAAGACATTTTTTACTGATGAAACTATGGTGAGTTTTGGATCACTTTGCCACAATGTCATTTTATAAAACAGGAAGACAAGTGTTTAAATCAACATCCTGTGAAAGTTCATGTTTGGGGATCCATTTCCAGACTTGGACCAGGACCTATTGCCATCTTTGAAGGGATAATGGACAGGATTGAGATCAGGAATTTACATTATTAAAAGAAAAAAAGGTCAGGCTGCTAAATCTAATATTTTAGCATTCTTTATTTGCACAGCAAACGTAAAAACACTAAATGAACATTTCCATGTAATAAATAAAAAAAAAAAAAATGTCAGTGGTTATTTAGCGTAGGCTGTAAACTGTAGGCCTGCCCTATACAAATCTAAAATAAAAAATTGTTTAGCTCATATTACAAACGCTGCTTTGTAAATGTTTAAAATGTGTATCATTATCTTGTTATTAATATGACCTGATTTATCGTTCATATTCATAATCATATGTTGTTGCCAGTTTACAGGGCGATGTTACCAAGCATTTTTAGGCTGGAATAAAGGCTGTTTTTTTTTTAATTACAATGCATAGTATGTCTATTTAATGGTCACAGGGGCGGGCGGGTTGTAAAAATAGATACAGTGGTGCGGGGCGAGCCAAATAATTTCATAAAAGCGGGACCCGCGGGTTGGAAAAATACCCGACCCGTGCATCACTAATTTACAGTGCATTCAAAAAAATTTGAATATGGTGAAAAAGGTAAAATTTTTTCTACATTTATTTTTAAAATGAAGCTTTCATATATTTACATATAGGCATTTGGCAGACGCTCTTATCCAGAGCGACTTACATTTTCATCTCATTACACATCTGAGCAGTTGAGGGTTAAGGGCCTTGCTCAAGAGCCCAACAGTGAAAACTTGATGGTTGTGGGTTTGGAACCTGGGATCTTCCGAAGCGTAGTCCAATGCCTTAACCACTGAGCTACCCCTGGCCCTACCATACATGTATCTAGAATATAAAATTTTAAGCCTTTTCTTTTTTGTTTGAATTTTATTGATTATAACTCATAAAAAACAGTATCTCAAAATATACAGGAATTCAGAACTTATGTTAATTTATGCTCTCAGTACTTGCACAAATTGCTGCATCCGTGCTGCATAGCATGGAGGCGATCAGTCTGTGGTACTGCCAAGGCGTTCCTGAAAACCAGGTTGCTTCCTGGCTTCCTTTAGCTCGTGGGTTGGGTGTTTCTTATCTTCCTCTTGGAAAGGTGAGTTGGCTTGCAAGTCAAGCACAGTAATATCACATCAGCAAACCAGTTAGTGGTAGTTTTGTTACTGTGGGCAGATACTAAATCCTAATTTAAAAGTAAAGTCCTCTGCAATCTCCTTGTAGACTGCTGCGTTGACTTTGAAATTAATAAAACAACACAGTGGACTAACACCGGCAGATGTCATAGGACCCGAAAACATCACCGGAAAACAGCAAAACAAGTTTAGACCTTTTTTTTTTAGACCAGGTGACAGAGTTCAGGAGTTGCTTGCTACTAGGGATGCAACACTTGTAGCCCATTTCTTAAAGATGTCTGTGATTGGTGGCTTTTGATGCACTGGCTCCATGTTCACTCCACTGCTTGTTAAACATTCCCAAGTTCTTAATTCAGTGTTGCTTGACAATTTACTTATACTGTGGTCATCCCTGTTGCTTGTGGACCTTTCCTAACACAGTTTTTACTCCCAATAAACTTTAGGAGAATATATCTTCATACACACCTACTTTGGTTTCAACCTTCTTGTGGAAGGTGTTGTTGATCATCTTCTGGACAACTGCCAAGTTGGCAATCTTCCCCATACATGTACTGAACTAGACCAAGACTAGTGGACCAAAATTTCAATAGTAATTTACTCAAAGTCAAAATATAACTTTCTAATATTTTGAGATATTTTAGATTTTCATGAGCTGAGAAAATAAAGAAAATAAACAAGTTCATGATATGATATTTAAAATTTTCCTAGGTTTTCCATTAACTAAAGTTAAAAATTCATATAATTGACATTAATGCGTAAATAAAGTTGGGAGTCATTATTATACATTTAAGTCAAAGCAGGACTTTTGATTGTGCAGAATAAAAGAACACACTAAAAGTTTCCTTTATGTAAGGTTTTATAATATTGGAAGACATTCTAATTTAATAAGAAGATTTCTGTGCCGTGAGAACCGCGCCCTCACTGTGTCTCCTTATGCCGTCTTAACACCTGCTATATCCTGTACCCAGACGAGTATATGTCCAAATGTCTGTTAGAACCCTTTTGTTTAATCAGGAAAATGCAAATGTATTTCCTCTCTTCTGTCTGTCTTCAGGTCCCTCTATGAATGACATGTTAATGACTGTTTTTTTTTTTTATGTTCAGGACGTAGCATCGTTTAAATGTGCTCTTTGCTGAAAATAAACAAAGATCTTCAGACATCATGCCTGCGTGTGTGTGTATGTTTGTCTCTCCCGGTCGAACAGGCCCGGACCAGTAAGTGTATCAAGGTGCAGCGGCCACAACAAGAAATAACTCTTCTTCTCTTAGCTTAAAACTTAACTCAGGCACAATTCTTCTTCATTTAAACCTAACAATTTGGGGGCTCAGTCTCAGAGAAGAAGTGTTTATTTTGCGCTTTCTGATTTTTTCTTCGGTCAGGGAAGATTTTGTTCTCGTGAGATTTGCTTTAAATAAAGTTTAATTTACGTTATGTTCTCTAATAAGTTCATCCACTGTGTTTTGAATTAAAAAGCTTTGTTGTGGTGTCAGTTCCACCGTGTTTTATAGAACTGTTGTTCATTTTTTAACAAGATTTGTTCCGCGTCTCGAGTCACGCTTTAAAAAACTTGTTAATTGATGTGATAAAAACTATTAAAATGGGTATGGTATTTGCAAATGTTTGACAACCATGCGAAATACCCTGTCATTTACAACAACTCTTTACTTAGTGGAATAGAAACAACAACGCTTCTGTCAAACAAACTACGTTATCAACCAGTGTGCACGGTTGCTATGGGTTACTAGATGCGGGCGCTGACCTGCTGTCTGCGTGCTTTAACTGTATGTGCTGTAACATTGTCAGAATGCCGAAATGGCCAAATTTACAATCAGATGTTCAGTTGTTTTTCATTAAAAAATTCATGTTTTTGTTGCAACTAAAGCCAAGATCCCACTAGTGCTGGTTATCATTGTATTTTAATAATTCGCTGTGTTCGCATAACGATGAACACTGATAGGAACTGATTGTAGTGGATTTTACATGATCAGTGATTGTTTCTTTGTCTATGCAATCTTAATTACCGCTTTATAAAAATAGGAATACAGAACAACTCTCAGTGTTAACTACCATACCAATAATTGATGGCTTGCTTGTAGTTAGCTTATTCCATGTTAATTTTTTTTCCATCAGGCACTGAGGCCACATTTGGCTCTATTGTAGTATTATTTAATTGTACTCTTGTATTACTGACAGTGTGTGCTTGTATTGTTTTGTCGCCATGCAATGTCACTGCTGGAGCAACATCTGTCTATTAAAGTTATAATCTACAAGTGTACATATACCAAATACAAGTTAAGTGCTTACAATGCAAGGTTAAAAAACGCCGTTCATCACCAGGGACTGTAAATGCATAGAGTGTGTGTGGATTGTCACTTTGCCATTTGTTTGGCTAGTTATATCTGGAGGGCTTTGCTCATTGATACTCGTGACCAGTAGGTGGCAGTGTTCCACTGTTGTTCTTTGTTTCTGGTACTAACTTAGCCTGGCTAATGTTGCACAATGTTGTCAATGTTTTAAAACGCTGTAAACTAACTTAAATAACAAAAACAAAAAAAAGGTGGTCGGAACAGTCGTGGCGGCAGCCGACCTGACCAGCGCCATCTTGGATCTTAAGCTAGGACTGTTAAATATTAGATCTCTTGCATCAAAAGCAGTTATTGTTAATGATATTATCACAGATCAGGAGTTTGATATACTCTGTTTAGCAGAAACCTGGGTTAAACAGGACAAGTATGTACAAGCTAGTCCTCCTGGATACAGCTACATACACCAGCCTCGGCTAACTGGTAGAGGAGGAGGCATCGCAGTTATTCACAATGATAATTTAACTATCGTACAAAAACACGGGACAAATTCTATTTATTTGAAATTCTTTATAGTAACATAAGTGCTATAAATATTAAGTCAGCTAAGTTGATTCCACTAATTGTCATTTACAGACCTCCAGGGCCGTATTCTGAGTTTCTTAGTGAATTTGTGGATTTTCTCTCTAACCTAGTCGTTTATATAGACAAAATGTTTATTGCTGCAGATTTTAATATTCATTTTGAGAATCCAGAAGACCCTCTGAGAAAAGCATTTATGTCCATACTGGACTCAGTAGGAGTAAATCAGTGTGTATTAGGACCCACTTATAAAGCAGGTCACACTTTAGGTGTAATAATATTCTTCAGATTAAGTATAAGATATTTATTTATAGTTCCACTGTCTGAAGTTATCTCAGATCACCATCTTGTCTCAATTAGATCACTGTCTGACCCCACAGAACTCGGATCAGGCGACTGAATATTTAGAGTCGATGTTCCGTTTTTCCTTAGATAATGTAAGCTCCAATTAAAAGAAAAATTATTAGAGATAAGAAACTTGCTCCCTGGTATAACAATCACACACGCATTTTAAAACAGTCCGCTCGGAAATTAGAACAGAAATTATTAGTATTTAAAATAGCATGGAAGGAGAGCGTCCTGAGCTATAGAAAAGCTCTTAGTGTAGCTAGATCTCTCCACTCTTATAGAAAATAACAAAAATTATCCTAGATTTTTATTTAATACTGTAGCCAAATTAACCAGAAATAAAACCACTTCAGAAATCTCCACAACATTATGCAATAGTGAGGACTTTATGAACTTTTTAAATAATAAAATTGTAAATATTAGGCATGAAATTGAGGCTTTGAAACTGAATAATGTAATTGATGCAGGTGTTAAACTAGCTATGTCAGATTGGAACCTAGAATACTTTACTCCCCTTAAAGAGAATGAACTAATTTCACTCATCTCTTCTGCAAGTTCATCAACCTGTTTATTAGATCCTATACTGACACATTTTCTTAAACAGATACAGATGGAGCCACGTCAAATAGCCTCGACCGTGTGAATGGCGTGCAAATGGCGTACGGCTGCCCTATGGACGGCGTAATCCCCCCCTCCTTTTTTCTTCCAGAAAGGCGTGTCAAGATTTCACAGTAAACACACCCATTCAAGCCCTATTTATTCATTTACCTGGTTCCACCACTAGATGGCACTTTGTTCTCAAGAACACGTTAACACAAGCCAGAAATTTAGCTGCGCTGAGATGCAATCACAGGATTTTTAACAACCGACCCCCACCCCCGCCGAACTGACGCTATCAAACTGCACTACAGAGATGAAGATGGTGGCTTTATGGACTATTAGTTTTTTATTGGCCATTTTAAAAAGCACTGGCAGCACCAGCAGCGGTCAGATGTGACTTTAGATAACTTAATGATCTGTTTACCAAGTCTGGAGTTAACATTACAGCTTACTGTCAGTGTCACAAACTCACAATGTCACTCCTCTTTAACTAAAAAAGATGCTAAAGCTTCGAAAATACTATTAATGTCCCTATTACAAAAGCTGCACTACCCGAGGAAGAGTGTTTGTGAAAATGCCTTTAGAGTCTGACCGCGTGTGTCTGGATAAATTCAGCATTTATTTATTCTTTGGGTAAGAGTTAATCTGCAGGTTATTTCTGTGACTGGAATATGATGTGATACAGTCCATGAAGGACACAAGCTAAGGATAGATGTACAGGAGCTAGCAGGCTGAACGCTCATAACCAGGTTTATATTTTTCTCAATTTGGCCATGAGCGCTTAGTTAACGAGCTGGATAAAAACTCTGTAGTGTTTATCAGTTAAGGAGTGGGGGGGGGGGGGGGCTTCAATATTTGGTAAGTTATAGTTTGGCTTCAGAGATGAACTAATGCTCATATACGAGTTTTATATCGCTTAACTTATTTGTATGAAAAGCGCATTAGTAAATTCTCGGTTAATTTAATGCAGACGATAATACAGACAGACCGGGGTTAACGCTAACAAAGTTCACTGTTTAACGTTAGCACAGGCAGTTTATTTACATTCCAAAACAGTATTTTACACACTCTGTGGTGTAGGTTTACTAATATATTTTATTTTTATTACAACTATATATTCTGTAAAGTTAATTTATCTTTGTCTTAACTAAATTCTTCTGTTGTCTTTAAGCAGAGCTCCGCTGTGGAGGATCCGGGGTCAGACGGGTGACTCCTGGACCCACTGGAGGAGCTTGAACAAGCTGTTGAGGGAGCTGTAGAAGGAATAACATTCCAACAGCTTTAAAATGATGTTTGGTCAGGTCTATATTTGCAATTGCAATATGTCTGATACTTTGGGGGAAACAGAGAATTATAGATCCTGATAAGCAGCTGGTGTTATCCGGGTATTTAAATGATCTTTAAGCAAAAATAAAACATGTATTTACCTGTTTTATACAAATTACTGTTTTACCTTTGACTAGTTTTGGAAGAATAAATGTTATTTTTAAAGTCATGTGTGCGTGTTTTAATTGTTGGGGGATTGTTTGGGTATTAAAAAAAAACATTTACCAACTACTTCAATGGGCAAAAAATGTAAGATGACTTTGTTTTAAATAGTCAAAGAGTTGGGATAATAATAATAATAATTGATATTATTACTGGTCATAGAAACAAATGAAAACAACAGTTAAACGCTTGATCATATGTATCTGTGCTACTTTGTGTTTGTGATTATGTGACCCATAATCATTTTTTCTCAGTATAAATTTCTTTTTGGGTTTTAAGAACTCCATCAAAAGAGTAAAGACAAACTTAGGAGGAGTGGAACGTGAGAAACCTTTATGGAGAATACTGACTATGACAGGGTGCTAATTGCTCTCTCTCTCTCTGTGTGTGTGTGTGTGTGTATGTGTGTTTGGCGGGAAGAGGGGTTCTTTAGACTTACTTGTCTGTGCGCAAATGTGTTTGTGTTAAAGTCAACGGAGAAATGCAGAGTGAACCAATTACCTAAACAGCAGCAACAACAACCATTATGATCACACTTTGTTGATTTTACATTGCTTAAATATTTCGCAGCTTAGTCCTCTTTGCATTGCTACGTGTTTATCTAGTTCCTTTTCACATTGCATGTATATTGCACTCTAAATTCAACACTACCAAACTTGGAAATGATATAACATTCAATCAAACATCACGTTATTAAAAGTAACGAATTTGTCACTACTCTTCTCTTATGCAGCATGGCTAAAAAGATAATAAAAATTACACCAAATGCTACAGGTTTGGTGTCTGTGAGATTTTCCTAATCACAGTTAGACGGGGGGGGGGATTTTGCAGCTGCTTCAGTTACACTCTACTTGGATAGTGCACAGAGGGAAGTTCAGTTCTGTTCTCTTCATCCAAGCTTAATAGTGATATACATCAATACGTTGATAATTTACACCACGATAACAATAGTGCAAAAAGATCTGAAGAGACGTGACTTTGAGCCGTTCACAGTATATTCGAACCGTAGACAATGTTTATTTTGCTGAACATTACAAAACAGCCATGTCCAATAAAACAAGGCATCTTTAATAAGCCACATTGGTTTCGAGTCAGAAATAAAATTAACGAAAGACTGAGAAGCCCCGTAAACTTGACCCTGACAATAATAGTCAATTGTTTTTGTGTTTATGTAAATATTTTTAAATGTTCAAATGAACGTTTCAAAGTATATAATTTGTCGTGTCATCTGTTTACAGCGTTGGCTGATTTTGTGATTGAGACCCATGGGTTACATTGAAATATTTTTTTATTAGTAGTAGTAAGCCAGACCACCTTGTACAAATCACAATATAAGCCTTCTCTCGCGCACACACTCGCTCTCTCGCTCACACACACACACACACACACACACACATAAATAACACATGAAATCGTGTAAAATCAAATAAAACTAGGGTAAAAAATATATATTGTCCTGCGACAACAGGCGCTTACCCTCTAGAACTGTTTAGACCTGTCTCTGCTGCCGCATCTATTCACCGTTGTGATAAGTGATTAATGCCCCATCAGATCTTTGATGGGGAAACGTTATGCTAGTTAAATGACTAAAGAAATACTGATCCCTGGACAAATATTTGTTCCAGATATTATGCGCCATTAATCGATTTGTTATGGCAATTTTTGACTATCAGCTAAAAAAAACATAAAAAATATAATGAAAACAAACCCAAGGAGAAGTTACATTTCAAGCTTTACTTTGCATCAAAATATTATCTGCCAGTGTATTAAACGGAAATAGATAAAATACACCATAATGTAAAATACTGTACATATTCCGCACTTGTATTCCGTACCTACAATGACCGGTATAGATAAATTACAGTTGTTACCATGTCTTTAAGGATTGTTAAGGATGTCATGAAAAATATTGCAATAAGTAATTTAGTTAATTAATTAATTAATTAAAAATATCATAGGCATCATAGGTTGTGAATTTAGTGATTTAAAACTGTTTTATTAATAGTTTTTTCCCTTTTTTTAACACATCATCTATTTATGAAACTATGTTAACGCAAGTTATGATATATAGAATATAGTATACAGCTGCTTGGACACTGCAGTTAACTGAAGCAGTCAATGCTCCATCTGGCGGGATTATACAGCATTGCAACCATCTTTTTAGAAAGCGCATGGGGCGTTTATGGTCCGAGTCATTGTTAACTGCGTCATCGCGGGGGATCACATTCCGTGCACGGATCGCGCATGGTCCTGTCATGGACCGGTCATGCTCCACACGGCTGTTTGACGTGGCTCCCACTGTAGTACCAGCAATAACAGAACCCCTGTTGAGAATAATTAATTCCTCACTCAGCATTGGTTATGTTCCAAAGTCTTTTAAATTAGCAGTTATTAAACAGATAATTAAGAAATCGGACCTCAACCCCTGTCAGCTGTCCAATTACAGGCCAATATCAAACCTCCCCTTTATCTCGAAGATTCTGGAAAAGAAAGTAGCGGAGCAGCTATGCTCATATCTACATAGAAATAGCATAAATGAGGATTTAGGCCTCATCACAGCACAGAGGCAGCACTCGTTAATGCAGTAAATGACTTCTGATTGGCCTCTGATCAGGGTTTATAACTATGCTTGTATTACTCAACCTCAGTGCATAGTATTCTTCTTCACAGATTAGAAAATGTAGTAGGAATTAAGGGTACAGCCCTCTCCTGGCTCAGATCCTATTTGACTGATCGTTATTAGTATGTAGACTTAAATGGTGAACATTCTGCATGTTCTCTAGTGGAGTTTGGTGTTCCACAGGGTTCAGGTTTAGGCTTACTGCTTTTTTCCCTTTACATGCTTCCTCTGGGCAACATAATCCGTAAGCATGGTATTAGTTTTCATTGTTATGCTGACGACACACAGTTATATGTCTCAGCAAAACCTGATGAGAAAAACCAGCTTACTAAAGTTGAGCAATGTGTGCAGGACATAAATTGGATGTTAATTAGCTTCCTTCTGCTTAATCCTGATAAGACAGAAGTTCTAGTCATAGGACCGCATACAGCTAGAAGTCAAATTTTAGATCACACTGTAACTTTAGACAGCCTTTTTGTTCCATCAAGTGCAACAGTAAAAACCTCGGTGTGATCATAGATTTCAGCCTTTCGTTTGAAGCTTATGTAGATAATATTACCAGGATAGCATTCTTTCACCTTAGAAATATTGCCAAGATGCTTTTATGATTTTATCACCTTTTATGCTTTTATCACCTCTAGGTTGGACTATTGTAATGCTTTACTGTCTGGTTGGTCAATTAGGTGCATAAACAAGCTTCAGCTAGTCCAGAATGCAGCAGCAAGAGTCCTCACTAGAACCAGAAGATATGAGCAAATCACCCCTATCTTATCTTCACTTAATTTGCTCCCTGTAAAATTTCACATAGATTTTAAAATACTACTCTTGACCGATAAAGCATTAAATGGTCTCGCGCCGCAGTATTTGAGTAAACTGCTAGTGTTTAACGACCCGCCATGCCTACTTCGATTAGAGGGTGTCGGCTGCTTGTCAGCGTATTATGAAAACTACAGCTAGGGCAGAGCTTTTTCTTACAAAGCCCCAAAGGTATGGAATAGTCTTCAAAATAGTGTTCGGGACTCCGGGCTAAAAACCTATTTACTTAATCAAGCATTTTTATAAATAGATTTGCCTTAGGTAAAAGAGCAGATCTGGGGGACTTATGGACGTAGAGTATTATGGTGAACCGCTATGTTTAGATGCTGTCTTCCCCACTCTCATTGATCACTCAGGTTTGTTGACGATGAGGTGAGCATCCCAGGGAGCCCTCATGTTTGTTTCCTTCTGGCTCTCCCTTTTAGTTATGCTGTTATGCTCTCTGCTTGCACTCTACAGTAAATATACATTTACATTATACATTATGTGACTGTGACCAGACCTAACTGTTATCTCTCCTCTTCTGCTCTCTCTCCCCCTCTATTTCCTAACTATCTCATCACATGGATGCCCAGTGTTTGTTTTTGTAATGCATCTGGTGTCTGGGGATGGTTCTCTTTACCTAGAAGACGGTTCTGGCCTCGACTAGTGTTGGCAGCTGTTTCTCTGAGGAATTGACAGTTTAGGACTGGAACTTCCTACAAGTCTACCTGAGTTTTTAATAACTAACTGGACTCCATATTAACATCAACCGTTATGCTGAACTGCCTGCCACCTAACACAGTATGAATGCAGTTCAATTCCTGCTCTCGGTTTAACCAAATGAGAATGGGTTCCCTGTTGAGTCTGGTTCCTCTCAAGGTTTCTTCCTATTACCATCTCAGGGAGTTTTTCCCTGCCACTGTCGCCCTCGGCTTGCTCATCAGGGACTATCTTACTATTTTGATTCATACACATTCACATACCATACCAACTTAAAACTATTCTTTTGATTGTGTAAAGCTGCTTTACGACAATGACAATTGGTAAAAGAGCTATATAAATAAAATTGAATTGAATTCCTTCACTCAATATGGCACATGGAAGGACTTTATCTAAAAGCCAGACCAAGTACAACAAAGAATTGTGTATAATTAGTTAGCCTAAAACAATATTGTTTCCAATGCTGACGCAAACATAAATTTTTTGTTTTACAGTAGATCTTTCATGATGAATGTATGTATATGTGCTTCATATTATTTTCATAATGATGAAATGAGATGCCCAAAATCGTGCTTTAAAATTCATAATAAGTTTCTTATATAGTTTTTGTAATGTCTTAACAGGGACAAAACAATGAAAAACATGGCAATGACTTGGCTAAAGTCTTAATTTAATTTCCTGATAGTAGCCTATCTGATAGTGTTAACTTTGCAAATGTCCTGATTCGTGAATATGCCAACATATCTTATTTAAAACGTAAAAATGTGTTGACATTGAGCACCATCAGAAGTAAATATTCTTTTATCACGAAGTGCTTCAGGCTATTTATGATTAATAATCATCATGTTTTTTGCTGTTTGTGTCCAGCATTATTTCATCCATTATTTGACCACGGCTGGAAATAATAGCTGGAATGTGAATGTGAATTTATGACTGAAATAAAGCTGTTCTTCGCCATGCATAATCCCGTGGTTTGTACTTTTACTTTACAAAAGTCAGTGTTTTGATCAAAAAGCTTATATACGCGTGCGATTTATCAATAAAAATTAAAAATATAGGCTACTTGCTAGATAAGTTATAATATTACATATTTTTGATGTGTTATTCATTTTTTGTGTGCATAATAATTGCATTTCAATAAATGTTTCATGGTGCTTCAGTCCACCACTGCCCAAGACTTTCAAGACAATCTACCAGGTTTGTTTATTCTCCAAAGAAAGCATAATACAACTGACCCTATAGTAAATAAAAAAATGGCATTAAAATCCAACTAGTCTGATTTAGTTGTGTGTGTGCAAAAAGAAGTACAACAAAAAATACAAAAGTAAATAATTGTTGATAAAGTTAGCCTAAAACAGTATTGTTTCCAATGCTGAAGCAATCATGATTTTGTTTTACAATACATCTTTCATGATGAATGTGTGTTATATGTGATTTAAATTTATAGTAAACAATAAATGAGTGCCGTTAATCAAAAGGCTGATAAACGCGTGCGCACACATGAGCAGATTTACTGTAAACTGCAGGCATAATTTAACAGAAATATACAAACGAATATATAGGCTACTTGCAGCGCGCTCAGTTACTGTAATCCCACTTCTCACCTTTCATGTAGCTGTGAAGTTATCAAACCGGTTTCGCGGATGGGGGAAATGTGAGAATTGGGGGGGTTTAAACAAATTAACAAGACCAAGCAGACGTCTCTGCCTAAAATTAATTCCACCAGCAAAACTTAAAATAAATAGAAATAAAATGTTCAATGGTACAAAAGGTCTAGGAAGGAAACAGGTTTCGTTATTTAGCAAAATTTATGAATTACACTCAAAGTATCAAATCCAACGATGACATCTGATTTAATTGGTACCATTAAACATTTTATTTCTATTTAAGTTTATGTTTCTATTTATGTTTATGTTTTGTTGGCGAAATACAATTTACACAGAGACGTCTGCTTGGTAATTCGTTTTAAACCCCTCAATTCTGCCAATTACCCCAGCAAAACCGGTTTGATAACTTCACACCTATCGTGTATTTATCTACAGTATAAGCGTATTTAACTACTTTAGCAGTGAATAAGAAATTTGGTCTGGTAAAATCCATATTTATTATAATTTTATTATTTATCTTATTACAAATATAATTCTTATTCTCTATATTCTTGTATTGACCTGAATTTAAATACTCCTTGAGTAAAAGATAAATATAGTATAAATAATTAAGTAAGTTTACCATATATTGATTGTGATAGAGCTCTATAAACTAAATTCAGTTAAAATATTGAGTGTGACGGTGTAATCTTTCAAATGTATAGTCGTGGCCAAAAGTTTTGAGAGGACACAAATAGTAGTTTTCACAAAGTTTGCTAAACTGCTTTTAGATCTTTGTTTCAGTTGTTTCTGTTATGTACTGAAATATAATTACAAGCACTTCATACGTTTCAAAGGCTTTTATCGACAATTACATGACATTTATGCAAAGAGTCAGTATTTGCAGTGTTGGCCCTTCTTTTTCAGGACCTCTGCAATTCGACTGGGCATGCTCTCAATCAACTTCTGGGACAAATTCTGACTGATAGCAACCCATTCTTTCATAATCACTTCTTGGAGTTTGTCAGAATTAGTGGGGTTTTGTTTGTCCATCTGCCTCTTGAAGATTGACCACAAGTTCTTAATGGGAGATCTGGGGAGTTTCCAGGCCATTGACCCAAAATTTCAACATTTTGGTCCCCGAGCCACTTAGTTATCCCTTTTGCCTTTTAGTTATCTCCATCATGCTGGAAAATGCATTGTTCTTCACCAAACTGTTGTTGGATTGTTGGAAGAAGTTGCTGTTGTAGGGTGTTTTGGTACTATTCTTTATTCATGGCTGTGTTTTGGGGCAAAATTGTAAGTGAGCCCACTTCCTTGGATAAGAAGCAACCCCACACATGAATGGTCTCAGGATGCTTTACTGTTTTTCCAGATGCCCCAAACAATAGGAAAGAGGCTTCATCGGAGAATATGACTTCCCCAATCCTCAGCAACAAGACAATTACTGAAATGATCTCAGCAGGTTCTTTAATGTCAGCAATGAAATGCAGTGGAAAGGTTTTTTTGGGGATTAAGTTAATTTTTATGGCAAAGAAGGACTATGCAATTCATCTGATCACTCTTCATAACATTCTGGAGTATATGTAAATTGCTATTATAAAAACTTAAGCAGCAACTTTTCCAATCTCCAATATTTATGTATTTTTCAAAACTTTTGGCCAAGACTGTAGAATTTGTGACTCATTAGATTTTAATACAAAAGACTACTTTTCACAAATTAACTGTATAATGTCTGTGGCAGATGTATTGTTTGAAAGCCTGTTTACTAATAAGATCAAGTCAGCTCACTGTTTTTATAGTCTATGCTCATATTACATGACATTTGCAAAGTAAACCAGGTTAAGTTTAAATTTCAATTCCTTCTTTGGTCTTGTTAAACTGGGCAAATAAATGGTTAATTTAAATAGTAATTTGTGTATTGTGCATTTGTTTATAATTTGGTGTCAATAGATATATTGATCTGAATTAAAATACTCCTTGAGTAAAGAGTAAATATAGTGTAAAAAATTAAGTAAGTGTAACTTATATTAATTATGTGACAGAGCTCTATAAACTAAATTCAGTTAAAATATTTAGTAAATGTAGCACATTTGTTTGTTAAATAATAGTCTACTTTTCAGTTTCTTCTACCTTGCATTTAAATTACATCTACTTAATTATTGGACAAATTTTCACTTAGGGTAACCATTTAATTAACACAATTTATTACATTTATTTATTACATTTATTAAATTTTGTACATCATGGTACAAAATGTAGTTATTCAGGTCTACTTAATTTTTTTTTACTGACTAATATTTTTAAATGTTAAAAATGTTTCACCAAAAAAATGAGTATAGTTTTATTTTTTAGAGTGTTTGCTCTGCTCCCAATTCCTCCTACAATGATGCAAACACATTTCCTCACAAATGATGGGACTTTTTACTGGTCTTGTCTTTACAAGGTTAATCATCGTCCAATACAGGAGCTAGGTCTGATACTAATGTCTTTGTAACGAGTGCCTTCACAAGATGGAACATCATACACATTGTGTAAAAATACTATGCATGACAATAACATCTGGTTGTTGCTCTTTTACAGTGTTATTAAATCTTTTCGTGCGCCTGAACATGGCAGCTGCTCCATCTGCAAACATTTGCAGTATTCCTTGTTCACGGTACTCTGATACAACTTGAACAATTTCCACTACTGTTGTTTTTCTGGCAATTCTTTGCAAAACAGGACGATTTCTCTGATGGTGTCTCATTCTACAAAAAGCAGATTTGCCAAAAGTTGTGAATGTCCACAGATATGCATAGATTTATCAAGTTGCTGTGCAAATTTTCCACTAATGCACAACTTTTCTAAAACTATCCTTTCAATGTCTGCAGACAACATCCTGTATCCTTTCAACGTCTGCCAATACTGTCTGTATTATTTGGTAGAGGGGCTATTTCTTTAAGAGTGACAGGGCCGAGCATCTATAATGATTTTGCAGGCAGGTAGTATTAATGTCTCTGTCATGGTGTGTGGCTGTTTTGATTTGGCGATGATATCAGCAACTTGTCAGCTATTTTTGAGAGCTCTCTCTTAAATATTTGTAAGTTTTCCTCAATAAAGCTGCCTGTTTCTTAGTCTTTGAGCATAATGGTGGTTTGTTCCCCAGTAAAAGTACAGATGGTACCCAAGCGGTATTCTGGTTTTTAAGTTTGGGTTTGTGCATTTGCTGGCTTTTACCGCTGAGTGGCACTATATAACTATAGACTGACACCTCGGGCATCAGTACATTCTCTTAAAGATTAATGAGCCGCAGCTCCTTTAGAGCTGCACATACTGTAGTAGCGAATAAAATCAAGTGAAACATTGTAGTTAAACAAATTCATAATCACAGTACTAAAATCACAGTACAAATTTTAAAATCAAATTAAATCTTATTAGGATCGAATTTAAGCAAAGTAAACGTTAACACAGGAGCCTTTAGATTTTATTATGTGTAATTAGAAAAGCTACGCATGTAGGTTTTTTTGTCATCTTGTATTTTATGTTATGTAAATTTGTAGTAGAGTTATTAAATGAAACTAAAAATAACTGAAACTGAAATAAACAAAACTAAATGACCATAAAAATTCAAACATTGTCAGGACGTGCTACTGCGTCAGCAGATGTCGATGTGTTTTTTAATAAATAATGAAAATGTTTTAACAATTTACATTTTTACATCCCAGTAGCACCCCTGTTGCGCTGTACCACTGCCGGCAAAACTTTATAAAATACAAGTGAAACATTAAACAAATTTTAAATTACAGTACTAAAATTACAGTACAAATTTGAATTTAGGTTAAATATAGGTGTTTCTTAGTTCAATCAAATTTAAACAAAGTAAATGTTAACACAGTGATCCTTTATATTTTACAGGGATGTAACGGTATTAAAACTTCACAGTACGATAATACCTCGGTATGAATGACACAGTACGATATTTATTGAATTATTTACAGGAAAAACAAAACTAATAAAGAGACTCGAAAAAAGTGCTTTTTAAAAAAGTGTTTATTAAACAGTTTACATAAACAGTGAACATATCAATGGCATACAAATTAGCCATCTATCTGTAAACTTTAAAACAGGAACTTCAATTCTTCAATTTTAATAACAAAAAATTATTAAACCATGTAAAAAAATAAAGTTTCAATTCAGTATTCTTTAAAACTCAGAAAAAATTAAAATTCCACACAACCGATTTAAAACCGGCTTTAGGTTCGACCATTTCCATCTCTTTTTCTTCGCCGCTACTAGCAGCACCCGCCATTTCCGCATTACTGGATCTGTAGTGACAACAGACCGCAAAGGATGATGGCCACGCCTGGGCTGATGGGAATTGTAGTTCTCGCTACCTCCCGTTCGCTCCATTCGCCTGAGCAAAATTTTCTAAGAAGTCCTATCATTTTATCGAGTCATGCGACCACGGTAGTATGGAAAAAATTTGCTATTGCGGTACAATGGTATTTACCGTTACATCCCTAATATTTTATCATGTGTAACACTCACGTAGCCAGAAAACTCTGGGTGTGCATCAGTAAAAGTGGGTAAGCCACAGGTGTTGTCAGATTAATAGGAAAAAACTATATAATAAACCTATATAAGCTAATCAGCCTTTATAAGACTCTACTTTTGGACGCACAAGTGCACGCACAATGACGACAAAACGCTATGATGTTGTAAAATAATGAAAGCAAACAGGGATACAGCGCTATTCTGTATCGGTTTCTGTGAACTTGAGCGCGTCAAAAAAAATGAACCGAAACTCTGTGTATACTCGCCTCACAGACGTGAAAAATATATACTTACATAAAGCGAAACGTCTGCTTTTGTATGAACTAATAGAAAAAAATTCAGCTTATATAATTCGTATAAAACATGAATTACTGGCACATCCACTGCTGCAGAGATGACATGATCACCTTCATTACAGTTGAAACCAAAGACACCAACTTATTAATAAATTATTAAAATAGCAGAGTGAGTTTCCTTGCTGTTTTCCCCGACGCATTCATAATCATTAGTCTACTTCTGCCGGTGCAGTGTTTTTTAGCCCCACCCCCGTTAAAACAGCGTATTCAGAGAAAGTTTTGCCTGCGGGAGGATTGTGCGCGGTCCACTACACAGTAAAATTTTTTTGTATATTCCCACTGCACAACGTGACGTCATAGTGACGTCTTTTTCATGTCATTTTTGGACATCCAATTTCCGTCCATTGATGGGGTTGTATTGTAACGCCAGGCGACGTCTTTTTTTCGACGTCTACTGCACGTCTAATGTTGACGTTGGTGGAACGTCTTTTCCATGTCATTTTTGGACGTTAAATTACAGTCTTTCGTAAGATAGGCTACCATGATTTATTTATATAAAATATAATTTACATAAGTTTATATATATATTTATTTTAATATTGCAGTGGTTTACCGACGGAAGGATTTGGAGAACGAGTGAGCTTGCTTGGTGCTCAATGCTAATTGTAGGAGTACTTTATTTACACACAGCACTCTATAGCATAAGCAACACATTCACTCGAAACGTACACCTAATTCAGCCTAAGCATGAACCAGGGAACATTAAACAGGTCACACACACCCTAATACACGAACATGGCCGAAGCCACGAGCCCAAACAAACTTCCCGAAGATGGTGAACACACAGAAACCCTCCCGCAATGCATGATGGTCCTCAGCCATCGCCCCGCCTATGCCACAATACAATATAAAATAAACATTTAAATGACTTGATTATAGGCTACTTTAAATAAAATAAAAACTGTTAGGGAAACAGGAAAATGTAAAAATAAATATATATATATATATATATATATATATATATATATAGTCTACCAAATAAATAAATAGTCATACAGATAATAAATCTTGTTTGTTTATAAATAATCTGTATTCATATGTATAATCATATGTTGATAGGCACTATTTTGTAAAACACATTTACTGCCACTGCCATAGACGTCCAAATGACGTCCAAAAAAAAAAAAGGCAGATTAGGTCAAACACGACGTCCAAGTTGGGTCATGGATGGATGTCCAAATAGTGGACCTAGTTTGGACGTCAAAATGACATAAAAAAATAAGCCAGATTAGGTCGGTAAAATGACATCCAAGTTGGGTCATGGTTGGACGTCCAAAAAGTGAACCTAGTTTGGACGTCGAATAGATGTCCAGAACTGGTCATGGACTGACGGACCCAATATAGACGTGATCTGCATGTCTATCCGACGTCCAATGTTTAGTGGGTTATGACTGAAATAAAGCGTCTCACATCGGCGTGCGTTTCACACAGTGCCGCGAAGACAGCGCTTATTTAACAAGTATAAAATTGTGTTTGTTGTATTTCTGGGAAAGACAAATCTCTAATAAATATCTCATATCGACACGTGCGTTTATCTGACTTTAGATCAAAACTCGGCAAAGTGAAAGAACGCGCGCGAGTTTACGCGAACATTTTACATTAACTAAAAGGCTTATTCACAACCACATTTCAGCCATTCACAGACATGCTTTGTGCTATGTTGTTGGTACACAATTTCACTTTTCACTTTACAAAATGCTCCCGACATGAGCCGACATGAGCAGCTTTGTTTCAGTCATAATATTCATCTACATATCATAAAGAGGCCCCCCTGACATTTGTACTCCACCCACCTAAAAATTCTTCATAAACTTTACACAAATTGGTAATCGCCCATTGTCTCATTTAAATTTCATATGAAAGCTGCAGCAGACTTCGGCTCCTTCACGACTTTCAGCGCGGTCTTCAATTCTCCATCACCGAGGGAGGATTAAGGCAAGGTGTGTTTTTTTCGACAAATTGTTATATCTGCATCACTGCAGTCCTTTCTTATAAATACAATTTACCAAATGTCATTGAGGGATTAATCAGTTAAATCTTTGCTGTGTTCTCCCCTCATCACACCAGCCTGTTTCCTCTAACGCAAATGAAGCCCTTAATACATACTCTATGAACCTATAGTCTACTTTATAAAACAATCATGCCTTTGCTGTTTTAATTGGAAAACCTAACTGTCTATATAAAACACTGCACAGTGCATATGGCATTAACTACCATAAAGCACATAAATGATTAAAAATAGTGACAGCATTCAGTGCACTCGTTTTAACTGCATAGCAGTGTGATTTACAGAGATAGAGAAATCCTTTTTTTGTAATAAATATTGTATTGTATTAAATAATGTCCCAAATTATAAAATACATTTATTCGCCTTAGAGTAGGGTTTTTGTCAATTTGATTAAGAAAAAGTTACTTTTTTAAATAAATAGAAACAAAAAAAAGAATGATATTAAAAAGATGCTTTGTTTAATTACATTAAAACAATGTTTGCCTATATTAATGATTTTGAATAAATAGCCTAGTAGCTATGAAATTTTAAGGGGTTGAATAGAGAACCTACTGTCTTATTTATGTAGCTAAAACATTGATCATCATGTTATCTAGTTTAACTTAAAGTTTTAATATTTATATTTAACTGTAGATGGAAGGTTTTTCAGGTCACATGAACAAAAGACCTTACCCTGCTGCTTATTTGGAGACCTATTTCCATGTGACTTGAAAAACCTCCCATCTACAGTTCTCTGTTCAGTTCTACAGTTCAGTTCTCTGGAAGGGCAGCCTCTTAGGCACATTAACACTGTGTTTTCAACAGTGATTGGAATCATTGCATTAGAAACTTTTTTTTCACATTTTTTATGTCTGCCAGTTTCCAACAAAAAGCAGCAGTATTGTCAAAGAATTAACAGATAAATGTTTGACATTATTGGCACCCAGACAGTCACAATTTGGTGGCCAGCCTCATAGAAGTGTTGTTTATATTGCTAATCAATGTAAGTTTAAAGTTATATGCTGTTTTCTGGTTACATTTTTCTGATTCTACCTGTACATAGAAAAAGGTTTATACGGTAAACAGCGTGTGTGATCAAGAAGACTCATTTAAGTACTGATTCTGAACAAGCCAAATATGTGTTAAACATCTATGGGGGCTGAGCCCCCCTTAACAGAAAATCCTATATGCCTTGTATTGTTTTTAATCGCTCGATACATAACCCATGATTTTTGTAATGCTATTTTACAAATGGAAAAAACAAATGGAAAAATCTTTTTTGGTTTATTTATTTATTTATTTTTAAATGAAATCTCAGCGCTCAAAATTAAAACATTGTAGAGTGATTAAGAACAATACAATGCATGTTATAATAAGAAAAATCTCCAGTAGAATGTAGAATCCAGAAGATTTTAAATTTACAGAAATTTAAAAAGAGGCAGAGAACCAGGAGAAGTGGACTGACTAACTACCCTAGTAGAATAAGGGAAGAAGTTCCTTAAGCATTCAGGAACTGTAAAACACCCATTCCAGTGTATACTGGGCTGTAATGCACCCCTATTTCCATGGAATACCAACACCACAGACCCACCAGTAGTCAAGAAGAGTGAGCATGTTTGGGAATGAACCAAACAAAATTAATAACAGACAGACTGGTAGGATCAAAAAATTATAGCAGAGCCAATACATGAATGATATAATACCTTCAGGTTGTTTCAGTTAAAAGTCTGTGAAATGAGGCAACCCCATATATAGAGAGTTAGACTGATCAAGCCAGGAAAAAATTAAAGGTCTAGGCTTAGATATCAGTCTGGTTGAATAAAAGCTGCCCCTTCCTAAACTGCTGCTTGTTAATTTATAAAGATCCAGCATTTGATGTTTTTAGAGTTAAAAACGATGTTCAGCACATGCATTAACAGGTGTAACTTGTAGGTCACTCTGTTCTGTGTGTTAGCTGCAGAAGAGAGGTAAAGAATACTGTGTTCTCAAAGATGAAGTCAAGGGGATGCAATATAAAGGATAAAACGGGATCCTAAAATTGAGCCTTAGGGGATGCCACAGGTCACAAGAGAAGGATATGAAGAACACTCTCCTATTTGTATTTAAAAGGGCATTTTCCATTGATTTCTCATCTATTTTTTTCTTCCTTGATACCATGGGAATGTTCCAAGATGACAATGCCAGGATTTATTAGACTAAAATTGTAAAATAATAATAATAATAATAATAATAATAATACATTTTATTCAATGTGGATGAGAAATTATTTTCACACATAGTCTTGGAGAAAAATTAGAGTGACTTTGTACTAAAATAAATGTTTTGACATAAGCCAGGTTGACATAAGCTTATCAAAATGATACCATGACCATAATGAAAGCAAAAGGGCATTCTTTGGCCAGGCAATTTAGTATATTTTTTTTTAAATAGAACATGCTATCTTTTTATGTGAAGAGGTTGAAAGTTTTGCCCTACTATAGATTTTTGAGTGTAAAAAAAATTCCATTTAGCCACAAAAGCTTTTGTTATGTCAGGCACTGATGTGGGGAAGAGAGCCTAATATGTGACGTACCAATTCATCCTTTTAAGTGAAAGAGTTTTTTTTTTCTTTTTATAACAGAAATTCCCCACAGTACAAAAAAGGGTACAGAATGTGAACACCACATGAGCCTTAAATTATTGAGACATTTTATGGGCCTACAGGAAGCTAGATTTGTTACCAAATACTTAGAAGAAATAAGAAGTCTCATTTCTCATTCTTTATACTTACAGGGATTATGCAAATGCCTGGCACCTCAGGACAGCAGTGCTTTTTCTTCTTGTCTGTTCTCCCATAGCAGGAGGGACCTGAGAGAGAGTACATATTGGAATAGTAAGTTTGCTTTTAAGGAACAAGATTAGGACAGGCTATCCCAGTATAATAGAAAAAAACTACTCACTTTTATCCCGTTTTCTCTTTTTAAATGTAACTCAGTTGTTGTTTTTTGTTTAGTTTTTTCAGAAAACTTAGGTTTACAAGGGTCAAGGATAACATTTTAATTTAAAAGCTGCCAGTGACAGATGATAGACCACTGACCAAACCAGCAGCAACTCTTCACATCCCAAGAACAGGTTAAATATCATTATTAACTGCTAATGCAACTCAAACATATTTGCAGTAGAAAGTAAGACTTTAAAAAAAAAAAAAATATATATATATATATATATATATATTTTTTTTTTTTGGTGGTTCCATATATATATATGGAACCACCAAATTCCATTGGTGCTCATCGCTCCTTTTTAGACAAAGATTTCTAGTGGTTACATACAGTACTTACAGAAAATTTGTGCCTTTTATGATCCTAGTTAAACACTAAATATTCTCATTTCAGTTTCTCTGTCAAAAACTAACCTGAGTGGATCAGAAGACATAGCTTTAGCGGTTAGCCCTTTGTAGCGTGGATGGTAAACCCAAACGCAGAAAAACACGATTAGGCAGGATAACCACACGATTTGTTTTAAGGACTCTCTCGAATGGGGAGAAAGGGATAAACACAATTTAACCTGTGTCCTATAAACACATGCTCAATCTAAAAGCGAACCCAAGAAGGTGAGTACTCACCAATCTGCAAAAATCTCCCTGGCAACATGGGCAAACTTAATGACTGAGCGATGTGCTGCGCCATCTTGTCTCCTTTTATGCTTCCTGGTTCGCAACCGCATTAATTCCGGGTCCTAGTGCCGGTCGCGGACCGAGTGAGCATGACAGTACCCCCCTGTCTAGGACCGGCTCCAGACGGTCCTGGGGTGAAGGATACCCGGTGACGGTAGTCCCGAATAAGGTTGGGGTCGAGGATGAAGCCTGCTGGGATCCAAGATCGTTCCACGGGGCCGTAACCTTCCCAGTCGATTAGGTACTAAGAGCGTCTGCCCTGAGGGTGCGAGTCAAGGATCCGCCGCACGGTGTAAGTGGAACCGCCGTCAATGATTCGGGAAAGAGAAGCAAAGTGGGTGGCTGGAACCATAGGTGAAGTAGTGAGGGGTTTTAGTTGTGATGTGTGAAATACTGGGTGGATCCGGAGCGCTGTAGACAGCTGGAGCCGGTAGGTGACAGGGTTGATCTGTAGGGTAATGCTGTATGAGCCGATGAACCCGGGGTGAATGTTTTTGGGATTCGGTGTGCAGATGCCACGTCAACGATGGTTAAGATGGTGTTTTTTCCTTCGGAAACCGTCAGGCCCGTGATGAAATCCACGGCGATGTGCGTCCAGGGCCGTCGAGGAACGGGAAAGGGGTTGTAATTCTCCAGGTGTTGGTTGGTTTGCATCTTTGGCCCTGGTGGCCCTCACCGGACACGCCTGGACGAACTCAGTGACGTCCTTCCTCATGGAGGGCTACCAGAACGCCTGTTTGATGAACAGAAAGGTTCGTCGGGTTCCAGGATGTCCGGCGATGCAGCCTGTGCCGCAGCCTGTGCCTGGCGGACCCTAATCTCTAAGTCCCAGTGGAGGGGTGTGATGATCCGGGAGGAGGGAATGACAGGCACAGGGTCCACCCGGGGAACGTCTTCATGTTGTCGGGACAGGGCGTCGGCCTTGGTGTTCTTGGACCCCAGGCGGTATGACAGGTGAAAGTTGTATTGTTAAAAAAATAATGCCCACCGTGCCAGTCGTGGGTTGAGTTGTTTTAAGTTTCTGATAGTTATGAGGTTCTGGTGCTCCGTCCAGACGATGAACGGCTCACTGGCACCCTGGAGCCAGTGACACCATTCCTCCAAGGCCTACTTTAAGCTTGCGTTACCCCGTATCGCTGCTGAGTGGGGTAAAATTTCTTGGAGAAGAAACTGCAAGGATGTAGTTTCTGGTCTGGACCTCGCTGGGAGAGAACAGCCCCGGCGCCCACACCCGACACATCCACCTCTACAACTAACGGTTTGTTGGCGTCTGGATGGATAAGGATAGGAGCGGTGGTGAAACGATTTCAAACGTTTTTGAAATGCAGAAATGGCAGCTGGGTTAAGTTGAAATGGATAAGATGAGGGCCTGGTCAAGGTGGTGCTGCAACTGTACTGTAGCCCCGGATAAAGCGGCAATGGAAATTGGCAAACCTGAGAAACCGTTAAAGCTGTTTGAGAGTCCTGAGTGGGGACCAATGACGCAAAACTTCTAGCTTCTGGCTCCATGGCCACACCCCGGGGCGAGATAACAAAGCAAACCGAAGAAGGTACTCACGAATCGGCGAAAATCTCCGAGACGACATAGGCAAACTCAATGACTAAGCGATGTGCTGCGCCATCTTGTCTCCTTTTATGCTTCCTGGTTCGTGACCGTATTACTTCCGGGTCCTAGTCCCGGACCGAGTGTGTATGACGTTTTATATCAATAGATTGTATTATATTGGTTGAAATAATTTTTGCATGGTTTGAAAATCTTCATAATTGTAAATCTGGGTTATCTTTTTCGCAGTAAAAACCTTAAACAGATTACTTTGAAGTCAACTATGGGTTGAAAAGAAAGAAAAGAAAAGGAAAATTAGTGCATTTGTGTTGGACAGTGATTTAGTTATTAATTCGAGTAAAAGTGATGCTATGAGCAGTCATGTGTTAAATCACTGTCCAACACAAATGCACTTTTTGAAGACCTGCTGTGACTCTCCGTAAATCTGTGTTAAATATTTTAATTTGTGTTTAATACATTTACCTTAGATACATAGAGCATAAACTGGGCTATAATGTGGCTGATGTAAATATTGTAGATTAATGTACGACAGACCTTGCAGATTGTTTTGAACACAAAACTGAATTCATGAAATTCATGAATTCATGTCTATAGCAAAACAACTAAATTATAACACTCTTATTTAGGGTAACGTGACTGATGTGCCCAACTTTTTTCAGCAGAGCCTCTGTTTTTTACTGACTTATTCATGACTTTTAAAGAATATGTAAGAATATTGACACCTGGCTCAGGTTACACTAGGTTTCTCCCAGGACTCCTATTGATGTCTCAGCTGTTCACACCTATACATTTGAATTAGAGAGAGAAACAAATAATAATTATATATATATATATATATATATATATATATATATATATTAGTCACTGTGATGGCGCTGCGAATGGCTGCCTCGGTGTGGAGCTCTCGATCTGTCTTACTGTTTTTGTTTGTTGTTTTTATAAGTTATCACTTATACAAGGGATAAACTGGCACATCACACAATTTTCAACCAGTTTTTGATTTTTTAAATGTTTTGCTAAACATTGTAACTGGCGGAGTAACGGCGCTGTTGAAATGCTTAAAGAAGCGCAGGCGGGGAAAGAGAGCCGGCGCACTTGTCAAGCTCCGACAGCGCGGCTTTAGAACTGCACTGCTGAGTATACCTCTGGTGAATCTCCACTCTCTACCCAACTAAATGGATGAACTTTTCCTGCTCTCCAGGACAAAAAAGGCTTTTCAAACTCTGCCGCGCTGTGTTTCAAGGAAACCTGGCTGAATGAAGCCATTCCGGACAACGCGCTACACCTGCCGGGCTTCCAGCTGTTTAGAGCGGAACATGCTTTTACATCAATGAACGTTGGTGTACAAATGTGACACCATTGAAGATGTGCTGTTCTGATCTAGAGGCATATTTCATCAACTGCAAGCCTTTCTATTTGCCGCGGGAGTTTACCTCGTTCATTCTTGTGTGTGTACATCCCTTCACAAGTGTGTGTGAACGCAGCATTGCAACAGCTAGCTGCTCACATCAGACACGAAGCAACAAGTCCCGGACTCTGTTATAATTATACTTGGGTGTTTTAACAAAGCAAACCTCAAACGTAAACTGTCTAAATACAAACAGCACATTACATGCCCCACCAGAGACAAAAACACTTTGGGTCACTGCTACACCACAGTAAAGGATGCATATCGCTCCGTCCCCAGAGCAGCTTTAGGACTCTCCCGACCTATAGGCAAAAACTTTAACCTGCTAAGTAAGGACAGTTAAAGAGATGGACCATTGAAGCAGAGCAGGAATTACAGGCCTGTTTTGACTGCACTGATTGGAGTGTTTTTGAAGCTGCTGCCACCAATCTGGACGAGCCCACAGATTCTGTAACATCCTACATCAGTTTTTGTGAGGACATGTGCATCCCTGCCAGGACTTTAACATACAACAATGACAAACCATGGTTTACAGCAAAATGCAGACAGCTTCGTCAGGCCAAAGAGGATGCCTACAGGAGCATCTTGTACAGGATCTTGTACAACCAGGCCAGGAACACACTAACAAGGGCGATCAGAACGGCTAAGAGAAGCTACTCTGAAAAACTGGAAAATCAGTTTTCTGTAAACGACCCTGCTTCAGTGTGGAAAGGCCTGAAAACCGTCACTAACTACAGAGATGCCATCCCCCAACTCTGTAGAGAATCAACAACTGGTTGAATACCCAAATGAGTTCTATTGTCAATTTAAAACACCCAGTCTCTCACCACACCCCTGTCCTGACCCTCTTTCTACACCACCATTATCACCTCTGACAACCACCCTTTCTTACCCCCCTCCCCCCTGCACTTCAGGTGTGTGAAAAGGATGTTAACCAGATCTTTTTAAAACAAAAGAAAATGAAAGCTCCAGGCCCAGACTGCGTGACACCAGCTATCTGAAATCCTGTGCTGACCAGCTGGCTCCCATCTTCACACAGATCTTCAACAGATCACTGGAACAATATGAAGTGCCTTTGTGCTTTAAACGTTCCACAATCATCCCATTCCAAGAAAACCTAAAATCACAGGAATGAATGACTACAGACCAGTCGCCCCTAACATCTGTGTTCATGAAGTTATTTGAAAGACTGGTGTTGGCCTATCTGAGGGACATCACAGGACCCTTACTGGACCCCCTGCAGTATAGAGCAAACAGGACTGTTGATGATGCTGTCAACATGGGACTGCACTTCATCCTTCAACATCTGGACAAACCAGGGGCTTATGCAAGGGTCTTGTTTACAGACTTTTCATCAGCTTTTAATACAATCATCCCAGCACTGCTTCAGACCGAACTCAATCAGCTCTCTGTTCCTAGCTCTATCTGTCACTGGATCACCAGCCTTCTGACAGACAGGCAGCAGCTAGTGAGACTGGGGAAGTTCATGTCCAACAGCCACACCACTAAAACTGGAGCCCCTCAGGGATGCGTTCTCTCCCCACTGCTCTTCTCCCTCGGCAGACGACACTACAATCATCGGCCTCATTCAAGAAGGTGACGAGTCTGCATACAGAAGTCAGGTCAAGCAGCTGGCTGTCTGGTGCAGTCACAACAACCTGGAGCTAAACACGCTCAAAACAGTGAAGATGATTGTGGACTTTAGGAGGAACCCACCTGCACTTCCCCCACTCACCATCATGAACAGCACTGTGACAGCAGTGGAGTCATTCCAGTTCCTGGGCACGACCATCTCTCAGGACCTGAAGAGGGACATTCACATTGACCCCGTTGTTAAAAAGGCCCACCAGAGGTTGTATTTCCTTCACCAGCTGAAGAAATTCAACTTGCCACAGGAGCTGCTCACACAGTTCTACTCAGCCGTCATTAAATCCGTCCTGTGCACTTTAATAACTGTCTGGTTTGGCTCAGCTACGAAAACAGACATCAGAAGACTACAAAGGACGGTTCGACTGCTGAAAGAATTATTGGCACTGCCCTGCCCATGCCGCAAGAACTGTATACATCCAGAGTAAGGAAAAGGGCTTGGAATATCACTTTGGACCCCTCACACCCAGGCCACCTTTTATTTGAACTTTTGCCGTTGGGTCGGCGCTATAGAGCACCAAACACTAGGACAGTCAGGCACAAAAACAGTTTTTTCCCCCAGGCAATCTCCCTCATGAACAGTTAAACATCATTCTAACTGTCAATAAATATATGTGCAATATTGTGTACAGTACCACTGTGCAATATACTGTATAATACCACAGATTTCAGATATTTATATAACTTATTTAAAAGTATCTCACACCCTACTCCACCCTACTAACCCTTTTTTTGTGTCGTGTTGTTTTGTCTTGTCATTTGTTTTTTGTTCTGGAAGCTCTGTTACTAAAAAAAAATTCCTTGTACGTGCAAGCGTACTTGGCAATAAAACTCTTTCTAAATCTGATTCCCTTTCTGATATATATACATCGTTTTTATTAAGTGAAGCCTGACATATTTTTTTCGGGTTTCTTTGTTGTATATGGTTCTTTTTGGTGCTGTTTTATCTAAAAAAATTTGTATCATCAAAGTAGGCAGGATTTTTTTTTTTTTTTTAGAAAATATTTTTTGGCACGGCCCTTGATCATTGCATTCTTTCATATGTTTAAAATTAATCAAGAGGACTGGCAACATTAGATCTCTTTTTATTTAAAAATTGTCAGTAACATGGCACACCTTTGTTTATTTTTTTAATGTTTGTAAGAATAATGCGCTATTTAATGGTAGTACGCTGCAAATGAATAAATGGGAACTTATTAATAGGCTTGTGACATCAACGTGTGACATTGATGTATTGCTAGAGTACTGATCTCAACTTACCGACTAATTTCAATTAGGGCTGCAACAACTAATCGATAAAATCGATAATTATCGATAATGAAATTCGTTGTCAACGAATGGCATTATCAATTAGTTGGGCTGCTCACGTCACTGAGGAGCGCGACAACAAGATGCACAAATACACAAAGATACACACAGATACATAGCCGCTCGCGCAATGGAGGTTACAGAAGCGTCTGCTGGAAAAAGTGCGTGCCCCGAGTCCTCGAAGGTTTGATAGCAATTTACATTAAACACCCCTAAGAAGACGGTAACCTGCACGCTATGCAAGACCAAGCTTACATCGCATGTCATGCACGAACACTTAAAAAGAAAACATGTTGGTGTTACGGATGGCGAAACGTCAGCAGGGTCAGTAAAAAACTGAATCTCTTTATTGTTGAAAAGTTGTATAGTTTAAGTGCTTTTTTATTAACTGTTTGCTAACTTCAGGACAGTCGCGCTAGATCTGTTCACGTGCTACTCGCTAGCATCACATTGTGCAATCACCTCATGAGCAATAGTGATTAGTTAAATGGCGCTACTTTAGATTATCTTAAATTACACGGTGCGAATAACAGTAGAATATTACATTTAGTGATTGTTGTGGTTTTTAGCGAATGCAAATGACAGTATATTTGTGACTATTAGCTTTTTGCATTTCTACAGTTTTTTTTATAGTCCACTACAAAGTTAACTTGTAATTTACTGTGGTTTTACTTATGCATACATAATTTTATTATACAAAATTACATTATTTTAGCTGTTTAAAAAAAAACACTGATATATTTAGTTGAAGATATAAACACTATATATATATATAGTGTTTAAAAATACACTGATATATATATATATATATACACTGTATATATTATATACTACATTTCATTTAAGGTTTAAAATGTCAAAATTAAAGATTATTAAACTCTATATGTGGCTTTTGAAGAAGCAGTTAGGTTTTATCCGATTAATCGAAAACATAATCGTCCAACTAATCGATTATCAAAATAATCGTTAGTTGCAGCCCTAATTTCAATTCAATTCAACTTTATTGTCATTGTTATAAGTATCACAGTATAAAAAGCAACTAGCGTCTCGTCTCATTTGGCTTTGTGCATTTGGCGTTGAAACATTGTAATTAAAAGAATTCATAATTAGTACTAAAATTATAGTATAAATTCAGATCTTAAATTGAATCTTATTAGGATCGCATTTAAGTAATTTTAAGTAAACATTAACACAGTGAGCCTTTAGATTTTATTATGTGTAATTAGAAAAGATAAGCGTGTAGGGTTTTGTGTCATCTTATACTTTGTGGTACTGTAGATTTATTAACGGAAATAAATTAAACTAAATAACCATGAAATTCAAACATCGTCAGGACATGCCCTGCATCAGCAGATGTTGAAGTGTTTTTGCGTTATTATAAGAATGACATGCAGTAGGCTGTTATAACTCACTTACTCATCATTTATGTTGCTTTATCCTGTATTTAGGGTCGCGGGGGCCTGGAGTCTATCTCAGAAGACTTAGAGCACGAGGCAAGGTACGCCCTGGACAGGGTGCCAATCCATCACAGGGCCAGTAGGCTGTTATGATCATCATAATTTTCTTTAATAAATAATTATAACATTTTAACAAATTACATTTTTACATCTCATTAGCACCCCTGTATCACTGCCGGCAAAACCTTCTGAAATACAAGTAACATTAACAAATCACAGTACTAAAATTACAGTACAAATTTAGAATTTTAATTAAATATAGGCATTTCTTATTTACATTTAATTTAAGCAAAGTAAATGTTAACAAAATGAGCCTTTATATTTTATCATGTAAACTAATGAAAAACAATTTTAGATTATGTAATTCGTATAAAAAGAAGAATTATAGGCACATCCACTGCTGCGTAAATGACGAGATGACATGATTACCTTCACCACCACAGCCGAAAACAAAGAAATCACAAATTTTTCAATGAATTATTAAAATAGTCACAGTCTGTCTCTTTGCTGTTTTTCCATGACGCATTCATAATCATAAGTCAACCTCTGCCGGTGAGCTCTGGAAAACTTTATGCATGCGGTTGAGCGATGATTAGACTATATCGAAAATTAAAGAGGAGGCTCACGATGCAGGCTTAACATCCTCGAACCCAAACCTCATTAAAATTCAATTAACAAATATTGTAAGTACACCACAATAGCCCACATTTAGAAAAGCATTTTTATTTAGACTATTAAAAAAATCCTGTATCTATTTTTAGGTTTGCCAGCTGCCACTGTTCTTATATGGCTCTTTGTCAGGGTAAATAGTTCAGTGACAAGCCAGTAAATTTTCATGTAAAACAGGTACATCTGTATGAATAAATTGTTTAAATGTTTGTATTAGCTATTGATCAGCTGATTTATGTAAATGACTGTTCAGATGTAAATAAATGCTCATTGCTGTGCTGTTTGCAGGGAGGGATGTGCTGATGACATTTGGTCTGCCTGTGTTGATGTGTGTGTGTGTGTGGTGTCACCTGAGGGGTGTCAGTAGGTCTTACATTTTTATAAAGTCAGGGATTATTCAGTGAAACAGAGGCTCTGCTGAAAAAAGTTAGGCACATCAGTCACTTAAAAGGTACCAAATAAGAGGTCTTTCTAAATGTTATAATATAGTTGTAACATAACAGATGTACAAACCAACAAACTGTGTACATGGAATACTAAACCTAAACCGAGATGCATGTTTCTTAGCCTCACATCTGCGAAAATGGCGTGTTCAGAGAAAGGCTCGCCCGCGAGACCACCTAGCATCTGTGGATTCAAAAAATTGCCATTGTTAGTTATTTAATCACTGGAATAGAAGAGATGGAAAGTTTTCTTATAATAACATGCTTGTATTGTTTGTAATCACGCTATCACAGCCCATGATTTTTTAAATACTATTTTACAAATACAATTTACAATAAAAATAGAAATAAAAACACAAATGGAATAATTCTCTTTGGTTTATTTATTTAAATTTTTTATTAAATATAAGTAAAATAGTAAAAGTAAAATACTCTATAAACCAAAGAAAATTTTTTTAGTTCAATTTTATTTTATTAATATAGCGTTTTTAACAATGGTCATTGTCTCAAAGCAGCTTTACAAAATGAAATTATTGTGTATCGGGTGATTAAAAAAAACAATACAACGCATATTATGATAAGGAAAATCTCCATTTCTTCCATTCCAGGGATTTATAATGGTAATGTCAATTTTAGAATTTAGAATACAGAAGATTTGAAATTTAAAAAAATTTAAAAAGAGGCCTGAAGCAGTGCAGGTCTTCAGAAAGGCCTCAGATCCAAGAGGGTCTTAAAGTTCACTAAATGTATAGGTGAGAACAGCTGATTCACACTTGGGGAGGGGTGAATTTTTTGCATTTAAATGTTGTCTGACGCACGCAGTAACACTAAAACAACAACAACCTAGAATAAATAGGAATAAGACATTGGCTACATTGTTGCCATGCCCAAGCCCAATGATTGATCCCTTCCTGGTGTACACCGATTATCCAGACAGTAGTGTGTGATCTCTGTGGAATGTGTTTAAAATGTGTAATTATGCTAAGGATTCATTTACCTTAAGATTATTAAGCTAAACATAGCTACATCTATTAAATAGCAAAGTTTTCATTGATTTATCGGGGTTTGTAAATACAATTTGTATAATTTTTTATAATAAAAGATTATTATTGAAAACAAATATGACTTGTGTGATTGTCGTTATTTTGTGATTGTTAGTGTGTGTGTCAACTCTCACTGGGCATATACGGAGCACCATAATGTGCTTTAGGCCAGGGTGTAGAAGACAATTTTACCTAGAGCTGACCTACAGTTAAAAGACTAGGATGTTTTCAGAATTTTTTTCCCAAAAACGGAGACGTGAGGTCTTTGAAGGGATAGCACATTTGCATATGGCGCTTTGATAAAAACTATTCCCCTTTCTTTAAAATCTCTGTCTACTGGCATCTTTATGGCAGTGGATAGTAAATAAAAAAAAATTATAAATTAAATTGAGCAGGCTACTTGTTGTGGTTAGCACTGTCGCCTTGCACCTTCAGGGTCCGTGTTCAATTCCTGGCCAGGCTCGATTCCCATCTCTGTGTGCATGGAGTTTGCATGTTCTCCTTGTGCTTGGCAGGTTTCTTCCGGGTACTCCGGTTTCTTTCCACAGTCCAAAGACATGCAGATTAGGCTAATTGGTGTTTCCAAATTGCCCATAGTGTGTGAATGAGTGTGTGTATGTATGTGTGCCCTGCGATGGACTGGCACCCTCTCCAGGATGTACCCCGCCTCATGCCCTAAGTCTCCTGGGATCGGCTCCAGGTCCCCCGCGACCCTGAATACAGGATAAAACAGTGTAGATGATGAGTGAGTAAGTAGTCCCAATCCCTTCCACATTCCCCCAGGCCATCTCACAAGACCTCCTGCCCTTCACCAAAACCATCATCAACCATTCCATATCATCTGGTCATGCTCCTGCTTCTTTTAAGAAGGCAAAGGTTATTCCCATCCTCAAGAAACCCTGTCTGGATCCAGTGGAAGTTGACTATCGTCCGGTATCACTTCTCTTTTATTTCCAAAACTCTTGAAATGACTTTTTATAACCAAATGTCTCCTTATCTCTTACAGAACAACCTTGATGATCCCAACCAATCTGGATTCAAAGTGGCACATTCCACAGAGACTGCCCTTCTGTCAGTCACTGAGAAGATTCATGCTGCTAGGTCTGCTAAACTGTCATCTGTCCTCATCCTCCTGGACCTGTCGGCTGCATTTGACCCATGAACAAGAAGATTCTATTACCTTTTATTACAAGCTTTGGAATCTGTGGACCAGCGTGGCAATAGTTTGCTTTTAACCTAGAACATAGGTTGTATGAGGTGACATGAAGGGGTCCACATCTGCCCTATGCAGACTTTCTACTGGTGTCCCACAGGGCTCGATACTTGGTCCTCTTCTGTTCTTCCTTTATACCCGGTCTCTATTGGTAAGGTCATAAAATTGCATGGATTTCCATACCATTGTTATGCAGATGACACCCAACTTATTCTCTTCTTTCCTTCCTCAGACACTGGGTTTCCACCAGGATCTCAGCATGTCTAGCAGATATCTCATCCTGGATGGCAGCTCATTAGCGGAACCTCAATCTGAGTAAAACCAAACTGCAGTTCATCCCTGGTGATTCCTCCCCAGGTCAGGACCTTGTGATATCCCTGGACAACAATCAGGTTACTCCTTTAGTCACTGCCCACAATCTTGGGGTAATTGTGGATACCTTAACTTTTGACAACCTAAATTATAGTACCTGAATGTTGGCAAACTGATCTAAAAAAAAAAAAAATCTCAATCTTGGCAGCCTGAATTTGTGAGGTTGAAAAATAATGAAGACTGGTCTTTATAACAATTAAATATATTTTAGCACAGCAATTTAGTGCGGACAATATTTTTCATTGAAATGTACATGCTTGCATTACACTTTCCTTTTCTATTAAAATAAGCACAATAAATTGCAGTAATGAAAATGGCAAGCAGTGTAAATACTTTAGGTATTTGTTTCCATTTAGATTAAATTGCAGAATAGAAAAATGCGTTTTTTCAATTTTTACAAGTTCAACATGCTGTTTTGCTTTGAGGAATTTTGGCACTGTTTTACTTCCATATGTCACTGACCAAATACAGTAACATTTAGACATTTGGCAGACGCTCTCATCCAGAGCGACTTAAATTTTTTTTCATTACATATCTGAGCAGTTGAGGGTTAAGGGCCTTGCTCAAGGGCCCAACATGGTGGTTGTGGGGTTTGGCCCTGGGATCTTCCGAACCGTAGTCCAATTCCTGAACCACTGAGCTACCCCTGGCCAAATATGTATCTTAAGTTATAGGGTATGTATCTGCTTGGCACTAGATCACTTATAAATCAGAGTTTAAAAGCCGCGTAGTATGTAGTCATATTCACCGTGATTGTCATTTTCAATGGTGTCCATCTGTACTGTCTCCGGGGGATGAGACTGTTTTGGTGGGTGTCCTTTGAACATGCCTGAGGATGGCTCAACCAAAGGTGAAACACTGGACGGGTCCATGCCTGTAAAGGTACACCCCACACACATTTTAGTAAAAGGAAAGTTATATTACATGAGAAAGTACAGTGAAAAAAAGTAAAATCTTTTGTGATGTAAAAAATAAAATGTAAAGCAAGTAATATAATTTTCCATGTTTTTACTGTGATTGCAACCAAACAAAATGAGCTGAAAAATATTTGCTAAAAAAAATAAAAAAAAAAAAAATGTTTTAGGAAAAAAAAAATAATAATAATTACCTGCTTGCATAAGTTTGCAAACCTTTTTGCAATTGGGTATGTGGCTCGGAGAAAAGTAATCAATCTTATTCATATTAATAGAAAAAACTGTCGCGAGACATGAACTCGTACAAGACTGCATCATACAACATTTGGAAAGCGGTGAAGGAGGCGAAGCTGCGCTACAGGAGGAAACTACATAGAGTCACATCTCCAACAGAGTGACTCTAGGAGCCTGTGACAGGGACTAAGGGAAGTAACTGACTGGAAAGCACCAACATCCGGTATGACAAAAGCAGACTTGCCTGTAGCAGACAAGCTGAACCTTCTATGCTAGCTTCGAGGCTGCCGCCAACAATGCAAATAGCGCTAGCAAAGTCAAGTATGCTAACAATTGGGGTGAATGGCAGCAGACAGGAAGACAATGCCAACACCGGAAATGCATTCATCATCTCTGAGCATGATGTGAGGAAAGCCTTAAGGAGAATGAACAGGAGGAAAGCAGCAGGAGGAGGCGGCATCCCAGGTCGAGGGACAGACCACAAGCAGGAGGATGGGAAGTCTCCCTCACCCTCAGCTCCCCAGGGTTGTGTTCTTAGCCCTGTGCTGTACTCATTGTACCTGTACAACTACGTAGCTACTACCAACTCCACCACCATTATCAGGTTTGCTGACGACACTGTCATGGTGGGCCAACGACAACGACAAGACACCCTACCTGAAAGAGATTAGAAATCTGGAGAACTGGTGCCAGAGGAACAGCCTCCTCCTGAATGTCAGGAAGACTTTAGTACAAAGCAGGAGAACTACCAGACCACCATGATTAACGAGAGCCAAGTGGAGGGAGTGGACAGGTTCAGATACCTCGGTGTTTACATCATGCAGGACCTGTCATGGTCCTGTCACATCAACACTAGCATCTCCTCTACCACCTCAGGAGAATGAGCTTCTCCCTGCAAGCTATACAGACTTTCAATCACAACACCACAAAGGACTTAATACTTTGATCTGCTACTCTAATCAGCAGCATTAATACCTGATCTGCTTTCTCACAAACAATCATGACAATGGTCATCAGACATTACATATGGCACACTTGCACACCACAAAACTGCAACCTTTGCACATTGTTCTGCACACTGTCTTGTCCAAAACTGGACATGGTTCTACATTCCTCCTTAACCCTTTTGCATTTTATTATAACTTTTATATTCCTTTTTTATTCTATTATTTTATTTAATTATTTGATTATTTGTACATAATGTATAGTGAAACCTCAGATTACGAGAAACGCGGTTTACGAGTGTTCCGCAAGACGAGCAAAGATTTGTAATAAATTTTGACTTGAAAATGAGCATTGTCTTGGTTTACGAGCACCGTGTACTGTGGACGCGTATACTGTTTACCATAACAGTGTGACCACATGTGTGTGTGAGTGGGAAACATTTTATTTTGTGTTTGTAAGCAAGTTTGTACAGCGCGCGTATAAAGCAAGAGCAAGTCTTATTGGAGGGTAAAGATCCATTTTTTCTCTCTGTATCAGCCTGTCCGGTTTATTTTACCTTTCAAAGGAATCGCGACAGAGCAGAGTTTTCGTGTAAGCCAGAGACTGTGTGTGTGTGTGTGTTTGGGAAGCTGAGAGGAGGAGGGGTGGTAGGGGGGCTGTAAAGGCGAGTGTGCGTAATTTGACACCGTGCTCCACACCAACACACACACAGACACACACTCTCTGCCTTACACAGAAACTCTGCTCTGTCACGATCCTTTTCAAAGCTAAAATGCCGGTTCGTTTGTTTTTTTTTTTTTTACAGCAGTGATTCCGTTAGTATGCGCTCACACGAGTGTGACTAGCGATGTTCCTTGCTAATTTTTCCAAAAAAAACTGTCTCTCCGTTAATGTGTGTGTGTGCACGCACATTACAAACACACACACACAGCGCCTGCGTGCACAGAAGGAAATACTTATCTGTCTGGATTTATTTAGCCTTTTTTAAAGGTAAAGTGCAGGTTAATTTGTTTTATTTTTACTTTATATTTTGTATAAATAATTTTGATGTATTTATTTTTTGGGGCTGTAGAACAAATAATTTGAGTTTTCATTATTTCTTATGGTTTCTTATGGGAAAATTAAATTTGGTTTACGATTGTTTTGGAATATGAGCACGCTTCCGGAAGGAATTATGCTCGTAATCCGAGGTTCCACTGTAAATTTAAAATTCTTTTTACAGCTAAAGTTTTTTTATATTTCTAGTTTGTAAAAATTTTCTTATTTCATAATGAAACTTTTATTTTTTTTTTTTATGTTTTGGTCATCAGCAGTCATATAAGCATTTCACTTAATATCATACTATTTATAACTGTGTATGTAACAAATAAATTTTATTTGAAAATTTAATTTGATTTTGATTTAAACTGATTATTTTTCAATGAAGAAGAGATTGGCTCTAAAAGCTCCCAAAAGAGATGAAACATCACCATCCTGCCTGCAGATAAAGGAGGATGAACTGTCATCTTGAAAACAACAAATTATCACATGAAAAACTAAAAGGAGACCCCACAAGCCTCTATAAGAAAAAGGTGATAGATTTTTTAAAACACCTGAAAAGGGACTGTGCCATTGACTGTGTGACTTACCACTGCTTGTGCCCCCAAGAAGCCACTCTGTGCCTTTATGGACCTCCCAAGAACCACAAGCAGTGCTCCTCATACCAATAATCAGCAGCATTAATACCTTAACATACAACATTCCTAAATACATGACAACTATTTTGGGACCACTGGTGGGACACACTGACTACCATATCCAGAATTCAGAAGAATATGTTTCCAAGATCAGAGGCTTAAAGTTATCTTTTCCTATTCCTGACAGACAAAAAGAGAAACAAAATGCCAAAAATGCCCTGGAAAGCAGTCTTGCCATATTAGTTATTAGCATCTACACTAGAAGGGCTTTCAGTAAACTCTTCTCTGAAACACAACAGGAAAACAGCTACTACAAGTTCTATATAGTTACTGATATGAACCAACAATCAGACATATGTCTTTATTTAATAAATATACTAAATAAATACATACACAGCTTTTCAGCTTTTCATGAGGTCTGACAGTCCTTGGGTGTTTTCTTCTCAGATGCTCCTGCATAACCATTGTGCTGCGGGGACAGGCAATTTCAGTCTTGCTCAGCATGCAGAGCACTATTTCATTTGGATTTCTTTAAAGAATCTTTACACCTGTGACCATTTTCCATTTTGTTTGTTTTTAAGAAGACTCATTTTAGTCTGTGCCACTAGAATTAGGGATGTGGCATGAGCCAGCACAACCAACCCAGTACATCCAGGTCATAACTCCACCCAAGTTTTTTCACGCTCCTCAAGATGAATATCCTGAACGCACCTGTTACTAATCTGACAGTCTACTCTCGGCTTTAAAAGGATGCAGGGAGTTTCACTCATTGCCGATGTATCTTACTTGCGTGCCTATCATCCTGTTTTTCTAGCGATTTCTCCTAGTGCTCTATTTCTGTGTTTGACCTCGACCATTTTTCTGGATTTTGTCTTGTGCCTAGCTCTTTGGATTTTCTCTCTGTGTGTATCTCCCTAAGTGTATGACCTCACCTGCTAAACGACTTTGATCTTGGACCGCGCTTCTGGATTTCTCTGATGCATAAACATTACCAACCCTGCTTTGTTTTACCAACCTTCCACCTTCACATCTGCACTTTGAAACCGCCATCAGATCTCTCAAGATCGGATCTTTCAACTCCGCCTGTCTCTTCTACATCGATACCTGTGTGTTTGTGCTTGTGGACACTTCCGCATCCACAGATTTCTTTTCCCTGCCAGATTAACTAACCAAAGATCACGCATCGCAATCGTGCACACCTTCATTCACACAATCTTTTGGAAATTCCATCTCGCGCTCTACTTCTGGGTTTATGGCGATTCCCTCACGTCATCCCACACCTCCGCTTATGTCACCGGGAAGTTTCCCACATTGTCTGGTAACTCATTTGCTCTCACGGAAACACTGAAGACACTGGTTCGAGGGGACAGAGGTCCCGTTCCTCAACTGAACGGACTACAAGAATCCTGAATATCTCAAATTAGCCAAACGCCTTAACATACGTCAAGCCAGATGGTTCTTGTTCTTCTCTTGCTTTAACTTCTCCCTATCTTTTCAGCCTGAAAGCAGAACACCAAGCCCAATCCCGTCAGTTCATCCCGGTCACAGATAACGCCCCAATATCCACCATCCTGCCGTCACAATGTCTTATTAGGGCTACCTCCCTCGACATCGAGGCTCAAATTAATCTGGTATTGGAACAGGAGCCTGGTTCCTCAAAGGCACCCGTACCACCAGTACCTTGCCCCAATTCCTAGAATGGGCGCATAGCCCACGATTAGGGCGGGACCCGCACCCTTGCCCTGGTACAGCAACGCTTTTGATGGCCCTCTGTCAAAGATGACACTCGCCGATTTGTTGCAGCTTGAGACGTCTGCTAAACTTCGCAACTCGAGCTCTCTGTTCAGATGTCAGGCAGATTGCCACCGCTCTACAGCCTCTTCCTACCGCGCTGGACAGAGAGTCATGCTCGCCACTCGCAACATCTCCATTAAGACACTTTTCCGTAAAATCTCTCCTAGATTCATTGGCCCATTCAACATCTCTAAGATCATCGATCTTTGCACAGTCAGACTGCGCTTATCGTCCACCATGGGACACATCAACCCCTCATTCCACGTCTCCCAGGTAAGACCCATAATATCTTGTCAATTATGTTCAGTTTTCCAACTTTATCATGGTACCATAAATGCCACTACCTCAGACATGCTAACATACTAATACAGGATATAAACATGGCATAAATAGGGGAGACATGTAGCCACAGCTAACATTTTTATGCTAACTAGCATGCCACTACCACTACAGATCCACAAATCAGAAATTATGCTCGCAACAAAAAACAACCTACTTGCTTGCTTAATCTACTTTCTACATTATATTCAGATCACTTTTTAGACTCCGTCCACACGAAGCCGGTGCGTTCCCTATCCGATCATTTTTTTTTCCGTGAACACGGCGTTGTCTTAAAGAAATATCTGCGTACACACGAAACCACTGAAAACGGTGTAGTATATATGCCAGACCAGTATGGGGCGCTGTAATTCTGCCATAGAGATACATTATACATGGAGAAGAAGACTTTGAGCATGCGCATAACCTTGCGCGCTGTATACGAACCACGATTGTGTTGTCCATTATCGCTTGTTGCTCATAACAGTTGCATAGAAGCAATAGATTTTAGACTCTCTGTTTCTATCTGTCTATTGTTATTATTAAAGAAAATAGCACAAACAACAGTTCAAGGGCTTGTAAAAACAGTCGCATGAATCTACATGAAACGCTTCAGTTTTAAATAAGTATTCAACGCTAAACCCAAACAGCAAAAGAACATTTACATTTAGGCATTAGGCAGGGGCCCAACAGTGGCAACTTGGTGATTGTGGGGTTTGAACCTGGGATCTTCCGAACCATAGTCCAATGCCTTAACCACTGAGCTACCCCTAGCCCATTACATGATAATAATAATAAAAATAAAACATGATAATAATAATAAAAAATAATCGTGCGTTTTGCTGTTTATGTCCACCAGTTAATAATTTTTTAGTTATTAATAATTAAAGCTGCTTACAGGGCGCGTGCTTTCAAAAATGCAGTGTTTAACTAGCAAGTATATGTCGCCCCTCTTTATGATATATGAACATTATGACTGAAACAAAGCTGCTTATGTCGGCTTATATCGGGAGCATTTTGATCAAATGGGAGATGACAAGTGAAAAGTGTGTACAAACAACATAGCATAGTGAATGTGTATGAATTGCTGAAATGTGGTTGTGAATAAAACTTTTAGTGAATGTAAAATGATCGCCAGAACCCGTGGCGCGTGCGTGTGCTTTTTCACTTTGCCGAGTTTTGAAGTCAAATGAACGAATGCGTCGCTATGAGAGGTTTATAAGAGATTTCTCTTTCCCAGAAATACAACAAACACATTTATAGGTGTCTTCGCGGCACTGTGCGAAACGCACGCTGATGTGAGCCGCTTTATTTCAGTCATAATATACTAACATATTTTTGCTGTGTAGTGGACACACGACCTCTCGCAGGCGAGCCTTTCTCTGAATACGCCGTTTTAACAGGGTTGGGGTTAAGAAACACCGCACCGGCAGAAATGATTATGAATGCGTTTGGGAAAACAGCAAGAAAACCCTTATAATGACTTATTGATAAGTCTTGATGTCTTTGGTTTTTGTCTTTGGTTTCGGCTGTGATGGTGATCATGTCATTACGTCATCTCCGCAGCAGTGGATGCGCCAGTAATCCACGTTTTATACGAATTACATAGGCTAATTTTTTTCCAATTAGTTTATATAAAAGCAGACATTTCACTTTCTGTAAGTATATATTTTTCACGAGTATACACAAAGTTTCAGTTTATTTTCTGACGTGCTCAAGTTCACAAAAACAGATACAGAATAGCGCTGCATCACTGTTTGCTTTCATTATTTTACAAAATCATAACGCTTTGTCGTCATTGTGCGTGCACTTAAATAAAAGTAGAGTCTTATAAATGCTATGTAGCTTATATAGATTTATTATATCGTTTTTGCCCATTAATCTGACAACACCTGTGGCTCACCCACTTTTTCCGAGTGTTACACATGATAAAACATAAAGGCTTACTGTTTTACCTTGCTTAAATTCGATGGAACTTAAGAAACGCCTATATTTAATTTAGGTTCTAAATTTGTACTGTAATTTTAGTACTGTGATTTTAAATTCAGTTACAAATGTTTCATTTGTATTTTATAAGGTCTTGCCGGCGGGGGTATTGCACAACGGGGGTGCTGGGATGTAAAAATTTGTTTTCAAAAGTTTTATTATTTATTAAAGAACATTACGATGATCATAACAGCCTATTGCATTTAATTCTTATACTGCTGGCGCAGTAGCACGCCCTGACAATGTTTGAATTTTTATCGGCATTTAGTTTCGTTGATTTCAGTTAATAAATATACTACAAATTTAAAGAACCCAAAATATAAGATGACAAAAAAACATACATGCGTAGCTTTTCTAATTACACATGATAAAATCTAAAGACTCACTGTGTTAACGTTTACTTTGCTTAAATTCGATCCTAAAAAGATTTAATCTAAATTGTACATTTGTACTGTAATTTTAGTACTTTGATTATGAATTCGTTTAACTGCAATGTTTCACTTGATTTTATCCACTACTACGTGCAGCTCTAAAGGAGCTGCGGCTCATTAATCCTTGAGAGAATTGAACTGATGCCCGAGGCATATAAACATGCTTACAACCTAGTACAAAAAAATAATTTTGGTCACCATAGCAAGATTTCCTATTCATGGAAACTGAACAGTCTGTATCTAACCTGCCAGTTACTATTGTTAAGCCATAAGATTATACATAAGTATGGGCATGGCTGATACAGTGCATCTGGCAAGTATTCACAGCACATCATCTTTCCACATTTTATTATGTCACAGCCTTATTCTAAAATGGATTCAATTATTTTTTTTCTTCAGAATTCTACACACAACACCCCATAATGACAACATAAAAAAAAAAAAGTTTCCTTTAGATTTTTGCAAATTCATTGAAAATAAAAAAAAAATTGAGAAAGCACATGTACATAAGTATTTACAGCTTTTGCCATGAAGCTCAAAATTGAGCTCAGGCGCATCCTGTTTCCCCTGATCATCCATAAAATGTTTCTGCAGCTTAATTGGAGTCCATTCGTGGTAAATTCAGTTGATTGGACATGATTTGGAAAAGCACACACCTGTCTATATAAAAGGTCCTACAGTTGACAGTTCATGTCAGAGCACAAACCAAGCATGAGGTCCTATTTAACCTGATGGAGCTTGAGAGGTGCTGCAAAGAGGAATGGGCAAAACTGGCCAAGGATAGGTGTGCCAAGCTTGTGGCATCATATTCAAAAAGACTTGAGGCTGTAATTGCTGCCAAAGCTGCATCGACAAAGTATTGAGCAAAGGCTGTGAATACTTATGTACATGTGACTTCTCAGTTTTGTTTTTATAAATTTGCAAAAACCTTAAGTTAACCTTTTTGTCATAATGGGGTGTTGTGTGTAGAATTCTGAGGAAAAAAAAAAAATCCATTTTGGAATAAGGCTGTAACATAAAATGTGGAAAAGGTGATGCACTGTAAATACTTTCCGGATGCACTGTAATACCTTGCTACACTAATGTACTTATCCCAGCGTTTTACTGGATAAGATTAAGGTAGATAACATTAAGGTGAAATTTAAGGAAAAATTAAGTTTTCTTGGTACACCAAAGTAATGATTGGACTGCCTGCTTCACAACTGAATCACTGGCCACCCAGGAATCTTTTTTATGGATCAAACATGTGGAAATCACTCAGAGATCAGGACTGTAAAGGGAATGTTGCAATAACTCCGAACTGAGTGCATGCAATGTGCATGTGGTTTTCGTGAATGATTGTATGTACAGAAAGATGCACATCTATGGGAAGTTGGCAACATGGGACTCATCAATTTCAAGCATTAGGCATTGCACATGGCATGTGCAATGACTGCAGTTGGATCAAAGCCAGGATCATTTACAGATGTGCTGCCTTCTTGAAACGTTTGTACCATTCAAATGTTTTACTCCCAGTTTAACTTGAATGCCTCATTACATTGTCAATACAGAACATCACCTGCACTGCAAGTGTGCCCTCTTCTGGTGTACAAGTTAATACAGTCGTGGCCAAAAGTTTTAAGAATGACACAAATATTAGTTTTTACAAAGTTTGCTGCTAAACTGCTTTTAGTTGTTTCTGTGATGTACTGAAATATAATTACAAGCACTTCATACGTTTCAAAGGCTTTTATCGACAATTACATGACATTTATGCAAAGAGTCAGTATTTGCAGTGTTGGCCCTTCTTTTTCAGGACCTCTGCAATTCGACTGGGCATGCTCTCAATCAACTTCTGGGCCAAATCCTGACTGATAGCAACCCATTCTTTCATAATCAGTGCTGATCGTAGCACTTACCTTTTCTTCTCTGGGATAATCCTTTTTTCAGATGCCCCAAACAATCGGAAAGAGGCATCATCAGAGAATATGACTTTGCCCCAGTTCTCAGCAGTTCATTTACCATACTTTCTGCAGATCAATCTGTCCCTGATGTTTTTTTGGAGAGAAGTGGCTTCTTTGCTACCCTTCTTGACACCAGGCCATCTTCCAAAAGTCTTCGCCTCACCGTGTATGCAGATGCGCTCACACCTGCCTGCTGCCATTCCTGAGCAAGCTCTACACTGGTGGCACTCCGATCCCGCAGCTTAATCCTCTTTAGGGGGCGATACTGGCGCTTGCTGGACTTTCTTGGACGCCCTGAAGCCTTCTTAACAAGAATTTAACCTCTTTCCTCAAAGTTCTTGATGATCCTATAAATTGTTGATTTAGGTGCAATCTTAGTAGCCAGAATATACTTGCCTGTGATGCCATTTTTATGCAACGCAATGATGGCTGCACAGATTTCTTTGCAGGTCACTATGGTTAACAATGGAAGAACAATGATTTCAAGCATCACCCTCCTTTTAACATGTCAAGTCTGCCATTCTAACCCAATCAGCCTGGCATAATGATCTCCAGCCTTGTGCTAGTCAACATTCTCACCTGAGTTAACAAGACGATTACTGAAATGATCTCAGCAGGTCCTTTAATGACAGCAATGAAATGCAGTGGAAAGGTTTTTTTGGGGGAATAAGTTCATTTCTATGGCAAAGATGGACTATGAAATTCATCTGATCACTCTTCATAACATTCTGGAGTATATGCAAATTGCTATTATAAAAACTTAAGCAGCCACCTTTCCAATTTCCAATATTAATGTAATTCTCAAAACTTTTGGCCACGACTGAACATATGCAAACCATTTACAGTGGTGTGAAAAACTATTTGCCCCCTTCCTGATTTCTTATTCTTTTGCATGTTTGTCACACAAAATGTTTTGATCATCAAACACATTTAACTATGAGTCAAAGATAACACAAGTAAACACAAAATGCAGTTTTTAAATGATGGTTTTTATTATTTAGGGAGAAAATAAATCCAAACCTATATGGCCCTGGTTGGGCCACCCCTGGCAGCAATAACTGCAATCAAGCGTTTGCGATAACTTGCAACGAGTCTTTTACAGCACTCTGGAGGAATTTTGGCCCACTCATCTTTGCAGAATTATTGTAATTCAGCTTTATTTGAGGGTTTTCTAGCATGAATCGCCTTTTTAAGGTCATGCCACAACATCTCAATAGGATTCAGGTCAGGACTTTGACTAGGCCACTCCAAAGTCTTCATTTTGTTGTTCTTCAGCCATTCAGAGGTGGATTTGCTGGTGTGTTTTGGGTCATTGTCCTGCTGCAGCACCCAAGATCGCTTCAGCTTGAGTTGACGAACAGATGGCCGGACATTCTCCTTCAGGATTTTTTGGTAGACAGTAGAAAATTTATGGTTCCATCTATCACAGCAAGGCTTTTAGGTCCTGAAGCAGCAAAACAACCCCAGACAATCACACTACCACCACCATATTTTACTGTTGGTATGATGTTCTTTTTCTGAAATGCTGTGTTACTTTTACGCCAGATGTAACGGGACACGCATCTTCCAAAAAGTTCAACTTTTGTCTCGTCGGTCCACAAGATATTTTCCCAAAAGTCTTGGCAATCATTGAGATGTTTTTTAGCAAAACTGAGACGAGCCTTAATGTTCTTTTTGCTTAAAAGTGGTTTGTGCCTTGGAAATCTGCCATGCAGGCCGTTTTTGCCCAGTCTCTTTCTTATGGTGAAGTCGTGAAAACTGACCTTAATTGAGGCAAGTGAGGCCTGTAGTTCTTTAGATGTTGTCCTGGGGTCTTTTGTGGCCTCTCGGATGAGTTGTCTCTGCGCTCTTGGGGTAATTTTGGTCGGCCGGCCACTCCTGGGAAGCTTCACCACTGTTCCATGTTTTTGCCATTTGTGGATAATGGCTCTCACTGTGGTTCGCTGGAGTCCCAAAGCTTTAGAAATGGCTTTATAACCTTTACCAGACTGATAGATGTCAATTACTTTTGTTCACATTTGTTCCTGAATTTCTTTGGATCTTGGCATGATGTCTAGCTTTTGAGGTGCTTTTGGTCTACTTCTCTGTGTCAGGTAGCTTCTATTTAAGTGATTTCTTGATTGAAACAGGTGTGGCAGTAATCAGGCCTGGAGGTGACTACAGAAATTGAACTCAGGTGTGATAAACCACAGTTAAGTTATTTTTTTAACAAGGAGGGCAATCACTTTTTCACACAGGGCCATGTAGATTTGGAGTTTTTTTTCTCCCTTAATAACGTAAACCTTCATTTAAAAACTGCATTTTGTGTTCAATTATGTTATCTTTGACTAATAGTTAAATGTGTTTGATGATCAGAAACATTTTGTGTGACAAACATGCAAAAGAATAAGAAATCAGGAAGGGGGCAAATAGTTTTTCACACCACTGTACATTAACATATTACGTTTACATAAACATTTAAACTTTGAAAGTTGTTTTACTACTAGTAAGTGAATATATGATTACAATATAATCACGCAATACTTTGCTACACACTGAACCAAACTCATGTAGAGCCATCACAATATATCTACAAAATGTGGTAGATTTTTTAACTCTATTGTACAATCCAATTTGACGAACAAACTGCATACAAACTGCTATAATCCACCTTTTTACCTGCTACAATATTTTTAATCAGCAACTGCACTTCAGCCACAAACAATTGTGTACCCATTCTTCATCAGTAAACAGTTGGTAACCTTAAAGAAGTAGACTTTGTATTAACTGAACAAAAATTGTCATACAACTGCACTTTTTACCTTACAGAATAAAGTTAGGGCTTTATTTATCATTGTGGTATTTCCGACATGAGGAGGGGCTATCTTTTTCATCTTTGTCATCTATGGGCATTTTCAGATAATAGTCCGGGCCCATTTCCAAGTACGCTTGACCAGAGCCGGCCCAAGGCATAAGCGAACTAAGCAGCTGCTTAGGTCCCCGTGGCCACCAGGGGGCCCCCAAGAGTACATGAAATTACAAAGGGTTTTTTTTGTTTTGTTTATATATGTTTCATGTTTCAGTTGATATCATATTGGTAATAAAAACTATTATTCAATTAAAAAAAAACAACGCAGTGGAGGTGGCAGGTAAGTTAGTAGCACTGTGTGTTTGCTCAGTTTACTGTAGAATATCCTGTGATTAATATTTAAAAATAAAAATTTATTTCCATATAGGTTATTCTTGTTCTGTGGCCATTGGGATCGATATCACATCTACTCTTTCAGCTACTTCCAGCCTACACCATGGATCAGCAGCTCCTCCAGTTGACCCAGCTGAGTGGTCATCTATCCTGTCTTGACTCTGAAAGGACTGATCTTGTAAGTAGAGGACCATTGCCTAAGGAAAACTTCACATTCCCTAAAAAACCTGATGGTTGAAGCTTCCACTACCACTACACATACAGACAGCTATTTAATGGAGACAAAAAAAATCAAGCGGAGCTGGCTTATTTATTCAAAAACAAATGATGCAGTCTACTGCTTCTGCTGCAAATTGTTCGCCAAGAAGTCCACAAAAGTGCACTAGAGGGACAACAGGATTGGGTTAATATAGGTGCACTACTGAAACAGCATGAAAATAGCCTTGATCACTGCAACCACATGGTGAAATGGAAGGATTTTGCACTCTGTCTTTCAAAGGGGAAAACTATTGATGAGGATGAAATGGCCCTCTTGGAGGCACAAAAGAACCATTGGAGAGATGTTCTCACACGCCTAATCAGTATTATTTAGTCCATGGCAGAAAGAAATCTTACAATATTACATCAGGAAAACAATGGGTCCTGTTTTGAGAGATCACGTAAGACGAATTGACAGTGGAGCACAGCATATCACATACTTTGGAAAACTATCCAAAATGAGCTGATAAGCTGTGTCAGTGACAAAATACTGGACACAATAGTGGCAGATATCAAAGATTAAAAATATTATGCCATAATATTGGATTGCACCCAAGATGTTAGTCACCAAGAACAGATGTGTGTTGTGCGCACTGTAAATCTTGGCAAAACACCAGAGATAAAGGGACACTTCTTGGGATTTCTAATAGCTCCTGAATCTACTGGTCTAGGCTTGTCCACACTAATTCTTAAACAGTTTGAAGAATTGAACATCCCTTTCCAGGACTGTAGGGGACAATCTTACAACAATGGTGCAAACATGAAGGGCCAAAATAAAGGTGTGCAGGCTAGGCTGTTAGGAAAAATTCCATGTGCTTTTTATGTGCCTTGTGGAGCATCCAAAAGCATCCAAGGATGCCAATTGTTTTTTTTTTGGAAATGTGGAAAAACTTTACAGACTCTTCTCAGGGTCTCCTCAAAGATGGGCCATCTTGCAGAAGTATGTGGATGTCACACTAAAATCTTGGAGTGAAACGCGAGGATGAACAGTATCAAACCTTTACGCTACCAAGCAGGCAAGGTGAGAGAAGCTTTGTTGGAGGTCAGATAACAGACTAAAGAATCCACTGCAAAAGTTGAGTAGACCGTCTTGCTGAAGAAATTGGTTCATTTAGATTTCAGATTTGCTGTGTCATCTGGTATGACATTCTCTCCAAAATTAACACCACAAGCAAGCACCTTCAACCAACCAACATGCAGCTTGATGTTGCAGATGTTCCATTAAAAAAATAAGGAAAGTTTACACAGTTACAGGACAACTGGTTTTGTGGATGCACAGGTCTTAGCAAAAGAGATTTGTGAACAAATGAACACTGAGGCAGTGCTGAAGGAGAAGGGGCTACGGTCCACAAAAAGGCACTTTGCCTATGAGGTAGCTGATGAGCCACAAAGTGATGCAATGAAAAGACTGGAAGTATCATTTTTAATGTTGTGGTAGACTGTTGCATTTAGTTTTTAAAGGACCGCTTTCATTAGGTGCTTAGGTCAGTTACAGACAACTTTGGAGTTCTCCTCGGATTTAGCCAGCTTGATTCACAGACACGGATGGACCAGTGTAAGCTTCTTGGAAACAAACTCACCTGTGGAGAATAGGCTGATGTTGACGGGGGTGCCCTTGCTACAGAGATGGAGAGTCTTCCAGAACTCCCCCAAGAAAGGATGACTGCATTTGACCTTCTCACTTACCTCTCTCAAAATGAGATCTGCGAGTTGTACCCAAATCTTTGGGTTGCTCTCCATATAGGCTGCCATCTCCCTGTGACTGTGGCATCTGCAGAGCGGAGCTTTTCCAAACTCAAACTGATCAAAAACTATTTGAGATCTTCCATGGCCCAAGAAAGACTGAGTGGACTTGCCCTGATTAGTATTAATAACAAAATTGGCCTTCAGATACCTTATAATGATATCATAAACGACTTTGCCTTCAGAAAAGCAAGGAAACAAATTCTAAGGAAAGTGGAATATTGAGGTGGAATGTAAAGTTGAGTTAGTTTGTTTTTTCATATAAAAATATCCTGTTTGTATTTGACTAATTTGTAGTTCTTTGGTATTTAGCTTTATATTTTATTATGTATTATACTGTATTATTTATCTTATTTGTAGTTGATTGTATTGCACTTTTTACATGTTGCAAAAAAAAAAAATTAAAGTGGTTAAAGTGTTTACAGTAAGAGCATTGTCTAATAGTTTATTTTGCCACTTTTCAGTACACCACATTAAGTATGCCAACTGGTACTGCAAGACTTTAAATGGTAAAGTGCAAAATAACACTTGACTACTCCTGTGGTTTTGCTACTGTTACAATTAAAGATCATAGCAAGGGTAAAAACATTGATATGATGTAAGCAACACAGCTACAAAAAATAACATTTATATTGGGTGTGTTAGATTTATAGTGTGCGAATAATAAAGGATTAACAATAATTAGTCATATTTTTGGCACAGAAGGACCCCCAAATAAAATTCTGTTTAGGGCCCCCTGAAGGCTTGGGCCGGCCCTGCGATTGACCCCAAATTCTAGCTAATCTCAATTAGTGTGAGGTGGTCTTAAGCATGAGACAGTGTGGTTGAATCCAGCTTGAAAGCCAGTCGTATCTGAACACAGAAGTGGACTGCTGTTTAGAACATATCAGTACTGTCTGCTTCCTTTCAAAATCTCATCCTTTAACCTACACCGCCATAACTGATAAAGTAGTACTGCATGCAAGAGATATTTGTTTCAGAAATATCATAATATTAGGTGTAGCAAAGTCTTTTTCTCTTTGTGTTCATTGGCAGTTCACAACCCAGCTACGTGCATACTGCCAACTATTGTATCGGAGTGTGAGTGAAGCCGAGAATAATAATAATAATGTGAATGCTGGCCAGGGTGGAGGGGTGAGGGGGAGCAATCATTCCTGTGCATGTACAAATAAATCATGCCTAGTCTGAAAGCTCCCTTTGGGAGTTTTTCTTTGCCATCATCGCCTACAGCTTGGACGACCCACTGATACAACTCAAAATGTATACATTTATTTAATTTATATCTGGATTTTTATTTGATTAAATTGAGTAAAGTCTCAGGATGCCTGAGAGAGTGACATGGAAGGTAAACTCACTGACAAATTTTTCTTGTTCAATTTAAGGAAAGGACTACTTCAGTCTGGTGATAACTTTAGATAGCTAAGAGTTGCTTAAATGCAAGTGATGCCACCAGAATATCATCTAGGCATAAAACTGCAGCACTTGTACCAGTCAGTACAGTGTTCAGTGTTTATTGTAAATAACAAGTGCAAATTTGTTGATTTGACATCAGTCTCTAAATATGGATGGAATTTGTAGTTCAGAGAATTGCCGTAAACCGATGAATAGGATTTTTAAGGGGGCTGAAGTTTTTTCATAAGATAAAAAGAGCCCTGGGAGAAACCAATTATTGATGTGCTGGTAGCAGAAGTGGGTTGTAACGAGTTACATTTACTCCCTTACATTCACTTGAGTGGGTTTTTTCAAAAGAATTTTACTTCTATGAGTAGTTTTACCGCACCATAGTCTTTACTTTTACTTGAGTAGATTTGTGAAGAAGAAACGCTATTTTTATTCTTACATTCAGCTACACTCAAATCGTTACTTTTCTAACCATTTATTCTACACATTGGATATTCTTTTTTTTGCCAGAGAAATGCAGCGGATGAATCTAGCATGACTGTGTTTCACCAATCAGACATAGAAAAAAATAGTCACATGACTCTATTTGACCAATCAGTCGCAGTAACAATAACCACATGTAGTCAAATGACCACACTCAAATTAGCGGCATAGCAGGAAAAAAAAAATACAGCCGTGATAGACAGGGAATGAAAACAAAATTAGCAAACACATCTGTCTCCAATGCTTCAACAAAAGAGGATTTACACCCCTGTTCATGTAGCATGTTTTGCTTACACACAGTGCAAAAGAAGAGCTTCATACTGCGATGTCATCTCTGTCTGCCAAAACAGACATACATTTCAGCATATAAAAACTCTTTGTCTAACCTGAGGAAACATGTCGGCGGTAAGTTAAGCTGTTTTATTCATGCTGCAATGTTAGCATATATATAATTAGCAAATAAGCTACAGATTTATGATAAAGTTACAGTATTTTCTATCTGCTTAGCCTGCCATGCCATTTGGAGGGCAACTGAATATACAGTACATCTTACATTAGAAACAGTTTACACTGTTCCAACATACATATGTTACCTACAGTAGTTATTTGTTTCAAGAGCTTTATTTTGTGAAAAAGTGAGATTTGTTTCTTGTTCCTTAATTTGATTTTTGTAAAGATATTTATTTTTACTCATTAATAAAATTTTATTTATTTCATTTATTTTATTATTTGTAAATGACAATTTGTACATTATTTTATTTTGTTTGGTTGCTTACATAATTTTAATGGGGATTTCTAATAAGGAAACTTACACTTCAAACAGTATGCTCAACTACATTTGAAAGCTGCCTAACAAATCCTAACCCAAAAATAGCAATTATAAATTATTTGTTTATTTCAGTGACTTTATCAGTAATACTCACTTATAACTTGGTGACATGTTTAGTACTTTTTTGTTTGCCGGCTGTGGCTGCATGCTTAAGACAACACAGACTTCAAATTCCACATTTGAGAGTGTCTTTTTAACTGTGATTAAATCACCAGTTGTGCAGCGTCAACACTCGCAGAAATGGACCAGATTAAGACCACTGTGAATGACATGGAAGACAGACTGTTTACATGGTCAGATGAAGTAGTCACAATGCAAACTACAATAATGAGCCTGCATGCAGAACTGAATAGAACAAGGGTTAAGCTCTGCAATGTCTTTTTTTTTTTTTTATATATTACTGACCGAAGTTCTGCAGATGGATAAGGATGTTCTTAGATGAAGGGATGTCCCAAGAAGCAAGAGGGGAAACCACGCATGATTGGTGCTTAGTTTATAGAATAGCGATGTACACATGATACACATTCACACATTACATATGGCACATTTACACATTTTACACACCACAGAACTTTGAACTGAGACCCTGCAAATTATTCTGCACATTGCACATTGAAAACTGGACATTGTTCTACATTCCACATTTTATATTCCCAGTTCTAATATTTTATTGTACATAATGTAAGTTTATTTCCATACTTCTCTATATTTCTAATTTGTAAAATTCTCTAATTTCATACTGAAACTTTTCTTTGTGAAATTAGGTCATCAGCAGTCATATAAGTTCACTTTCATATCATACTGTGTATGACTATGTATGTGAAAGGCATACCCAGTATGATCTTTACAGAGGGCAGAAAACTTTTAAAACAATTTAATTTTAATTTAATACTTTAATAAGTATTTGGCGACACTCTGGCAGGGCCTCCGAGTGGCGCAGTGGTAAAGATCGCTGGTTCGATTCCCGGGTGATACTGTAACCTCTCGTAGCGGGAGGTCTAGAGAGAGCTGATTGGCCGAACTCTCTCAGAGGGGAGGGAGGAGAGGTACCTCGTGCGCCCACATTAATCACAGCTCTACAGCCAATCAGTGCATCTGTGAGTTCACGCAAGCGGAAGGAGCAGATAGCCCTGTCCGAACAACCTGCTTTCCATAGCAGAGACACCCACAGACACTAATAAAGCATTTTTTTGTACTAGGACAAGGAGACAAAGCCAGAAGTACCCATGTTTTCTAATAGGTGCTGAGCAACTAACCTGAACAGGCATGAGGGTGCCCACAAATGTAAGTACACCTCTCACATTTCAGCAACTACTTTATTATATGTTCTTAAGGGACAATACTATAGAAATCAAAATTATATATACTTTAGGGTAGTCAACAGGGGCGGACTGGCCATCGGGAGCACCGGGACATTTCCCGGTGGCCTGACGGTCGTTTTGGCCTGCCGGCTGCCGCTGTGCAGACGATCAGCCTGGCATGTGATAGGCTGGTGTGCAACTACGAATTAATTGACGGATCTCTCAATCTACGAATCAGGCAATGGAAAGGTAAGGGAAGATTAGAAGATCAGGAGGGAAAATTACACTCCAACATGACCCAACGTCAGCAACGCACTGCCTAATATCTGGCTAAATCCAGAGACAGGGTATTTCTGACTATATCGTTCAAAAAATGGAGCGTAAACGCAAAGGAGGAGCAGAGAGGGAGCGTATAAAAAGGAAAAAAGCCCTGGCCGCAGACGCAGCAAGCTGCTGCAAAATCCCAGCCATGTTCGCCAGTAAGGGAACAGGTCGGTCAAGATTACATTTACATTATATTTATAATAATTTGGCAGACGAACACTTTCATCCAAATCACTTAGATAATCACAATCGATAAAACTAAACCAACAAACGAGCAACAATATGTAAGTGCTGCTGTGCTGTGTCAAGTCTCGTTTCGTCTGAAAAGGTGACGAAGGAAGCAGCAGTAACACTAGTGCTGCGAATGCTCCTGCTGTTGAGCTAGAGGTGGTGGACAGTTCAGCGTTTGAGTCAGAGCAGGGACCTTCAGGTAAAGTTAAAGATAAGCAAAACTAAACATGCAGGCAGCAGGCTATACTTTTTAAACATGTGCTTTTTATGATTTATAAGATCAGTAGTAGGACTGTGATTTTGGGGACATACAACTGATGGCTGCACAGTTATAAATACAGATTATTGAACACGCTTATTTCATATTGCAGAGCAACTACATGTGCAGAGTGAGGGAGAGAAGGATTCAGGGAAAGATTAAGGAGACAGTGAAAGCCTTTATATCTCTTTTGATTATTTTGCCTGTCCACAGTCTAAGGATTTAGATTTTTTTTTAAGTATCCCCTAATTCAAACGCCTACTGGTGTACTAGTAGTGCTAATTACTTACTGTTTACTCTTACTGGTCTGTTCCACATAATGCCATAATTGAGTAAACATTGTTATCTGTTACTTACGCTGTCATAGGTTTTGTTAAGTTTATTTGTGTTTGTGTTTCTGATACATTTAATATACTAGAGTTGAGCACTGAAAATACATAAAATGTAAATATTTCAACATGTGAATGTGTCTCTTATTATCTCTTTTAAAAAGCCAATTTTCTATTTGTCATTGGTTTGGTAGTATAAATGGTGTATTCCTAGTGAGTTGCTAAGGGTTATTTTTTTATTCATTTATATTGCATCTGGTAGTCTACCTGTTACAATAATAGTGTTAGCCTACAAGTTTATCAGTCCAGTAGATTACATGAATAGGGTGGTGGTGACTGCAGCAGCAGAGGTGGCCTGGGAGTCGAGTCAAATTCCCGGCCTGAATTATTGTCCCAGTCCGCCACTGGTAGTCAATGTGCAGCTTGTATAGCAGTAAAGATTTACTGTCCTCCAACAAGAACATGCAGCAAAGAAAATTTGTATACCCCAAGTGAACATGTAAAAAAAAGTATCCAAAGTGTCAATATTTTGTGTGAGCACCATTCTTATATAGCATGGCCCTAATCCTCTTGGGAATGGAATTCACCAGAGCTGCACATTTTGTTGCAGGGATTCTCTTCCACTCCTCTATAATTATATCACGGAGCTGCAAGATGTTATACACATGGCACTTCACCATTTACTGCTTGAGGATGCCCCACAGATGTTCAATAAGGGGTTAGGTCTGGAGACATAGTTGGCCACTTCTTCACCTTCACCTTTCTTAGCAAGGCAGTTGTCATCTTGACGATGTGTTGGAAAACTGCCGTTTGGCCCAGTTTTTTTAAGGAAGGGCCACTTTGATCTTCACCAACATGCCTCCCCTTATTCTACATCTGTAAGCAGACCTCCGGAGGGACTAGAAGAAGGGCAAGCAACACAAAAACCCTTGTGGAGCCGACAGAAAAGGAGGTGGAGAAGGGGGACAGAGCTCCTACAGAGCTTTACAATTATAAGTAAGGAATAAGACGTTGCCAAAGAAGGTCAGCAAATAGAGTCCAATTAGGAACACACAATAACAACTGAGACTGAGAGAAAGCCAAAACCCAGCACAACACTAAAAACTGTCATAAGCATCATATGATTTTCAATTCTAAAAACTCTCATATTCTCTTTATATCTTACTCTTTGGCTGTAAGCTTCATTTTATCGCTAAAATTTTGTAAAAAGTTATACATTTATCTACCAATGCTCTTAGGCCATACCACTTTTCAAGTGAAATTTCTGATGTACACATATAATTTACTTGTGCGATATTTATTTAACAATGCTCTAGGGCCATCTCTGACTTACCCATATAACTTGTCCAATACTTTTTCCTTTTCCCTCAAGTGTGCAATATCAATGAGCTCTCATCCGCATCTGCCTCACTCACTTGTGGTGTGCACCATGTCCATACTGGATACTGCTCTTTTCTCACTATATCTGCTCCCTCTAGGGTTTATCCTTTAGAAATTCAGAAATGGAGTGTCTGGTCAAAATTAAATCAATGTATGTCTGACATTGTGAGTCATTGTGACAATGGTCACCATTGGCCTCCATTGTCCCTGGTTGGACTTCATAGGTTTATATATATATATACACATACACACACATACACACACACACACTCACCTAAAGGATTATTAGGAACACCATACTAATACGGTGTTTGACCCATTTTCGCCTTCAGAACTGCCTTAATTCTACGTGGCATTGATTCAACAAGGTGCTGAAAGCATTCTTTAAAAATGTTGGCCCATATTGGTAGGATAGCATCTTGCAGTTGATGGAGATTTGTGGGAAGCACACCCAGGTCACGAAGCTCCCGTTCCACCACATCCCAAAGATGCTCTATTGGGTTGAGATCTGGTGACTGTGGGGGCCATTTTAGTACAGTGAACTCACTGTCATGTTCAAGAAACCAAGAATTTGAAATTATTCGAGCTCTGTGACATGCTGCATTATCCTGCTGGAAGTAGCCATCAGAGGATGGGTACATGGTGGTCATAAAGGGATGGACATGGTCAGAAACAATGCTCAGGTAGCCCGTTACATTTAAACGATGCCCAATTGGCACTTAGGGGCCTAAAGTGTGCCAAGAAAACATCCCCCACACCATTACACCACCACCAGCAGCCTGCACAGTGGTAACAAGGCATGATGGATCCATGTTCTCATTCTGTTTACGCCACATTCTGACTCTACCATTTGAATGTCTCAACAAATATCGAGACTCATCAGACCAGGCAACATTTTTCCAGTCTTCAACTGTCCAATTTTGGTGAGCTCGTGCAAATTGTAGCCTCTTTTTCCTATTTGTAGTGGAGATAAGTGGTATCCGGTGGGGTCTTCTGCTGTTGTAGCCCATCCGCCTTACGTTTGTGCGTGTTGTGGCTTCACAAATGCTTTGCTGCATACCTCGGTTGTAACGCGTAGTTATTTCAGTCAAAGTTGCTCTTCTATCAGCTTGAATCAGTCGGCCCATTCTCCTCTGACCTCTAGCATCAACAAGGCATTTTTGCCCACAGGACTGCCGCATACTGGATGTTTTTCCCTTTTCACACCATCCTTTGTAAACCCTAGAAATGGTTGTGCGTGAAAATCCCAGTAACTGAGCAGATTGTGAAATACCCAGACTGGCCCGTCTGCCACCAACAACCATGCCACGCTCAAAATTGCTTAAATCACCTTTCTTTTCCATTCTGACATTCAGTTTGGAGTTTAGGAGCAACTGCCATGTGATTAATGCAATTATTTAATCAACCAATGATAAATTGAACAGGTGTTCCTAATAATCCTTTAGGTGAGTGTATATACACACAGGTGCATCTCAATAAATTAGAATATCATCGAAAATTTGATAATTTCTGTAATTCAATTCAATTACTCACAGATTTAAATTCACTACACACAGACTAATATATTTCACATGTTTATTTCTTTTAATTGTGATGATTATGGCTTGCAGCTGATGAAAACCCAAAATTCAGTATCTCAGAAAATTTGAATATTGTAAAAAAGTTCAATATTGGAGACTTATGGTGTTACACTCTAATCAGCTAATTAAGGCAAAACACCTGCAAAGGTTTCCTGAGCCTTTAAAGGGTCTCTCAATCTGGTTCAGTGGGCCACAAAAGGTCATTGCTAAAGAAAATGGCTGTTTCCTAACACATTAATGGAAAGTTGAATGGAAGAAAAATTTAGAAAACGGTGCACAAGCAACAGGGATAACCATAGCCTTAAATGGATTGTGTAACTAAGCCCATTCAAGAATTTGGGGGAAATTCAACAGGACTGGACAGCCGCTGAAGTCAGTGCTTCAAGAGTCACCACACACAGACATATCCAGGAAATGGGCTACAACTGTTGCCACTCTTGAACCAGAGACAATGTCAGAGGTCTCTTACCAAGGCTAAGGACAAAAAGAATTAGACTTTTGCTCAGTGGGCCAAAGTCCTTTTTTCAGATGAAAGTAAATTTTCCATTTCATTTGGAAATTAAGGCCCCTGTGTCTGGAGGAAGAGAGGAGAGGCACAGAATCCAAGTTCCTTGAAGTCCGGTGTAGTTTGCAGTCAGTGGTGGTTTGGGGAGCCCTGTCATCTGTTGGTGTTGATGTCCACTGTGTTTTATCAGGTCCAAGGTCAGCACAGCGGTCTAACAGGAACTTTTAGCACACTCCATGCTTACCTCTGCTGACCAGCTTTATGGAGATACTGATTTAATTTTCCAGCAGCACCTACCCACACTGCCAAAAGTACTAATACCTTATCTAAGTACGATGGTATCCCTGTGCTTGATGGACCAGCAAACTCACCCGGCCTAAACCCCAAAGAAAATCTAGTGATAAGGAAGATGCAAGACACCAGACATGACAACGCAGAAGAGCTGAAGGTCGCTATCAGAGCAACCTGGGCTTCCATAACACGTCAGCAGTGCCACAGAATGATCGCTTTCATGCCACGCCGCATTGCTGCAGTAATTCATACAAAGTGAGCCTTGACTTTTTTTTTTTTTTTTTACGGTCAAAAGCTTGTGTTCTCCACAACTTCCGCATCCTAACAACTTCTACCATGCGTAATAGTCATGCAACTATGCAATTATGAAATGGCGTCACAGAACAACTTACGATTATCATAAATGAATGCTTAACTAATAAATTTTACATAAACACAACAACAGAATCGTAAAAATGAAATATGGCTGTTACAATATGAATTTCATCTTTTGAATTGAATTATGGAAATAAACTTTTTGATGTTATTCTAATTATTAGTTATATACCTGTGTATATACAGGATACTGTATATAGTGCTCAGCATAAATTAGAACATCCCCCCCCCAATCCAGCAAAGATGGCATTATTCTTTTGTGTCTTGACTAGTTGCCATGATCCCCTGTTACTTTCAGAAACCATAGAGCCAATAATTTGCTGTGCCCTTTTCTTAAGAAGCCATGTTTCCTTTTTCTTATACTTATTTTTTACTATAATTTGCAAATAAATAAAAAATATATATTTAAAATTCCTACAATGTGATTTTCTGGATTTTTTTTTCTTATTTTGTCTCTTAAAGTTGTGGTATGCCTATGAAGAAAATTACAGGCCTCTCTCATCTTTTTAAGGGAGAAATTGCACAATTAATGGCTGACTAAATACTATTTTGCCGCACTGTAGCTTTGTTCTATGACGTCTATAAAACAACCCCCTCATTGCATGTCCTCATTCCTTATATGATAATATTTCTTAGAGCCCATGTCCAGACGATTCATGCAACTATTTATTCAATTACCTGTGGCTTGTTGGAACCCTACAAACCAGAATATGCTAGCGTGCTTCTTATCATCTGTATTCTGTGTTCTCCTGGTCTCCATATGTCTCTATCTTTTGTCTCCCAGATTTTATCAGGACAAGTTTACCTGACAAAAGGCTTTTGGTCAAGCATATTCACAAACTGCTGAGAATAAACTGAGATAGGTTCCGATATACCATATGTGGATCACAGATTTTCACAGACACCGTCACAAACAGTAAAACATCCCAGTGCTGTTATGCTCGATATTACCACTTGTGAAATGCCTCTCGTCTAACTGCTGTATAATTAAAAATAAACAGACACCTTTTCTTATAACAATGACTGTAATACGACTTTGGTAGACACAGATAGGTAGCCTTGGGGGGCTGAGTCAAGTGGACAAGAACAAGTTGGACACACTTGACTGTTCTAAAACGTTCTTTTTTACCCACATGAACCAGGTCTTATTGTTTCTATTGTTCCCTTCATACATGAATAAAAAAACCATCCCAAGGCACTGGTATGATGAATAAGGTAAATGATAAATAAAATCATTAAAAAAAAGAGAGATGAATTTATCTGTGTTGCTATATTCACACTATATCATCTGCAGGTGTCACCATGCGCAATGCATTACCTATATGACATAAGCATTCTTAAAGGTACACAGCAGTAGTTTTGGTTGTTTACACAATGAGCACACTTATGCAACCAGGTTGTTGTCATTCGCCCCCTCAAAGCATTCATGATTGTTTTTTACTTAGTTGGCTGCTATATAACATTAAAGGTGGAACAAGATAAAACATGAGTCACGTTGCTTTTATTTATGTAAGTAGCTTTCTCTTGCATTTTTAAAAGGGTAGAATTTATATTCTGCTGTATATGTTTCATTTCACCAGCGTATTAAGAAACATGGTTATCCCCTCCCGCGTGTGTGTGTGTGTGAGGGAGAGAGAGAGAGAGAGAGACGGGGGTGGAGCTCCTGCCTGGTTTACCATGGCAGTCGCACATGAGTTTTCCGTTGGTTTTGTGCAGCTAGTTAGTCCCGGTGCGATAACGAGGAACAAAAGAATGAGCATCAGGGATGAAGGATAAATGAAGACAGGCGGGGAAAACACAAGTTTTTACGTATTAACCTCATTGTCCAAGCTACGATTTTCATAACAACGTAAAGTGCGATGTCCCTCTTTTTTATTACCCCGCCTTGCCCTGACCCCCAAGTTTAAAAACTGGATTTAAGATGTGCGAAAAACGAAAAGCATTATTATGCGTAAAATGAAATACCAGTACTACTATAATATAGGCAGTGAATAAAAATGGCGAATACGCGGATGAGCAAGGAAACAGCTTGCACTGCAGTAAGGCAAACATGAAAAGAGGTTTTAACCCGGATTTTTAATCTTCGGCATCTACGAGAGTCCTGACGACAGGAAAACATATTAACACAATGTCACACGATGGCAAAGATGCCGTGTGCGCTTCCTTACCTCTGGAATGTGCCTGAATTTCTACGGGGATTCGCTTTGCGCGAGCTACTGTACGTGCCTGCCGTACAGCTGCTGGCTCATGCGCCTAGCCGCTCCACCTTTTGGCAGTTGAAGCTACAAAACTGGGAGTTACTTACTTAACTCTTGCGTTTACTTAGTCGGGCCTGTTAATTAGGGAAAAATAATAAAATTGTGTTTTTGCATAATAAAAGCCTGCTCTGAAGGGAGGCGTTTAATGCGGCTCGACGTAATGCCGTCAACTCATGACGAAATGGGCTAGGCTAATGTGACACCAGCTAGCGGGCTGCACCGACATAGCCAGGTTGACAGTGTGAATGCTGTGCGGAACCACAGATATTATATATGTCGGTCTGTACTTTCTGAGTCAACACTGTGTATTTTGTATAACAGTGCTGTTGCACAAAATAAAGCATACCTTACACACACACACACTGGCACCGTACAATTTATAAGGAAAACCTTCAATAAGTTGCAGGTCAATAACTGCGGGTAAAGTTCACATCAGATTAAAGTAATTGTGTGATCTTTGTAACTTTTGACCATGGCATGGACGTTAGGCCTGAAGTGTTAATTTCAGAATTTTAGATATTGCTGATCTTGTGACATTTTTTAACACAGTCCACTACATAAAAAGAGCTGTATACGGACTAGTAAATTTTACTGATTTTCGGATACTGTATGTTCAGAAAAATACTGTCGGAAAATGTTAAATTCCACATGTTCGTATATGTCTGCATCTGTACCATTTCAGATGTGTGATTGTTGCCATAGCAGATAATCATCTCAGAATTTTTTCAAAACCACGAGATATTTGCATTTCATACCTTAAGCTCTTTTAAATGAAATTCGACCGAAAACTTTGTATCGGTTCTTCTTTTAGCCCAACCCAAAACCTTATCAGCTATTGCTTACATTTCAGCCCCACAACCCCAGATATGTAAGCCTGCTTAAATACCTACAGGCCTTCAATACTATTCACAATACAGTATAAATGCTTAGACAGTGTTTGACTTTTTATTTCTTTTATTACAAGAATGAAATCTATAAAACAAAAACAAATTAAAATATCTAAATTACGATAACAATAATAAAACATATAATATGAAATATAAAGCTGTATTAACTAAAAGAGAAATAAATTAAATTTAAATAAATAAACTGCTTCGCCTGATTCTGTGCCATCACACAAAAGTGATGGGGGGCAACATAGTGTGGGTCTGCTTCCAGTCTTTTCTGTAGGTCTTAGCACAGAGCTGACAGTTGTGGGCTTCTATGCAGATGTGGTTTAAGAACCCAGACTGGCCTCCCTTCAATAATGCAATCTTCTTCATCAGACATTAAATCAGCAGTTGCCGAGTTCCAGAAAACTTTTCGCATTTGTATCAGTGTTTAAATTATATAGCTTTTCCATTTTTATAATAATAATATTAATAGCAACTAGTTTTTAAGTTTTTCATACTTTTGGGCTGTGCCTTTTTTTTTATTGCGCTTTTTGCACAACGCGCAAGTTTCTTAAAAACAACAAACGGAATTCAGCTCAGAACAACTAAGCTCAGACTTAGGTACGCTATAATGGATAATATTCAGCTTGTCCAGTGTGTAGAGTGCAGGATGTTTAGACATTCTTCCGCTGTCGTTAGTGATAATTTTACTTGTGATAGGTGTGTGTTCGTGAGCGTGAGAGCAGTGTTATTCCCATAGCGGAAAGTCTTGAGTGCCACAGGCGGAGATAACCAGCCCCCGACTCCGGCATTAGAGCCTTCACAGCGGGACGAGTGGGTTATGACTTGGCGGCATACTCGTTCAGCCAAAGCTAACGCTAAGGCTAGGCCACCGCAGCACACCTCTTCTGCGCTTCATGTGTCCAACAGGTTTGCTCTCCTCTGTGATGCACCTGCTGAGAAACCTGAAAGAGCTCTGGTTTTAGGAGACTCTATACTGAGGCACATGAAATTAGTTAGGCCTTTAGAGGCGGCAGTGGTTAGGTGTATCCCGGGAGCCAGAGCGCCAGACATAGCAGGTAATCTTAGGGCTCTAGGACAGAATAGGTTCTCAAAGATAGTGGTACATGCTGGAGCTAATGATATATGCCTTCATCATTTAGAGTTTAGCAAGGGTAACTTTACAGAGGTGTTTAAACTAACGAAGGCGATGTCCAATGAAGCCAGTGTCACCTACTTTTAACATGATTCACTGGTCATATGACCGCCTATTGTTTTGAATGGGAAGCTGTCGCTTACCACAATGATCACTATATGGCGCTTTCACCCAAAGCAAATAGTTTAGCTACAAGATCAACTTGATTTCAAAATCAATTCATTCCCACGTTGATAATTAGCAATATTTTTTTCATATTCAACTGAGAAAATATAATACAGAGTCTCTAAGGGGACAAAGGAAGAAAAAAAAACAAGTCAGGGGTTATAAAGCAAAACATGACTTTTTTCTGCCGTTTTTTCTCCTCCTTTGTCCATCTAGGGGCTTCGGACTATAACAAAAACGAAAGCTCTACTTAATTTTATAACGTTTTAAGAAAATTCATTAGTTCATTCATTCTATTTGAGGCTTCTGAACTTCCCAGATGTTTTTTTAGTGTGACAGTGCTTTAGATGGAGCAGAAGCAGCGATTTAGTTCTGAACTCGCTTCTGTGAAATTATCGATAAAACAATGTAATGACCCCTCCTGAGAAGATAAAGCTTTATTATTGCGTTTGAATGAATCAGATCTGTTCTTAGGCAATAGTCCACGCGCCTAATTGGCGGAAACGTGATGCACTTGGCCGAGGTGTATTAAACACACCTGCGGAATGTTTCACTGTTTATGCGCACATAAGAATCATGTAAAAAAAGCAAGGGAAATGTGGAAGTGATGTGTGGCCACTCAATATGAACTAAACCAAAGATTTCGGTAACTACACGGGGTGTAACATCTGCATAGTGACACTGCTGATAAACAGCTGAACAACTTCACTTTTCTGTTTACCTCTGAGTAAAAAAGCTGTATTTTGTTTGTCTGTTCATATTTAGAATTTTTGTGATCACACCTAGGCTTTTGTTCTAGGCTGTCGGTTAAATATCTCTCCACTTGAAATGGAAGCACAAAAAACGTGAGGCGGAGGGGCAACATGCAAGGGATTTTAGCGTCTCGACACACAGTATACTTACCTGTTTGTAAAGTAGACAATGTTTTTTTTTTTCATTTTGTGATCTTTCTCATGTTTACCTTGTTAAACAAGTGATAGCAATTTTATTTGAAATTTACACTGTTATGGCAAGCCGTTTAGGAAAATATTCATGAGAGAATTGAATGAAAACTCCATATATATTGAATGAAAAGTCTGAATATGTTGAATGGATTCTGAATATATTGAATGAAACTCGATATATATTGAATGGATTCAATTCAATTTTATTTATATAGCGCTTTTAACAATGGTCATTGTCTCAAAGCAGCTTCACAAAGATGAAAGAAATTCAAAAAAATAAAAAATCAAATAATTTAGGGGTCTGCATTTAGGGGTCTAATAAGAATTTGGGACAGATCCGGCAGATTACTTGTGAATCTGTCTTTAGTAGTCGGATTCATATTTCTAACAAATCGATAACGTGGGGAGACACATCTAATCTGTTCTACGGGTAGAGTATATATCAGGAGGTGATGATCTGTGATATCATTACTTTGAGGTAAAATCTCTATATTAGAGACACCTATACCATGAGATATAATTAAATCTAGTGTATGATTACAGCGGTGAGTTGATCCATTTATATTTTGTTTAACCCCAAAGGAATTTAGTAAGTCAATAAATGCGAGGGCTAAAGTGTCGTTAGCATCATCTACATGAATGTTAAAGTCTCCTACTATCAACACTTTGTCAGAGTTAACAATTAGGTCTGATAGTAGATGTCCAAATTCTTTAAGAAAATCAGCATATGGCCCCGGGGGTCTGTACACGGTGGCCAGAGTAAAATATAGCGCGGGTTTATTATGTATTTCATTAAGTGCAACATTAATGAGAGCACTTCAAATGAGTTAAACCTGGGCCTTATTTTCTGAGTAACATTCTGAATATATTGAATGGATTCTGAATATATTGAATGGATTCTGAATATATTGAATGAAACATGACGTCATCGAAACACAGCGCCACCTTTAGGAAGGATGAGTGAGTCAGCGAGAAACTTGGTTGCTGCGATTCTGAAAAATGAAGAGATGGTCAACACGTTAGTGAGTGCGTGTACGGCCTAAAGTGGTGCCGTAAGCCTTACTCAATATCAGATTTCCACATTTAAATACCTTTAAACCTGCCACGTGTTATTACTTTTTCCTCCCTAATGTGTCACAGCTGCGTTTAGTTTTCCCAGTTAATTTGCGTTGTATTTAAGCCCAGCGTTTCGTCGTGAAGTAGGCTGTTACGGTCAGTTTCTTTGTAGCTTGGTCTAATTAATTTCGCCCTCAGTGAATGTTCTTGGCTACAAGCTCGCCTTATGCCTAATTCTGTTGTTTGCACATCACCTGGACTCCTAAGTGCTTCGGCCTTTATTTTTTGTTTGAATACGAATCAGTGAGTGTAACTGTCTTCACTCTCGCTATCAAACATCACTTTATACAACACTAGTGTAAGTACTCGGACGTGGAAAAGAGGAGGAAATGGACTTTGGGCTGTACACGCACTCACTAACGTGTTGACCATCTCTTCATTTCTCAGAATCGCAGCAACCAAGTTTCTCGCTGACTCGCTCATTCCTCCTAAAGATGGCGCTGTGTTTCGATGACGTCATGTTTCAATTAATATATTCAGACTTTTCATTCAATATATTCAGAATACATTTAATATATATCGACTTTCATTCAATATATTCAGAATCCATTCAATATATATCGAGTTTCATTCAATATATTCAGAATCTATTCAATATATTCAGAATCCATTCAATATATATCGGGTTTCATTCAATATATTCAGAATCCATTCAATATATATCGAGTTTCATTCAATATATTCAGACTTTTCATTCAATATATATAGTTTTTATTCAATTCTCTCATGAATATTTTCCTAAACGGCTTGCCATACACTATATATATATCCTGCTTCCCTCAATGACTATCGCCCTGTAGCCCTCACCTCAGTAGTGATGAAGTGCTTTGAACGCCTGGTCAGGGACTTTATCATTTCATCACTACCCGACACACTGGACCCACTACAGTTCGCTTACCGTCCTCCACACATCACTTTCTCACCTGGACACTAGGAAAGGGAATTATGTGAAAATGCTCTTCATCGACTACAGCTCTGCATTTAATACCATAATTCCCTCCACACTCACCACCAAGCTGGAGCTCCTGGGACTCAGCTCAACTATGTGTCAGTGGATCTCCAACTTCCTTACTGGCAGACCACAGGCAGTAAGGATGGGCGGACACGTCCCAGCCTCCATCACTCTCAGCACTGGAGCCCCCCAGGGTTGTGTTCTGTGCCCCCTGCTGTACTCTTTGTCCACATATGACTGTGTGGCCACCACCAGCTCCACCACCATCATTAAGTTTGCTGATGACACCGTCGTGGTGGGCCTGATCTCTAATAACACGAGACGGCCTACCTGAAGGAGATTAGGAATCTGGAGAACTGGTGCCAGAGGAACAACCTCCTTCTAAACGTCAGTAAGACAAAGAAGCGGGAGAGGAACTACCAGACCCCCGTCATCAACGAGAGCCCAGTGGAGAGAGTGGACAGCTTCAAATACCTCGGTGTTCACATCACACAGGACCCGTCATGGTCCTGTCACATCAACACCGTGGTGAAAAAGGCCAGACAGCGTCTCTACCACCTTAGACGCTTAAGAGATCTCCGACTGCCAGCCAAGGTGCTCAGGAACTTTTACTCCTGCACCATAGAGAGCATCCTGACGGGAAACATCTCAACCTGGTTCGGGAACAGCACCATGCAGGACAGACGAGCTCTACAGAGGGTGGTGCGATCAGCTGAGTGCACCATCCGCACAAAGCTCCCTGACCTGCACTCAATCTACAGCAGGCGGTGCTGGACTAAGGCCAGGAAGATAGTGAAGGACCTCAGCCATCCCAGCAATGGACTGTTCTCTCTGTTGAGGTCAGAAAAGCAATTCCGCAACCTGAAGGCCAACACAGAGAGACTGAGGAGGAGCTTCTCCCGCAGGCAATACAGTCTCTCAATCACAATCACACCACCACACAGTACTGACCCACACATATGGTTTTTACACACACACTGGACATTCTGGACATTTGTTTACACTATTGGCTGCTGCACAACTACACTTCGTGGTCATCAAATCAAATCACATCAAATCACTCCAGCACAAATCACTTTAAGCATAATTGCACTGCACAAGTCACTTTTAATATGTGGATTGCACAACCATGGACAAAACCATTCTTTTATTACCATTTATTCGGCTGCTCTTATTGTTTTACATTTTTTTATATATTTTCCATATATTTTCTATATTGTGTATTTTATGTACAGATATTTTATTTTTAACTTTTATTTGTATATTTTTATTTTTATTTTATTTCTTTTTAGTTAAACTTACCCTTTATTTTAATTTTCATATTTATTTCCTATTCATATTCTTAGGTCACGAGCAGTTGTCTAAGCATTTCACTGCATATCGTACTGTGTATGACTGTGTATGTGACAAATAAAATTTGAATTTGAATTTGATATATATATATATATATATATATATATATATATATATAGCACGCATATTTATACATTTGGAATCTGCATGTGCATTTTCTGTTACATGTATAGAATTAGTTTCAGCTGAAACTTATAATCAATGGTGTTAGGGTACTTAGTGATAATTAGTTTCAGCCAAATCATTAAAACTAACAATGGACTATGGCACTCTCTTGAGAGGGGGTTGGAAGGTGTTCCTCATTAATTTATTCTCTACAAGGGCACTAACTGCACAGACCAAACTGTTATCTTCTTGTACTGTTATTAAAATTCCAAATATAAACAAACACAATACAGCTTTTTTTCTTAGAGGTAAACAGAAAAGTAAAGTTGTTCAGCTGTTTAGTGTCACTATGCAGATGTTACACACAGCGTAGTTACCGAAATTTTTGGTTTAGTTCTCATTGAGTGGCCAAACACATCACTTCCACATTTCCATCGCTTTTCTTACATGATTTCTTATGTGCGCATAAACAGTGAAACATTTACACCACGGCCAAGTGCACCACTTTCCCGCCGATTAGGTGCGTGGTCTGTTGCTTAGCAACACTGAACAAAACGAGGCATAAATGTGGTTTTTGCTTTGGTTATGACATAGCATAGTTTATTATTTGCTGTGGTAGATCTGATTTATTCAAACGCAATAATAAAGCTTTATATCCTCAGGAGGGGTCATTAAATTTTTTAGCGATAATTTTACGGAAGCGAGTTTAGAACTAAATCGCTGCTCCATCTAAAGCACTGTCACACTATAAAAACATCTAAAAAGTTCAGAAGCTTCAAATAGAATAAATGAACTAATGAATTTTCTCAAAACGTTATAAAATTAAGTAGAGCTAAATCCCTAAATATCCTTATAAAATATCGCTGATTATCAACACGGGAATGAATGGCAAATTGTTGATATTTCATGGAATTACATATATATAGGAAGTATATATATATATCCTTCTGACTACCAGGGAAAAAAATATTTTTAAATTACTTTAATTTTTTCTTTTTCTAATTGTTTGAAAGGCAATGAGCATACTGACAAGTTTTTTTTTTTTTTTTTTTTTTCACAATATGTTGTGTCCACTACACTGGACAACGGAAGTTAGTATATCCGAAAACGAACCATGAACACAACAAGGAAATTACAAAGAAAATATCAAGAATCAGTAAAAACTTTGACTGGAACTAACACATCATTGTTAGTGTGGTGTTTGTATTTTGAACTTTTTAGTGGTGCTTGTGAAGCACTACTATTGTTATCTCTCAGGCTTATTCTTCTTTTTTTTTCTTCTTCTTCCGTACAAAAGTTTGGCACGTAACTAGTCCCACACTGTTTGTCGTAGACACATGAATGAGGTGTCAAATCATGCGCCTTATTCGGGAATGGGGTGCTATGACTTTTCTAAGGGGTGGGTGGTTAATTGCCCCCGCCCCAAAAAGTCCCATAGACTTAACATTGAGACCAACATCAGCTATGACATCATAGATATGACATCATAGCTATGTCTATGATGCCACGGCAAGCACCACTCATATTTTCTTCAGGAAATGTGCCTCCCTAGTATGTATTTCTTGGTTATGGGGTATGATATTTCAAGAAGCGATAGCCCCTTCTCCACCAGGGTGTTCAAAAGGTTGACGGTCGTAAAGTATTGGTCAAAGAACAAGTGGGTTTCTCTGGGAATAGATTTAGTCAAATAAAGAAAAGCTTGTGCTCCGATGCCCTGTCCTGCTGTGATTGGGAAGGTGGTCTTGCCTTGGTACACAACAAAATCTAAGACCACGCCATTTGTTGTGGCCAAGACAAACACCTTTAGCCTAGTTGGGTATGGTTTCCCCGGGAACATACTGGCGAACTGGCGAATCTTAAAAAAGCATGAAACGTTATTTGATTTATCAGAATATATAATTTATCAGAAAATTATAATAGGTAAAAAGTAAAAACCTATAGGTACTGTTAATAGTGATATATATTTAGAAGACAATGACAGGGTGTACATTGTAGTCTTGGCCCAGAGGAGACGATGACCAGATGTGGATGGTTGTTCTCTCGCTGTCTCTTGTCTCTGTTTGCCCTGTCTGAACATCATCTGTGCTTTCTGACTCCTCTGACTCTGCCTCAAACTCTGCATTTTCATCTTCCTCATTTGACAACTTATCTGAGTTTTCACCAACAATTTGCAGCAAAATTCTCTCTGCCTCTGAAAGTGACTCCCTTCCTGCTTATGATAATCAAAATTTTGGTAATAATTACAACTGTCCACTAAGGAGGATATTTTTTAAATGCTCACTTATGATGGAAAAACATTTATACATTACATTAGAAAATTCATTAAAGTGTTTTTTAGAGATTCATGTAAAATAAAACAACAACATTTCAAGATAAAATTTTATCAATAAAAAAGATTAAGCACTACTTTTTTTTCTTTCCATAAAATGTCCTGCTGGTGATATATGCCATTTTCCTAAAGGAGGAAGAGGAAGTTCCCAAAGCCCCACCCCTATAAATCTGGTATCATTTAAAAGTCCTGAATGTCCTTTTTAATGCACAAGAGGAGTCAATTAGGTAGCATGCAGGATATGGGAGATATTTAAGTTTACAAATGTCCTTTAGAGAGGACAAATTTTAACTGCCGGTAGTCAGGAGGATATAGCTATACTGTATATATATATATATATATATATATATATATATATATATATGAAATAAAACCTGAAATAGTCATCTATACACAGTGAAAGACGTATAGCTAGTATGCGCGATCCCTTGCGCCATCTGCTGAGAGATTTGAGAACCGCAGGTTGGAAAATGCAGAAAAATGGCAGGAACGGCGCGCAGCTGTCAGCAATTTCTCTAAATTTTTTTGTGAATTTGCAGATTTCGTCTTAAACCTTGAGAATCCAGAAGACCCAGAAGAGCCCTCACTAGAACCAGAAGATACAAGCACATCACACCTATCTTATCTTCACTTCATTGGCTCTCTGTGAAATTTCGCATTGATTTTAAAATACTACACTTGACATAAAGCATTAAATGGTCTCACGCCGCAGCATCTGGGTGAACTGCTCATGTCTTACGATCCGCCACGCCTACTTTAATCAAAGGATGCTGGTTATAGTTAGTCCTGCCCGAGTCTCTGCTTGCACTCTACACTAAATATACATTATGTGACTGTGACCATACCCAACAGTTATTTATCCTCTGCTCTCCCCTCTCCTGTTTTCTCTCCCCCTCTCTCTGTCAAGCTATACACGTCATTCCTGAGCTGCCAGTGATCCAGACTCCCTTTGCTCTCCAGACCTGTCTTACCCATCCTGATGCCCCGCTTCTGGTTGGAGATCTCGTCACATGGATGCCTCGTGTGTCTCTATGGGATGCGTCTGGTGTCTGGGGACGGTTTCACTTTACCATGAAGACGGTTCTGGCCTCGACTGTGTTGACAGCTGTTTCTCTGAGGACTTGACTTGGCTGCAGTTGCTCGATAGTTCAGAACTGGAATTTCCTACAAGTCTACCTGAGTCTCCAGTCTACCTGGACTCCATATTAACATCACATTATGAATGCAGAACAATATTTGCTTTCTGTTTCACCCAAATGAGGATGGGTTCCCTGTTGAATCTGGTTCTTCTCAAGGTTTCCTTCTATTACCATCTCAGGGAGTTTTTCCTTGCCACTGTCGCCCACGGCTTGCTCACCAGGGACTATCTGACCATTTTGATTTATACACATTCACATTCCATACAAACTTAAATAATTCTTTTGATTTTGTAAAGCTGCTTTGCAACAATGACAATTGTTAAAAGCGCTATACAAATAAAATTGAATTGAAAAAATTTAATTGATCTTTAGGAGGTATGAGGTCTCCATTTGTTTTGCCCTGTTATGAGGAGAAACCCAGCCATGGTAATGTTACATTCATAATACCCATTTAATACAAAATATAAAAAATTCTTTCTAAATATTTATATAAAACTTACCCAGTTTGTGGATCATATCTGTGCAAATTGCTTTTTGAACTATGCAGACGTTGTACTGATCCCGTAAAAAAGTTTCCACCAACTTCCATTGTTCTGCAAAATAACTTATAAAAGGTTTTACATGAATGCTAGAAAAAAAAATACAAGCATATATTGATTTTGTGACTGTTTATGCCAAACAAACAATGAGAGGAGCAATACACATTAGATAAAAGAGTAGTAGCCCTAACCTTATAAGAAACACAATTAAAGCAAACTTACCGCAATGGTCACATTATGTGCTCTTTTCAGCCTTTATTGTATTTGGCAGTTCATCCTGTGTATTTGGCAGTACAAATACTGTCCTCTGTTGTATCATATCCAATTTTCTTTCGAGCTCCTTAAGATGCTGTAGAGTCTGTTGCTGACCGGTGCAAATGGCTTCCAGTTTGTTGGTGAGGTCCCGAGCTAAAGCATTTTGACCTGCAATCATTTGCTTACAGCCAGCTTTCCCCCTGTTTAGAATCACACCCTCTAACACCTTTCACTTACAACAGCCAACCATTTACATATAAAAGGCAGCAAGTAACCAGCAGTTCTCACAACTAGCTGTAATTTGCCATGGTTTCCCAGGTATGTTCATTGACTTGAGTTACATGGTTGTTTGTGGACATTTATGTTTTTTTGTAACCTGGGTCAGTTTTTACCTGTATACATCTGACAAACTTAAAATTAAGTGGGAGTTTATTATTTCCAAATACTTCCGGATTAGGCGCTTTTCATTCAGTGGTCTTTCCTAGACTTTATGCAGAATGGTGGGAAAAAACAAGGCAGTTAATGAGAGAAGGAAAACCAGGAAGATTGGTTTGAGCTGTCAGGCAGAATAATGAAACTTAAATAATAGATAACAGTGGTGAGCAGCAAGTATCTCAGCATGTACCACCCTTAAGATGCATTAGGTTTCACTCATGTCAGCCAAGAACAGGAATTTGAGGCTATTATGGGGACAGACTAAACTGTTCGAATTTGTTGTGTGTGAAAATTTCAGTTTCTAATTTAGCAGTTTCTGAAAAACTTAACCAGCCTGTCTGGTAAAAATAATATGCTGCAAAATCCTTGCACACTCGAGTATGTCATTAGATAGTCTTTTGCTTTGATTACAGATGTGGCATCATTTTGATAAGTTTATACAATGTTACAACATTTATTTCCTTTCAGAGTCGCATTAATTTCTCTCCAAGATCTTGTATAAAAATTATTTGAGAGTTGGACCACTGCATAACTTTGCTCTTACAATGCCACAGATCATGTGAAGATTCATACCCCCACCTTTCAAAATGTTAATATATACAGTATATATGCTATTATTAAAAATTATATTTAGATAAATATGTTTACTTTAATATTTTGTATATTTATATTAAATTATCTGAGTGTACACAACTTTTACCTTTCACGAACATCACTTAATTAACTCAGCATTAACCATTTATCACAAGTGGTGCTCGCTGCAAAGCCAAATGGGAGGAGCTGGAGCTCCAGCTCCCCCTCGCTAGATCTAGTGGGCGGGGCTTGAGACATCATTGGGCCAGGTAGATCGCCGCACAGTTAGAGTCCGTTCAAACTAGATGTACCTGTATCGCACGGTAAGAACACTGTACTTTAAAGATACACTGTAATTGAAATGTATATAAAATGTAAATCTTACATTTATCACTGTCTCGACATGACTATGATTGCTATGTTTTCACACCCTTGAACAGAAACGTTAATCAGTTTTTTTTTTCGCGTAACTAATGCTAGCATTCTCCCATCTCCCATGCTACATTTTAGCATGTGTAGTTTTTATAAACACCCAACAAAAATATAAACGCAACACCTTTGTTTCTGCTCCGTTTTTTCATGAGATGGACTTAAAGATCTAAAATTCATTCCAGAATATATACACAATATTACCATTTCTCTCAAACATTGTTCACAAATCAGTCTAAATGTGTGATAGTGAGCACTTCTGCTTTGCTGAGATAATCCATCCCACCTCACAGGTGTGCCACATCAAGATGCTGATCTGACATCATGAGTAGTGCACAGGTGTACCTTATACTGCCCACAATAAAATGCTAATTTTATTCTTTCTATGTTTTAGATTTTGTCATCATTAAGTGTGGTCTAAATCACCACATTTTCACTGCTGTTACTGTACATCAACAGTAATTAGACGTGACGTTTTAAAATGTGTAAAAATATTGCATCTGGACAACCACCATTCCTAGCATCAGCAGCACCACCACCATCTCCAGCATTAGCAGCACCTCCATCTCCAGCATCAGCGGCAGCACCTCCATCCCCAGCATCAGCAGCACCTCCATCTCCAGCATCAGCGGCAGCACCTCCATCCCCAGCATCAGTGGCACCATCACCATCCCCAGCAGCAGCACCTCCATCCCCAGCATCAGCAGCACTTCCATCCCCAGCATCAGCGGCAGCACCTCCATCCCCAGCATCAGCGGCAGCACCTCCATCCCCAGCATCAGCGGCAGCACCTCCATCCCCAGCATCAGTGGCACCATCACCATCCCCAGCAGCAGCACCTCCATCCCCAGCATCAGCAGCACTTCCATCCCCAGCATCAGCGGCAGCACCTCCATCCCCAGCATCAGCGGCAGCACCTCCATTCCCAGCATCAGTGGCACCACCTCCATCAGCAGCACCAGGACCACCTCCAGCATCGTCAGCAAAAAGAGTACGCGTCCGGCAGCAAGTCATGGTGACTTGCACACACTGTGGCATTAAAATAAATCAAAGGAACTTGCTGGTTCATATCAACCAAAGACATGGGCAAAGGGTAGACGTTATTACAGCAAAGCGGCATCTATCATGCCAATGCATTGATGCCAAAAATGGCATCTTTGCTGTTGATAAGTCATTTTTAAGCCATGTTACCCTATACAGGTTCAAAAAAAGACATGGGGTGCAAGCCAAAAAATAACCTGTGAACTGGATGAATGCAACACAAATGCTGAATTTGCAGTGAGGAGTGGAATTGTTCCTTATGTGCATTCATCTTAAGTCATTGCTTTTCTGTCCCCACTTAGACACAACACCCATCATTTTAGATGAGGAGGTACTGACAGAAATGGTTGCTTGTAGGTTTTTTGGGGATGCAAGGAAACAGAGCTGCTTAAACCAGTGAAAGGCAGCTACTGATGCAGGTGTTCCAGTTTCTGTTGAGGTGACTGTTGGAGGTCCAAAAAGTTCATTTCAGCATATGAGCCAAAAGTGTCATACAACAGCAGATTGGATAGGGTAATAGCAGCATATAATTAAAAAAAGAAGTTCTGGCACTGTCCCTGTGCCAAAGCAAGACAGTCATGTCTTCATAAATCAATCACAAAATGGCATCTTTTTAGTACTGACCGACATCTGTTCATGACTGCAGTAAGTGACATCAGGCCAGATCTAGCTGTGAATAATCAAGAGACAGATTGTGCATCCAAGGCAAAGCCAGGTGAAGATGAAGGACACGCATATCCTTCTGATGATGCAGGCCTTCGAAGGATGGTTCACTATTTAATGGAAAAAATAGCTCTTCCTGCCCAACTACCCCAGCATTTGGTTACTGGTTCCAAATCTTTGCAGGATTTTCCAAGGCAGTTGATACCAAAAGAAACATCATGCATGGACTGTGCAGGGGAACTTACTGAACCACTGCTCATAACAGCAGATGCCAAACTTATCACTTATACTGGTGTTGTAAATGGTGAGACATGTCAAAATATATAATCCGTATCATCTTAGCAATACCAATTTAAGATATGATTGACTGATGATTGAAAGCAATCAATAACAATATTGTAATTTTTTTTTCCTTTCATTTTTTAGGCTTTTCTACATACTGCAAGGCATGTCCTGACTGTGGGCTGATGTACAGACATCAAGAATGGAATGATGGAATTTACAATTTCAACGACCATATTCTCATCTCCCTTCATCTGTATATTGTACTACGCGAATCACTTCAGGTAAGAACACAGTTCAAGTTCAAGTTCAAGTAGGCTTTATTGTCATTACAACCATATACAGTTAGTACACAGTGAAACGAAACAACGTTCCTCCAGGACCAAGGTGCTACATGCAACATAAACTTACAACATAAATTAATATAGACACTAAACTAGCTAACCAAGAGGCCTAGTTAGCTTGCTAGCAGAGACAGGACAGAGAGACCTAACATAAATTACAACATAAATTAACAAAAACTAACTAGCTAAGTATAACATTTTTATAGACAACATAACATTTTTATAGACAACATAAAGTGCACGTGCAAATGTGCAAACAAGAGCAACAACAAAGTGACAGTGCGCAACCACGACATAACAGAACATAAAATATGGTGTTGAGGTAGTGGGTAAACATAAACATTCCTTAAACCAGCGGCAAGAATTGAGGAATTAGTGCAAAAAGTAGTCCAGTAATGATCATTGTGCAAAAGAGATAAACAGTGAAGCATTTACAGGTTGGTGTGTACGATAATTTGGTGGTGTAGGTCAGTGTGTCTGCACTTGTGTTGATTAGTCAGTCCAGTCCCAATATTTTGAGGTAGTTGAGTTAAGCTGTGTGATAATGTTTGTGTGTGTGTGTGTGTTTATCAGTTCAGTCCCTTTTTGTTGAGAAGACGGATGGCTTGTGGAAAAAAGCTGTTGCACAGTCTGGATGTGTGTGCCCGAATGCTTCGGTACCTTTTTCCAGATGGCAGGAGTGTGAAGTGTGTGTGTGAGAGGGGTGTGTCCGATCAGCCACAATGCTGGTGGCTTTGCGGATGCAGCGTGTGGTGTAGATGTCTTCAATAGAGGTGAGAGAGACCCTGATGATCTTCTCCGCTGTCCTAACTATCCGCTGTAGGGTTTACTGTTTTACTGTTTTACTGTTCTTATTTTTTTAATGTGTGCCTTACTATGTTTTATACTTTCTCACCATTCTGTAAGCTGCGCAATTGAAGTCCTTCAGCAAACAGAAAATAAGACCTTCCCTAAAAAAGACACAATACTCCATGCCTACATGCACATGCACTCCATGCCTACATGCACTTTGGAGCCATGACCTCACACAACTACTTGTATTCCTGTTACAAGTGTGGATACTATTCACCAGTGGTGGTCATGGACCTTCACAGAAAGGGTGTATTCAATATGCCTGGTAAGTAACAGAACAAACAGTTTTTGATGAATAAAAGAAAAATGACAATAGTTTTTAATACCTTGCTTAAATCTGCAGTAAGTGACATGGAGGCTCCACCAGCACACTTTGATGGCACTGTCGATATCAAGCTATTTTGGGACTCTGTGATGTCTGAAATCATTTGCTGTGGCTTACTCCCCTGTAAGTAAGCCACTTACTTACTTGTGTCTGTTCACTTAAAATATAGGGCTTGTCTGTTCCACCCCTAGAATATAGTGATAGTATTGTGATATAGACTTTGCATGTTAATATTATTGTTTAATCACAATTGTGAACTATAGCAGGATTCTTAATTGAAGTAAATTTGAGCTGCTTGTTTTTTTTATTTATATATATTTTTTATTTTCAAGGTGGCCGAAAGAACCCTTTTGTGGTTGTTCCATATTATAACAACTGGGCTCCTTGGATTGGACCAAAAACTAGAAGGGATGACATAGTTTTTAACACAGAACATGAAAAGTTCCATGCACCAAGACAGGCTACAGAAATGGCAGATCTACAAATGACAGAGGAGAGGCTCCAAGATGCACTAATTAATCTCAAGGTAATGACTTGTCACACTGATTATTAATTCATTGTGTTTGCATTAAGCTAAATTTTTTTTTGTTAAAATAATAGGTGGACATGATTAGAAAACTGTGTAAGCAATGTGGCCTGGACTCAAAAGGCTCAAAAATGGACCTTATCCTAAGACTGCGGGATGAAATGAAGAACAGGTCATCTTATGACAAGATCTTCGAGAAGGTATGGGGAGCTTCTGGTAAGCTGCAACTTTCACTGTTCAATTAGATCTGTAGTTGCATCTGTTTACTCCACAGTGTTAAATAGTTGTTGTTTTTTTCTGCCAGGAGAATGTAATGTGAAAACGCAATTATGCATTTTTCATAGGTGGTTGGGCAGTTGTTATGTGCCCCTGTGCAGTGGTGTACTCCATTAAATTTAATTTAAGAGCAGAGAGTCCCAGAGACTATGCTGACATTTTGCTTAGCTGGAAGCACTTTCCAAACATAGCCATATATGATTTTGCAAGAGGACTGGCAACACATACTAAATTGAGGGAGCCTGAAAAATTGCCATTTAGTCCACATGAGGGGCGGCTGGCCGAAGCAACCACAGAGAATGTGCAGCTGGCTGGTGAGGGAAAGCTAAAAGTCAATTTACCTTGGCTCAAAACAAAGAAAACAGGTACAGACGTTAACTGCCACCCAATCACCGGGTCATCTGACCACTACACTCTGTATGATATTTTCCATAAGAGGAATACAAAGGATACTAGAGATGCCCTTCGGAGGATTGGACTTGTCCCAGAACTGGCTGGCTGGGTTAACAGCCAGTGTGCAGAACAATTATTTGCAGACATGAGGAAAAACAATTATTTTTTGAATACCCTCACACCCTCTCAGCACATCTTCATGATACGGAACATACTACACCACTACAACACAAAATGCGATATTAAAACTAAAACCAGCATCCAGAAAGTAGTGGGCAAAGATGTTCAACTGCAGTTGGATCACAACTGTCAGATAGTAATGGATAAATAAAGGAAGCTATTTATTTTGTCAGTTGATTAACATTGAGTGGTCATCTGTATTATCTTCTAATCGGTACTGTTGCGGTTTTGTTATCTTTGTTTACTACAGCCACAGCTGCACAGATACCAGAAGAAGCAGAAGAAAGAGTAAAATCAGGTGAGTGACAGAAAACTAGGTCTAAGTAAAAAACCAATAATATATCTAAATTTAACAGTATGGATATTTTTTATCTTTTGGAATATTTTATGATGCTTCATGTTTTCTTCTGCTCCTGTTTTCACATTAGGAGTTTAAATAAATAAAAAAAAAATGTTACACTTGTGATTGTACACTTTTCTAACCTTCTTCTGCTACTGTATAAACAAGCTTTACTAAGACCATAAAAATTCACTTACAAATATGGATTTTCTCTTAAGACTGCCCTAGACCACCTCACCTAGTTCAAAGTGTAACAACAAGCCAGACAGATGAACAAGCAGACACGAGGATATGGGATGTTGAGTATCTCCCAGCACAACAGAATTTGGTAATTTATTCATATTGCAATGGTTGTCTTGAGTATTTTTTATCTGGATTACTGTTCGAATTACATAACAATGTTTATTTCATTTTATCAGATGGCTTATGTCTTGGATAGAGCCAAAGATCCAAGTGAGGATTTACTTCAGCTAAGCCCAGCCCAAACATTATACAGAAGTGACTTTTGGTCTTTGGCCTTAATGAGTTAGAGACAACGGTAAATGTCCATTCATAGGCATTATTTTGCTGTTGACAGGGTTGATATGAATGCAACTTTACTAATATTCATCCATTCTTTTTATCAGATTGCTCATCAGAGCTTTCAGCTCATAGCTGCACTTGCAGCTTCACATGTCAGTTTGATGGCTTTTGTTCTGTTTAGTATTTCAGGGGATATGAAAAATGTTTAACGTCAATGTTTAGGGCAAAGATGTGTTTGCTGTCAACAGTTATGTGGTGGTCACATGGTTGCCCCCATATAACAATGATTCTCGGCCAACTTTACCTGTTAGTATCCTTTAAAATTTGTGGCACACAGTTTAATGATTTGCTTATTTTGCAATATGAATAGTTAGTGCAAGAAATCAATAATCATATATAGGATATTAATCATCACAACTGTGGTTTACCATGATTCTCACAGGATAATGCTGCAACCAAGGACTTTATTTTACTTCCCTCACTAGAGTCAGGGCACTGGATTATATGTGTTAAGTTACATTTTTCCATATGTTAGCCTGCTATGCATAATGTAATTTTGTACTTTTTGGTTGTTACATGGTCATAATTACACAAGTGTGCATTATGAGAAACAAACCAGACATTTCATGTTGTAGAGTGTATGTTTGTTGGTAGCCTATTATCCAAACTTTGAAAGTAATTTTGAGGTCAGGTTTGCAGCACATCATCATACTTTGTTTAAAACAAGATGTTAAGTTACATTAATGGAAGGAAGTTATTTTTTTACAACAGTAAAGTCAAAATCAAAATCTGGCACTCATCAACCCCCTATAAAAGCCTTCATGGATGACCTCACAGTGACTACAAACTCTGTTCCAGGCTGTAGATGGCTACTCCAGGGGCTAGAAAGACTCATCTCTTGGGCGAGGATGAGCTTCAAGCCTGTCAAATGCAGGTCTCTGGTCCTGAAGAAAGGCAGAGTGGTTGATCGGTTCCGCTTTACCATAGGAGGGACACCAATTCCATCGGTGATGGAAAAACCTGTCAAGAGCCTGGGCAAGGTTTTCAATAGCTCCCTAAGAGATACAGACGCACTACAGCAAATCAGGGCTGATTTGACAATATGGCTTGCAGCAATAGACAAGTCGGGGCTACCAGGAAAATTTAAAACCTGGATCTATCAATATGGAGTTCTGCCAAGGATTCTTTGGCCCCTACTTGTCTACGAGGTGCCCATGTCCATTCTGGAGACGCTGGAACGCACCATCAGCAAGTTCCTCCGGAGGTGGCTTGGGCTCCCTCGATCTCTTAGCAGCATTGCCCTGTATGGCCATTCCACCATTCTGCAGCTTCCCATCAGCGGCCTGTCAGAAAAGTTCAAGGTCACACGCGCCAGGGAGTTGATGATGTACCGGGACTCCTCAGACACAAAGGTTGCTTCCGCAGAAATCCTGGTGAAAACCGGAAGAAAGTGGAAGGCACAGGAAGCCGTCAGCAGAGCTGAGGCACGGTTGCAGCATAACGTCCTGGTTGGTAACACTGCAGTGGGCGAGCAGGACTAGGCAGCTTTCCCAAACCCCGCTACGATAAGGCGAGAGGAAGGGAGAAACGCCAAATGGTGCAGGACGAGGTAAGAGCAGAGGTGGAAGAAGTTCGCAGGATCAAGATGGTGGCCATGTACCAGCAAGGCGCCTGGACAAGGTGGGAGCACGCCGAACAGCGTAAAATCACCTGGTCAGAGCTCTGGAGATGCGAACCCCAGCACATCAAGTTCCTGATACAATCCGTGTACGATGTTCTTCCAAGTCCAACCAATTTACTGCGTTGGGGCTTATCTGACACCGCTGCATGCCAGTTATGCAAAAAGAGGGGCACACTGGAGCACATCCTCAGCTGCTGTCCGAAGGCCTTGGGGGAAGGGCGGTACCGCTGGTGTCACGACCAGGTACTTAGGGCTCTGGCAGACATAGTCAGCACGGCAATCACCAATTGCAAATACCAACACACCTCCAAGCAGTCCATCACCTTCGTCAGAGCTGGGCAGAAGTTACAACAATGGCCAAGTCCACCTGGAGGGCTTCTCAACACCGCTCAAGACTGGAAACTCCAAGCCGACCTGGGGAGACAACTCAAGTTCCCAGAATACATCTTGACCACTTCATTGCGCCCAGACATGGTGTTAACATCTGACGCATCAAAGCAAGTGGTCTTGGTTGAGCTTACTATCCCTTGGGAAGACAGATTAGAGGAGGCCCATGAGCGTAAGAAGGCCAAATACGCTGAGATAGTGGTGGAATGCCGTAACAAAGGCTGGAAAGCTCGCTGCGAGCCAGTGGAGGTTGGGTGCCGGGGCTTCGCTGGTCAGTCATTACCCCGCATGCTTAAACTCCTTGGAATAAAAGGGCAGCTATGCAGAAGAGCCATCAATACCATCATAGAGGCTGCTGAGAAGGCCTCAAGATGGTTATGGATCCGGAGGGGGGATCCGTGGAGTAGTGGGCCACTTGGACACAAGTTGGGGACTGATCACCTCCGGCTGGGTCGCCCGAGCGAGGGTGTTTGATGATCAAAGACCCGAAACATCCTATGACCTCAGGTTCATCACTGATGATGTGTCCAAGTAGCACCTTGTGGTTTCTAATGTCATTTTCTTTTACATATCCTTAAGCCAAAGTCAAGGAAGATTTTATTTTTTGACTTCATGAACCCTGGAGACTTTGGACATGGAAGGTTACATTCAGATTTTCAGATTTTTACCAGAGAATAGCACATTTCAAGTTCTACTGTTCTGTGTTCAAACTAATAACATGCATGTGTTTGGAGTTCATACTAAAACAAATGAATGTCTGTGTTCTTATACAAACCAGCTTTTATTATGTAATAGTCTTTTCCACATTTAAAATGAACTGGCTATAAAATTGTGTTTTTTTTTTACAGGTTTGGAGAGTGATGGAATAGTACTTTCATTCGACTTCATGAACTGAAATGTGTAGCGCATTATAAAATGTATGGTGGATCTGTTTAAGCTCATATTTTTATGTTTCAGCCAGTTATGGTTTTCAGTATTATCTAAATATAATTTAATCATGGTAAAACACAAACCCCTGGCTCTAACATGAAGCTCCAACATTTTTATTGCAATATGGTCAAATACATCTTTGTTTACATGTGACTGCCTGTAATTCCTTTAGAAAGCTGGCAAGTCACATTTCACCTGGCCACTGGAACATGTCTGTACTGGCAGATTTTGAGGTACAGCTTTTTAACTTCTTTGCTTATGAACTTTTCATATCTGTAGTTGAGTGTTAAAAAAGAATGCAGTGCACAGATGTCACAAATAACCTGCTATGGGTGAACTGAGTTCAAAGTGCACTTTTTTAAACAAAACTATAAACAAAGACAAAACAAAACAAAAACATTTACCGGACATGACAGCTATATAATGTATTTATTGAATATGGTCTAATTGTAAATTGTCTAAAATTTACAGGATGCCCCTCTTCAGCTTGGAGGAATTGATTGTGGGGTATTCATGTTGATGGTAAGTGGTCTTATAATTGCTATGCAGTTGTGTTTGTGTGCTAAACTCCACATTTGTTAATAAAGTTTTGTTTTTGTTTTTTAGTATGCACTCCATGTTATGCTCTCAAAGCTATTTGATTTTGCTACGGTGAGTTTGCATCAATTTATGGTTATTTATGAAGCAAAAAGGACGGTGAGAACATTAAAAAAAAGACTAAGCCTTCCAATTGCTATCTTTTATCAGTCTGACATGCCTATAATCAGAAAGTTGTGGTGCTATCAGTTAAGTCAGACATTTCCTCTGACAAGGTATGGTACTGATAATCATACTTTTGATTTAAACATCCATACTGTGGATTTCCAGTGTGCAGACAGTATATAAACAATGCATGCCTAAAACCATGCCTAATGTTTGTCACTTGCCACAGTCAAGTCCAACAACTAGTCACCCAGGAACAACTACCAAATCCAGATAACATGATGGAAGTCACTCCAGCTGAGTCAGATAGCATGGAGATCACCCCAACCACAGGAATCTATGTATGTAGTCACAATGTTTATGTGTTGCTTGAATCGTTTATGCATTTACCTTTTCTGTTTTATGTAGATGTTTATAAGCAGAACTTCACTAATTGCATTATTATTATTGCACACAGGACTCAGCGGCGATGAAAAACATTTTGCTGGCCTGTAAGTGGGTGGAGGAGAACCAACACCAATTTGCTGGGAAGATTGAACTGCCAAAGATGAAGATGAAGGAGGAAGATGCATTGTTGGCTATCACAATGTAAGACTTGTTCCTAAAAAACATGTTTTATGAAGGTGAAAGGGATGAAGAAGAAATTTGGGCTCCCTTTCTTTTTACTTTTCAGAGAGTCGAGGACATGGACATTTTCTTGCAGGAAATACGAGACAAAAGAGACATCTGTGTGTCTTGTTTACACAACCCTCACTTGTGAATGTACTAGTGGGGTACTGTAATGTAATTATTGATTTTTGTTTTGTAAAATTTCTTTAATATTTTGTGTGAAAAATTAGTGTTGTGTTCTTAAAATATATTTATTTATTTTAATATAGTTATACCATTAAATTTTGTGTAAAAAGAAGTGTTGTGTTTTTGAAATATATTTATTTATTTTAATATATTTGTAAGGGACCACCACCAGAGGTCGCTGTTTTTTAGTTGTAGTTTTTGTTGGCTGACTCAGTTTCCCAGCAGGCACCTCGGTCAGGTGATGCGAGTGCACACCTGAGCCGAGGTAGCCATTAATCTATCTATAAATAGCTGTTTAGTCTGGGAAACTGGGTCAAGCATTTTTGGTTTAACCACTGTCATTTGTGTGGGCATTTTGTTTTGTTTTGTTCTTTTTTCAGTTTATATTTTGATTTAAGTTGTGTTGACTTGGGCTCTCATATTGGCAATGTTTCTGTGTATGTTCTGTGTTAGTGGAGCTGATTCAGCCCTGTCTTCAGTGTATGTAAGTACGGTGGTTTTTGTCCTCCTGTTTCTTGTGTGTTTAGCTAGAGCCAGGTAAGTAGCTAGGTGTGTGTTTGGCTAGAAGTGTGTGTAGCTAAAATCTGGGTTGAGCTAACTAGCATGCTTCTAGCCATAGCCCCTTTGTGTCTCTAGCTATTCTGTGTGTCCTGCCTCCCTAGTGTCCCAGTGAACCCAGCCTTTGAGGGTCCCCTAGGCTAGCCACTGGGTATCCTCTGTCTGTGTTTCTGTGCCCTAATTCCCTAGTGTGTGTTGAGCTATCAGGTAAGTGTACCTTAGTGCATGTTGGGGCTGAAGACATGTTTAGCTAGGTGTATGTGTAGCTGACTGCCATGGTTAAGAGCAATCTTAACCGTGTTGAGCTATCAGGTAAGTGTACCTTAGTGCATGTTGGGGCTGAAGACATGTTTAGCTAGGTGTATGTGTAGCTGACTGCCATGGTTAAGAGCAATCTTAACCATGTTTAGCTAAAAGCCATGCCTAGCTGACTGCCATGTCTTTAGCCCTAGTCCCATCTCTCTCCTGTCTCCCCTAGTCTCTACGTGTCTCCCCTAGTGTCCAGTTTCGGCTCCACGCATAGTTTGTGTGTCCCGTTACGTGTTCGTCCTCCTTCTGCCTGTGCTACGCCACAGGACGTGTGTTCTTCCTTCTGCCAGAGAGCCCCTGTTAGCACAAAGTTATTAAGTATTGTTTGAGTTTGATGGTTTCTTTTGTTTATTGAGTTTTTACTTATACTTTTGTGTTTACTGTTCATTAAAGACTTTTATTTTTTTGAGATTTTATCTAAATTTAAGATTTATTTGTCATGCACACTCGAAACGCGACCGGCACTAGGACCCGGAAGTGAAGCGGTCGCGAACCAGGAAGTATAAAAGGAGTAAACAAACCATAGCATCTTGCTCAGTCATTGAGTTTTGGCCCATGTCTCGTCGGAATCGTTCGTCGAATCGTGAGTACTCACTTTATTGGTCTTGCTTTCTGATTGAGTGTGCATTTATAGGACGCGGGTTAGATTGTGTCTTTCCCTTGCTCCCCATTCGTGAGAGTCCTTAGATTAAAGAATGTGATTATCCTTCCTACTCGTGTTCTTCCGCGTTTGGGTTTACCATTCACGCTACAAAGGGCTAACCGCTAAAGCTAAGTCTTCTGGTCACCTCAGGTTAGTTCTTGACAGAATGACTGAGTCATCCGCGGTGAACCCAGCGGATCATTCGCGCCTCTGCGACGTGGTAGATCAGCACGCCGAGCTGATCAACAAGCTAACCGGGGAGATCGCTAATCTGCGCCTGGGCCTCCAAGACGTCGCGGCCTTGCGTCGCGAGGTCGCCGAGCTCCGGAAAGAGAACGCGGATCTCCGGGCGGCTGTGGATCGCGCGGCTAGCGGGCCTCCCGTCGCGCCGGCTGCAGCGCCGCATCAACCCACCCCCCCTCCTTCCGATGTATTTTTGGCACTTCCGGATAAATGGGATGGCACGGACGGGAAGTGTAATGTGTTTTTAACAGCGCTTGATCTGGTGTTTGAGTTTAATGCCACCAGGTACTCCACCGATCGGCTACGCATCGCGCTTCTGGTCTCGTTGCTATCCGGGCAGGCAGCTGAGTGGGCCACGGCAGTTCTCCGGGCGGATACAGACACCGCGCACTCATATAATGAGTTCACCCGCCAACTCCGAGGTGGAGACCGACACCAAGCTCTACCATCTGCGGCAGGGAGGATTGTCCTGCCGCCTGCACCCACCTTCTCCTACACCGCACCACGAGCACCTACTGCTCTCACCGCTCCAACAACTGGATCTGTCGGATCTCCACCTCCTGCCGTGGTTGACACCGGAGCCGGGGAACCCATGCAACTAGGACGCGCCTCCCTGACCGCGGCGGAACGCGAACGACGGTACAGAGAGGGGTTATGTGCCTATTGTGGGTCAGCGGCACATCACCGGGCGATCTGTCCATTTCATCCGGGAAACGCCCAGCCCCGGTGAGTACGAGGAGAGACCTCTCCACCACGACCAACGCCACCATCTCACGTCTCACGGTCCAGGTAACTCTCCAATTTGGCCACAAACGAGTTCGAAGTACTGCGTTCATCGATTCCGGTGCCGCTGGTAACTTCATTGACTCAACTTATGCCAAAGAATTGGGGATGAAGATCGAGGCGTTATCCCAGCCGGTTCACATCACTTCGGTGGACGGTCGGCCCCTCTCATCCAGCCCTATCACTCACCAGACCAAACTCATCACCTTCATAATCGATCAACACCAGGAACAGCTCCAACTTCACCTCACCTCCATCTCATCTCCTCCCATCATCCTCGGCTACCCGTGGCTGCTGCAGCACGACCCCCTCATTTCCTGGAATCAGAATCGTATCCTCCAGTGGGGACCGACCTGCACTGAACTTTGCCTACGGGCTCAGGCTGGGACGTGTTCCACGGAGTCCGAGGCCCCCGACGTCGACATCAACGCCATACCTCCCCCCTATCGTGACCTGCCTGGAGCCTTTTGCAAGAGAAGAGCCAACCATCTGCCACCCCATCGCCCTTATGACCTGGCGATAGAGCTTCAGCCAGGTTCCGTCCCTCCCTGCGGCCATCTCTACTCGCTGTCGGCCACTGAGACGCAGGCTATGGAGGAGTATGTCGCCAGCGCCCTTCGCAATGGGACTATCCGGCCATCTTTGTCGCCGGCAGCCGCAGGGTTCTTCTTCGTGAAGAAGAAAGGGGGCGAGCTTCGCTTATGCGTCGACTATCGGGGGCTAAACAAGATCACCATTAAAAACCGTCACCCATTGCCGCTTACCAACTCAGCCCTGGACGCCCTCTCTGGTGCCACCGTGTTCACGAAGTTGGACCTCCGGAGCGCCTACAACTTGGTGCGCATCAGAGAGGGTGATAAGTGGAAGACGGCCTTCATCACTCCCACCGGACATTATGAGAGCCTGGTCATCCCATTTGGACTCTGTAACGCACCCTCGGCCTTTCAACAATTCATCAATGACGTCCTGAGAGACATACTAGGCCGATGGGTGTTCGTCTACTTGGACGACATTCTCATATACTCGCACACCACTGAAGAACACATCCAGCACGTCCGGGCTGTTCTCAAGAGATTGCTCGCTCACCAACTGTACTGCAAGTTGGAAAAATGTGCTTTTCACCAGCACTCCACCACGTTCCTGGGTTTTGTTATCTCGCCCCAGGGTGTGGCCATGGACCCGCAGAAACTCGAAGCTGTTCGTCATTGGCCCCTACCCAAGACTCTCAAACAGCTTCAACGGTTCCTCGGGTTTGCGAACTTCTACCGTCGCTTTATCCGGGGCTACAGTACAGTTGCAGCACCACTGACCAGTCTGACCAGGCCCTCACCTCATCCTTTCCACCTCACTCCCGCCGCCATTTCTGCATTCAAAGAACTCTGCCACCGTTTCACCACCGCCCCTATTCTGCTTCACCCAGATGCCAACCAACCGTTCGTTGTGGAGGTGGACGCGTCGGATGTGGGCGCCGGCGCTGTTCTCTCCCAGCGAGGTCCAGACCAGAAGCTACATCCTTGTGGCTTCTTCTCCAAGAAATTTAATCCCACTCAGCAGCGATACGGAGTAGGGGACCGCGAGCTGTTGGGCATAAAGTGGGCCTTGGAGGAATGGCGTCACTGGCTCCAGGGCGCCAGCGAGCCGTTCATTGTCTGGACGGATCACCAAAATCTCATCACCATCAGAAACCTCAAACAACTCAACCCACGGCAGGCACGGTGGGCACTATTTTTTGAACAATTCGACTTCCATCTGTCATACCCCGTGCCTGTCATACCCCCGTCACGTGTAATTGCACCCCTCCGTTGGGACTTGGAAACAAGGGTACGCCAGGCTCAGGCTGCGGAGACCGAACCGGCAGGTGTGCCGCCTGGACGACTCTACGTGCCACAAACCTCAAGATCGGAGGTCCTACAATGGGGGCACTCCTCGCCCGTCGCCGGACACCCCGGGAACCGAAGGACCTTGCTCTTTATAAAACGGGCGTTCTGGTGGCCCTCCATGAAGAAGGACATAGAGGAGTTCGTTCAGGCGTGCCCGGTGTGTGCCAGGGCCAAGGACCCAAACCGACCCACACCCGGAGAGCTGCAACCACTTCCCATTCCTCGACGGCCCTAGACACACATCGCCCTGGACTTCATCACGGGCCTGCCGGTTTCTGAAGGGAAAAATACCATCCTCACGATAGTTGACCGGTTCTCCAAGGCAGTACACCTGGTGGCCCTCTCCGGACTCCCGTCAGCTAAGGACACCGCCGAGCTGATACTGGAACACGTAGTCCGCCTGCATGGGTTCCCCAAAGACATCGTCTCGGACAGAGGGCCCCAGTTCACCGCCCGGTTCTGGAAGGCCTTCTGCCGTCTGATCAATTCCACCAGTAGTCTGTCATCTGGCTACCATCCCCAGACTAACGGTCAGACGGAACGGACCAACCAACAGCCGGAGCGCTACCTGAGGTGTTTTGTGTCTGATTGCCAGCGCTCCTGGGCCCGCTACCTCACATGGGCAGAGCTATCTCACAATCTCCACGTCTCCTCTGCCACGAACCTAATCCCATTTGAGGTATGCTATGGTTTCCACGTACCATCGGCCCAACAGTTGGTCCGTAGGTGTCGGCGGATATGGAACCAAGCCAACCTCGCCATCCAACGCACCAACACCAGCTACGTCGCCCAGCATCGCCGCCGACACCCTCCGGGACGGTTGTACAGAGTAGGTGACAAGGTATGGCTGTCCACTAAGAACCTCCATCTGCACACAGAATCCCGAAAGCTATCACCCAGATTCATCGGTCCATACCGCATCACTCTGAGAATTAACCCTGTCACCTACCGGCTCCAGCTGCCTGCGGCGCTCCGGATCCACCCAGTATTCCACGTTTCTCAACTGAAACCCTTCACCACTTCACCACGCACACTCGAAACGCGACCGGCACTAGGACCCGGAAGTGAAGCGGTCGCGAACCAGGAAGTATAAAAGGAGTAAACAAACTATAGCATCTTGCTCAGTCATTGAGTTTTGGCCCATGTCTCGTCGGAATCGTTCGTCGAATCGTGAGTGCTCACTTAATTGGTCTTGCTTTCTGATTGAGTGTGCATTTATAGGACGCGGGTTAGATTGTGTCTTTCCCTTGCTCCCCATTCGTGAGAGTCCTTAGATTAAAGAGCGTGATTATCCTGCCTACTCGTGTTCTTCCGCGTTTGGGTTTACCATTCACGCTACAAAGGGCTAACCGCTAAAGCTAAGTCTTCTGGTCACCTCAGGTTAGTTCTTGACATTATTTTGTGTTTAGATCCACATTTTCCTGTTTTAGGTTAACAGAAACAAATAAATCCAGCAAAAAACTTGTAGGACAGTGGAGTATGTGACCATTAAAAGAAGTTGCACGGCTGGTTTTAGGCTACTGGACTGGTCACTTACAGTATTTCCATTTATAATAATAATAAAACATACAAAATAGCATATTGTGTAGCCTATCACATGAAGGTATAGTCTGTCTAAAATTATAGTCAAAATTCAATTTAAATAAACTTTATTATTTATTACATTATTAATCAGATGCTTTAGAATAGTTGATGAATTAAAGAGGGGTGCACGATAGTTAGCAAACGGTTTTATTCAACGCGACTTAAAAAGTGAGCAAACTATTCATCCTTATAAGTAGTTAATAAGACAAGCTTACATAAATACAATGTTTAAAAAGGTATTAGAAACACACGCGTATATAGTGTGAGTAATGTTTTTATCAAGTATTTGCGTAAAACTACACTATTTGTGTGCAATAAAGCATTATTAAAATAAAGTATTTATGTAATGCCGTTAGTCACAAAAATGGTACTGGCCATGCTGAAAATAATAAATCATGACAAATATTAGAGAAAGATAAGCATTTACTTCCATTATGGTTGAACTTGCACTGACATGAACATCTACCTGGTAGCGCTTGATAGCGTTTCAAGCCCCGCCCACTAGATCTAGAAAGGGGGAGCTAGAGCTCCAACTCCTCCCATTTGGCTCTGCAGCAAGCATCCTCTCATTTATCACACTACTCTGGGTTACATTCAGCAAACTGACAGGCGGCTTTAATGGGTTTCACAAATTACCATCCACTTCCTTTTTTATCTTCAGAGGGAACAGTGGGGCAGAATTGCTCTTTAATTATTTCTTTACATTTTACTACCTCTTTGCAAGCACAACAGTCTCATCTACTTTCCTGTTTGGCTTTTTTTTTTTTTTTTTAGTTATTTTGATCAGATTATGATGGCCCAACATGGGCTTGAAACAATTGGGACTGGAGCAGGATGGTTAGGATAACTTTATGCACCTGTGTCATGCATCTCTAAGTTTTGTCTGTGTGCATAAAGCTTTCACACAACTAGCAAAAAGTGATTTCACCATTTTGCTTTAACATAAACAGTGTCGTAACACAGTGATGTCACACACTTTTCAAGTAGCAGTCCTACTCCTCAATGAAAGTTAGAGAAGAAAGCTTCATAAATGACTCTTAAGTCCTACCCAGAGCTAGGAGTATTTCCAGTCCTAAATTAACTTTGCATAAGATTCCTAGGAGTGATTATGAGATGTTTAGTAATTACAAGCCCTGGACCCTGGTGCCAATCTTGGTGGCAAATCCATGTTTGAAAATTATGTCTCACGTTCCTGGAACCATTTATTCCCAATTTGTGCCTGATGAATCCTGGCATCATCTTGGAATATGCCCGTGCCATCAAAGAAGAAAAATTCTATTGATGGAAACAAAATTCCCTGCCCTCCCTTAGCAGAATTCCCCAACCTGTCAACTGATGAGATTTCCCACTATCTGTTAATGAGATCCAATCCCTTCCACAATGCTCCAGGCCATCTCACAAGACCTCCTTCAGAAATTTAGAAAAATCAGAGTTTTATTGCCAAGTACGCTTGCACGTACAAGGAATTTGTTTTAGTGAAAAAAAAAAACAAATGACAAGACAAAACAGCACGACAAAAAAAAAAGGTTGACATCAAATGGAGTAGGGTGTGAGATACTTTTAAATATGTTACATAAATATCCAAAATCTGTGGTATTATACAGTATATTGCACATATATTTATTGACATCTAGAATGATGTTTAACTGTTCATGAGATGGATTGCCTGGGGAAAAAAACTGTTTTTGTGCCTGACTGTCCAAGTGTTTGTTGCTCTATAGCATCGACCTGACGGCAAAAGTTCGAATAGAAGGTGGCTTGGGTGTGAGGGGTCCAAAGTGATATTCCAAGCCCTTTTCCTTACTCTGGATGAATACAGTTCTTGCGGCGTGGGCAGGGGAGTGCCAATAATTCTTTTAGCAGTCCGAACCGTCCTTTGTAGTCTTCTAATGTCTGCTTTCGTAGCTGAGCCAAACGAAGAGCCAGGTGGCTGTTGGACATGGCAGAACAGGCAGTTCAAGGATAAATATATATAGAATTGTAGTTAATGCAGGCTTAGGTTTTAAATATTTAAAGCTTTCAACATCTTACGGAGAAATGTTCCATCCACCTTTCGAAAATAGAAAGACAATGGCACAGGCCAGGCAAGGAGAGCATTAAATAGAGATGCCGCAAAGAGGCCCATGGTAACTCTGGAGGAGCTGCAGAGATCCACAGCTCAGCTCTTTCCACAGGACAACTATTATTCATGCACACTCCACAAATCTGGCCTTTATTGGAAAGTGGCAAGAAGAAAGCAATTGTTAAAAGTCCTGTTTGCAGTTTGTGACAAGCCAGGTGGAAGTAGGATCTCTGATTACTGAAAGTTCTCTGAACTTTTTGCCTCAAATGCAATATCACATGCACATTACCCTAAAACCACAATTCCTACTGTGAATCAAGTGGTTGCAGCCTAATGTTTTGGGGAGTTGATGCCAAGATGGATGGAGCCAAATACAGGACAATCTCTGCAATAGAATTAAGTAATTAAAGTACAGTAATTAAATTAACATTTATTACTTCTATCTCCACTAAAATGTAGGAGAGCTCCGGGGTTGTCCTAACTGGTTAGGGGTAGAGAGAAAATACAAAGTAGAGATGTTTTATTAAAACTGAATGACACAGAGACCAGACTATATACATTTGGACAAAAATAAAAATTAAACATTGCGTGGGATATGCAACCAGATAGTTAACGACTATGTTATATACTGTCTCCGCAAATGTCTGATATTGTATTTTTTTTTTCAGTAACAGACACAGCTGATAATGTCAATGTGGGAAATAATAAATCAAACTTTCCTCTTACAGCACGCGCCGTGACCTATTTCTCACACTTCTCACAGGTGGCACTGATCTTTTACAAATTGCTGTGCAGTCACTTTTTAACTTTAGAGTTAGACTTTAGAGGAAAGAATTTTTTTCCCCCCAATTTTCTCCCTAGTCGTGTCCAATTCCTCCCCGGAATTGCTTTCATTTTACATTTTACTACCTCCACCGCAAGCAAAACGGTCTCATCTTCTCTCCAGATTCACTTTTTTTTCTAAAACACCTAATTAGATTATTATTATTATAGGGCCTTGAAACAGTTGTTTGCAGTCTGATTAGGATACCATCATACAGCCGAGTTAAGCATCCATATCTTTTTTTCTGTGTGCATAAAGCTTTCACACAAATGCCGCGCTAATTTCACCATTTTGTTTTTCCACCATTTAAAACTATCAAAACCTGTCAAAACTACATTGACTCTATTGACTGTGGAAGGGGGGTGAATACAAATCCACAAAGCCATACTTTTTAGATATTTATTTGTGCTTCAATTCAGCTTCACAACTGAATTGAACATGAGTAGTTATAGCCCATTCCTTATATTAGTTTTCTCACTCCAAAACCAAGTGTAGCATTTACTACACAATACAAAATTACTTATAATAAAGTAAAAGTATAAATGTTTTACATTTAACTTTAAAGTAAACATAAAGCTACCTTTTTACTGAGCAGTATATAAAATATCTTGGTCATCTAACACATAATTAAAGTTAGCAAGTAGTCACTCCAGAGTTTGGAGAAAAATGTCACAACTTTTGATAATGTAACGCCATAAAAAAAAACATTTCTGTTGCACAAAACAGAAGCTTGTGTGCTTGCCACAGAATTGGTTATGTCCAAGGTTGATTTGTCATGGACAATCAAGCTGAAAACCAGCGAAATCCAGTCACGGGCTGATTGACTAATGCGTTTCTAGTAAAATTTCAAAACTGGCACAGGCACTGGGTCTGAATAAGAGGCGCTGCTTTTTGGGCCTTAGGGGAATGCTTGGTACCAGCACAACCTCTAGAAAGTCAAATGGTTCCTATAGAACTGGAAGAAAAACCCAGCAGGGTCAAATTCCACCCCATCTTGATAAGTCTGTTAATCTCTGGAGTTCCATTTGGGGGAAAGAGGTAGAGCCAAACCCCAGGAAGCCCAGCCTGGTGTCAAGGCCACCCTCATAGTCTGTTTCATCCTTGGGTGATAGGTTCTGTGTTCTGTCAGGTTTAGTATAGAAACAGGAATAAAGTGCAGACTGTTGTTTAATAAAGTTGAGTTGAAACATGATCAAACAAATTAAACTAGGGCTAAGCTTAAGCTTTTAATACTAACGCTAACCAACACAAGATAGCAGCAGTAAATAATACCCATGAACTTAACAGAAGCGACAGTAGAAACCCATGAACAAAACCAGAACAGACACAAGACAAAGAAACCTGCTCAAACAAGGATATATATAAACAGGTTGATCAGCTAAACAAGGTACATATATTTACAATAGCATAGCTGCTGTGCAGTGTATACTGGGTTATGCAGCTTTGAGCTAAACGTGAAAAAAAAAGTCGATGATGGCTACACCTTCAATAAGAAAGTAAAAAAAAAAAAGGCACTTTATTATTAACATTAATTTGTTAATGTGTTAAACAATCCCTATTTATTGCAGGCATTAACATATTAATCTTCCCAGCCCAAATAAATATTTAAATTATCTATTTTAGTGTCATATTTTAGTTCCTGGGGGGTCAGGGAGTTGCAATGGCCAGACTGCCTCCCTGCAAACTTCACATATGGACTCACCACATGGGAACCGCACAATTCCCCACCAGAACAAACAATTTGACAGTGATCCCATTTTAAAAATGTCCAAAACTGCAAGAAACGATGCACAGTTTTAGATAAATAAACAAGCAACAAACAAATGTTTGCATAAGCTAAGATATTTGAAAGGCATAATAATGAGAAAAAGAAGGAGGAGAAGAAGAAGAAAATATACAGTTCAATCACTAAAGGATGTCTATCCATCTTTGGTGTATGGTCCCCAAATAATAATAACAAAACATGCAATCATTAAAGGCTGCTTACATACCCAATTTTTTTTTATCTAAATATTGCCACCCTGCATCCTGGCTCAAGTGCTAAAAGTGGATCTCACTTACAGTGGATAGTTATATACACTGATCAGCCCTAACATTATGACCACTCAACATATTGAGTAAGTCGCTCCCCCTTTGTCACTAAAACAGTAATGACCAATATTCTGACACCCTTTTTAATGTAATCAGCATTAGCATTAGCCTTTCCTTAATTTGAGCTATAGTAGCTCTTCTGTTAAATCAGACCAGCTTGAAATAACTTCAGGATAAGGATTGGCTCTAAGGGCTGGGTCGGTCAGGCCGGATGCGAAGTGGGGCTGTGGAGAGTGCGGGACCTGGTAGCCGCCTTTATGCACAGCGCCGGATGGCTTTTTAACAAATCTCCCCAGCTATGGTCCGCACTGGGACCCTCGTTTCCCTCTCCCGTCTTCCCCGACTTACGGATGAGCCCCTTTGAATGGCACCTAGCAGCCAGTTTAGAACTGGTGTGGACAAGCGGAATCCAACTGTTTTATTAAAACAAAACATTGCGAAGGCTCTTGGTGAGTGTTGACGCGATGTGATTTCTGGCCAGAGTTCTGATTGTCAAAGTGAAGAAATTCAGTGAAGCACGGGTAAACGACGGGAGTAACTATGACTTTCTCAAGGTTGTTATGATTACACTACTGTGTTGCATGTTGTGACTCTGCTGATTAGGTGGTTATTGCCCGTCACTCAATGGCGTGACACCTGACGAACAGGTAAACTCGGAAACGACCTTCGGGTTATGGACTGGTAGCCAAATGCCTCGTCATCTAAATCCTGACAAGCATGAATGGATGAACGAGATTCCCACCGTCTCTACCTACTATCTAGCCAAACCACAGCCAAGGGAACGGGCCAGGGAGGGGACAGTGGCAGGTGTGGAGTTTGACTAGGGCAGTACCTGTCAAAGCATAACGCAGGTGTCCTTAGGTGAGCTCGGGGAGGACAGAAACCTCCTGTAAAGCAGAAGGGCAAAATCTTGCTTGATCTTGATTTTCAGTATGAATACAGACCGTGAGAGCTTTTTGGGTTTTAAGCAGGAGGTGACTTGTGGCAGTCATGTTTGTACAGTATAATTTGGAGGATACCATAGACTGTAACATTCATTTAAACTATATATATATATATATATATATGTATATAAATTACTTAAAAGCTAATTATTGTATGATAATATTTTTAATCATTTGTGTTGTAGAGCTCAGTTCTGGATAGTGTCACGAATGGGGTGTTATGGCGGATGTTGATCACCGTGGGCAGAGAGAGCAGGCATAGAGGTTGTTTAACCAAAAGAGTCTTTTAATAAGGGTTGTCACAAAAATAATAAAGACATAAAACAAACAAAGGAACAAACAAACTCAAACAATACTTAATAGCATAGGGTTAAACATGGGCTTTATGACAGGACACAGACAAAGGGACACTAACAGGCACTAATGCCTCTTACACTACGTTTAAGATTGGTAGCGAAACACAGGCTGAAGTGTGCCTAACACGTCCTGTGGCAAAACACAGGCAGAAGGACAACTAACACACGTCCTGTGACGAAACACAGGCAGACGGACGCCTAAACACACGTCCTGTGGCGAAACAGGCAGACGGATGAAACACCTGACAAGACACAAACTACGCGGGGAGCTGAAACAGGATACATGATGAGACTAGACCCCCGACGAGACGGGAGACACGTAGAGACGGGAGAGACGAGAGACAAGGAGAGAGACGGGACTAGGGCTAAAGACACGGCAATCAGCTAGACATGGCTAAGAGCACTTAACCATGGCAGTTAGCTACACATTCATCTAGCTAAGCATGTCTTTAGCCCGACATGCACTAAGCTACACTTACACTAGGGAATTAGGGCACAGAAACACAGACAGAGGATACCCAGTAGCTAGGATAGGGGACACTCAAAGGCTAGGCTCACTGAGAAACTAGGGAGGCAGGAAACACAGAATGGCTAGAGACACAAAGGGGCTATGGCTCGAAGAATGCTAGTTAGCTCAACATAGATTTTAGTTAAACACACACCTATCTACTTACCTGCTCTAGCTAAACACACAAGAAAACAGGGGGACAACAACCACAATACTCACAACACCACACATGACATGGCTGAATCAGCTCCACAAACAGACACACAGAACATATACAGAAAACATTGCCAATATGAGAGCCCAAGTCAACAGAACTTAAATCAAAATCAAAACGACCCACACAAATGACAGTAGTATTAATTAATAATGCTCAACCCAGTTTCTTCTTCTGGTGTTTTATGGCGGTTGGCAAACCAGCTTTATGGTGCATTACCGCCACCAACTGGACTGGAGTGTGGATCAGGATGTATGCATTTATTTATATGATGGGTATAGAAATGTATTATGTATATTCTATATTATTTTACTTAATTCACATTTTTGTATAAACTTGATAATATCATCATATATCTTGTTAGCTGTTTTACCCAATAAACCAGGTAAACCAGTCCAGTGTGTCCAATTCTAAGGCGTGTATTAATATTTTCTTCCCTTCGGTTCCTACTCCCTATTCTCCCGGCATCTACTGATTTTTGTATATTGTGTAAGTGTCTGCCTGTTTCATGGTCATCCCAATATATCTGCCAAATGGATTGTGTATATTTCCTGATGTATACTTTTGCTTCTGCTTTACTTAACGGAATACACAGATCTATTTCCTTTATTCTTAGGGATTTTTTGGCCAGAATATCCACCTTCTCATTTCCCTCCACTCCAGTATGAACAGGAACCCAAATGAATTGTGTAGGTATACCCTTAACTTTCAGATTGTACCCAGTCTCCCAGACTAAACAGCTATTTATAGTTGGATTAATGGCTACCTCGGCTCAGGTGTGCACTCGCATCACCTGACTGAGGTGTCTTCTGGGAAACTGAGTCAGCAAACAAAAACTACAAATGAAAAACAGCGACCTCTAGTGGTGGTCCCTTACAGATAGGCCTATTTGGGGATCTCAGGAATGAAGGACATTTCAATGGCAGCAGTAAACACCACTGCCTGCTTCAGTTTTACTTCCAAAATATTCTTCCAAAAATGCACTCTGGAATAGGCACAGAATTAGGCCCTCTAGACTTGCAATGTGCCCTGGAGGGTACGAAATGAACTGTATTATCTACCACAAATGTCAGCAAATTATATCTGTAAAAATGTATTTGTAATCAGTTATGTGGTAATAAAAACATTCTTAAATATCTAGAATTTGTAAAGGAAACCAATTAATTACAGTGGCCAGAGAATTAAAAATGAAGGAAACAGCAGGTCTCTGAATATGGGTATTCCTAAAGATGATTGTAGAAACCACTGAGTGCAACCTGAGAAAAACTTATTCAAAAAAGAAACAGTGCAAACAATAACTATGGACAGGATTAAACCGTTATTTAAAACTTTTTGACTGTTGAAAGAGTAGCTGTCAGGTGGAGCAAAAGAGATTTTATCCATTGACTGCATGAAACTTTTGTAATTTTGAAAACAAAGAATTTTGAAATAAGGACAAAAAAACTGAATATAAAGAAATTTAAAATACAAATAAAAAAAATAATATTGATTTGGTTAAGGGGGGGGGGGGGTATTCTTGATATGAAATTGATGCCACAACATAGCAAGGCTATTTAAATACATCAAAACAATTGAGAATTTTGGATCCCGAAATCCATCCATTTCTGAAAAAGACTGTACGTGTCTAAAAGTCGTAACTTGAAGGTGTTTCAATTCAATTCAATTCAATTTAACAATGGTCATTGTCTCAAAGCAGCTTCACAAAAATGAAAGAAATTCATTAAAAATAATAATTAATAATATATATATATATATAATAAAATGATAATAATAATAATAATAATAATAATAAATTGTGTATGTGTGAGAAAAAGGGGTCTAGATAATAATGAGATAAATGAATGAAATTTCTCTAATAAGCAAGCCAAGGGTGATGGCGACAGTGGCAAGAAAAAAAACCCTGAGATGGCAATAGGAAGAAACCTTGAAAGGAACCAGACTCAACAGGGAACCCATCCTCATTTGGGTGATAACAGATAAAGATGATTTAACACCATGTGTGTTATGCAGCTGAAAGTAAAGTACAATATAACAGAAATTCTTTAAATTAACATGAAGTCCAGTTCAACATAGGGATGAGTCAGTAGGTGCAGAGGGCAGATGCTATCTGGATCACTGGGAGCACAGGAGCAGGATGTGTAGCTCCAACCATAATAAGGCAGAATTCAGCTGGAGCTGGTCCTTCTCTGGATGCCTCGGGATCCTCACAGGGTTGGCCTTTGTCTACTGAAGCTGGTACAATCTCCAGATGCCTCGGGATGGGTAGAAAAGTACAGAACAGATGGAGAGAATTAGCGTAGTTGCCATTCAGGATAGATGTACTGAAGTATGAAGTTATGGGATGAGTTACGCGTATGCCAGATTAAAGAGATGCGTCTTGAGTCTACTTTTAAACTGGGAAACTGTGTCTGAGCCCCGAACACTGTCTGGAAGGCTATTCCAAAGTTTTGGAGCTAAATATGAAAAAGCCCTACCCCTTATTGTAGATTTTGAAATTCTGGGAATTACAAGAAGTCCAGAGTTTTGTGATCTTAAGGAGCGTGGTGGATTAAAGCGTATCAGAAGACTGGTTAGGTATGTGGGAGCTAAACCATTTAAAGCCTTGTATGTAAGTAATACTATTTTGTAATTAATTCTAAACTGAACAGGGACCCAGTGCAGTGATGATAATATTGGGGTTATATAATCATTTTTTCTGGATCTGGTGTGAACCCTGGCGGCTGCATTTTGGACTAACTGAAGCTTGTTTATTAAGGTTAAAAACGAGACGTGCTGCTGCATTCTAGATCAGTTGCAGAGGACGAATCGTGGACAAAGGCAGGCCTGCCAGGAGTGAGTTGCAGTAATCCAGTCTTGAAATAACAAGGGACTGGACAAGCACCTGAGTAGCCTGTGAAGAAAGAAATGGGCGAATTCTTCTGATATTGTAAAGAAGAAATCTACAAGAGCGAGTAAGGTTAGCGATGTGTGGGGAAAATGACAGATGATTGTCCACGGTTACCCCAAGATTGCGGGCGGTGGTTGAAGGAGTAATTTGGTTGTTGTCCAGGGATATCACATGGTCTTGACATGTGGATGAGTCACAAGGAATAAACAACAGTTCTGTTTTACTGAGAGTAAGCTTCAGCTGATGAGCAGCCATCCAGGATGAGATGTCTGCCAGACATGCTGAGATCCGGGTGGAAACCTGAGTGTCAGAGGGAGGAAAGGAAAGAGTAAGTTGGGTGTCATCTGCATAACAATGGTATAAAAATCCATGCGATGATATGACCTTACCAAGAGACCGGGTATAGAGGGAGAACAGAAGAGGACCAAGTACTGAGCCCTGAGGGACACCAGTAGAGAGTCTGCGTGGGGCAGATGTAGATCCCCATCATGTTACCTTATATGACCTATCTTCTAGGTAAGAAGCAAACCATTGCCACGCTGTTCCACAAATTCCAAGGCTTGTAAGAATAGATAATAGAATCTTGTGGTTCACCGTGTCAAATGCAGCTGACAGGTCCAGGAGGATGAGGACAGATAATAGTTTAGCAGATCTAGCAGCATGGAGCTTTTTATGTTAAAATACATACCAACTGAATTGTATACCAGGTAGCGACTACTGGGAGTTCCATCAAAAATGGAGCGATACTGTGGGCAGCTCATCAGCAAAGTGAGAAGTTCAGACCTTGGTCCACCTGTATCAAGACCCCCTTCAAATGTGCCATCATCATCAAAGAACTCAATCATCAAACATGTCAGTGAATTTTAAGTATGAGACATGTTTAAACCCTCTGATTGCCCCATCCCACACATTGAATCTCATGATGTTAAATCTGCTGACACATTTTCGATCAATGGCAAGAGCCAGATTTGAAATAATGTCAGGAGCTGTTAAACTGCCTTGTACCGTTAATTGTGAAAACAGTAAATGTTAAATCTATGTAATGTAATGTAATGTAGGTTTTATATTTAGCAAACCCACATATTTTTATAGCTTACTCTATTGTCTCTGTGAGGTCAAGACAGTGTGCTGTGGCTACAAGCTCATCATCCTCTTCAGTAATCACAGGTGAATCCATGTATTCTCTACCAATAAAAAAATGCACATATTAAAAAAAAAATCATAAATTTATCAACCCAAGTCCATAATAAAGCAAACAAAAAAACAAACCTGGATTGTATCTACAGTATCATTAAAAAGGCACCACAAGGTACAGATGGTACTCAACCAGAATAACAGTTCTGCTGCCTTGTCTCCCAAGTGACAGCATTAGGGCCGTGCGTTTGCTGGCTTTACCAGCATAGTTATAACTATATACTATAGACTTGGTTTATTCTCTTAAGGATTAATGAGCCACATCTCGTTGAGAGCTCCACTTAGTAGCAGATAAATTCAAGAGAAACATTCTAATTAAACAAATTAAAAAATCACAGTACTGAAATTACAGTACAAATTTAGAATTTAAATTACATGTTTAAAGGATCTGATTAGGCTACATAGGAAATTAAAGTGGGGCATTGCAATGCTCACTCACCTGAGTAGTATACTCGAATAACAAAAAAGAAGAACAAAAACAACATGTACAGTACTCTGTCAGCCTTGTGTTCCTCCTGTAGTTTGTCTCCAGGCCTCTAGAGGTCATTTGTGTTTCCCTTAGCCTTAGTTCTTCCTTGTATTTTGTTACCTTTAAAATAAAACTACTCTACCTGAGACTTTTTGCTTTGAGTGTTTTCAGTTGGATCCAAACCTCTCACCTCTGTGGTAAACTTCTCAGCCTTCACCCTGGAGACCTGGGTTCAAGCCCCCAGCCTGATAATACTCGCTTAATAAACATTGTCTTTTCCAATATGGGGGAGCATGCTGATGTTTGAGGAATCTGAATGTATAGGTGTGGACAGCTGAGACATCAATAGCCAGGTCTTAATAGGTCTTACATATTCATGAAGTCGTGGATTATTCAGTGAAACAGTGGCTCTGCTGAACAAAAGTTAGACACATCAGTCACTTTACCACAAATAAAAGGTATTTATGAGTGTAATTTAGTTATCCTGCTGTAAGCACACACCCAAGACTTTCATTAACTCAGTTCTTTGTTTAAAACAATCTGAGGTTTGTTTATTCTCCATTTTCACTGTTTTTCTGCTATAGTTTGAAATTATTATTTTTTTTTACATAAGTTTAAAAGTGGCAAATTAATTTTAACATATTTACATCAGCCACATTATGAAAGCCCATTTTGTGCTCAATGTAAATAAGTGAAATTTGGTAAAGATTTTAAATTTACACACATGAGGCATCAAATCCCGGAGTGTTAAAAGTAATCTTCGTCCCAGGAGCTGACTTGAATTGAGGATGGGTGAATTATTTGCATTTAAATGTTGTCTGACATTGTAAAGCACACATACTGTAGGAACATTAAAACAACAACCGAGAATGAAGCCCTGATTATACTGCATAAAAATGACAAAATCCCTTAAATATCCTATGAAACATTTACACAAATGTAAGACAATTAATTTTTTTACTTTCTATTCTGAAAGTCTTTTTTTCCTGGACCCATCAGAAGTTAACAACTATCGCCCGGTATCACTTCTCTCTTCTATTTCCACAATTCTTGAAAGAACTGTTAATAACCAAATGTCTCTTTAGCTCTCACAGAACAACCTTAATGATCCCAATCTGGATTCAAAGTGGGACATTCCACAGAGACTTCTGTCAGTCACTGAGAAGCTCCATGCTGTCCTCATCATCCTGGACCTGTCAGCTGCATTTGACACTGTGAACCACATGATTCTATTATCTATTCTTACAAGCCTCGGAATTTGTGGAACAGCGTGGCAATGGTTTGCTTCTTATCTAGAAGATAGGTCATATGAGGTAACATGGAGGGGATCTACATCTGCCCCACGTAGACTTTCTACTGGTGTCCCGCAGGGCTTAGTACTTGGTCCTCTTCTGTTCTCCCTCTATACCCGGTCTCTTGGTAAGGTCATATCATCGCATGGATTTTAATACCCTTGTTATGCAGATGACACCCCTGGATATCCCTGGACAACAACCAAATCACTCCTTCAGCCACCGCCCGCAATCTTGGGGTAACCGTGGACAATCATCTGTTGTTTTCCCCCACACATCGCTAACCTTACTTGCTCTTGTAGATTTCTTCTTTACAATATCAGAAGAATTCGCCCATTTCTTTCTTTACAGGCTACTCAGGTGCTTGTTCAGTCCCTTGTTATTTCAAGACTGGATTACTGCAACTCACTCCTGGCAGGCCTGCCTTTGTCCACGATATGTCCTCTGCAACTCATCCAGAATGCAGCAGCATGTCTCGTTTTTTAACCTTCCCAAATTCTTCCACACCACCCCCCTTCTCCGCTCCCTGCACTGGCTTCCAGTAGCTGCCCGCATCAAATTCAAAACGCTGATGCTTGCATAAACTTATGGGACCAAAGTAGTTGGACATGTGTGAACAGCCATTATGTTGAATGAATATTATTAGTAAAAATATAAGGTGATATTTTGCTATTTTGAGTTTGGCTTTTAGTTTGGCTTTTTTTTTGGTAATTTTGCTTGGGGGTAATTTCCAACCTTCAAAAAAAGGCATTGTCCTGAAGTCAAACCTGCTATTTTTTTCAGAATAGCTTACAGTGAGATAATTATTACAAAATAATTAAATAAGGCCCTACCTTACCCACAAGCCAAATCAGTAACATGCTCTCCAACAGCTTCCCAACAGGGGTATAGCACAGAACTATGTGTCAATGCTATAACATGTGGCCATTCCTTTCAAATTCAAATTCAAATTTTATTTGTCACATACACAGTCATACACAGTACAAAATAATCCAAGATATGATCTTTCTTGATCCATATCTTTCATGTTTCAAAATTACAAGGGCCTTCCTGTCATTGGGGCCCTGGGTAGTCAGTCACACCCACCACTATGACACCCGTGAGGGAAATAAAATTATTTACACACAGGACAGAGGAAATGACAATATGTGCATTAAGTTTGTATCAATATTAATATAATTAAAAAAATCATTGGCTAACAAACTTGATTAAGAGAAAATACAACAAAACACACACAATGTTATGTAAAATGCAGCAGTCATACAGGTGCATTGCGACAAAGAGAGTGGAACAAGACAGAAGAGTAAAGAAGGTAACAAAATGTAAGCTGCGTTCCATTTCGAAGTGTACTTCAGAGCAGGGGCGTAGATTTAGGGTGGACGGAGGGGATGTGTCCCCACCAATATCCTCCGACCATTGAAATGTCCCCACCAATAATTTAATCCACTTTTTTAAAAAAAAGTGAAAGAAATCGTGATGTCAACATTAACCTAGACACGCAGAAAGGGATAAATCATGTTCTCTCCGTGAGTCCTCCCGCCCCCAAAACACATATGAACATTTTGATTGGCTGTGCCTTTCCCTGCTATCACGTGAGAGGCTATGGCTGCGTTCAGATACAAGCAGCGCCAAATGCAGAGGATTTTTTTCCCCCCGTGCAAGAAGATGTGTTGGATGACATACATGTAAAAAACAATAATAAAAAAAACCTTTTTTTTAAGAAAAGTGTAAGTCACTTCAAGTTCGCTAGTGAATTCATCAGAGTAACGACAACAGTTAACGTTAATGCTAGTGGCTTTGACGCACATTCATTATAGCAGGGCAGGCTATAGTCTGTGAATACGGATTTAACACTAATAGCAGATTAAACAGCTAAATGTTAAAGTATAAATATGATCCCTGTCAGTTCTCCTAATTTAATGACGACTATTTATCAGAAATCAGTCTTGTGAAAGAAATTGATATGCTACATACTAATATTGCCATGGCTAGAATTTTGTTGACGGTTCACCAATAGACAATCCACTTCGCACAAATAGTTTTTTTCGCACTGACTTGGCAAACATTAATGATTTGATTCGAGATTTGCACACTAAGACTCAGAAAAGGCTGGAAGACATTCTTCTGACAGGAGAGGTGGATGATATTGTTGATCAGTATCCAGAACTTAACAGGGAGACTCTAAAAGTCCAGCTAGCCATGTTCAAGTCTAAAAACAGTTTCAAATCTAGTACAGAAGTGGCTACTACCATGGGAGGAATGTCAGTGGTCTATTTGATCACATTGAAACCCTGGTCAGGCTGCTTTTAGTTATCCCAGTGTCATCAGCTGAAGCTGAAAGGAGTTTCGGTACTCTCAGAAGACTAAAAACCTGGCTCAGATCAACAATGCTTGATTGAACAATGCTGCTGTATGCCATGTCCACCAGTACAGTCTGGACAATATTGATGTCAGACAAATATGCCAGCGGTTTATTTCTGTTAACGAGAGGCAAAAGCATGTTTTTGGCTCCTTCATATAGGAGCAATAGGCATTGAGCTGTTGTGTGGTACCTATCAGTAGTTCATGTTTAGATGTAATCTACTTTTATATATACTGATGTTTAAGGTGTTTCATTTGCACTATGGCTTAATAAAGAATAGTCTTTATTAAACTATTTTTGTCAGTTATTAAGCATTCCTTTAACATTACACTAATTCTTCATTTAACTTAATAAATTGCCTTTCGAGTGGATTAATATCAATCGAATCATTGCTAGTATTAATGTAAAGTGATTTTGCAGCATATTAAAAAAACATGCATTCCGTGGACGGATTTGGAATGGAGTCATAGGTCCCCACCAATGTCCAGAGCAAATCTACGCCCTTGCTTCAGAGGGTGCTTCCTTCTCCCTGCAGTGTTGCCAACTTAGCGACTTTGTCGCTATATTTAGCGACTTTTCAAATCCCTCTAGCGACAATTTTTTTTAAAAGCGACTAGCGACAAATCTGGCGACTTTTTCTTGTGTTACTGGAGACTTTTGGAGACTCTGATGTGTCTGTACTGACTCTTCTCAATTTGCCACAGCAGACGGCCCCTCCCCCGTCCCAAAGCACTCACAGACAGGGCTGTCCTCTCGCAGGAGCCCCCCCTAGTGTTAACTAGTGTTAGTGTTGAGGAGGGTCTGGAAAAAACAAAAAAATTTGGACTACTCTGTTAAATTGTTAATGTAGATGGTATTTAAAAAATGTTACAATTTTATGGTTAAACTGTTCATGTTTAAAGATTCTAAGTGGATTATAAGATTATAAAGATAAAAAAAACAAGCAAAAAAAAAAAAAAAACAACAGAAAAACAAACAAACAACAACAACAACAAAAAATCCGCCAAAGTGTCTCATTTGGGTCACTTTTGCCGATCCCAAGCCTCCTCGGGTAGGAATTGTGACATTAAAAAAACTAAACTAATAACACTAGCTTTCCTGTTTTTTTATTTAGGCTATTATATATATTAAAAAAATAAAAACAGAGGCCTACCATAAGCATGTATTATTCTTTTTCTATTCTATCATCAGCATTTGCTAAATGCACTGTGTATAAGCTAACTGAGACATGGCATAGCATTTGCATGTCTTTGCTATTTTTGTTGATTTTAATTCCTTTAAATGTCCTCATTTATAAGTCCCTTTGGATAAAAACATCTGCTAAATATGAAAAAAATGGTGATATATATAGTAATATATATTATGTATAAAAACTACGACGGTACGATGGAGCTTTAGTGCCACGTTAAAAATAAAAAAAAATGTAAATCTACAAGAATAAACTCAATGTTATGAGATAAAAGTCGAAATGCTACAAATGGTTTTGTCAGATACAAATACACATTCTTACCATATTTCAAGCTTCAAATAAGTGTCACGTATCTTTTTGAAAGCCATATGACAGAATTGCATTATGCAAATTACGTGATGACGTCATCTAGCGACTTCTACGACAGCCAATAGCTACTTTCCTTACTGACGAGTTGGCAACACTGTCTCCCTGTGGAATGTCGGTTTGGGCGAACTTCACTCGAAAAACCATTTGGAGCACCATGCAAAGTCACCAGTGCAGACGTCACTTCCTCCGTGTGTTACCATGGTAATATATTCTTGTTGCCGTTGCCGAGAAAATTTTACACTATGGATATTAAATATTAAATATATTTGTTGAAACAAAAACTGATACCATTATAAAACATATGCTATGATATGATGTCGACCTTGATAATAATGATAATAAATTTATAAATCCTTTTTTAAGCTCCATTCTTTACACGCTTCGGCGACACGCACTGATTTATTGGGAATTTTTCATTCCCCTTTCCGGTGAAGTAAAGACCCGTTGTTCAGTTGTTCTCTACACCGTTCGCAGTTCTCTGTGGTTTGAAATCACACTTAACATGGCTGAATACCCTGTATACAGTAGTATACTTCGCAAGGGTACTTCAGGCCGATCGGAACGCGCCTGTAGAGATCAGGATCTATACCGTACCAGTTGGTGGCGGTAATGCACAATTTTCTTGTTTGACAACAAAAGAAGAAGAGAAGACGGAGGAAGTTCCGGTAGTACAAACGCGACGATAGTTTGACGATGTCGGCTGCTGCAGGCAAACAGTCTTCTAAAAACCCCACCAAAAGCTCCTCTGGCTCTGGTGGGGGAACTATTGCGAGTGGTCCTGCTCTTCCTTTGGCATCACCACTCATGGGAAAGAAGAAGAAGCCGTTTTTAGGAATGCCAGCGCCTCTCGGTTATGTGCCTGGTCTGGGTAGAGGGTAAGTACACACTAGCTTTATGTTCGCTGTGAATTTGGAACTTGTAATTCCCTGCCTGCAGCCGGTCAAAGCCATTAAAATGCAACTAAATAAATAGACTTCTCACCCCCCCCCCCTTTTTTGAGACAACATAAATATTGGTCTTCGGTCTTACATTTACATTTACATTTAGGCATTTGGCAGACGCTCTTATCCAGAGCGACTTACATTTTTATCTTTACACTTACATCATCTGAGCAGTTGAGGGTTAAGGGCCTTGCTCAAGGGCACAACAGTGGCAACTTGGTGGTTGTGGGGTTTGAACCTGGGATCTTCCGAACTGTAGTCCAATGCCTTATCCACTGAGCTACCCCTGGCCCCTCAACTACCACCCCTTCCCCGTTTACGGAGTGACGTTAATCCATGCTCTCTACTTTGAACTAGGGCTGCACGGTTTGATTAAAAATAAATAAATCTTACGACACAACTTGTGATTGTGATTTAAACAGTGTTATTTAATTATGAAATGTTAAATATATTGCACTATACTGTACCATGCACTAACATCCAATTTATAATTTTGTACGTTTATCTAGGCAAGCACCAAATAATTAGACAAGTTATCAAGTATATTTATTAACTGAAAATGATATTAATGTCTTTTCTAAATATATATAATATACACACACACATCTTTGATATACTCAACATAACTTCCCAACTATGTGTCTATAACCTGTAATAAATTGCAGCCTTTTAAATGCCGTATAAATGAGCCTTTAAAGGCCCATGTTGTGATTTAGATTTTTATGTGGGTGATTGTGCAGCGCTGCATTTAACCTATGGGTGTATACATCTTTTAGATGCCTATATAACTATATCCTGAATAACAATTTACAAGTTTCGATATATTTAAACAATACTTCCAAATGTCGGAAACATCGGAATCAGCAGGTCAAACCAGCCAATATATATGCAATCATTCATTAAGTAGCCCACTGCTGTTTTTTTTTTTTTTTTTGTCTTCTTCAGAGCCACAGGGTTTACCACGCGATCTGATATTGGTCCTGCTCGAGATGCAAATGATCCAGTGGACGACAGGCATGCACCTCCTGGGAAGAGGACAGTGGGTGATCAAATGAAGAAGACCAGCCAAGATGATGATGATGAAGACCTGAATGACACCAACTATGATGAGGTAGCTAGTTACTCTTTACTATTTCTGCAACAAAGTAACAGTACATAGACTATATAAGTCTGTTTAATGAAGGTCTCTTCTACCAGCTTTATCATAACAGAATTGATTGAAAACCTAAATGTAACCAGTCATAAACTCTGTTAACACTTTATTAGGAACACAATACTAATACAGGGTCTGAGTACTGGGTAGGGCTTTCATTCACTCATAAACAGTTATGCTGCTCAAGGACAATGGGACAGTTTATCTTTAATTGTCACATTGTCCTCCTAGCCCATGCATTTTGGCAGAGCTTTCCAGAACTAGGAAAAGCATATATGTGCACTTATATATTAGGGCTGAAACAATTCCTCGAGTAATTCGATTACAAAAAATGATCGAGGCAAAATCTTCTGCCTCAAAGTTGCTTTTAATTAATTTTAAAAGCTTGCGTTATGTTTTTGCGCAATTATTTGTTTGGCGTGACACAGCACGCTTCCGAATGCAAGCTGCCAGTAAACACAGACGAAGAAGAAGCGCTTACGTTACCCAAAAAAGCCGAAGGTGACGCAAACAGTAATGGGTGTGTTATACGCTAAAATGCCCCCCTGCCACAGATTGCCCCCCTACATAATCTCTATCAAATATATTAGGACACCACAATAAAAAATTCATATTATTAATATCCCTAACCCTAGGCACGTGACAAATTAATACATGAAAATTAAGGCATGTAACACAAATTCTCATATAATGTTTATTTTGTGGAACATTTATTTTGCAGGGGTTTGTCATGTAACACAAAAATGTTTATGCTAAATATACATTGTTTATTATGAAAAATTACACAAAATGATTTTCATCATGAAATAAGCAATGTGTAGAAAGAAAATATAATTTATATATTTATAATTTTTATATTGTGTATTTTATAATTAAATTTGTTTGGTGCAAATTGTGTTTTGTAAATCATAAACCTATGAATTTATGTTCTAATATAATATTTGATAGAGTTTATGTAGGGGGCTGCAATCCGTGGCAGGGAGGCATTTTAGCACATAACAGTGTGCCTTAGTTTTTTTTTGATGCTTAGTCATTTGAAATACCTTTTTTTAGTTTTTGTATCTGAGAAAAGATACATAATTATGTATGGCACTGTAATGCACTTAATTCATCTCAGTCAACTTTAAGCTATTCCTTGTATTGTGAATAATGACTGTTTATTTTCGATAAAATGCTGTATTTTAAAATTGAAACATTTTCTGATTACTCGATTAATTGATTGAATTTTTGGTAGAATACTCGATAACTAAAATATTCGATAGCTACAGCCCTATTCAGCAAAAAAAGGAACGTCCTCTGACTTTCAACTGTTTTTACTTTCAGTAAACTTAATGTGTAAATATTTGTATGAACACTAAAAGAGTCAACACCAGAAGACATAAACTAAAAATGTTTCACAATGTGTCCCTGAATGAAGGGAGGCTCAAAATCAAAAGTACCAGTCAGTATCTGGTGTGGCCACCAGCTGCCTAAAGTACTGCAGTGCATCTTCTCTTCATGGACTGTCTATTGTGGACAGTCTGAGCACTGATGCCTACTTTCTATAAGCTGTTAAGGTCTTAACGTCCATTCCACAGGTGCATGTTAATTAATTGATTATGGCTAATTGAACATGCATGGAAAACATTGTTTAAACCCTTTACAATGAAGATTTAAGTTATTTGGATTTTTACAACGTTATTGTTAAAATACACAGTCCTGAAAAAGGGACGTTTCTTTTTTTGCTGTGTGTATATATATAGATAGATAGATAGATAGAGATAGGTGTGTGTGCATGCGCATATATATATATATATAATGCATGCATGCACACACGCACTCATAAATTTTGTTGGGTATTAACCACTGCATACAAAACACGCCATGAGACCTGATGTTTCGAAGCAGCAGTCCTCCAGTTTGTGTCATTATCAAAGCTGCTCAGAACCATTACTTGCTCCTAACAAATTAACTTTCAGAATTGACTGTAACAAGATAATTAATGCTATTAACAACTGTGATTTATGTGCATACTGCAGGAATAGGGACAAACTATAATCCTAGAGACAAGCAAGTAATAATTACCCAAGTAAATAAAAATAATAATTTTCCACTATAAAGCTAGTTAATCTATATCAATAACAATTGCCTGTCTATCCTTTGATGTGTTCAGAATAAAAACTTGTTATATTTAATTTGCCATAGTTTAATGGCTATGCTGGTAGCCTATTCTCAAGTGGGCCTTATGAGAAGGATGATGAAGAAGCAGATGCCATTTATGCAGCACTGGACAAGCGGATGGATGAGAGACGGAAGGAAAGGAGGTCAGATCTTTTTCTTTTTTTTCTTTTTTTTTTTATAAGACAAACTATGGTTAGCCAGGCTTGTTACATGGATTTTTTTAAATTTCCTTTAAACAAGTTGCATATGTTTTTTTAACGTTATATTTGCTTTTGCATAGGGAGTTACGAGAAAAGGAAGAGATAGAGAAGTATCGTATGGAGAGGCCCAAGATCCAACAGCAGTTCTCAGACTTGAAGGTAATTACTTTTATTTTCTGGATTTTCTTTTGGTCTCTAAACACGCACACACACACACACACACGCACATATATATAATATACTTAGATATAAATATATACTTATATAAGAGAGAGGGAGAGAGTAACAGGTTTGACCCTTTTTTTGCACGGGCAGCACCATAAAGCACGGACAGGAGGCGAGGTCTTACGAAAAAAAGGGTAATTTATTTAGGAGTAATGGGGAAGGAAAGGGTTAAAGGAGGGAGGATGGAAACAAAGGGGAGGACGGCTTCTGCACGCCCCTCATGACGGCGCTTCTCCTGCTGTCGATAGCCGGCCTGGCCCTTCCCAGCTCTCCGTAGGTGCGGCCTCAGACGGGAGTCCTCGCTGACGTCCGTCAGCTGGGCAGCTTTCCCAACTGGGATAGGGGCTTGAGTCCTCCTCGTGGCCTTGTCTTCATTGGCGGCGGGCTCAGTGTGGGAGTGAAGGTGCTGCAGGAGCTTTCGCAGTTCATTCCCGTGCTGTCTTCACCGCGGAGATCAAAGGGGGGAATTCCAGTGTCCTTTTTAAAATCCCTGGTGTGCGTCACATCGCCCTGCTTGCACTCTCTCGTTCCTTACCGTACTTCCCGGACTAAACTCCGCACATTGCTTTTATAATGGGGAGCAAGCCCTGAGATCCTATTAACGTTAATCATCGCCAGCCACCCCGAATAGGCGACTCCGTCCCTTTGCATATCTGCGGAAGGGAGTGCCACCTGTCTAGGGAGACTACAGAGTATATAAATACACTCAACAAAAATATAAACGCAACACCTTTGTTTCTGCTCCGATTTTTCATGAGATGGACTTAAAGATCTAAAATTCATTCCAGATACACAATATTACCATTTCTCTCAAACATTGTTCGTAAATCAGTCTAAATGTGTGATAGTAAGCACTTCTGCTTTGCCGAGATAATCCATCCCACCTCACAGGTGTGCCACATCAAGATGCTGATCCGACATCATGAGTAGTGCACAGGTGTACCTTATACTGCCCACAATAAAAGGTCACCCTGGAATGTGCAGTTTTTTGCTTTATTGGGGGTCTGGGGACTCAGAACCAGTTAGTATCTGGTGTGACCACCATTTGCTTCATGCAGTGCAACACATCTTCGCATAGAGTTTATCAGATTGTCAATTGTGGCCTGTGAAATGTTCTTTGTCCATAACAGATGCCTGCCCATACCATAACCCCACCACCACCATGGGCCACTCGATCCACAACATTGACATTAGCAAAGCGCTCACCCACACGACGCCCCACACGACGCCACACACGCCATCTGCCCTGAACAATGTAAACCGAGATTTATCCATGAAGAGAACATCTCTCCAACGTGCCAGACACCATCGAATGAGAGCATTTGCCCACTCAAGTCTGTTACGGCGACGAGCTGGAGTCAGGTCAAGACCCCGATGAGGACGACGAGCATGCAGTTGAGCTTTCCTGAGACGGTTTCTGACAGTTTGTGCAGAAATTGTTTGGTTATGCAAACCAATTGTTTCAGCAGCTGTCTGAGTGGCTGGTCTCAGACGATCTTGGAGGTGAACCTGCTGGATGTGGAGGTCCTGGGCTGGTGTGGTTACACGTGGTCTGCACGAGCAGCAAATCTGGTTGACATTCCTGCTGTCAGCATGCCAATTGCACGCTCCCTCAATGCTTGTGGCATTTTGCTGTGAGACAAAACTGCACATTCCAGGGTGGCCTTTTATTTCGGGCAGTATAAGGTACACCTGTGCACTAGTCATGATGTCAGATCGGCATCTTGATGTGGCACACCTGTGAGGTGGGATGGATTATCTCAGCAAAGCAGAAGTGCTCACTATCACACATTTAGACTGATTTGTGAACAATGTTTGGAAGAAATGGTAATATTGTGTATCTGGAATGAATTTTAGATCTTTAAGTCCATCTCATGAAAAATCGGAGCAGAAACAAAGGTGTTGCGTTTATATAAATTTTTTTATTGCATCACTCGGGTAATATATATTGAGTATTCTAAAGCAACATATGCTTAAAAATAATTAAAGATTTAATATTCTTGATTTGTGTAGAGGAAGCTAGCAGAGGTGTCAGAAGAAGAGTGGTTGAGTATTCCAGATGTGGGTGATGCCAGAAACAAGAGACAAAGAAACCCACGTTATGAGAAACTTACCCCAGTTCCCGACAGTTTCTTTGCTAAACATCTACAGACTGGAGATAACCACACTACTGTTGACCCTCGACAAGGGGTAATGTACATTAAAACATTTTTAATATATTCATAATTTTATTTAGTTATCTGTTCTATTATATAATGCATTAGATCAAATTATTCAAATGTAATGGGTAGAAAGAATGTTTTTAGGTGTATTGATGTTTAACTCTCCAGAAATGTACTTCTGTAAGTCATTGAGACCTCAATTTCACTTCTCGTAAGTGAAATTGATGTCACTGCTACAAAAACAGTGGTACATGGAGGTTAGTAAACAATCTCAAAACTTAAACTCAAAATATGATCAAATCTTGTAAAGTTATTATTGTTTCATTGAAAATTTTGATTAAAAAAAAGAAATCTAAGCTTCTGAATCTAAACGTCTCTTGATCCAATTATAATGCAGAGCTCTATCATTTTATTTCAGTTTTTTCCTTTATATTTTGTGCGATTAATACTGGTAGAAATTAATAGAAAATATAAATTACTATATAATTAACAACTTTTTTTTGCATTTATAATTGTATTGTGTGCTGTTTTACACAGCAGTTTGGTGGTTTGAACACACCTTTCCCTGGCGGCTTAAACACACCATATCCAGGGGGCATGACGCCAGGGGCTGGAGAGCTGGACATGAGAAAGATCGGCCAGGCCAGAAACACCCTAATGGACATGAGGCTCAGTCAGGTACAGTGGGAGTTGGAGCAAACAAAATGTGCTGTCAAAGAATCAACCTTTCACAATAATGTTTTGAGCCATGAGTGAACTGTGGAATATCACATTTGGGAGGCTGCAGTTTATATGAAACACACTCCTATGCCTAGAATACAGTTTAGGGATGGACAAATTTCTCAGGCATCCAGGACAAACAGATGTGACTGGCCTATTAATTTTAGTCATAGATGGCCGGATGCAGGGGTGGACAACACTGATTAACTTTTTACGGTGTTTTCACTTTAGGAACCCAGGATTGTTTGAAAACACTTGACCCTTAACTCTGGTTTACTTTACCCAGTGAGAATACAAGCATTCCTGAAAGGGTGGTCTCAAGCATGGCACGGCATTCTCAGATATAATTGGATATAAAAGCCAGTCATGCCTCAGACGTGGGTCCTCATGACCACCTTTTGACGTCTGGGCGGTTTACCTCGACTGGGAACAGAGGCCTTAACAACAAATCCTCATCCAGCCCCATCTTAACAGACAGAAGGGGAGGCCACCTACGTAGGGAGACTTCGGAGTGAGTGAGGGGTGAAAAAGATTTGGGCGCATGCTTATTTCTGGTGTTCTCCAGCATATGCCCAGCCTCACAAATTTTTGTTTTGAGAACTGAAATTTTGCTGTTCTAAGCTTGTATGCATCATTGGAAAGCCAAGTGAAGCACGTTTAAGCTTCTTTTTTTGTGTTTTGTGTTTTTTTTTTTTTTTTTTTTTTTGGCCCCCCCCCAAAAAAAATTTTAGCAAAGACCGTAGCAAGAAGAAAAGGGAGCCACTTTCGGTTTTGTTTTTAAAGTAACTGGTACCAAGAGAAATCAGAAATTAAGTGCGGTTTAATGTCTATATATTTTACATTCTGCTTCATTATGCAAAAATATGATTATTTAAAATTGGTAGTATTTCTAATATTTCTGGGCATCTGAAACAGATTATCTGCATTTGCATAATTTATATAATTTTGCCTTAGGAACTACGGAGCGGATTAAATATGTATGCCGAGGTGCCCCTGTGTGTGTATATATATATATATATATATATATATATATATATATATATATATGTATGTGTGTGTGTGTGTGTGTATACACTACCGTTCAGAAGTTTGGGGTCACTTGCAAATTTCTTTGTTTTTTTTTGTGATTTATTTTATACATTCTACAACAATACTGTCAAAACTATATAAAATAACAAATATGGAATTAGGTAATTACGTAACAACAAAAAAACAACAACAGTTAGTTGTTATTTAAAGACACAGAGGTCAGCCTTTCTGTAATAATTCTTGCAAGAACAGTATTGTCAAGTGCATTTGCAAAATCCGTCAAGCACCATAATAAAACTGGCTCTCATAAAGGCCATCCCAGGAGGGTGATGATAAAACCGCAGACGAGAAGTTCATTTGGAGTTATCAGCCCGAAAAATGACCAACTAACAGCACCTTAGTTTATAGGCGTTATGAAGTCTTTACAGAGCGTAAGTAGCAGACACATCTCAATATCAACTGTTCAAAGGAGATTAATGCTTTACAATGTAGAAAGAAAAAAAATCAGGAACGATCATGGGGTTAAAAAGTGACTCCAAACTTTTGAACGTGTGTGTATATTTATGTGTGTATATGTATGTGTGTATATGTATGTATGTATATGTATGTGTGTGTGTATATATATATATATATATATATATATATATATATATATATATATATATATACATACATACATACATTCTGGTGTACAAATAGTAAAGAGCAACCACCATAGGGTGAAGTTTAGGGGGCTACTGTTTTACTGACCTACAGTCTCTCTACAGCAAGCGATGCTATCAAAATTTCAATTGTAATTTATTTACTTATGTTTAAGTTCATTCATTTAATTGGTAATGTGGAAGAGGTAGTAGGCTTTTATTATACATTCACTTACAGTAGTTGAAACCATCCTATATATGGGGGGAATAGGACTAAATTTATCATTGCTTGTGCAGGTTTCTGACTCGGTGAGCGGGCAGACCGTGGTGGACCCTAAAGGCTATTTAACCGATCTCAACTCCATGATCCCAACTCATGGTGGTGATATTAGGTAATTTACTTGGGCTTACGTTTATGCAGATTATCAATTTACAGTTTTGATTATGTGAATGAGCATATTCTCTAAAGTATCTAATTTTCTTGGCTTTTATGATTGGCATGTTTTTGTTTTGTGTTTTTATGCAGCGACATTAAGAAAGCACGTCTATTGTTGAAGTCAGTGAGGGAGACGAATCCTCACCACCCTCCTGCCTGGATTGCCTCAGCACGTCTAGAGGAGGTAACTGGAAAATTGCAGGTGGCCAGGAACCTCATCATGAAGGGAACTGAAATGTGTCCTAAGGTAAGCTAAACTGCTGTTTCGTGTGTAGCCACATACACAGATTTAATCAAATCCAAGCTAAATAATTGATTCAGTAACCCATCAGAAAATTACAGGAGCTCATGCTTCTGTGATATAATTATTAAATAAAAAAATATATTAATTTCTCTCTTTTAAAGAACTTCTCTGACAAGATGCTCATAACTGTCCTGGGCTGTTACTGTTAACATTGTTCATATTGGTCATGGTCCAGATTTTGTTTCAGACTGGTCAAATTATTTGCTTGCATGAATAATAATAAAAAAATTTTAATTGACAAAAGATGTAACAAATGTGTAATGGTAAAATGAAAAGCGTTTTCACAAGCATAAAGTGGCAGGAACACTCAGGAATGAGACTAGAAAAAGTTTGGACTGATGAGTTCATTTACTGTAAACTAAGTGAAGAGCTGTTTGTCCACTTCCTTTTTTTTAATGTCATCACACTTAAATAATTCAGCTCAATTAAATTTTAATATTGCACAAAGATAACATGAGTAAATCCATACTGCAGTTTTCAAATGATTGTGTTTATTAAGGGAATAAAGCTGTCCAAACCTGCCTGGCCTCATGTAAAAAATTAATTGCCTCCTTTGCTTGCAACAACTGCAATTGTGCATTAAAGGTCAAAGACATCCCATTTTTAATTAAATGTTAATATGATCTTTAGGGTCCTAATGAAAAGTTTGTATTATACGTTAATTAAAAATTCAAAAGGATTGTGTAAAAAAGACACTACTTTTACCTGGTAAAAACTAGCTCTGTTCTCAGCAACCTGTTTTAGTACATGCTAATTTTAGATGCTCATGACCTCTGCTGAGCCCGCCCCAGTTCTGTGGTGCGTGTCTTCACAACACACGTGGGGTATAGCCACGGAAGTGTAGTCCAGTGCGGGCAATGCTTTGGACTGCATTACCCACAAAGCATTGCCCACAACGCAGTGCTTTGTGGGTAATGCAGTCCAAACTGGAAAACGCTGAAATATAGAGCCTGAGCCTGTTTTCTTCAGTCGTTTTTGGTTTGATTTAAGTACGGAACCTACGCGGAAGGTTGTAATATCGCATGACAACGCAGAAATTAAAAGAATGGACGTGCATCGACTCGATTTGTCTTTCTCATTACCACATGGGCATGAATTAACGGGCTGTTACGCTGCCGCGAGCAACAACATAAAGCGGAGAAGCTTACTGAGAGTGATACGGACGCGATGTGTTTACTGATGTGTTTACATGACTTCTTAATCTTCGACAGACATCGTTATAAACCATCTAACGTAACAAAGGTAAGCATAATATAGTTTTCCGACTACCCACACAGTTTGCAACTAGACTATGACCTTAATGCATTGTTTATTATAAACGGGCGATTAGGGAGTATATAGAGACGGATGTACATAGAGAAGAAGCCATAACCATGTTCTATGAGAGTATAAGTTAACTTACACTCTGCATTCATCGTGATTATTAGTAAAGGCGATCTGCAAAGAGTCATAGTAAAAGGAATTACACTCACCGAGCCTGGTGAAGATGAAGCAGGAACACGAAGCGTTAGTACAGATCCATTTTTAGGAGCAGCTTCCTAGTAAAACCTGCTTTATATTGACCCACGTTTATAAAGCAGTCTGGTGAAAAATGACTATCGCAAACATGAACACATTTAGGTAAATTGGCGGGGACGTTAGCTTCAAAAACTAAATTCAGCCACTGCGTCCTCAGTGGCTCAGATACCTAACCCTAGGTAGGTACCCTAGGTCACTAACCCTATGTAGTGAATGACGACTGCTGTGTTCGCTATTACACCCAACAACTGTACACAACACTCGCTTAGGCGCCATTTTGCTCCAGCGGCGAAAAACAATAGCCGACAGCTTCTTCTTACTTGGGGCGGGTCTTTGCTAAAACACCAGTGTCAATCAACTAGTGTAGGAGAGGCCTCTGTCGGTATGGCGTCACACGGCAAGGCATTTGCGATTGGCCTGATTTCAGAAGGGGCATGTTATTGTAATAAATGAAAAGAAAACCACTGGGCTGCTCTTTATCATCGTAGAGTGGTTGTGTACGCACTCTCGTAACACACAGTTCAGTCCAAACAGCTTAAAAAAGTGCATGTAGGCCTGTATGACCCCTTTAATGCCTACTGGCATCTGTCCTTCACATCGCTGTGGAGGAATTTTGCTGCAATTACTTTTCCATTTTTCAGGATTGAAATTCCCCAGATTACCTTTTTGTAATATCAAAATTTCTTAAATGATATAAATAATGTAAGGGTAATAAAAAAAAAATTAAAAAACAGGAAGAGGTCTGTGTATGTCTGCATAAATGTGGGTGTATATTACAAATGCGACTGAATTCTTGTAAACAGTGATAATGCAAAAGGCTGAATTTTTGCTCTAAACATGCATTATTTGACAAAGCAGGATGATATTCTTGATTTACTTTTTTTTTTTTTGTTCCCATGGCGTACACATCTCACCACCAAGGGGTGATGAATTTCTTGTGTACTTTTAAGTGACTTGTTTTGGTACATGTACAATGTTCTCTGTGTGAAAAAAGAACTATTGGGAAACCTTTATAAGTTTGTAATCATAAGTGATTTGGACCAAAGCAAATAAACTAAGGTGTGAAAAGCACCCTGTCAAAGTTAAGAGCAAGAAACTATCGCCGCCTGGATGCACAGTTCCAAAGTTGCTTAATTTCGTATGTGGGAAAATTCATGAAAGTGGTGACTAGGTATTCCCTTGCAGTTATCAGTGATTCATTGCTTTTATAACTACAATTAGTTAATCAGGGTTGAAAAACTGTAAGGATAATATTAACAATTGTTTGTTTGTTTATTTATTTATTTATTTATTTATTTATTTATTTTTATGTGTAGAGTGAGGATGTGTGGCTGGAGGCTGCACGTCTGCAGCCGGGAGACACTGCAAAGGCTGTAGTTGCTCAGGCTGTACGTCACCTCCCCCAGTCTGTGCGCATCTATATTCGAGCAGCTGAACTTGAGACAGACATCAGAGCTAAGAAACGAGTCCTGCGCAAAGGTTGGTGATTAAGTCGCTCTTATTAAAGGAGAATTTGCTTATTTTTCTCGACAGCTTTAAAATATATTTTTTTGAAATAATACTAAAAGGCCTCCGCGTGGTGCAGTGGTAAAGTGCTCGCCCTATCATCCAGGTTACCTCTCACAGACGGAGGTCTAGAGAGAGCTGATTGGCCGAGCTCTCTCAGAGGGGAGGGATGAGAGGTACTTTGTGCTCCCACATTAATCACGGCTCAACCCCACAATAAGGGTAGTCTGTGAGCTCGCGCGCGCGGAAGGAGCGGCTAGCGCTATCCTCCGAGTGTGTTACTCCACCCCTAACGATGCGTGAGCGAGCAGTTCGAAAGATGCGGTTGGCTGGCGTCACGCGGTTCGGAGGAAAAACGTGATAGTCTTCGGCCCTCCCGGCTAAATGGTAGTAGTAGCCTTAATGTGGGAGCCCCTAGTGACGGGGAGGAATTGGCCATGACTAAATTACGGAGAAAATCCCCCAAAAAAAGAAAATACTAAAACAATTATCTCCTGGTTTCCCTAGATTCCTTGTTCTGTCTTCTATTTGATATACTATGCTGTTATGAAGCACAGTAAAAGATCTCAAAAAGCAATGCATCAAGCAGCGATGTAATGAAATTCAGGAACGGATGTGAAACAAAGTAATGAACACGTATCGTTGTTGTATGAGGCGCCGTATAGATCTTAAATCAAACTTGACTCATTTACACGAACAGGAAAATACAGATATATGAAACAGTCACACATACATGTATACTACTAAGTGCTTAAACAAATGTATATGAAATGCATACACATACACTTATGAGACGTGCACTAACACACAAACTCTTCCTGCACACACATCTGTGAGACACGCTCAAACTCCCGAGAAAAATATAAGCACGAAATCTGTGGCTAATATGTTGAATCCTATAACAAAAACAATCATCCACAGAAGGATAAAATTTGGAATAATGGTGAATCTTTCCAGGAGTAGCCGGCCCACCAACATTTTTTTCGAAGAGTGCATTGGTGATTCATCCAATAGCTCATAAAAGAACCCAGAACAGCTTCTAAAGAACTGCAAGCCTTCCTTGCCTTAGTTAAGGTCAGTTTTCGTGATTCAACAGTAAGAAAGAGATTGGGCAAAAATGGCATCTTTTGAAAGAGTTCCAAGGTGCAAGCAACTGCAGACCAAAAAAAGAACTCAAAGGCTTGTATTACGTTTGCTGAAAACCATCTTGATTATCCCTCATATTTTTTGTGAGGGATAATCGGAAGGAGTGTGTACCTTTACAACAGCATTTCATAAAAAGACTTCTGCAAATTCTGTGAAGGTACATTATTTCCCCAATGCAGTGAGGATGTCACAATCCAAATATGCAAAGAAAATGTCAGCATGTCTGTCTAGCAGCCACACCTTTTTGTGCCAAGGTTTAGGCAGCTAATTGAATGCAGGCAGTGGCATTTCTCAGACTAGGGGCCTGTCCACACGGAGACCCGTTTCGCTGTATACGTATAAATTTTTTATCGTATTGGCGTTTCGTCCACATGGATCCGGCGTTTTAGGAGACTGAAACCGCTATTTTTTGAAACCGGGTCCCAAAGTGGATAAATCTGAAAACGACACCCTTGCGTCTTCGTGTGTACGGCCAATCCGTATGTTTTGTGAAACGATGATGTCATCACATCACGTGTCGGCTGCGTCACAGGTAACAGCAACAACAATAATGGCGGACTACATGATTGTGTTCGTGTTGCTACAAAGCTTGCTAGCTTTATTACAGCAAAATCTATTGCTTCTATGCAACTGTTATGAGCAACAAGCGATAATGGACAACACCATCTTGGTTCATATACAGCGCGCAAGGTGCTTCTTCTCCGTGTATAGTGTATCTCTATGGCAGAAATACAGCGCCCTATACTGGTCTGGCATATATACTACACCGTTTTCAGTGGTTTCGTGTGTACGCAATTTTTTTTTATAACGAGGGAAAAAAAATGATCGTATAGGGAACGCACCGGCTTCGTGTGGACAGGCCCTAGGCTTCTATGTATTTTGACTGTCCTGAGGTCGTTCACAGGTCTGCATATCTTTTGCATGGTCAATTGTGCTATTTTAAATGAAGACGGTGAAGATGTTTTCTTCATCCTTGAAGGATTGAAAGCACCTATTGTCCATTGTTTTTTTTCTTTAAGGTCAGTTTGTTTTATCTAACTAAGGCAAAAAAAATTATCCTAAAACAACTGTAAACCTTTTAATGTTAACAGTTATTGCACAAGCAAGAATTATAAGCAGTGCCAGTTATTTTCTTTTTTTTTTGTTCGAGGTGCTTGTTTTATGAATAATATAGAGCTACCACTTACACTACAGTACAACTCATCTTGAATTCCAAATTGCTTTTACGTCAGTGATTAATGCTGGATTAAGATACTGGGAATTTAATTACATTTTTTAAATTTTTTATGGAGATTTGTTTCGTTTGTGAATGTAATGTTTAATTGTGTTTGTAAATCCTTCACTGCAGCTCTGGAGAATGTATCTAAATCAGTGCGCCTGTGGAAGACAGCTGTTGAACTAGAGGAGCCAGAGGATGCCAGAATTATGCTAAGCCGAGCTGTGGAATGCTGCCCAACCAGTGTAGAGGTACTATTTTCAACCTGATGTTTGTCCAATAATGTACAGTGAAACCTCGGATTACGAGTAACACGGTTTACGAGTGTTCCGCAAGACGAGCAAAGATTTTTAATACATCTTGACTTGGGAGGGGGGGGACGAGCATTGTCTTGGTTTTTACGAGCACTAAGTATCATGTATTACGCATGCGCTTCTTAATTTGATGCCAAGCGTCACGTGATCCCAACTGAGCCAACGTTTTTTTTTTGTTTTTTTTTTTCTCTCTTGCGCTGCGGGTAATCATCTCCTCATCACCTGCTGGGTCTTAGTGCTCGTCTCTTACTGGTATAATCAACATCCGTGTGTGTGTTTTTCTTTCTTTTGCGCCGCAGAGTGTGTGTGTTGTGTGTGCGCGCGCATAATTTGACACCGCGCCGGTTCGCACACTGTATCTCTCTTACTCTCCCTCCCTCTCTCTCGTCGTTAGTGTGTGTCAGTGTTTGAGTGTGTGTGTTGTGTGTGCGCGCGTAATTTGACACCGCGCCGGTTCGCACACTGTATCTCTCTTACTCTCCCTCCCTCTCTCTCGTCGTTAGTGTGTGTCAGTGTTTGAGTGTGTGTGTTATGTGTGCGCGCGCGTAATTTAAAACTGTGCTGGTTCACTCTCTCTCTCGCCTTGTGTGTGCAAGACAGAGAGGGGGTGCTTCACTCACACGCAACCGGCATGGTGTCAAATTACGCGCGCGCACAACACACACTCAGCAGCGCAGGAGAGAGAAAAAACACACACACACACACACACAGCACCTGTGTCCATAGATGGAAACACTTACAGTAGGTGGACAACCAGAATGCCTATTACCATCGCACTCACCGCCGTCGGAAAACGGCAGCAGCCAAAATAAATCAGTTGCATTTTAAAGTCATTCGTGAAATCACCGCCAGGTGGCGCAAAGTGACATTATTTACTCTACGCAGTTTAAAATATAATTAAGTCAATAAAAAAGTCTTAACAATATGTTGTATAGAAGAAATACTACAGTGATTGTAATTTCCACATCTGTGAACTTTATACAACAAAAATGAAAAATGTGAACCAGATATATTGATATTTATTGTATAATAATGAGTCAAAAAAACAAACATTGGTTAAATGTTGTTTTGACAGACGATCAAGTTCACTGGCTGATAATTTTATTTGTACGAAGAATGAACTGTTATATCTCTGTTTGTAACTGTTTATTGTTATGTTAAAAAATAAATTCAAAAATACATCAAACTTTAAATATAGAAATAACTGGTAAAATAGACTTTCAGATTAAAACATTACAATAACTCAAAAAAGACGCACTAAAAATGCCGTGTTGTTCCCGTAAACACATCGTTGGGTGGTTTATGCTGGGTCAAAATTCTGGGTTATTTCGGGTACTTTAAACACATTGTTGTGTTGCTCATGTTGGGTCATGTCAATGGGATGTAGTTTACAAATGAACACCTGGTTGGGTTATTTTGACCCAACAACTGGTTTATTCTTTATTCTCTGGTTTCTCCAAACGTCAGCCTGCAAAATCTTTGAAATATTATTGTTATTGTGTCACAGGTGTAGTTTTCGGAAATTTGAGCTTCAGTAGGCTACATCCCCCAGTTCTCTGGGCATAACACCGGTCCAACGCAGCCTTGTAAAGAATTTCTAAACGTGGGCTATTGTTCTTTACTTACAATATTTGTTAATTTAATTTGGTGGCAGTGGGCAGAACGGAGCACGCGAAGGCAGCCCCGCCTGCACGGACAAGAGCGCAAGGATCAAAGCGCGGACTTCCAGTTTAAAGTCCCTGGACCGCGTCACATCGCCCCGCTCGCATGCCACTCTGTCCTGCTCCACCGCATCACGTACTTCCCGGACTCAACTCCGCGCCTTGCCTTTATAATGCGGAGCCTGAGATCTTAACGTTAATTATCGCCAGCCGGCCCGAATACATACCTGCCGCCTATCTAGGGAGCCTACGGAGTGAGCGAGAAGCGATAGTATATTTGGGCGCACGTCCTTCATAGGCGCACGCCGTGACATATCGTGATCCACGTCTTTAACTTCGTAATCTAATCAGTGCTCAGCTGCAGGCATAAGGTAAAAAAAAAATGCGTTGGGGGAAAAACAGCAAGGAGATTCACTCTAACCATTTTAATAATTCACGTATACACAGAGTTTCGGTTCATTTTCTGACACGCTAAACGTGGGCCATTGTTGTTTATCTCCTCCTCTCGCACGCATAAAGTTTTCACGAGCGCAAAGGAATTTTGTTGTAATATTTAATAATATCTATGCCGTTTAATCAGGGGCTCTTATTCCTATTTGTCCTGGGATGTTAGTGTTACTGTGTGTGCTTAACAATGGCAGGCAACGTTCAAATGCAATTTATTCACCCTCCCCAGGTGTGAATCAGCTGTTCTCACCTATACATTCAGATAAATGAAATGCACCCCTCCCCATTTTAAGACCTGGATTTTAAAGACCTGCAGTAATTCAGGCCTCTTTTTAAATTTCTGCAAATTTTATCTTCTGGATTTTAGATTCTAAAATTGACATTATTACTGTTTTACTGGAATAGAAGAAATGGAGATTTTCTTTATCATAACATAAATTGTATTGGTTGTAATCACTCTATACACAATCATTTTCGTCATTGTGAGCGCACCTAAATAAAATTAGAGTCTTATAAAGGCTATGTAGCTTATATAGTTTTACTATATCGTTTTTGCACATTAATCTGACAATGTATTAATTTTATGGTCATTTATTTTCATTTATTTCAGTTAATAAATCTACTACAAATTTAAAGAACACAAAATATAAGATGACACAAGATCCTACACGTGTAGCTTTTCTAATTACACATAAAATCTAAAGGCTCAGTGTGTTAACGTTTACGTTGCTTAAATTCAATCCTAAAAATATTTTTAAAATAATTGTAATTATAAATTTGTACTGTAATGTTACTGTAATTATGAATTTGTTTAATTACAATGGTTCACTTGATTTTATCTGCAACTACATGCGACTATAGCCGAGCTGCGACTCATTAATCCTGGAGAGAACGAACTAAGGCCTGAGGAGTCAGTCTGTAGTTATATAGCGCCACTCAGCGGTAAAAAGCCAGCAAACGCACAAACCCAAATGCAGTTGCCGTGCGCGGTGACGGTAAAAGTCGCAGACTGCCTGGCCAACTACTGTATCTGTCGGGATTTATTTTTACTTTTTTTTAGGGTAGCGTGCAGGTTAATTTGTTTTATTTTTACTTTATATTTTGTGTTAATTTTTATGTATTTATTTTTTTGGGCTGTGGAACGAATCATTTTAATTTCCATTATTTCTTATGGGAAAATGTGATTTGATGTACGAGCCAGCTTTCGGAACAGATTAGGCTCGTAATCTGAGGTTCCACTGTCTTTTGCATCTCTCCAACATATCCTTTCCTTGTGGTCTTAGCTCTGGCTTGCCTTGGCCCGGTTGGAGACATATGAGAATGCAAGGCGTGTTCTGAACAAGGCACGTGAAAATATTCCCACTGATCGGCATATCTGGATCACGGCAGCCAAGCTGGAAGAGGCCAATGGCAACACCCAGATGGTAGAGAAGATCATTGACAGAGCAATCACCTCACTGAGGGCAAATGGTGTTGAGATCAACCGTGAGCAGTGGATTCAGGTCAGCTGTTTATGCTTACAAAGCGTCAACACGAAGCTAATGTAGTCTGCTTTTTTTTTTTTTTAACTTGCCATCTTAAAATATTTAATTCCTGTAATATATGACAGCATATACAAGATGTCTTCTGCTTTTTTTTTTTTTTGCATTTCATTGCTTACTTTTTTAATTAGGGTAATGTGACTGCCATTGTAAAAGTTCAAGGTTAATTTTGAGGTATGTTTAGTCCAGTTTTAGAAGCTCTGTTCAGGTTCTTGGTTTGGTGTATCACATGCTTGTAGGATTGGCTGGTATTTAATTAAATTTATTTTTCCATTTACATGTAAAACGTTTTCCCCATGGGTTGCCACATAACTCCAAAACACGATCAATCCACCCTCTTGCTTAATAGTTGGCAAGGTGTTTTTACTGCCTTTTTTTTTTTTTGGTGGACATAGAGTATAATTTTTTTACAGTTATGTCATCTCTTGACATCATTCTCACAGGATGCTGAGGAGTGTGATAAAGCCGGTAGCGTGGCCACTTGTCAGGCTGTGATCAGAGCTGTCATTGGCATTGGGATTGAGGAAGAAGACTGTAAACACACATGGATGGAGGATGCTGAAAGTGTAAGCAACTCCTTATTAAAAATATTTGGACTGAATTTAATCTGAAATTTCACTGCCCCTTGTTCTTGCTGTGGTTAAGACATGGATTAGGTTGATGTGGGATCAGCCAAAATTAAGTTTTAAAATGAATTTATTAAAGTTTCTAAGTTTTTAAAGTTTTATAAGTTTTAAAGTTAATTAAAATTGTTTTTTTTATTTTATTTGTCACATACATTATTATACACAGTATGATATGCAGTGCAAAGCTTAAAAAAATTGATTGACTGAAAATTGATTACAGGTCCTGGCAAATCAAAATCTAAAGCCATTCTTGTATCATGGAAATATGATCATAATATCATGGACATCATGAGCAATCATAAATAACCTTTTACATTTATAGAACTTACTCCAATGTTCCAAGAATGATTTTAATGTTTATTATAATTAATTACCTAAATTACAAAATATGACCTAGCTGTTGACTTCCCTTTGCCTATACATACATTATATTACCTTAGTTTGGTTGTCATTCTCCATCCTTGGTTATAGGAAAGCGCCAAAGTTAATACAGATATGTTTTAATTCATTCCAACATGTTTAATCAGTTATCTGACTCTGACACTGTTTGAGATCAGTGATGTTCAGACATTTATAGGCTATTATTATATAGCCTATTAATCAAACAATTAAGTTACTTCTCAGAGGTTCAGTTCTATCCTTGGCTATTATTCTGGCGATTATGTTCAAATGTGTCAAACCTTTTCTTAAAAAAAAAAAAAAAAAAAAAATCTAAGATGGTAAAAGCATTTAGAGTCTTGTGTGTTGGTTCCATCTTAGTTCTTCATCTTACCTAAACTGAGCTTTAAGAAGCAGGTTATGGCCATTTCATGCAGGCAAGCATAATTTGTAATTTATGGAAGCAAGCAATGTCCTTCCAAACAATATGTCAAACCTTATTTTTTGGATTGTACAGGAAAAGTCATGCGTTCTGGCTTATATTGCAGGAGTTTCACCACCTGCACACTTTATTTAAAACATGTACAGTGTCATTGGTTTTAATTATTTCTGTGTCCATATGTTACAACTTAAAACCTTTACATTGATGTTATGTTTACATATTTGTGTATTTTTATGTATTCCAGTGTGTGGCTCATGGTGCGTTAGAATGTGCTCGTGCCATCTATGCCCACGCACTGCAGGTCTTTCCCAGCAAAAAAAGTGTTTGGTTGCGAGCAGCTTACTTTGAGAAGAGTCATGGCACACGGTGAGAAATGTACTACAAGTTGTACTACCAATGTAGCTACACTTTTATTAACTGTTCTTCCTTCATATAATTTATCCTGAATCAGGCAGTGTCAATTAGCTCATTATCGTAGTTCCATTTAGGCGGACCATTTGAAGAAATAGTAGCTCCAAAGCAGAACAAGTTCCCGGTTTGTTTGCATTGTACAACTGTGAATATTCTTTCAAACAACACAATCTATGAAGTGGATCCAAATCGTAGAAGTAGTGGCTACAGTAGGTTTTTATTTATTTATTTATTTATTTATTTATTTATTTTTACTTTGTGCTAACATGATGCTAAGATTACAATAATTTTGCAGACCTAACCTCCACCCATCAATGGAATCTTGGTACATTCTGTCAGTAAATTACGGATACTACTCACGTTTAAACATAGCAATGCCCTTGTCTGTATACGCTAACCCAACCTCTATTTTCTAGAAACACATAGAAAAATGAAGGGTCCCAGAAAAAAAGGATTTTTTTCTTCACAAATTCTACCATGAAATTTGCAGGACAGAAATTACAGAGCTGTGTACCATCTGGAAATGTAATGTGATTGAGGAAATAAACTAAAAACATGCTATTTAGACTAGGTGACTAGACATTTAATAATATTTGATCAGATGTGCTTTTGTTTTTTTGGCGGATGGGGCGGAGATTGAAGGGTGGGTAATATAAGGGATACTGGAAACACATCAGATTAAATGTGATTCTGCTAAGAGTCAAAGTGTGTTTGAGTTCAGTCTCTTATAATCTTATAAGACTTTTTACTTTTAGTACCCATAAACAATTTTGGAATGATTCTTAAGCACAACAGGTGATATGCAGCACAACATGCAAGGTTCCATTAACAAGCTGATTTATTTGACAATGGCTTAATTTAAATACTGATGGAGGGGTGGATTTATTTGCTGCTGTGTGTGACCAGGTTAAACCAGACAGCCATTTATTAACTTTTGTAAATATTTTGTTTAAAAAAAAAAAAAAAAGTTATTTCATCACGCACCCGGGGAATACTGCTGACGTGACATTTTTTCAGAGGTGTGTCAAGAGCCAACACACAGATGTCATCAGGAAATGGGCTGTAGGTGCTGCAATCCTAGTATCAAGCCATGGCTTCCTGGGCTAAGGAGAAAAAGAACAGGACTGTTGCTAAGTGATCAAAAGTCCTCTTTTCAAATAAAAGCAAATTTCACATTTCATTTGGAAATCATCTGGAGCAAGAGTGTAGAGGCACAGAATTCAAGTTGCCGTGAAGACTTTGGGTGCCATATGCTTGTGTTGCTCCATTGTGTTCTATCGACTGAAAAGTCAATTGAGCTATCTACCGGGAATTTTGGAGCATTTCTTGTCAAGAGGTTAAATGGTTAAAATGCAAAATAATGTAACTGAATTCTGAAATTGAATGTAATGTACCTTAACAGAATTTTCCTTCTTTTTCTCATCTCTTAGAGAGTCTCTGGAATCTCTGCTTCAAAGGGCAGTTGCTCACTGTCCCAAGGCTGAGGTGTTGTGGCTTATGGGGGCCAAGTCTAAGTGGCTGGCTGGAGATGTCCCCGCAGCCAGAAGCATTCTTGCATTAGCCTTCCAGGTAAAATCCAACTCTTTCTTTCTTTTTTTTTTTTTTTATACTCGGATACTATAAACTACATCACATCTTTAATCTTAAAAATCATTTAGCATTGTTATAACTTATGATCATTTATAAATAATACAAAACATTTGAACTTTTGGTAACCACATTATTAAACAAGTTAAAAATAAATCACATTTTGACTTTTGCTATTCATTAATTGTATTATTACAGTGAAACCTTGGATTGTGAGTAACTTAGTAGTAGACAAGCAAAATTTTGTAATAAGTTAACTTGAAAAAGAAGCAGAAAACACTTAGAAGACAAACGCATGTGTACTACTCGTAGGTCAAAACCTCGCTTGTTTATCAAGTTAATTTATTACAAAACTTTGCTTGTCTACTACTAAGTGTTTTCTGCCAACAGGGGTGGAAAAAGATCATATTTAATATAAATTATGCCAAGTACACTTTTGCATACTAGTCCTGGGATTTCTGATTATCTTTACCAACTGCTTTAAATATATGATTACATCCAGTTAGTTTAGCAGGCATTTTGCATAGTTAGTGTGGAATTAGAATAATTAAACTTGTCTATGTATGCATTATGGCAACCTTTGTTCTGTGTGCAACCTGTGTTCAGCTGATGGGGTTTCTGGCACTTTACACATGGTCATCATATTTAAATCAAATAATATTCAAATAAACTCAAGTAATATTCTTGAGAACGTTGCAATGGGCACCCTGACATCACAAATGGTATTGCTATGAGGAGAGTGTCAGCTGTCAAATAGTATTATATTACACAGTGTACAAAGAAAGTGTGGGATGATTCCACTGTATATTTTGAATTAGCTCAAAGTTCACATGCATGTTCTATGATGCAGCATAGCATCCACTTGCGGACTTTGTCTATTGAAACATTGTACGCTTGTACCAATCAATAATTTATTTGGATTGATTGCATTTTATTATATGCATTTATGATTCTCACCATTCATGCTTTATTTCCCTAACTGTCTGTCTTAACCCCTCTCTCTTGTTCCAGGCAAACCCCAACAGTGAAGAGATTTGGCTGGCTGCTGTAAAACTGGAGTCAGAGAATAATGAGTATGAAAGAGCCCGCAGACTCCTGGCAAAAGCTCGTAGCAGTGCTCCAACTGCAAGGGTGAGTGATCAAGAACAACTTTCAATTTTAGCCAGATCCACGAATGTTAAGGTTTGAGTGTCTGTATTGAAGACTTTTGTTCTCAATACATTAACCATACAAATTCAATTTCTATTTGTCACATACAGTATGATATGCAGTGAAATATGCCAAGACGACTGCCTGTGACCTTAAAATAAAAGACTATTAATGTGAAATAAATATGAAAAGAAAATAGAAGGTAAATTTAACTAAGATGAATAAAATAACTGTACAGTACAAATTATACAATATATAAAAAATATAGAAAAACCAGCTGTACAATAAAGAAAATATAGAATTTGTGGAATTTTTGTGTAGGAATGCAGTTAAATAAAAATAGAAATGTCCAGGGGTGTGCAAATGTGCCTGAAAGTGTCATGATTCACATATTTAAAGTGACTGTGTTCAATGCAAACAGAATGTCCATGGGGCAAATATCCATGAAGTAACATACTTAAAGTGTATGTATTTAATGCATATTCTCTGCGTGTCAGCATTGGTTGCCACTGGGTTCCGCTAAACACATCACAGTAAGTGAATTGGTTAAGATAAATTATGCTGAATATGAAAAGCAGAAGGGTTTCATGCCAGGCACGATTTTAGGCAGGACAAAGCAGTTACTGCAAATAAGTAAGAATGTTTGTAGCCATTGTGCCTATACATAGCATTTAACTATAGGAGATGCCCACAAACATTAGAAACATAATTTTTCCAAAAAATTACTAGATTTGTGTGTCTGTGATATAACTAAATGCGAGCACAGTTGCATTATAAATACAGGTGCTTTATCTTTTTGCCCAGGTCTTTATGAAGTCTGTGAAATTGGAGTGGGTACTGGGAAACATTGTAGTAGCGCAGGAACTTTGCTCTGAGGCTTTGAAGCACTATGAAGATTTCCCCAAACTCTGGATGATGAAAGGCCAGATTGAGGAGCAATCTGAGAACATGGATGATGCCAGAGAAGCCTACAACCAGGGGGTAAATATTGAAATGCTGTAATAGTCATTTGAGCAGTAATAAACAATTTATATAATGTTTCAAGTTGGGTAATCAATAGGGTTGGGTACCGAAAACCGGTGTCAATACGGTACCTATGTACCGGACCAAAACAGAGCACGAATTTCGGTGCCTCTTAAATGCCTGTCGAACTGTCGATTGAATGACGCAGTTGTTATAAGCAAAAAAAATGTAAACTGCGTTCATAAGATGACAGAAATGATTGGAAAAATTAATTATTTCCTTAATTAAAAAAATCTTAAATTCCGGAAAGCTTTGATAATATAAATCCAAAACATTTGCAGTAATGTTACTCTCCATTTTATTTTTGTAGATTAAAAGTTTATTATAAGAAAGTTAAAAGCACAAATCATCAGGAAATGAGAGACCATCCGAAATGCGCGTGAATGCAGCAACTAACGTTACATGCTCTGACTGTAGCAGGTGGTCTACCGCTTTCTTAGCTTGCTAAATTAAACAACTTTCGTTAAATGTCTAAAACTAAACGGTCGAAAGTGTGGCTATATTTCACAAGAAAGGATTCCGACACTGCAAATGTTTTACAGCAGTTGCGTGTAAAGGGGGAAACACGTCCTAATAAAACATTTGAGAGCACACGGAATAAACTTAAAAGTAGAGGGATGCACCGTGTTTGACAGCTGGCGGACAACAGCTGGCGGACAACAGCTGGCGGACAACAGCTGGCGGACAACAGCTGGCGGACAGCAGCTGGCACTATCGGTGTGGATGGCCCCAGTCATACAAACCGTCGTAAAAAGGAGTCTACCGATTATGATGACAACAGCAAAGTATCGGTTCAGGCACTGGTACCGTTTTAAAGGTATTGATTTGGCACCGGTATCGAAAACAAAGGATACCCAACCCTAGTAATCGGTTAACTTCACATGCTGACAACATAAATCTAGCATGCACAATTAAATAAAAAATGCTCTACTGTAATATACTTGTAAGTAAATTTCCACTGATCCATTCAGTTTTTACTCACTTCATAATCATAATATAAATTAGATCAGATTATCTTTAATTTGTGCAAATTAACTAAAATCAATTAAACTTCTCAAATAAGCTTCTCAAATTAGCTCATTTAGCCTCCGAGTGGCGCAGTGGTAAAGTGCTCGCCCTATCATCCGGAGGTCGCTGGTTCGAACCCCGGGTGATGCTGTTTTCCTCTCACAGCCGGAGGCACAGAGAGAGCTGATCGGCCGAGCTCTCTCAGGGGGGAAGGGATGAGAGGTACTTGCGCTTCCACATTAATCACGGCTCAACAGCCAATCAGGGGCATCTGTGAGCTCGCGCACGCGGAAGGAGCGGCTAGCGCTTTCCTCCGAGTGTGTTACTCCGCCCCTAACGGTGCGTGAGCGAGCAGTTCGAAAAGATGCGGTCGGCTGACGTCACACGGTTCGGAGGAAACACGTGATAGTCTTCGCCCTCCCGGCTGAATGGTAGTAGAAGCCTTAATGTGGGAGCCCCCTAGTGACGAGGAAGAATTGGCCACGATTAAATTAGGGGAGAAAATATAAAAAAATATATATAAAAAAGCTCATTTAATATATTTACATAAAAAGAAGTTATTTAATATTCTATCCACAGTGCACTTCTTCATTTATAATATGACACCTACCGTCGCACCTAGGGCAAGGGCTAGCATGTGCATTGCCTGAGTCACATGAAGCAAACCACCACTTATTTTTTTGAACTCTTAACTTATTTTTACTGTCTCATTCCAAGAGGGCAAATGCTTTTCTCAAAGTCACTCAAGAAAATGGATTCGTGTATTATTTAAGCTATATGTTCCATTATGGCAAGGGACAGTGTAATGGGTTATTAATAATCTTTTTGGGAAAATAGATTTGCCTTCTCTAATTGTTTTCTTTTTGCATCCTTTATTCATATTTTAATTTGAGGAGAAGAGATTTAAAGAAAAGGAAATGAGGGCAATAAACAAAATGCATATCATGCAGGTAATTTTTTCTGTGTATTTCTTGGTCAGCTGAAGAAGTGTCCCCACTCTATGCCTTTGTGGTTACTGCTATCACGTCTGGAGGAGAAAGTTGGCCAGCTCACACGTGCTCGTGCTATTTTGGAGAAATCACGTCTCAAGAACCCACAGACCCCAGAGCTATGGTGAGACATTTGTTTTATTTATGGTTCTCTGCTTACCACAAAATTTGCTTAAAACTTAAGACATGGAATTGGATGGATCACATCAATTACTGTGTAAAAATCTTATTTCTCTTCTCATTTCCTAGGTTAGAATCAGTTCGACTTGAGTACAGAGCAGGTCTAAAGAACATTGCCAACACACTTATGGCCAAAGCCTTACAAGAGTGCCCTAATTCAGGTAGGCTATAACAATTTTTTCCCTATCTGTTGCTGGAAAAACATCTCACATTCTCTTCTAAATGGTACTTTCACCCCTATTAGCACATTTGAAAAGGTTTAGCTATATACAAAAAAAATATATTTTTGGTTTCACAATGAAAAAAATGAATGACGTATGGATTCATTACAAATTCGCAGTGATACACCGCTGTATATACACTGCTAAAATACAATACCCAAGCAAGAAAAAAAAAAAGTCTCTCACTATTTTTCACTGTCTTTTGCTTTCATTACGGCATGCATTCACCATGGAATAATTTTAATAAGCTTATGTAATGTCACAACATTTATTTTAGACAGAGAGTATGAAGTGTCTTATATGAACCAGGTGTGTAAACAGGCCCATTTGTGCAGAGTTCTGCAGAGAGTATAAAATGTGTTATGTACAATGAAAGATGTGTGTGACAAAATTTGTAGATTTTTAGAGTTCAGCTTCCTGACGTTCTGATCGATGAAGCTGTTATAATGCCTTGTAGAAGGACCCTGTAGGCGCCGATAATTTCTCCCTGAAGGGAGTAGTTTAAAGTTCACAGAGGTCAACCAAATTCAAATTTTATTTGTCACATACACAGTACGAATCGAGTGAAATGCTTATACGACTGCCAGTGACCTTAAAAAGAAAATTAAAGCTTATAATAAGAAATAAATATGAATAAAAGAAATACGATAGAAAAATTTAATAAAAAATCAAAATAAAATTGAACTAGGAAAAATAGAAAATATGAAAATAGAAATATGCTGTACGAAAATAGAAATATACTGTACAAATAGAAATATACTGTACAAGAACATTTAAGAAATTGTGAAATTTTTATATTTTTGGGAGAAAGATGGTGTGCAAATATGCATAGAAAAAAGGGTCTTTGTGCAATGGTCCAGATGTAAACGTAAACATGTACTTTAGATGTGAAGGTAGATATGCATGGAATTGTCCATAGTGTCCATGGATGTAAAAAGATTGATTGATTGTGAAAAAGATTGTGTTAGTTCTGCATAGTGGTGTGATTGAGAGACCTAATTGCCTGCGGGAAGAAGCTCCTCCTCAGTCTCTCTGTGTTGGCCCTCAGGGAGCGGAATCACTTACCAGACCGCAACAGAGTGAACCATCTGCAGGTTGCTGATGGCTCTGCTAGTGAAGTAGTTGTGGAAGATGTACACAAGCGAACCCAGAGATGATCTGATGATCTTGCTGGCTGATGTAGCCTCCGTACCACAAAGTCATGCAGCTGGTGGGAATGCTTTCCCTGGTTTCTCGGTAGAAGAACCACGATAGGACGTGGGATTCGTATTTTCCTCAGTTTGTGGAGTAAATAGAGGCTTGACTGAGCTTTCTTGGCCAGCAATGTGGTATTTGATACTCAGATATGCATCCCTAGGAACTTGTTCACCTTCTCCATTGTGGCACCATTGTTGGTTAGTGAGGGGTGTGGTGGTGGTCCTCTTCCCTGCGTTGTTGTCGGTACACCACTGTACCAGTCGTCTCACCCTGTAGTTGGCCTTGTTGTTGATCATGCCTACTACAGTTGTCATCTGCAAATTTGATGTGGTTGGTACTGTAACTGGGTACACAATCATGGGTCAACAGAGTGAAGAGCAGCGGGCTGAGTACATCCTTGTAGTGACTCGGTGCTTAGCATGATGGTCTTAGATCTCCTTCTGCTGACCCGTTTACTCACCTTGCCATAGCATTATATATGTTTCCACCACTGGTCTATTGTGAAAGAATAACGTATATGGATAATATATATATATATATATATATATAGATATAGATATATATATATAAAAAAAGTATAAAATAGTGCTATAAGCAAACTGTCGAATGCAATAACATGAAAAAGCTTCATGATTTACACAGTTATGCTGAAGAGGAAAGGGGAAAAGAAATCAATGTAAATATCTTTTTAATTAATTAAATTTAAATAAAGAAACACAAGGTCGCAATGTACCCTCCTACAGTCTTTGTTTGGCTACTTTTGTGCATTTGTAACACTGCCACAATTTGAATAAGCACAGAACATCGATAATGAGCACAAGTGGGCATCTAAGTGGATGTAAGACAATGTTTAAACAAGAGGAAAAAAAATGTGATCACCACAGACCTGCATGCAAGTTGTGTTCTCCAATCTAAACATAATATACCAGGGTTTAATTTAAATTGATTACATGCTAGAAAACTGAAATCACCCAAAGATGACCTTTGCCCTACTCTTATAGGAATCCTTTGGGCAGAGGCTGTGTTCTTGGAGGCTAGACCACAAAGAAAGACCAAGAGTGTTGATGCCCTAAAGAAATGCGAGCATGATCCCCATGTTTTACTGGCAGTTGCAAAGTAAGACTACAACTCATTCTTGCCTTAAGTCCAAAAAATTGTGTAACTGCAGTGTAAGGACGTACTGCATACACCTGCATGATTAATTTGGCATCTCCAAATCCATAGGTTATTTTGGAGTGAGAGAAAGATCACCAAAGCAAGAGAATGGTTTCTGCGCACAGTGAAGATTGAGCCAGACCTGGGTGATGCATGGGCGTTTTTCTACAAATTTGAGCTACAACATGGTACAGAGGTAAGTGCATGTTTATAAAAAATAAAAAAAAGTGCCCTTTGCATTTCATTGGCCTAGATGCATTTATATAACGCCAACACAAAGTATTTTTGGAGAGAAGGAATATTTGCAGGGATTTGAGTAATTCTAAAATGGTATTATGCCCTCAATACTCACAGTATACCTATTTAATGTTTTGGGATAAATTCTCATATATGGACTAAGATAAAATGGCTTTAGACGTTTTACTATATAACATCTACCTTTAATTTTTGCATGGTATAAATTAATTGAATCTAAATAGCTGTAAATGTAATGAATGTCTGTAAAGTAGAAAAAAATAATTTAAAAATAAATACATTTTATATTCAGAATCGTGCAATTGTTTACATTTATATATTTATTTATTTAAGTCATGAAAAGATGAGAGAAATGCATATGCGTTCATATATATATATTTTTTTTGTAGTTGACTATGTTTAATTATGTTCTTTGGTAGTAGGAAAAAAAAACAGTTCCAAACTGCCCATACTAACAAATGTGCAGATGAATATATGCATTTCTAACACCACATAAAATCCCCACTCGCTTCCTATTATACTTATTGTTTCTTATAATTTCTTAACTAACCATACTGTAAATGATTTTTGTGGAAAAATTCATTCATGCATGCATTTTGTTTTGCATCTCTAACGTCTATTTTTATGGATCGATATAAAAAATGGACAATATTCAAAAGGAATTGCAAATTACATTTGCAACTGTGTTTCCCATATGTGGACGCACAAAGTGTGCCATAATTCAAATGCAATTGCAAACTTTGCATTACTGTTTGCTGTTTCGCCTTTGTGAACGCACACTGACTGCCAAATTTCAAATTAAAAAGAAAAGTCCATTTGCATTTGTATTTCCCATGTCTGCCATATTTAAATAGCAAAATCAATGACCATGTTTGCTTTTTCAATTTCTCTGCGTTGCGCGTCAAGCCGGCCAAAATTCAAATGCAACTGCATTTCCAACACGTTACATAGAAACCTGTCAATCAGCATCAGGGGTGGGTCTATACTTTGGGGCAGGATTGTGTGGGGAGTGACGTTACTCGCAGTCGCCGACCAAGGGGAAAAATTTAAGCAATGGAGGTGAACCAAGATTATCTCATTTGTTTATCAAGAAATAAACACACAAAAATGACAAATCGCATATTTTCTTACTCTGATGTGGACAGAGAAGTTATTACAAATAAATATATATTTTAAGATCTTCTTCTGTTACAGCCTGCTGGAGATAAATCCTTCAGAAACTCTGCTTACCGGAGCTTTATAGCGATGGAGTCACTAAGGGACCGTATAAAAAGTGCATAACCAAGACGCAACCGTTTTTTTACAGAAGAATACAGAGAAATACCTCACAGGACATTAAACATATTACACTGTTAGGCTACAGTATGGATTATTAGTTTATTAATTTGTTTGTTAATTAAACAAAGTTTGTTAATTATTTCAATGTACATTTTAAAATAAATGATTACACAGACAATTCTTATAGCAATAAAACAGATAATTTATTAAATGAGAGGGTGTTTTTTTATTATTATTTTTATTATTATTATTATTATAGCAGAAATGACAATTAAATCAACAAAATTCAATAACTTTTTTTTTTGCTATAGAAATTTGGCATTTAGAAAATGTAAAACCAACTGTACTATTATGCACTCTATTCTTGCTAATAACTACAACTCTTCCCTTAGCAATGTTCAGTTTAATATTAATTTAGTTAATCTTTTTATTAATTTTTTGAAAAAAAAAATAAAAATGAAATCAAACTGAAACTGATAGTGGATTATAGTACAACTGGTTTTACATGTGTAATTCACATAACGAAAAAGCTATTGAACCTTATTTTTGTAATGTTATGCGCTAAAATGCCTCCATGGATTGCCCCTCCCCCTACATAACCTCTATCAAATATTATATTAGAACTTAAATTAGCGATTATGCTTATGATTTACAAATTGTACCAAACGAATTTGATTATAAAATAAGCAATATAAAAAAAGACATGTTGTATTGGGAAAAATTTGTCAGTCAGTGTGCATTCACGAAGACGAAACAGCAAAAGGTAATGCAAAGTTTGCAATTGCTTTTGAATTTGTCCGTCCACATATGGGAAACGCAATTGCAAATGTAATTTGCAATTCCTTTTGAATATTGTCCGGGATATTGCTCCATATATCCTTTTCAATTAATGACATTCTTCAAAAAGCAAATTGAGTAACCTTTATTTTCTTTTCCATATCTTAGGCCAGTATTAAGGGTAACAATTAATTTAACATCCAGGTTAGAATAAGAATAGATAAAAAAAAAAAAAATTGATTGAAATTTTTAGAAATTTCTAAATTTCTCTACTGAAATGTGATTTGAGTATGCATTAATACAAATGTTTTGAAATCTCTGCTATCAGGAGCAGCAGGAGGAGGTGAAGAAACGCTGTGAGAATTCCGAACCTCGGCATGGAGAGTTGTGGTGTACTGAATCCAAACACATTCTTAACTGGCAGAAAAAAATTGGAGAAATCTTGGTTCTTGTGGCTGCCAATATTAAGAACACATTCTAATTAATGTCTATCGGGTACTACTGCATCTTTTTCAATTATTTTAATAAAGAGCTTAAAGCTTTCAGGGTCTTTTTTTATAAGTTTAAAGGGATTGTGTGTGTGTGTGCGTTCGTTCTCTCTGTTCTGGTCATTTCTAGGTGTAGTTTGTAGTCCAGCACGTGCTTACACACACACAAGGACATGACAGCACACTATGTTTAAATATGCAGTTATCAACTGTCTTCTACTGGCATTTGTACAAATAAAAAATCTAATCCTGGTTTTATTGTCAGTGCATTTCCAGCAAGTTGACCAATAAATGATCTGAAGCAAGTGAAATGCATATTTGAAGCCATTGTATTAGTCAACTTATTACATTTTAGTAACTGAGCAACTTTCTAATGTGCAAACAGTCTGGGTTGACATTGTAACTGTAATAAATATGAATAAATAAAGACAAGCAGCATTTCAGTAATGTCAGTGTTACAGATTTGTAGCTTTATGCATGTTGGCTCAATAATAATGCTTTGGGAACCTATGCAAATAACTTTTTTTCATCATGGACATCATTGCACAGCAACTAGTTCTCAATTGTCACTAAAACTTGGTGCCAGTGATTGATAAAAGTTTAATCAGCTTGATTAGACTTTCACTTTCTTTAGAATATCAGTTCACCTTCCTTGAAATTCCATATAAATTCATACTACACACTTCCTTGTGACAAAACTATACTGTGCACAATATGAAATAAGAGGAAAAAATCAGTTAAGGAGATTGCTGAAACTAACAAAATTGGGTTGATAACTGTGGAATGCATTATTAGAACCAAGGATCGTTCTGAGCAAAAAACATCCTGAATGAGCATGATGGGAGATCACTTAAACGCTAAATACAAAAAAAAAGTTTAATACTTATTAATTTAGCAAATTTATCTCATCCTCCAATCCCAAACCTGTTCATTAGACCCAATCCCTTCCACAATGCTCACAAAGTCTTGTTCCTGTCATCAAAACCATCAACTATTCCATAGCATCTAGTCATGTTAATGCTGCATTTTATGCTCCCTAGAAAATTAAAGCCGTTCTCAAGTGGTTTTCCTATGGCTGCTCAGCTATTTAGTGCTAATCCTGTGAGTTATCACATTGTGTGCATATGGAAATGTTGATTTCTTTTTTTTATCATGCAACTTCAATTGTGTAAGTGTTCTCCATTCATGATTTTTCCGACTATATGTCTTGCAACAATTTAGAAATTTCAGCCTTATTATTCCAGGTTTTTATAATGTGTTAAACGATATATTTTTTTTTTTTTACTGGGGTGTATAAACTACTAATTTGTTCCTTGTCATTTGGAACAATGTTTTTTTTATTTGGCTGATTTGCTGAAGAAGATTTCATCTAGCTCTAGGTCTCCTCCACTACATTAATAGCTACCTTCATAAGGGACGACAAAATTGTACCTTGTTGCTAGGTTGTCCCTTTGTTGCATTTTCAAGCCCTCCAGCCAAATACTATATTATATATTCTTCTCATGATGATTCTTAGTCAGAATTGAGACCACACAAAATCTGGTCAAAGATCACTAATTTGGTATGGTCCTCTTCCTGTCTATCTCCTTTCATCCATTCTACCATGATGATATGGCCCCTTCTTCTCTCCCTTCTGTCTGTGTAGTTGTTCCCTACACAGTTCCCTTCCCAGTTTGTGTAGTAGTTCCCAGACTTTACTGGGGTCCTCTCCAAGTATCTGGATCTTAAGACAGTATTAGGCAAATAACATGACATTTTCCTAAGCCATCAATCTCTTCTTTAGAAACAACTGCCCCTAGGGGCCACTTATATGTCCTCTCTCTTTTTGAATGAGAAGCAATAAACAAAAACATCATTGAGTCACTCATTACCTTGGCTTTTACAGGGGACTTTTTACCAAGTTTGATCTAAGTAATGCTTATAAGCAACGGGGAAAGGGACTATCTGACCATTTTGATTTATACACATTCGCATTCCATACAAACCTGAATAATTCTTTTGATTGTGTAAAGCTGCTTGCAACAATGACAATTGTTAAAAGTGCTATACAAATAAAATTTTATTGAATTATAGCAATTATATTTTTCTTCTTGGTTTTTCACATAACTGCTTTTAGATAACAAAACTCAACACTGCAGTGTGCTCCAATAGATGTAAAGTTTTGTGATTCTTTGCTGATGTTTTGGACCCTCATTCAATCTTCTCATGATGATTCTTAGAGTTTTTCTTTGCCAGCTTGAAAGAATATTAAGGTTTGTGATTCTTTGATGGAGTTTTGAACTCTCATTAATTCTTACATTGTGGATTATTCAAGTGGCATTTTTTCGGCCAGGACCAGGAATACAAAGCTTGTGACTTTTTACTGAAGCTTTGAACTCTCATTAACTTTCACCTTGTGGGTAATTCTAATGGAATTCTAACTTTTTTTCTAACTATTCTAACTTTTTGCCGCTATGACCATGTTATAATATAAAGTAAGTAGCACCTTTCAATACGAGAGCACTGCTTAACCACCGGCATTAATGGAATAGGCTAGGTACACCCTGTCTAGTCTATATATGATATCAGTGGCATTAATTGATTCACATCAACAACTCATGCATTAGCTAAGAAAACACTCCACTCAATTTAAAATTAAGGTGTAGAAGTAAAGTTATAAGCAGTTAAGTGTCAGATTATCTTAAGGCATCAAGCATTTTTTCTCTCTCAATTAAATTGTGTTATAGTAATAACGCACGCACAGCGCCGCATTACCGCATTAAACGTACATTCACATCACTACCACACATTTTCCAGAGTTATTAACTTTGTTTGGATTGCCGCCGGACCCCATAGCACATATACCTTAGATAATGAAGCTCCAGTTAAAAGAAAAAATATTAGAAATAAGAAACTCGCTCCCTGGTAAAATGGCTAAATTCTTAGTATTTCAAATAGCATGGAAGGATAGCATCCTGAACTGTAAATATGCTCTTAGTGTTGCTAGATTGATGTATCTGTCCACTCATATAGAAAATAACAAAAATTATCCTAGATTTTTATTTAATACCTTGGTAAAATTAACAACATACAGTAGTGAGGACCTCATGAACTTTTTCAATAAAAAAAAAATCTGGCTTTAATACCAGACAATTTAATTGATGCAGGTGGTAAACTAACCATATCAGATCAGAACCTAAGATATTTTACTCCTCTTGAGGTGAATGAATGTTTAATTATCTCTTCTGCAAAATCATTGACCTGTGTATTAGATCCTATACCAACACATTTCCCCAAGTAGATAGTAGCATATCGATAACAGAACCCTTGTTGAAAATAATTAACTCTTCACTCAGCAGTGGGTATGCTCCAAAATCTTTTAAATTAACAGTCATTAAACCACTAATTAGGAAACCTGACCTTGACCCCTGTCAGCTGTCCAATTACAGGTCGATATCAAACCTCTCCTTTATCTTTAAGATTCTGGAAAAGATAGTAGAGCAGCAGCTATGTTTATAACTACATGGGAATAGCGTACATGACCTGTATTCAGGATTTTGGCATCATAGACAGCACAAAGATAGCATTTGTTAAAGTAGTAAAAGACCTCCTGCAGCTTTTGATACCATTGATCATATCACTCTCCTTCACAGATTGGAAAATGTAGTAGGAATTAAGTGAACAGCCTTCTCCTGGCTCAGATCCTATTTGACTAATTGTTATCAGTTTGGAGATACAAAACGGCGCCGGTGAGGTCGGCTGCCGTCACGACTGCTCCGACCACCTTTTCTCTGTTTTTGTTTTTTAAGTTAGTCTTCAGCGTTTTAAAATTGGCAAACTTACCACCATGGAGTACATTAGTTATGATTGAGAAACTCTTGTTTCTATTGGTATACAATGTACTCTCAATTCGACGTTTTTAACTCCAGATCCGAGCTGGCCGAGTGAGATCCCAAGGGAAAACAAAGGACGCGACGCAAAGCGGCGGCCCCGAGGAAAACAAGCCAGCGTCAGGAACAGGCTGAGAGCCCGTGCACACCGCACACCTCTGCCTAGCATCCTGCTCGCCAACGTCCAGTCACTGGAAAACAAGCTCGATGACCTCAGGGCCAGGATAAAGTTCCAGAGAGACATTCGGGACTGCAATCTCCTCTGCTTCACCGAGACATGGCTGAACCCAGCGGTGCCGGACCACGCCATCCAGCCGGCCGAGTTCTTCTCGGTTCACCGCATGGACAGGACACGGGACTCGGGGAAGTCAAGGGGAGGCGGCGTGTGTTTAATGGTGAACAGCAGCTGGTGCAACAGCGCGAGCGATGTTCCTCTCACACGCTCCTGCACACCAAATCTGGAACTACTGTCCATCATGTGTCGTCCTTTTTATCTACCTCGGGAGTTTACATCGGTCATAATCAGCGCCGTTTATATTCCACCACAAGCGGACATGGACACTGCCTTATTACGGCACCAGGACGCTGCGCTTATTGTGCCAACCTCAAACGCGCAGCGCCGAACTTTTATCAGCACATCACCTGCCCCACCAGGGGCGAAAGGACACTGGATCATTGTTGTACAATGGTCAAGGACGGCTACAAGGCACAATCTTGCCCACCGTTTGGTAAATCCGACCACGCCGCCATGTTCCTCATGCCAAAATACAAACAAAGGCTGAAACAGGAAGTTCAGGTTCAGAAGGAGGTCGCGCGCTGGACGGACCAATCGGTGGCCGCGTTACAGGACGCACTCGATGACGCAGACTGGGACATGTTCCGAAACAGCTCCGATGTGGGATTCATTGGGAAATTAGCAAACGATACCGTAGAGAAAAAGACTATTATAACGTTTCCCAACCAGAAGCCGTGGGTGGATAAAACCATCCGTGATGCTCTGAGATCTCACACCGCTGCCTACAACACGGGACTTGCGTCGGGGGACATGGAACCATACAAGGCTGCATCATACAGCATCTGGAAGGCGGTGAAAGAGGCGAAGCAGCGCTACGGGAGAAAACTAGAGTCACAGCTTCAACCGAGTGACTTTAGGAGCCTGTGGCAGGGATTAAGGACAATTACGGACTATAAAACACCAACAACCGGTATGAAGAACGCGGACGTGACTCTGGCAGACGAGCTGAACACTTTCTATGCTCGCTTCGAGGCTGCAGCTAAAGACGCTAGCAATGCTAATGCTGGCAGCGCTAACGGCTGCAGACAGGAAGACACTGCCAGCACCGGAAACACGTTCATCATCACCGAGCATGACGTGAGGAGAGCCTTCAAGAGAGTAAACACCAGGAAAGCAGCAGGACCAGACGGCATCTCAGGCTGTATTCTCAGAGCCTGCGCAGACCAGCTAGCACCTGTGTTCACTGGGATATTCAACATCTCTTTATCTCAGTCGGTGATCCCCACATGCTTCAAAGAGTCCATCATTGTTTCTGTCCCAAAGAAACCTCATCCTGCCAGAAACGTTCCACAGACAATGCAATCTCTCATCTCCTCCACACATCACTTACTTACCTGGACACTAGGAAAGGGAATTATGTTAAAATGCTCTTCATCGACTACAGCTCTGCATTTAATACCATAATTCCCTCCACACTCACCACCAAGCTGGAGCACCTGAGACTCAGCTCATCCACTGGAGCACTCACTCTCAGCACTGGAGCCCCCCAGGGTTGTGTTCTGAGCCCCCTGCTGTACTCTTTGTACACCCACGACTGCGTGGCCACTACCAACTCCACCGCCATCATCAAGTTTGCTGACGACACTGTTGTGGTGGGCCTGATCACCAACAATGATGAGTCGGCCTACCTAGAGGAGATTGTAAATCTGGAGAACTGGTGCCATAGGAACAATCTCCTCCTGAATGTCAGCAAGACAAAGGAGCTAATAGTGGACTTTAGTACAAAGCAGGAGAGGAACTACCAGACCCCCATCATCAATGAGAACCCAGTGGAGAGAGTGGACAGCTTCCGATACCTCGGTGTTCACATCACGCAGGACCTGGCATGGTCCTGTCACATCAACACCGTGGTAAAAAAGGCCCGGCATCGTCTCTACCACCTCAGATGCTTAAGAGACTTTAGACTGCCCTCTAAGGTGCTCAGGAATTTCTACTCCTGTACCATAGAGAGCATCCTGACGGGAAACATTACGACCTGGTTTGGAAACAGCACCATGCAGGACAGACGAGCTCTACAGAGGGTGGTGCGATCAGCTGAGCGCATCATCCGCACCGAGCTCCCTGACCTGCACTTGATCTACAGCAAGCGGTGCTGGACCAAGGCCAGGAAGATTGTGAAGGACCTCAGCCATCTCAAAAATTGACTGTTTTCTCTGTTGCGGTCTGGGAAGCGATTCCGCTCCCTGAAGGCCAACACAGAGAGCCTAAGGAGGAGCTTCTTCCCGCAGGCGATAAGGTCTCTCAATTACATCACACCACACAGGAGTAAAGTCTTTTAAACATTGACACTGACTGGACAATCATGGACACATTCATGCAATACATATTTACATGTCTGAAGCCATTGCACATGTCACTTTATACATGTTTACCTGCCATTGCACATGACACTTTGCCACTCTGACACTTTAAGACATTTTAATGCCACTTTAAAACATTTTAAAAATTTTATATATTCCCCCCCCCCATATTCCTATATTCTATTTTTGTGATATTTTTACATGCCCTTATTTGTACAGTTGTTAATTTTACTAGTTACATTTATTTTCCTTTGTATTTTATTACTTTTATTAATATTTATTCCTATTCCTTTTTTTCTTTTCTTTTTAAGGTCACTGGCGGTCGTATAAGCATTTCACTGCATATTGTACTGTGTATGACTGTGTATGTGACAAATAAAATTTTAATTTGAGATTTAAATGGTGACTATTCTGCATGTTCTCCAGTGGAGTTTGGTGTTCCACAGGGTTTATTTTAGGCCCACTGCTTTTTTCTTTTTACATGCTTCCTCCAGGCTGATGACACACAGTTTATATGGGCAGGGGTAGCTCAGTGGTTAAGGCATTGGACTACGGTTCAGAAGATCCCAGGTTCAAACCCCACAACCACCAAGTTGCCACTGTTGGGCCCTTGAGCAAGGCCCTTAACCCTCAACTGCTCAGATGTGTAATGAGATAAAAATGTAAGCTCTGGATAAAGTTGAGCAATGTGTAAAAGACATAAGAAACTGGATGTTAATTTACATCCTTCTGCTTAATCCTGACGAGACAGAAGTTCTAGTCATAGGACCACATGGATCTAGAAGCAAGCTTTTTGTACTGTAATCATAGGTTCCAGTTTTTCATTTGAGGCACATGTAGATAATATTACCAGGATACCATTTTTTAAGCTCAGAAATATTGCCAAAACAAGGAATATATGCAGAAAAATTAGTTTATACTTTTATCACTGCTAGGTTGGACTATTGTAAGGCTTTACTGTCTGGTTGTTCACTTTGGGGTAAACAAACTTCAGTTAGTCCAAAATGAAGCATCGAGAGTCCTTACTAGAACCAGAAGATACAAGCACATCATCCCTTTTTATCCTCACTGCATTGACCCTCTGTGAAATTTCGCATCAATTTTAAAATAGTACTTTTGATGTATAAAGCATTAAATGGTCTCTTGCAGCAGTATCTGTGTGAACTGCTAGTGTCTTTTGACCTGCCATGCCTACTTCAATCAAAAGATGCAGGCTGCTTGTCAATACCGCAAACTAAAAACTTATTTATTTAGCCAAGAACTTTTATAAATAGATTTGGCTTAGGTAAAGGAGCAGATCTGGTGGACTAATGGATGTAGTGTATTATGGTAAACTGGTAAAAAAATACTTTTAGTCTACTTTTTAGTTAAGCAGACTAAAAGTAGAGCCAGAAGAAAACACAGACATGAAAATAGGCTCTCTGCGAAGTAAAGCAACCCATCGATTCACTGTCAACAAACCTGACTGATCAGGAAACAGACTCAACAGGAAACCCATCAAACAGACTGTTTGTGTGACTACTGTATCTATATATTTTTTATTTTATACTTTCATCATTTCTTTTGATTTTGTAAAGCTGCTTTGTGACAGTGACAATTGTTAAAAGTGCTATACAAATAAAATTTAATTGAATTGAAGTTTTATCCAGAAATCTTCAGCAACAGTACCCCGACTATTTCTTCTAAGGGCCATCTCCTTAGCTTCTGTGAGTGCTGGTGGAACCCATCTGTTTTTCAGGCCTCAGCCTCTTTTAATAACAATAATATACAGTATGTCAACAATTGCAACGATTGCAAGCCTAATTAGTTCCAGCAGCGTGCTTGTATATATATCAATATATATCATGTATATACACTGAACAAAAATATAAACGCAACACTTTTATTTTTGCTCCCATTTTTCATGAGCTAAACTCAAAGAACTGTAACATTATCTACATACACAAGAGACCGATTACTCTAATAAATATTGTTTACAAATCTGTCTAAATCTGTGTTGGTGAGCACTTCTCTTTTGCCGAGATAATCCATGCAATTGGCATGCTGACTGCAAGAATGTCTACCAGAGCTGCTCATGAAATTGTTTTCTCTACCATAAGCCATCTTCAAAGGCATTTTAGAGAATTTGGCAGTACATCCAACCGGCCTCACAACCGCAGGGCATGTGTAACCACACCAGCCCAGGACCTCCACATCCAGCTCGTTCACCTCCATGCTCGTCTGAGACCAGCCACCCGGACAGATGCAGCAACAATCGGTTTGCATGATCAAAGAATTTCTGCACAAACTGTCTCAGGGTAGCTCATCTGCATGCTTGTCGTCCTCATCGAGGTCTGGACCTGAATGCAGTTTGTCGTCGTAACCGTTTTGAGTGGGCAAATGGTCATATTCCACTCCTGTGGTGATGGTGTCTCGCACATTGGAGAGGTGTTTTGTTCACGGATGAGTCCCTGTTTTCACTGTTTAGGGCAGATGGCAGACAGCAAGTGTGGCATCGTGTGGGTGAGCGGTTTGCTGATGTCAGTGTTGTGGATCGAGTGGCCCATGGTGGCGGTGGGGTTCTGGTATGGGCAGGGATATGTTATGGACAACGAACACAGGTGCATTTTATTGATGGCATTGTGAATGCACAGAGATATCGTGACGAGATCCTGAGGCCCATTGTTGTGCCATTCATCCACGACCATCACCTCATGTTGCAGCATGATAATGCACGGCCCCATATTGCAAGGATCTGTACACAATTTCTGGAAGCTGAAAACATCCTGGTTCTTGCATGGCCAGCATACTCACTGGACATGTCACCCATTGAGCATGTTTGGGATGTTTTGGATCGGCTTATACGACAGCGTGTTCCACTTCCTGGCAATATTCAGCAACTTCGCACAGCTATTAAAGAGAAGTGGACCAACATTCCACTGCCCACAATCAACAACCTGATCAACTCTATGCGACGGAGATGTGTTGCACTGCGTGAGGCAAATGGTGGCGACATCTGTGGCATTGTGCTGTGTGATTACACTGCACATTTCAGAGTGGCCTTTTATTGTGGACAGTCTAAGGCACACCTGTGCAATATTCTGTCATGCACACTCGGAACGCGACCAGCACTAGGACCCGGAAGTTAAGCGGTCGCGAACCAGGAAGTATAAAAGAGGTAAACTAACCATAGCACCTCGCTCAGTCATTGAGTCGCCGATGTCACGTCGGAATTCTTCAAACCGTGAGTACTCACCTTCTTGGTTTAAAATCCTGATCGAGTGTGTATTTATACGACGCAGGTTAGATTGTGTCTTTCTCTTACTCCCCATTCGTGAGAGTCCTTAGATCAAATAGCGTGAGTATCCTGCCTACTCGTGTTTTTCCGCGTTTGGGTTTACCATTCACGCAACAAAGGGCTAACCGCTAAAGCTACGTCTTCTGGTCACTCCAGGTTAGTTCTTGACAGAATGACTGAGCCATCCGCGGTGAACCCAGCAGACTACGCGCACCTCTGCGACGTGGTAGATCAGCACGCCAAGCTCATCAACACGCTAACCGGGGAGATCGCTAATCTGCGCCGGGACCTCCAAGACGTCGCGGCGCTCCGGCGGGAGAACGCGGATCTCCGGGCGGCTGTGGATAGCGCGGCTAGCCGTTCTCCCATCGCGGCGGCCGCGGCGCCGCCCCAACCTCCCCCCCCTTCTTCTGATGTATTTCTGGCACTTCCGGATAAATGGGATGGCACGGACGGAAAGTGTAATGTGTTTTTAACAGCGCTTGATCTGGTGTTTGAGTTTAATGCCACCAGGTACTCCACCGATCGGCTACGCATCGCGCTTCTGGTCTCGTTGCTATCCGGGCAGGCAGCTGAGTGGGCCACGGCAGTTCTCTGGGCGGATACAGACACCGCGCACTCATATAATGAGTTCACCCGCCAACTCAGGCTTACTTTCGAACACCCAGCGGGCGAGGTGGAGACCGACACCAAACTCTACCATCTGCGGCAGGGAGGATCGTCCGTGAGCCAGTACGCAGCTGAATTCCGGACCCTCGCTGTGCAGACCGACTGGGGAGATGCCGCGCTCCGGACATCCTTTTACGAGGGACTGGCTCCACGCATAAAAGACGAGCTCGCCGGGCGAGAGCTTCCTGCCACCCTGGAGGGGATGATCCAGCTCAACCTCCGTATCGATCAGCGTATCCTCTCTCGCCCGAAGCCAGCCCCGAGGACCCTGCCGCCTGCACCCACCTTCTCCTACACCGTACCACGACCACCCACTGCTCTCACCGCCCCAACTACTGGATCTGTCGGATCTCCACCTCCTGCCGTGGTTGACACCGGAGCCGGGGAACCCATGCAACTAGGACGCGCCTCCCTGACCGTGGCGGAACGCGAACGACGGTACAGAGAGGGGTTATGTGCCTATTGTGGGTCAGCGGCACATCACCGGGCGATCTGTCCACTTCGCCCGGGAAACGCCCAGCCCTCTCCACCTCTCCATCACGACCAACGCCACCATTTCACGTCTCACGGTCCAGGTAACTCTCCAATTTGGCCACAAACGAGTTCGAGGTACGGCGTTCATCGATTCCGGTGCCGCTGGTAACTTCATTGACTCAACTTATGCCAAAAAATTGGGGATGAAGATCGAGGCCTTATCCCAGCCAGTTCAGATCACTTCAGTCGACGGTCGGCCCCTCTCATCCAGCCCTATCACTCACCAGACCCAACCAATCACATTCATCATCGACCAACACCAGGAACAGCTCCAACTTCACCTCACCTCCATCTCATCTCCTCCCATCATCCTCGGCTACCCATGGCTGCTGCAGCACGACCCCCTCATCTCCTGGAATCAGAATCGTATCCTCCAGTGGGGACCGACCTGCACTGAACTTTGCCTACGGGCCCAGGCTGGGACGTGTTCCACGGAGTCCGAGGCCCCCGATGTCGACCTCAACGCCATTCCTCCTGCCTACCGTGACCTGGCTGGAGTCTTTTGCAAGAGGAGAGCCACCCACCTTCCACCTCATCGACCTTATGACCTGGCGATAGAGCTCCAGCCGGGTTCCGTTCCCCCCGGTGGACATCTCTACTCTCTGTCCAAGACCAAGACTCAGGCGATGGAGGAGTACATCACCAACGCTCTTCGACACGGAACGATCCGGCCCTCCTCATCTCCAGCGGCCGCAGGTTTTTTCTTTGTGAAAAAGAAAGGGGGGGAACTTCGCCCGTGCGTCGACTATCGGGGGCTAAATAAGATAACCATCAAGAACCGACACCCTTTGCCGCTCACCAACTCGGCCCTGGACGCCCTCTCTGGTGCCACCGTGTTCACTAAGTTGGACCTCTGGAGCGCCTACAACTTGGTGCGCATCAGAGAGGGCGATGAGTGGAAAACGGCCTTCATCACACCCACAGGACACTATGAGAGTTTGGTCATCCAGTTTGGACTATGTAACGCACCCTCGGCCTTCCAACAATTTATCAACGATGTCCTCAGAGACATGTTAGGCCGATGGGTGTTCGTTTATCTGGACGATATTCTTATCTACTCCCGCACCATGACAGAACACACCCAACATGTCCGGGCTGTCCTAAAGAGATTGTTCGCCCACCAGCTGTACTGTAAGTTGGAAAAATGTGCTTTTCACCAGCACTCCACCACGTTCCTGGGTTTTGTTATCTCGCCCCAGGGTGTGGCCATGGACCCGCAGAAAATAGATGCTGTGCGCCATTGGCCCCTACCCAGGACGCTCAAACAGCTTCAACGGTTTCTCGGGTTTGCGAACTTCTACCGTCGCTTTATCCGGGGCTACAGTACAGTTGCAGCACCATTGACCAATCTGACCAGGCCCGCATCTCACCCCTTCCAACTCACTCCTGCTGCCATCACGGCCTTCAGAGAACTCTGCCACCGATTCACCACCGCCCCTATTCTCCTTCATCCTGATGCCAACCAACCATTCGTTGTGGAGGTGGACGCGTCGGATGTGGGCGCTGGCGCTGTTCTCTCCCAACGAGGTCCAGACCAGAAGCTACACCCATGTGGCTTCTTCTCCAAGAAATTTAATCCCATTCAGCAGCGATACGGGGTAGGGGACCGCGAGCTGTTGGGCATAAAGTGGGCCTTGGAGGAATGGCGTCACTGGCTCCAGGGCGCCGGTGAGCCATTCATCGTCTGGACGGATCACCAGAACCTCATCACCATCCGGAACCTCAAACAGCTGAATCCACGACAGGCACGGTGGGCATTATTCTTCGAACAGTTTGACTTCCATCTGTCATACAGCCCGGGGTCCAAGAACACCAAGGCTGACACCCTATCACGACAACAGGAGGAAGACGTCCCCCGGGCGGACCCCGTGCCTGTCCTGCCAACCTCACGTATCGTGGCACCCCTCCAGTGGGATCTTGAAACGAGGGTCCGCCAGGCTCAGGCTGCGGAGGCCGGGCCGGCAGGTGCGCCGCATGGACGACTCTTCGTCCCCCAACCACTACGAGCTGAGGTCCTCCAGTGGGGTCACTCTTCGCCCGTCGCCGGACACCCGGGAAACAGAAGAACTCTACAGTTCGTGAGACGAGCATTTTGGTGGCCCTCCATGAAGAGAGACATCGAGGAGTTCGTTCAGGCGTGCCCGGTGTGTGCCAGGGCCAAGGACACCAATCGACCAACCCCCGGAGAGCTTCAACCTCTTCCCGTTCCTCGCCGGCCCTGGACGCACATCGCCTTAGATTTCATCACGGGCCTGCTGGTGTCCGAAGGGAAGAACACTATCCTCACTATCGTCGACCGGTTCTCCAAAGCAGCTCACCTGGTGGCCCTCGCCGGACTCCCCTCAGCTAAGGACACCGCTGAGCTGATACTGGAACACGTAGTCCGCCTGCATGGGTTCCCCAAAGACATCGTCTCGGACACAGGGCCCCAGTTCACCGCCCGGTTCTGGAAGGCCTTCTGCTGTCTGATCAACTCCATCACTAGTCTGTCCTCCGGCTACCACCCCCAGACTAATGGTCAGACGGAACGGACCAACCAACAACTGGAGCGCTATCTGCGATGCTTCGTGTCCGACCACCAGCGCTCCTGGGCCTGCTACCTCACCTGGGCAGAACTGTCTCACAACCTTCACGTCTCCTCAGCTACCAACTTGAGCCCATTTGAGGTATGCTACGGGTTCCAGCCTCCGATGTTCGCCCATCAGGAACCGGAGGTTGACGTACCCTCGACCCAACAGTTGGTCCGTAGGTGTCGACGGCTATGGGAGCGAGCCAACCGGAACATCCAGCGCACCAACGCCAGCTACATCACCCAACACCGCCGTCGACACCCTCCGGGACGGTTGTTTAAAGTAGGTGACAAGGTCTGGCTTTCAACCAAGAATCTCCATCTCCACACAGAATCCCGGAAACTTTCACCACGATTCATCGGACCATACCGCATCAATCTACAGATTAACCCTGTCACCTACCGGCTCCAGCTGCCTGCGGCGCTTCGGATCCACCCGGTCTTCCATATCTCGCAACTAAAACCCTTCACCACTTCACCTATGGTTCCACCCCCCCCCCTGCTCCTCCTCCCCGAATCATTGACGGCGGTCCCGCCTACACCGTGCGACGGATCCTTGATTCGCGGCCTCGGGGCAGAGGCACGCAATACTTGGTCGATTGGGAAGGCTACGGCCCCGAGGAGCGGTCTTGGGTTCCAGCACGGTTCATCCTCGACCCCGAGCTCATCCGGGACTACCGTCGCAGGGTATCCTCCACCTCAGGACCGTCCGGAGCCGGTCCTGGACAGGGGGGTACTGTCATGCACACTCGGAACGCGACCAGCACTAGGACCCGGAAGTTAAGCGGTCGCGAACCAGGAAGTATAAAAGAGGTAAACAAACCATAGCAACTCGCTCAGTCATTGAGTCGCCGATGCCACGTCGGAATTCTTCAAACCGTGAGTACTCACCTTCTTGGTTTAAAATCCTGATCGAGTGTGTATTTATAGGACGCGGGTTAGATTGTGTCTTTACCTTACTCCCCATTCGTAAGAGTCCTTAGATCAAATAGCGTGATTATCCTGCCTACTCGTGTTCTTCCGCGTTTGGGTTTACCATTCACGCAACAAAGGGCTAACCGCTAAAGCTACGTCTTCTGGTCACTCCAGGTTAGTTCTTGACATATTCATGCTGTCTTTTTTTTATTTATTTTTTTAAACATTTTTATTTAGTATTGGCAGGTTAAATGTACAATGCGCTTTCCATACAATCACTTATCAGCAAGTCTTTAAGGTATCGTGACATGAATTTCACTTCAAAATACAGAAACAACTCAAACAATAATACCGTAAAAGGATAAGTAAATAAACACTTACAAAAAAAAAAGGGATTTTATATATATATATATATATATATATATATATATACATACACACATACACAAACATATACACATACACATCCATACACACACACATATACCCATATAATACATACATACATACATACATACATACACACATATATACACATACAATTATAACTAGTTAAATAAAATAATAATATAATAACGTCTACAGGCATTAATATTGGTGTCTGAATAATCCCAAAACTCAACAGTCACATCCTCTGTAAAAGCATACACACCCCCCAATCCAGTAATATAGTACTATAATAAAGGCATGTCATTTAGAACAACCATACACACACGAAAAAAAAAAAAAAAAAAAGGAGAGAAGAGAAAAACAACAACAAAAAAACAACAACAAACCAAGACCATTCTCTATGAATTTTTTGGGGAATCTAACCTCCCCAAAACCGTAGTAAGCACACAGAACCATTTTCCTCACATCTGGAGACAGGTGAGCTATAAAAGGGGACCAAACATTCTGAAAGCTATTTATATTACCCCTAAGCACTGCTGCCAGCCTCTCATGAGGCAAGACTGCAAAAATCTCTCTATACCATTGTGTGACAGAGGGGGGAATGTTTTTTATCCATCTAACAAGGATGCACTTTCTTGCCACGAGTAGCAATTTATCTAGCAGTCTATAACCTTTTGCATTAAGTGACAGTGACATTGCTTGTCTTTTAGACGGAAGCCCCAAAAGAAAAAGACCGGGATCTACCTTCAGTTTTATCTAAAGAATGGTGCTAATTTCACAGGCAATAAAGTTCCAAAATCTTAAGATGACTTTACATCTCCAGAAACAATGGAAGTACGTCCCCAGCTCTGTATTACATTTAACACAGAGAGATGGTACAGAGGGATCAATTTTATTCATTAAAACTGGCGTTATGTCCAACCTGTGTAAAATCTTATATTGAGTCTCTCTAAGCCGGTTACAAGTGAAAGTGGATCTAACACTTTTCATAGCCTCCTGCCAATCATCATCTATATAAGGGTTGCCCAGGTCTTCCTCCCATTTCTGAGCCACTGTGCTTGAGAGTCCGGAGATATTTTTTGATGAATAAACTCTCCAGCATGCTAAGTCCTAAGGTATCCGGTGCCTGCTTTTGCTTTGAAGTAGCATGGTGCCGAATTTGCAGATATCCAAAGTGATGTTGATTTGGAAGGTCAAACTTCTGTCGTAATTGTTGGAAGGACATTAAAGAGCCATCCTGGAATAAATCTCCTAGTACCCGAATCCCCTTTATGTTCCATGTTTTAAAGAGAGACGAGCCTATGCCAGGAGCAAAATCCTGATTTGAATTAATTGGATTCAACATAGCTATAGTTTTGCCTGTTCCGAAGAACCTGGATATCTGTTGCCATACTTTGATAGAACAATAGAGTATTGGGTTTTTCCTCACTGTGTCATGATACTTACAGTATAGGGACAAGCAAACAAGCTCCAGACAGAGAGTGGAGAGCAGGCCCATGAATCTACAGTAGGACACATATCATAATAGGACCTAAACCACTCCCAAACAAGTCTGGAATGGCAAGCCCAGTTATATTATACAGTAAGATGTTTGGCATAGCTAATCCACCCAACTCCACCGGCATCTGCAGAGACTTAATCTTTTGTCTAGGCTTTTTCCCACTCCATACAAATCTAGAAAAGGCACCTTCCAGCTGAGCAAAGGTTTTCCTGCTCAACCATAAAGGTAAAATCTGCAGAGGGTACAATAATCGAGGGAGAATATTTATCTTGATTAAGCTTATTCTACCAAGCAGTGAAAGAGGAAATGCTTGCCATAACTTATTCAAATCAACTGACACCCTAATCCCGAGATAAACAAATCCAGATTTTGACCACTTAAAGGGGAAATTGATTAAAGATTCAGTATTGAAATTACCTAATGGTATTGCTTCTGATTTGTTAAAGTTAATTTTATACCCTGAAATTGAACTAAATTCATCAAATAATGATAATGTTGCTGGTATAGATAATTCAGGTGATGATAGAAACAGCAGGATGTCGTCTGCATACAATGCGATTTTGTGCTCATCATCTCTCAACGATATGCCCTTTATATCTTTATTCTGTCTAATGGCCTCTGCCAGCGCAAACAGGAGAGGGCTCAGCGGACATCCCTGTTTGGTGCCCCTAGCGAGTGGGAAAGGGTCTGACCGTAAACCATTAGTGATAATGCAAGACATAGGAGAGTGGTAGATCGTTTTAATCCATTTTAGAAATTCTCCCTCTATACCAAATCTCTGTAAGGCCTCAAACAGGTAGCCCCACTCAACCCTGTCAAAAGTCTTCTCTGCATCCAAAAATACAGAGATTGCTCCACAGTTCTGTTGATTGGGATATTGTATAACATTCAAAAGTCTTCTTATGTTTGTAATGAAGAAGAACGCTTCTGTATAAAGCCCGTCTGATCTGGGTTTATAAGGCTAGGAAGAACCACCTCCAGTCTTCTAGCCAATAGTTTAGAGAGTACCTTAGCATCGACGCCAATTAAACTAATGGGTCTTTAAGAGCTACATGTATCAGATGCTTTATTTTTTTTAAGAATTAAAGAAATATTTGCCAAGTTTAAAGTAGGTGGAAGCCGACCATTTTTCAGTGAATCTATAAACATTTCTAGAAGTGATCCTGGTATTTCTCTTCCCATTTTTTAAATAAAATTCTGGGCAAAAACCATCAGGCCCAGGGGCCTTTCCTCCCCTTAGAGACTTTATGGAGCAAAGAACTTCCTCCTCTGTAATTGGTCTACAAAGATCTGCTTGTTCTTCGGCTGTGAGAGAGGGGAGTCCAATTTTATTAAGAAAAAGAGTCATTCTTTGCTTTGTCGAATGGCATTCTGATGAATAAAGATTTTGGTAATATTCTTTCATAATTTTATTAATGTATTTGTTTTCAAACCTATGAGCCCCAGACGCATTCTTTAAAGATGAGATTACATTAGTCTCTAGCCAGCCGTGCAAGAAGTCGACCAGGTTTATTCCCTGATTCATAAAGTCTATGTCTAGCAAAAAACAGCGATGATTCAACTTTCTTAGTTAATAGCTGATCTAAAGCCAGACGGGCTGCATTAAGCTGCTGAGACACACCTCTGGAAGGTGACAATTTAAAATCTCCTTCCAGAATCCTAATTTTCTTTTCAAGTTCTACGACATTTTTCATTGCAGCTTTCTTTTTAACTGAAGTGTAAGATATAATTACACCTCTTAAATAGGCTTTTGCGGACTCCCATAAGACTGACGGAGTGATTTCGGGAGTTTTATTAGTTTCAATAAAGAACTCCCACTGTTGCTTAAGAAACTGCATAAATTTAGGACAACTCAGCAATGTAGGGTTAAGTCGCCACTGTCTACAGTATGGGTCTCTATACGGAGGACAAACAGTCATTGCAATCGGAGAGTGGTCAGACAAGGTCCCTATCCCAATGGAGCAGTCCACTGTCCTATCCAGTAACTCTTGCGATACTAAAAATAAATCAATGCGTGAAAATGTTTGATGGGGCTGAGAGTAAAAAGTATAATCTTTCTCCCTGATATGAGTTAACCTCCAAACGTCAAGCAATTCCAGGTCTTTGCAGAATTCTGAAAGCCTAAGACTTTTCCTTTGTCTAACTCCTCTTGGGGGGGATTGATCTATAGATGGCTCTAATACGCAGTTAAAGTCTCCTCCCAGGAGTATGCGAAAACATGAAAATGAAGAAATGTCAGCCAGTAACTTAGGAAAAAAGTGAGGCTCATATACCGTGGGAGCATAAATACAACCAATCAAAACATGCTCCCCATACAGGAAGCCTGAAAGCAATACGTAACGGCCAACGCAACTCCCCTACTGTTAGACTTATAAGAGGAGAAAAAAACCTGGCCAACCCAGTTTCTCCGCAACTTCATGTGCTCTGTGTCAGAAAGGTGAGTTTCTTGCAACAATGCAATTTGACATTTCTCCTTCTGAAAAAAAGAGAGGAGTTTTTGCCTTTTAATAACATGGTTAATGCCTTTTACATTGAGGCTGATACATTTAAAATCACTCATCATTGGACTGCAGCATGTTGAAATAATCTCAATAATATAGAAGTCCAAATATGAAGGGTTTTGTGTCATTAGAACAGTAGAGAATGGTCAAAATAAACAATAACAAAACACACCAAACGAAACCATATCCCCCCCACCCCTTTACCAAAACCGGAGTTTGATAAACCCCTCCCGCTCCCACCATCAGACTTAATTCAATTCAATTCAATTTTATTTACATAGTGCTTTTAACAATGGTCATTGGCTCAAAGCAGCTTCACAAAAAATTAAATTTTATTATTATTTTTTTTTTAGAAAAGAAAAGAAAATATTTGAAAGTGTGTATGTGTGAGAAAAATGTGTCTAGATAATAATTAGATGAATGAATGATGAATGAAATGTCTCTGATGAGCAGGCCAAGGGTGACGGCGACGTTGGCAAGGAAAAACTCCCTGAGATGGCAATAGGAAGAAACCTTGAGAGGAACCAGACTCAACAGGGAACCCATCCTCATCTGGGTGATAACAGATAGAAATAACATCATGTGTGTTGTGCAGGTGAAAGTTCAATATAACAGAAGTTATTAGCCAGTCTTTCTCTGGATGCCTAAGAAACCTCGCAGGGTTGGCCTTTGTCTACTAAAGCTGGCACAATATCCAGATGCCTCGGGATGGATAGAAAAATACTTAACTGCGAATGTGTAGAGGACGTGAAGAAAAGTAGCCAAAACACACCGAAAGACGGAGTAAAACTCTATCTACCCCTTCCACTCCCACCACGCTAAATCTTGCATAACAGTAACTAAACCTATAAGCTCCAGCCGGGCACTTCAAATAAGCGAGGGAAAAAAATAAATAAAATAAATAGGGAAAAAAATAAAATAAAATAAATCATATACACACACATATACATATATATATATATATATATATATATATACATATACACATACATACATACACATACACACATACACATAGAAAGAGAAAAAAAAAGAAAAAAAAAAGTGCCCCGAAAATCACTCAGCATCAAATTACCATAAAGAGTCCATTAATGAACTGTAGAGTGTCTCTAAAGTACCTGTCTATCCACATATTACCTGTTGTATAAAAAAGGAACACTGCCTTTCTCCTTTCCACTTGTGTAGGCAGCGCGAAATTAATCTAACCTGCTCAGAAACGACTGTGCATCTTGTGCACAGTGGAAGGAGCAGTTCGATCCGTTAAAGTTGAAATATAGGTTGGCAGGGTAGCGCATCGTGAAACTGACTCCTCTTCGAATAAGCTGACCGCAGACGTCGTTGTATGCCCGTCTCGCCTCTCTGACTTTGACAGACAGATCCTGTGTGATAAAGATATCACTGCCCTCATATGTGAGATGGCCCTTCTTCTTAGCCGCTGCCAGCATTTTATTCTTGCCCGAGTAATTATGAAGCTTGATCAGCACAGGGCGTGTGCGGTTGGGTTTGAGCGGACCAAGTGTTCTATGTGCCCGGTCAATTTTAACTTTGTCATGTTTGGCCTCAATCCCCAGCAGCATTGGTAACCAAGTCTGGAAAAACTCAACAGGTCTGCGGCCCTCCGCTCCCTCTTTCAAACCTATGATGCGAATATTGTCTCGCCGGCTGTGGTTCTCGGCCTCCTCCGCCTTCTCTAAAAGGAGCTGTGCCGTTTTTTCCTGCACCGCAAGATTACAAGTAACGCGGTTTACGAGTGTTCTGCAAGAAGAGCAAAGATTTTTAATAAAATTTAAATTGGTTTACGAGCACCGAGTATCATGTCTCACACATGCGCTTCTTGTTTAGACGCTGAGCGTCACGTGATCACAACTGAACCAACGGTTTTTCTCTCTCTTGCGCTGCAGAATCGTGTCCCCTGCTTGGTCTTAGTGCTCGTCTCTTACTGGTATAATCAACATTTGTGCACGCGTGTACTGTTTACTATAACACTGTGACTACGTGTTTGTGAAACATATTTTATTATGTGTTCGGAAGCGCGTGTACTGTTTCTTATAACACACGTGTGTGTGCGCGAGTAAGGCAAAAGAAATTCTTAATACAGAGGTTAAAAATCTATTTTCTTACTCATCATGGTGTGTGTGTGTGTGCGCGTGCGCGCGAGTGTAATTAGACACTGTGCCGGCTGTGTGTGTGTGTGTGTGTGAAACCCTTATTCACAAACACACACGCGCACACAGAAATGAAGGCAAGAGACACACACTCTGCTTTCCGGAGAAACTCTGTCGCAAATCTTTTCAGAGGTAAGGTGCTGGGTCATTTGTTTGTTTGTTTTACTTTACAGCAGTGATTCTGTTAGTTTGCGCTCACATGAGTGTCTTTAGCGATGTTTATTGCTTTTTCTTTTTAGATAAAACAGTGTAGCGGGAGAGAGACGTTGATTTATGACCTCTGTTTACGGGAGTTTAGTCCAGTGCGGGAGATGCATTGTGGGTAGAAAGAAAATTTTAATGTATAAGATGGGAAAAGGGAGACAGGAGTGGCTGAAAACAAGTGTCTCCACTTACTCTAGCCTCACACACACACATACACACACACACACACACAGCGCCTGCATGCACAAAGGGAAACGCTTATCTGCCGGGATTTATTTTTAACTTTTTTGAAAGGTAACGTGCAGGTTAATTTGTTTTATTTTTTACTTAATATTCTGTATTAATTATTTTTCTGTATTTATTTTTTTTGGCTGTAGAACGAATAATTTAAGTTTCCATTATTTCTTATGGGAAAATTTAATTTGGTTTACGAGTGTTTTGGAATATGAGCCCACTTCCAGAACGAATTATGCTCGTAATCCGAGGTTCCACTGTATATATAAGGAATAACGGAAACTTAGATGATTTGTTCCACAACCTAAAACTATTAATATAAAAATTATTAATACAAAACATAAAGTAAAAATAAAACAAATTAACCTGCATTTTATCTTTGACAAGAATCGTAGCTGTAATGACTGAGACCAGAAAGAGGAAAGGATGAGAAGAGGGGAGAAGAGTTTGCTTACAGGGACTTTCACACAACAGTTTCACACGAGTGTGCACACACAAACACACACCATTTTGCTGACCGAGACACTTACTCACACAGGCCCACACACACACAAACACAAAATAAAAAATGCTTTACATGCACACTCACATGGTCACAGTGTTATAGTAAAGTATATGCGCACACAGATGTTGACTATACAAGTGACGCAGCTGTAATTGACTAATGTGTCAAGAGGAAGTAGTAGTAGAACTCACGACTGCAGCAGTATTTATTTGCACTTATTATGCGTGCTTAGTAGACGGTACAGTGGTGTAGTGTTAGCACTGTCACCTTGCACCTCCTGGGTCCAGGTTCGATTCCTGTCTCTGTGTGCATGGAGTAACCACTACAACCACTTCCTCTGAAGAAAATTACGAACATAATTTGTTCCGGAAACGGGCTCATATTTCAAAACAGTCGTAAATCAAAGTGAATTTTCCATAGGGAAAAAAAAAATTTAATACAAAATATAAAGTAAAAATAAAACAAATTAACCTTTACTTTACCTTCAAAAAAAGTTAAAATAAATCCCAACAGATAATTGTTTCCGTTTATGCGCATAGGCGGTGTGTGTTTGTGTATGTGTGTAAAGCTAAAGTAAGAGGAGAGAAGGAATCAGATCGTCCCCTCTCCCTCTTTTCATCTTACACAGTAAACCATCCTCCTCTCTTATTTGAGTGTTACACACACACAACAAGACTGTTTTATCGGAAAATTATCGCTAATGACACGTGTGAGCACGCACTAACGGAATCACCGCTGTAGAGTAAAAAACAAACAAACATATATATTCAAGTTCAAGTAGGCTTTATTGTCACTTCAACCATATACAGGTAGTTCACAGTGAAACGAAACAACGTTCCTCCAGGACCAGGGTGCTACATGCAACATAAACTTACAACATTAATTAACAGAGAAGCTAAACTCGCTAACTAAGAGGCCTAGTTAGCTGGCTAGCAGAGACAAGACAGATAGTCCTAACATAAATTACAACATAAATTAACAAAAACTAACTAACTAAGGAAGACTATCTACTGGTCTTACAGACAACATAAAGTGCACGTGCAAATGTGCAAACGAGCAACAACAAAGTGACTGCGACAACAACGACATAACAAAACATAATATATGGTGTTGTGGTAGTAAACACAGCAGCAAGAACTAAGGAATTAGTGCAAACAGTAATGAATATTGTGCAAAAGAGATAAACAGTCGTTCTTGCTAATGAGACCCACCACGGTCATGTCATCAGCGAACTTAATGATGTGATTCGAAGTGTGTGTTGCTTTACAGTCGTGAGTCAGCAGTGTGAACAGCAGGGAACTGAGCACATAGCCTTGTGGGGCCCCAGTGCTCAGTGTGGTGGTGCTGGAGGTGCAGTTCCCAATCTGTACTGACTGAGGCCTTCCGAAAGTCAGAAAGTCCAGGATCCAGTTGCAGAGGGAGGTGTTCAGGCCCAACAGACTCAGCTTCCCGATCAGTTGTTGGGGAATGATAGTGTTGAATGCTGAGGTGGAATCTATGTGGAATCAGCATTCGAACGTGTGTCCTCCTTGTCCAAGTGTGTGAGGGCAAGATGGAGTGTAGTGGAGATGGCATCGTCCGTTCAGCGGTTAGGATGGTACGCAAATTGCAGTGGGTCCAGTGAGGGGGGCAGCAGGGTCTTATTGTGTCTCATGACGAGCCGCTAGAAGCACTTCATGATGGTGGGTGTAAGTGCAACCCATAGTCATTGAGACAGGACACAGTAGACTTTCTTCTTCTTCTGTAGTGAGACACAGCACCTGGTCCTTCGGAGAAGGGGTGGTCTTCCTCGCCGCCACCTCGTTCTGCCTGTTGAACCGAGCGTAGAAGTTGTTTAGCGCATCTGGGAGGGGAGCCGTCACCGTCACAGGCAGGTGATGTAGTCCTGTAGTGAGTGATGGCTTGTAAGCCCTGCCACATGCGCCGTGTGTCGCCGCTGTCTATGAAGTGGTTGTGGATTCTTTGGGCATGTGCGCGCTTCGTCTCTCTGATGGCCCGAGAAAAGAGTCTTGGGTCCTCAGAAGTGCACGCACCTCCGCAGTAATCCACGGTTTCTGATTGGGACGTGAGATGATGTTCTTGGAGACAGTGATGTCATCAGTGCACTTGTTGATGTAGCTGGTCACTGATGACGTGTACTCCTCCAAGTCAGTGAAGTCGCCGTAAGTTGCAGCCTCCCTAAACATGTTCCAGTCAGTGTTCTCGAAACAGTCCTGAAGAGCAGAGATGGCTCCTGCTGGCCAGGTTTTCACCTGCTTCCGGTTTTGTACGCCTGACGAGTGGTCTGTATGCTGGAATTAGCATAACAGAGATGTGGTCTGAGTAGCCGAGGTGGGGGCGGGGCTCTGCCCGATATGCGCCGGGGATGTTTGTGTAAACAAGATCCAGCGTGTTTTCCCCTCTCGTTGCAAAGTCCACATACTGATGGAATCTAGGAAGCACTGACTTGAGATTTGCATGGTTGAAATCTCCAGCAACAATAAACAGTCTATCCGGGTGTGTATTTTGCAGTTCACTGATCTTTGTATACAGTTCCCATAGCGCTTTCTTAGCATTAGCGCTAGGTGGAATGTACACTCTGATAATGAAAACAGTGGAGAATTCCCGTGGTAAATAAAAAGGTCTGCATCTAACAGTCACAAACTCCACCAGCGATGAGCAATAACTAGAAACTAGCACAGAGTTCTTGCACCATTTCGTGTTGATGTAAACACACAAGCCGCCACCGCGAGTCTTACCGCAAAGAGCTGCATTTCTGTCTGCGCGAAACGAGGCTAGCCCATCTAGCTGAATAGCGGCATCTGGTACTCGCTGAGCCATGTCTCCGTGAAAACAAAGACACAGCAGTCTCTAACCTCACGCTGTGTAGCCTGCTGTAGTCGGATGTAGTCCAGTTTATTGTCCAGGGAGCAGACATTGGATAGGATAATGGACGCGAGAGCCGGCCGGCTAGGGTTTGTTTTTAGCCTAGCACTGACTCCCGCCCGCTGGCCACGCTTCCGCTTTCTCGCGCAACGCTTCCGATGTGCCCTTCAACACAGAGGCTTTAAGGCCTGGTTCACGCAGCAAGCCGAGGTCGCATAGCTTTTCCCGCAGCTCATCATGGATGTCGTTACCCGGGTTATTTAGGTACAAAAGTGTCTGGCTGTTGTATTTACGGACACCATTCGCGACAATATCCATACACAGAGTAAAATAAACGCGTTACACACAAAACGTAAACAACGTAGATCCATTTTGGCTCCGGAGTGGCCGCTGCATGCTACTGCCGCGCTGCAATCTCAGTTAATGACCCTCACTCAGTGACACTCAGTTAGTGAGATACTGTAACTGTCAATGAGACTCCTGTACCTCTCAGCAGGTATTTTGGCCCACTCCTCATGAGCAAACTGCTTCAGTTGTTTCCAGGTTGAAAGGCGCCTTTTCTAGACGGCATGTTTCAGCTACTTTCAAAGATGCTTAATAGGACTGAGGTCAAAGCTCATAGAAGGTCACTTTAGAATAGTCCAATGTTTTTCTCTGAGCCATTCTTGAGTGTTTATAGCTGTGTGTTTTGGGTCATTGTCCTGTTGCAAGAACGATGACCTGCGACTGAGACCAAGCTTTCTGACACTGGCCAGTTTATTTCTCTCTACAATCCCTTGATAGTCTTGAGATTTCATTGTACCCTGCACAGATTTAAGACACCCTGTGCAAGTTGCTGCAAAGCAGCCCCAGAACATAACAAAGCCTCCTCCATGTTTCACAGAAGGGACAGTATATCTTGATAGGCTTCATTTTTCCGTCTTTGAACATAGAGCTGATGTGCCTTGGCAAAAAAATTCAATTTTTGTCTCATCTGTCCATAGGACATTCTCCCAGAAGCTTTGTGGCTCGTCAACATGTAGTTTGGCATATTTCAATCTGGTTTATAATTTGTTTTTAACAATGGATTATCCCTCTCTGCGATTTATTATTAATTTTCCACATGCAGCCACATCCAGGGAGGTTGGCTACAGTCCCATGAATCTTACATTTTTAAATAATATGTGCAACTGTAGTCACAGGAACATCTAGCTGCTTGGAGATGGTCTTATAGCCTTTACCTTCAACATGCTTGTCTATAAATTTCGTTCGATTCTCCTGAGACAACTCTTTCCTTTGCTTCCCCTGGTCTATGTTTTGTGTGGTACACACCATGTCACCAAACAAAACAGTGACTACCTGGAGCCCTATATACAGGCCCACTGACTGATTACAAGATTGTAGACACTTGTGATGCTAATTAGGGAACACCTTAAATTAACATGTCCCTTTGGTCACATTATTTTCATTTTTTTTCTAGGGGTACCATCATTTTTTGTTTAGGCCTGTTCCATGAGTTTATTTTTTTTTAAAACCGTTAAAGCTTGGTTGAAAAGCAATGTCTGACTTACATTGGTTAACCTTTATAGAATTTTTATTTATTATTAATTTGGTCAGATTAAAACATATTTAGGTCTGTACTTTACATACCAGAGGCAAATTTGCATGACCACAGTGACTACAGTCCCCTCCTACAGCTTGTTCATGCTACTCCTGTAGCTTCAATAGGCCGGCCGTCACTCCTCTGACCCAATCCTCCACAGTAGAGCTCTGGTTGAAGAAACAAGACAATCATGTACAGACAAAGATGATAAATAAATAAATAAATAAAAATATATAATATAAAATATATTAATAAGGCTATACACAATGAGAGAGTGTAAAATACTCTTTCTGGAGTTCTAATGACGTGTTAAAGCTATGCTCTTATCTTTTTAGGTTTTGGTCTTATCTCGGGGTTTTGGTCTTATCTCTTTGGCATATTAGGGAAGATAAAAAGCTGGCTTAGGAAATGACTTAAAATTTACATTAGTGAATATAGAATTTGGCCATTAAAATATAAAAGTTGACAATGTATTTAATGAGTCCAATGCAGAAGTGCCACAATTAGCATTTTCTTAAAGAATAAAGAGGATTTGTCATTTTCTATTCGATTTTATAAGTGTAAAAACAAATCCTCTGTTATTGTCTCAACAGATTTAGTCAATAAAACACTATAATTTCCCCCATTTGTTAGTTTAGTTTAACGTTTTTTGTTATTAATTCATTTGTTTGTTTCTTGTCTTATTTGTGTTTATTGTTAATATTTATTTACATATTCATTGTTAAGTTTGTTATACTGTATATCTTTTTTATTCTGTGTTATGTTACTTTAGATAGTTAATTGTATAATTATAGGACCATAGGATGGGACTCTAAACCAGAGGATACACCAAAAGGGCACAGTGCCATCTAGTCGCCTTGGCATCATATCTAGGAGATCAGTCAGTAAATTCAAGTAAGAATCACAGGCTTTGCTTATCCCGTAGTAAGCCCGTGGGGATTAATTTCTAAATCACACAAGCTTCCCAGATAATACTAATCCCGTGCAAATAGGGATTTTTTATTAAAATTTTAAATAGTTTTAAAAGTTTCAGTGCAAACTGTTTTTATTTTGAATAATTTAAAAGTTTTATTGCTATTATTTTCATTTTATGATTTTTTTTATTCTCTTTTATGTAAAGCACTTTGAATTACATTGTGTATGAAATGTGCTATACAAATAACCTTGCCTTGCTTTTGTCATGGATGTTTAGCAAGGAAAATTAACTATATTTGCCTTTTGGATCATTTTAAATTGTTGGATTGTAAATTCGAAGCACATGTAGCTTAATCTTTTATTCAGCACCACTCACCTCGACACCAGAACAACTGGAAAGAGAGGGAGGGCTTCACTTCTGCGGCTGTCTGCATGTCTGTGATCAACATGTGCTACACCGCTGTGCTCAGTGCGTGCAGAGACGCGGAGGGGAGAAAGGCATCGGAACTCGACGGAGTCTCAACATTTTCTGACCTGATATTTTGATGTTTGTTTGTTTAACAGGGAAAGCTGTGCGCAAACAGAAACAAATACACGCATACATTCATTTATTTATTTAAAAAAAAGCACTTTTTCTCATGGAAGAAATAGGGCAGGTGTTTAAGATCTCTTTTATGTCTATGTGTGCCTGCTCGATAATAATGATAATAGACATATGACACGTTTTTTTCGCGCTCCAGAGAGAAACAATGACTTCCAGTAAAGTAAAGACGGATCGAAACTGCAGAGTTCAGAGGGACCTGTCTACGGTGTAGGGAACGGGTAAATCATCATTTAACCGGAAGTGGACATAAAAAAGTTCCCATCTGTCATTGCACCTCGCTTCATAATCATTATCGAAGACGACATAATATTTACATGACGCGAAAAGAATTAGAAATTAGTGAAACGGTAAAATGTAATTTCAATAATTACATTTAAAATATATTTAGTCAATAAATACTTGCTAGTATATAGTCTAGTAATCTATAAAAAAAAAACACAATAATAATTTCCCGTACACGAGTTATACACATTTGAACTGTATACGTTTTGTAATTATATCAGATTTTGTTTCAATAAATAGGCAATATTTAATTTCAGTAGTGAACAATTTCAGCAACAGCAACAATATGTATCTTGCGTTGCTTACATTACCAGGGTAACACTGCTGACGGTGCAAAGTGTTCCAAATAATGGAATTTTGTCGAATGAAGTTCCCTTAATCGACATTCCCTGTACAGGGAGTAGCACGCTTTTTAGGAACACTGTGGAATGAAACACAACCCATAGTCGTACACGAATTATATGCCAGTTTTGGTTGTGAGCATGCGCGGTAAGTATACTTCCTGTATGAAGTGAGCCATAAAGATATATGTAGCGTCTTGTAATAAATTTACATTAAAATTATTATATTGCTGTTTTTTTTTCAAACATATTACAGCTTCATGCTTACTTTCCTGCTTAACGTCATTTTCTGCGCATCGTACTTGTCCCCGATCAGCAGCCATGACTTCACAAAGCGGGAAATGTCTCATTATAGGTAAAAACAACACTGCATACATACAACTGGTTAATGTTCGTTAGCTTTGTATCGTTATACCTAATTGGGTAATAAATAATGTACTTTATTCACAGCGAAGCAAATCACAACGTTGTTATTCGCTACACAGTGGAAATGTAGCTCGAACTGCTGCGTTCGTGTTACTACAGTAAGTTATGTGTGTTGAGCTTTTCCTTTTAAGCTACGTCGTTTGCACTAGTTCTATTTTTCATAATAGCTTTTTTTTGGTCACAGAAATTAGTTTTTTCCAGATTGTTTTTTAATGGACATAAAGCAAGTAAATGTTGCAACTTGTATTACAAGACTCCAAAGAAGTAAGAAAACACCCCTATGGCTATGTGTATAATGGTGCAAAGATGCCACAAGTCTATACGTTTCTGGTACAGTAAAATACTTTTCATTTATTATGAATTTAAACAGCAAACATACAGCTGTGGCCAAAGTTTTGAGAATGGCACAAATATTAATTTTGACAAAGGCTGCTGATAAATAAATAAATAGATTGATAGATAGATATTTAAATAGTTAGATAGATTAAGTACTTTATCAATTCTAAAGGGAAATTGTATCATTACAGCAGCGAGTTCACATATCATACAACAAATAAGCAACAAGCAAGAACTGTCATGAGGAAAAAGAAAATGTAAAACAATTTTAAAAATGTGTACAATTTAAGGTACATTAATGAACACTGTTTACAATTTAAGGTGCGTAAAAATTGTGTAAAACTTAAGGTGCAATAAAGAGGTCAAAATGCTGTCAGACAATATGAATGTGAAAATACTACTTATATGTACACATGCATAATGATTTTATATACAGGTGGAAACGGAAGTGTACATGAGCTGCACCAGCAAGTAGTAATGGAAAAAAACAGCGTGTATATAGCCAGCCAACACTGATAAAAGGGGAATCAATAAAGGAAGTGACCACAGTGCAATGAAGACAGAATGTACATAAGCCTATTTATTAAGATGTCAGAGAAGGAGATCCCTCCACCTCTAGCTTCTCACCCAGAATGTGGACTGTGCTTGGTGTAGACGTGGTCCTACTGAGATCCACCATCTCCTTGGTCTTAGTCACATTCAGGACAAGATGGTTCTTATCACACCAATTCACAAAACTGTTCACTAGGCCTCTGTGCTCTGTTTTCTGACCACCATTAACACACCCCACAACTGCAGAGTCATCTGAAAACTTGCAAATAACAGGTTTCTGAGTTGTACTGGAAGTCTGAAGTGTATAAAGTGAAAAGGGAAAGAAGAGAAGACTGAAACTAGCGATGCTCCGGGACTGCTGATTACTTTTTCTGACATACATCACCACAACCCTACAAACTCTACCTGTCAGATATATAGTTAGTGATGCAGAAGGTTGTGGAGGAGTCCCAAACAAACCTTCATAACTCCCAAATATTCAACCAATCTTTTCCATTTATACTGAAGTATAATTACAAACATTTCAGTAATTTCAGTAAGTAATGTAATTGCAGAGTTAACTCTTGTTTTTTAAGACATTGTCTGACAGCAGCTTATTCTTTGCAGAACCAATGCTTGACATTTGTCAGAATTTGTGGGGTTTTGTTTCAAGCAACCCCGCAAAAAATCTTTTGGCCATGCTGTCAAACTTATAAACAGTGGCAAATTGACCATAATTTTCTGAAAACATTGAATATAAAGACATCCAAAAAGGCACATGCATCATTTCAGTTGGAAACTTCTACTTTATAGCTTCCCAAAAAGGAAATTATTTTCTTACTGGCTTTTCATTTTGATTAATTAACATTAGCTAGAAATACAACTATGTTCATTGTACTGCTATATACAATGTTTTCTTGATAGTAATTGATGCATGACTTGACACTGTGAATTTATCCATACACTTTACATCTTACTATGCCAACTTGTTCCATTTGTTTTTACTGATTCCCTTGTATGATGTATGCTGCTTTTTTCCCCGATGATTATTGGATATTGTATATTCAAGAATGCATATTAATTTTACCTGGATTATGTTAATATTATTTCTTCCCCGAAAAAAAAAAAAAGGTTCATCCCTTAGCAGGGAACTAATGGTCATCTGAAAATGGTGCTGCGTAGAGATGGGATGTTTTTTTGTTTGTTTTGTGTGCATTTTTTTTTCCCCACTCCTTGGTCGTTTCATAGACTCCTTTCCCACTCCTTGGATTTCATAGACCCTTGTTTTTGAATTGATACAGCGGCAATATGATACACTTAAAAGTTTCGTGACAATTTGCAGTTCTGTAAATTATAATTAACTGGCTTTGAAAACTAGTCAATCACCATAGACCCCATGTTAAATTGTTACATTTAAACATTTGCAGCCTGGTACAAAACAGTTATGGTCTCCATAATTTTACAATACTGCAATAGATTTCCCATTCATGAGAACTGTACAAGGGCAATTTTGCATGTAACCCATCAGTTAGAATTACATTAAGCCTTAAAAATTATGCATATTTAGAGCCATCTGTCTGCTATGCATCAGATTAGCTAATCAGTTAACTGGATGTTTTTTAATGTTGTAGTTTAACTTACCTCAAAAAAATGAAGGAGTTGACATGGGATGATGTGTAAGGTATGGATGAAAAAATTTCATAAAATGCAAAGTAACATTAGCATATACATTAACGTTAGCCACCGGAGCATTTTATCTAAGCTAACTAGCTTATGGTAGCTGACATAAGTAGGCTAGTTCCAAAAATCAGTCAGGCTTTGTTTTGTTTCATCCATTTGCACACTTATGGATTAACCAGGATTCAGGCAGAGCCAGCTTTTGCCAAGATTAAAACTTTAAACTGCTCTTCAGACCTATTTTTCCTTTTAGTGTCATTACAGAGGTAATGGTATTACTACTACATTTTACATTTGAGCATTTGGCAGACGCTCTTATCCAGAGCGACTTACTTTTTTTTTTTTTTATCTCATTACACATCTGAGCAGTTGAGGGTTAAGGGCCTTGTCGAATGGCCTCCGAACCGTAGTCCAACCGTAACCACTGAGCTACCCCCCTGGTCTGCTACTACTTCTAATATAGAGGTTTCTTCCTTTAGAGTGCAATAGTCTTGAAGTTCTCTTTGCTCATGATAATTCCTTGCATTTATATCTCTTTGCTTTTGCAAGATGGGTCTTGGTCCTTTACTTTGGGGTATTTTTTCCTCCTAAGGAGTGAACTTGGTAAAATGTAATGTTTGTTGTATTACTGTAGGTGGATATTTTAGTTAGGTTTATTTATCTTTGGTTATGGTGTTCTGGCATCCCAAAACCATTTATAGTAGGCTCATCTATAAGTGAAGATATGTAATTTTGTACAAATTTGGCTTAAAGTCATCGAGACTTGAAACTTGATCAGTAGGTTTTACTCACCCTACTTAGCCGAAACAGACAAATGGTAACACTAGGTGCTGGGGTGTAACTGAATAAAAATGTTTCTTAATTTGAACATGATGAGATTTTGGGAGAAAAAGCATACATGAACATAAATGTGATAATAAATGAACATGACTACATATGCAGTCTATAGATGGAATATTTAGGTACAACAAAGAAGATTTTAAGAAATCTGGATGATCCATGTAAAAAAAAATGTTACTGGCCATTTGAGATTTGTTACATAATCAAAAAGTTACATAAGTCATTATTTTGGAGCTATTCATGCTGAAAGGATCCAGTATAATATGTTTTTATCTTCTAAACTATAATACCCACAGTTTAATATATTTGTCAATTTATAAAATATGAAATTATTGAATATGACCCACTATATTTCAGACTGAAACACAGCAGATCTTCTAAAGTTCACTATTTATTAGTATGTCATAGTTTGTTTTTGGCAGCTAGGGTTAACCAAACAAGCTTACTTTTTAAGATATTCTTTTAACTATAATTAAATTTGTATTAACTTAATTAGCCACAAACTGTTAAATGCCATTTTGTTTTACTGTTTGCTCTCATCAGTACTGATCTTCAGGTATGTTATTGTTCAGAGGTTAATGCATCTGTAATTAATTCTTAAAACTTTCAAGTGATTTGTTCTCTTACTGTTTCTCTCATCAGAGACAGAATAAAGTCCATGTTTTACCATGCCTACAACAACTACTTGGAGAATGCTTATCCATATGATGAGCTCCGACCATTGACATGTGACGGACAAGATACATGGGGCAGGTATAGACCTTTTTTTTTTTTTCTTTTTTTTTTTTACTGACAAGGCGATGTGTACATTGCGTGTGCTCTTATAATTAATACTGCAAATGTAATCCATGTTCTCTTTCAATGCCACAGTTTTTCACTTACTCTTATTGATGCCCTGGATACTTTACTGGTATGAATTTGTTTGCTATTTTTTTCATATAAATATATATATGTATATATATATATTTAAATGTATTTGTTGAGGCTTTGAATTATCATTGTGTCAGATACTGGGGAACCACACAGAATTTCAACGTGTGGCTGCACTTCTTCAGGACAATGTGAATTTTGACATTGATGTGAATGCTTCAGTTTTTGAGACTAACATACGAGGTGAGGATACAAAACAATTCAGCCCAAATGTGTTTTTTGGTCCCTTTTGAATGCTGCCTTGCCAATCTTTGCTAATTTTTCATAGGGCCTTATAATTTTTAACCTTAGAGTACACTGGGACAAGTTATAATTCAATGTGCCAAAAGAGCAAGCCTTTGATTTCTTTAATAAAATAGCAAAATAAGACATGAATCTGAAATTATTGACAATTGATCGTCCCAATCAGTCTATTAATGACTGCGATTTATAGCCAACAGCAGACAAGTGTTATTTAAATTATTTAAAGTTGTATTTAGATGTTGGGGTTGCTAAAACATTAAAGGTAAAGGTTATTTTAATGTCCTTATAAAGTCTGGTAATCTTAACATTTTTATGCATTATTGTTTAGTAACAGCTCATACTAGCTTAGTGGTTTAATTGGCGTTCCCACATTGCCTGCAGTGTGTATGAATGACAATCGGGTGTCGAGTTGTCAACCCGATCCCTTAAGTAACTGCCAAAGAAATTATAAATCTCCACTGTAGCCCGATGTGCCGAATGGCATGTGGATGGACCAAAACAGCTCATACACAGGGACCTGACCTTTGGGACAAACATTGGTTGTGAGTTGAGACTTAGAATGGATATTGTGACTGGTAGCTGATATAGTGTGAGAAGTTCTGGCTGTGCACCCAGTAGGGTTAAATGTAGAAACAGTTTTCATTATATGTTTTACAATAATTCATTATTAGACTGTGATCATTATCACAGTCTTCACATATTTTTCTTCACATATTTCACCATACCACAGAGTAGCGCATAATCTCATTGTCATTTGTTGTTTCTTACATGATGAAGTTCCATGTCTAAACATGGAATTACTGTGTAAAAACACAATAAGGAACTTACAAAAATGCCAGCTGTTAATGCAGAATATACTTTTTAAGTGTAATTTTTAGGTCTTTTTAGGTACGAAATTTGTTTTACCTAGATAACCTTGTAATTTTAAACATCAGGTAAATGACAGATTCAGAAGCCTAAAATTTTATGGAAGCTGCAAAAATATGAGGGGCATTTATCATCAATTATAGCTATAATTATTTGATTTCCTGTGCATTTCAAGTGATTAATTATGAAAAATTGCAATCAAAACACCCTATGTTGCATTTTTTTTTTTGTGCACCAGAGCAGCTGTTGTGTAGCGGAAACACTCTTGTGTATAATGCTGGTAACTGTGCGTTAACAATGCAATGTCTTTATACATGGCTAACTGGAACTATCCATATGCCTAACTGTTGTCACATTTTTGCATGGAATGAGGGTTAGGGAATTTGACCCTGATTATTTACATTGTTATCGTGCTTCTGGATGACAGACTTTACAGTTGGTGTGCAGAGTAGGACAGTTAATCACGACCACGATCTCTGGTAATACACTTACCTGCATCTCAATTTTGACTTGTTTTTGATTGACAGACTTGAAAAAAAATTACACTATAATAAAATTAAACTATTAAAGAAGCATTGTACTCCCATCACTACTTGCAACTCCCTTACAGCTCAGGTTGCCATAGTTCATACTATGTATCAATGATGATGTTTTTTTTGTCCTTTGTGCACAAAATCAGAAACTTCAATTAATGTTTGTTAATTTTTGCCATAATAAGGTTAGATATTATAATATATATAATAATAGATTTTTCTTAAAACTTTGGTCAGACTCATTTTATAAATTGTTAACATGTTTTACTTGCTCATGCTAATTTGAACTTGAATTTTTTAGTGGTCGGTGGTCTTCTCTCAGCTCATCTGTTATCCAAACATGCTGGGATTGCCGTAGAGGAGGGGTGGCCATGCTCTGGTCCTCTGCTACGATTGGCTGAAGATGCAGCACGCAAGCTTCTCCCAGGTGAGAAAAGTGCTAGTTTATGTTTAATAATAATAACAACAAATATGGCTGTAAGTAGCCATTAAAGGGGCCATGCATAATTTGACATCCTAGCAGTGGAAAAAGATCAGCAACCAGGAAGAAGATTTGCTCCCAGTGATGTATAGGAAAATTGAAGGGAAACCATCAAGCCATTGCTGAGATATTGCTTCCCTTATTGATTTTACCAGCCCCACCAAGGTTGCACTTCCCTTTTGGCTACTTGGCTGTCAAATTAATGTGTACGTATCAAAAATCTGTGGAACAAGTTTGTTTTTGTTGGTCTCTTAATAAAATATGATAGTTACTGAGCAAAACGTGTAAAATCTTGATGATAGTTCCCAAAGTTTTATTTCAACGATTCTAGCAATATAATTTCAACATACAGTGAGTGTAGAAAATAAACACCCCCTTTAAAATAATCCCAGTTATTTGCTTTGCAGCCTGAAGTAAAGATGGGGATAGTTTTTGTTTCATCCAGCTGTATTTACTCAGTGCTACTTTTAACATCCAAGTGAAAGCTGACACCAACATGTTAGGAAAAAACTGCAAAAATAACCAGTGAACATAATCATTAATTTTAAAAAGGATCACCATTTCCTAAAAATACTTGTAAACTTAATCAGATGAAGCAAATCTTTGCAGAACTGCTCAAATTTAGTTCAATTTGATGGTGAGCATTTGTGGGCTGCAGTCTTCAAGACTTTCCATAGATTTTCAATGGTGTTTAAGTCTGGGTTTTGACTAGGCCATGCAGGGACATTTACCTTTTTCTCCTACAACCATTGTGTGGTCAGTTTTGTTGTGTAGTTTGAGTTATTGTCATGTTAGAAGGTAAACATTCTTTGTATTGACAACATTCTGGCAGACAGCAGTAGATTTTCCTCAAGAATTTAATGGTATTTTGCTTCATCCATTGTGCTTTTCCAGTTCTCCATTTCTTGCTGCAGAGAAACACCCCAATAACAGTATATTACCACCTCTTTGCTTTACTGTATGACTGCTTTTGTTTGGATGTTAAGCTGTTTTGGATTTCTGTCAGACATATCAGTTGGTGTTGTGGCCAAATAATTACATTTTAGTCTCTTCTGACCACCTGTGTTTTTGCAAAGCTCAGTCATGCCTGCATGTATGTGTTCATTCTTAAAAATTGGCTTTTTTTTGCAACTCCCCCACACAGATCTGGCCATTGACGTGGAAATAAAATAAAGGCTCAGACTTTGGTTTCAGAAGATTACGACCTTTATTTATTATGCAATAACAGCCGGGAGAGACTGCAGAATCACACTGATCTCTGACTGCTCTTCCTTTAAATACTTTTCTATACAATGGAGCTTATTCAGTATACAGTGATGTCACAGCAACAGCTGGGTTTTCCTTAAATTTCCCCGTTCTATGTATATCTCAAATTCCTGGGCAAGCACATTCCAGGAGGCCTTATATGGTCAGCTTTTGCACGTAAGATTCCCCATTCTATGTATAGCTCAAATTCCTAGGCAAACACATCTCAGGCCTACTACAGCAAATGTCAATTATATTCCTTTAAAGTAAGTAAAATCACATAAAACCAAATCAAAATTTCTTCCATACTATTAAGAACACACGTTTTGAGAAAAGGAATTTTGCAAGCTGGCAAGCTGTGAAAATGCCATTCATAACCTGTAGGGGGCAGTCCTGTTTTAATCTAAAGTATTGTGTGTCTATTGAAGCTGAAAATGTGTTATCTATTTTAGGCGCCCATTGACAGAAGCCTATTGATTTCATAAACCTATTGAGCTCAAATTGTAAATACTGATATGTATTTGTTAGGAGTGTGATGATCAGATTTGTGACGATATCCTTGCGTTATTGGCATGATGGAGTGTGAGAGAGAAGTAAGGATAAATGATGCGCCTGCGACATTTAAATCGTTGGTGTGGCAACATTTTGGATTCCTTGTGGAAGTAAAAAACGATGAAAAAATAACAGACAAGACAAAGACAATTTGCAAACACTGTAAGAAATTAATACCGTCCACCTCTGCTAACACAAGCACTATGCAAAAACATTTAGAAAACAACCACAGCTTGTTACTAAAAGCTGCATCTGTGAAGAAAACGGAAAGCAATTAAGTTCGCATGCAAGGACAAACAACCATAACAAATGCCTTTTAAACTTCCACCATACAATGCAAGAGCCACGGCAATAACAAGAGACATCAGCGTTTTCACTGCAGCCGATAAGACCATTTTCTGTGGTGGAAAATCTGGGATTTCGGCGACTCATCCACACATTGAAACCAAAGTACGCCATCCCTAATTCTTAAAAAAAGAACATGACCATATCTTAGGCTGTTCTTTATAGGTCATTACCTCATTAATCAGGTCTTAGCTCTTTTTCCACGCTTAAAAAAATTTTGTTCATTGTTTTGCACTCTGAGTTTTAATACAGCACTGCTTTGATAGTTACACTAATTATGGTTAATTGCACGTAAAGGGATGTTTTTGTTGGTTATTATTTATTTTTATTTATACTATTTAATTTTACCTTGCAATTACCTGCCTGTCAGTTTATGACAAAATATTTCGCAGTGTTTACGTCTTATTGTTGCATATCATGAAAAGAAGTTTTATTTCATAAAGTTGATTTCAAAATGCACATGCATTTTTTGCATTTTGTGTTTTTCAGTTAAATAAAAGGCTATTTTTGCGATATGTTTAAACATTGAGAATTTCTTTAAAAAAATGTCTAAGCGTCTCGTCACACTCCTAGTATTTATTCTTTATTTTCTTCTCTCCTTCAATGATTATACTTTTTTGACTGTGCTTTCTCCATTCAGTATTATTATTAATATTAATAATAGTAATAGCTCCGGATTTATTATTATTATTATTATTATTATTATTATTGTTTTTGTAACGCAACCGCACGTGTGTGCAAAAAAGACGAAGTACAACAAACAATACAAAAATGTATGATCAATTAGCCCAAAACAATATTGTTTTATTTTGTTTATGCGCTTTAAATATACACTAAACAATAAACACTGCCTTTTAAAGTGAAAGTGAGTTGCGCATGCGTTTTGGTCAAAAGGCTGATAAAGGTGTGCCCAGATATGAGCAGATTTATCGATAAAACTGCAGACACACCCCAGCATACAGTAAATAAAAAGAAAAATATCAAATCCAACTATGAAGTCTAATTTAATTGCTATCATTAATATATTTAAAAAAAATCTATTTTATGTTTTGCTGGGGAAATACAAATTGGCCAGAGATGTCCGCTCTGTCTTGTTAATTCATCTAAAACCCCCCTACAGTATTTGCCAACAGCGCACACAGTTTGATAACTTCACACCTATCGTGAACGAAAGGTGAGAAGAGGTTCCACAGAATCTTCTGACACAATGCTTGCTCTGAAGGACTATACTCGGCAAGAATATAGAGAATAAGAATCATATTTATAATAATTCAATTTAATTAAATTTTATTTGTATAGCGATTTTAACAATTGTCATTGTCGCAAAGCAGCTTTACACAACCAAAAGAATTATTTAAGTTTGCATAGAATGTGAGTGTGCATAAATCAAAATGGTCACATAGTCCCTGGTGAGCAAGCCAAGGGTTACAGTGGCAAGGAAAAACTCCCTGATTATAATTGGAAAAAACCTCGAGAGGAACCCATCCTCATTTGGGTGAAACAAAAAGCAGGAATTGATCTGCATTCATACTGTGTGTTAGGTATGTTAGCCATTGATGTTAATTGATGTTAATATGGAGTCCAGGTAGTTATTGGAGACTCAGGTAGACTTTTAGGAAATTCCAGTCCTGAGCTATCGAGCAACTACAGCCAAGTCAAGTCCTCAGAGAAACAGCTGTCAACACCAGTCGAGGCCAGAACTGTCTTTATGGTAGAGTAAAACCGTCCCCAGACACCAGACTCATCCCAAAGAGACACACAGGGCATCCAAGTGACAAGATCTCCACCCAGAAGTGGGGTACCAGGATGGGTCGGACAGGTCCAGAGTCTGGATCACTGGCAGCTCAGGAACGACATGAGTAGCTCGACAGAGAGAGAGGGGGAGAAAGAACAGGAGAGGGGAGAACAGAAGAGAGCAGTCACATAATGTATAATGTGAATGTATATTTTGTGTAGAGTGCAAGAATCACCTCACCGTCAACAAACCTGAGTGATCAATGAGAGTGGGGAAGACATCATTTAAATATACCAGTTCACCTAACATCGACATCCATGAGTCCCTCAGATTTGCTCCTTTACCTAAGACAAATCTATTTATGAAAATGCTTGATTAAATAAATTGTTTTTTAGCCTAGACTTAAACACTGAGACTGAGTCCCAAACACTATTTGGAAGGCTATTCCATAACTTTGGGGCTTTGTAAGAAAAAGCTTTGCCCCCAGCTGTAGTCATAATACGCGGTACTGACTAGCAGCCTGCATCCTTTAATCGAAGTAGGCGTGGCGGATCGTAAGACACTAGCAGTTCACTCAGATACTGCGCCGCAAGACCATTTAATGCTTTATATGTCAAGATTAGTATTTTAAAATAAATTCAAAATTTCACAGGGAGCCAATGGAGTGAAGATAAAATAGGTGTGATGTGCTCGTCTCTTTTGGTTCTAGTAAGGACTCTCGCTGCTGCATTCTGGACTAGATGAAGCTTGTTTATGCACCTAGTTAAACAACCAGACAGTAAAGCATTACAGTAGTCCATTCTAGAGGTAATAAAAGCATGAAGTAGCTTTTCTGCATCGTTTAGCGACCATATATTTCTTATCTTTGCAATATTTTTGAGGTGAAGGAATGCTATCCTGGTAATATTATCTACAAGAGCTTCAAATAAAAGGCTGGAATCTATAATCACACCGAGGTCTTTTACTGTTGCACTTGATAGAACAGAAAGGCCATCTAAAGTTACAGTGTGATTTAAAATCTTAATTCTAGCTGTATGCGGTCCCATGACTAGAACTTCTGTCTTATCAGGATTAAGCAGAAGGAAGTTAATAAGCATCCAATCTCTTATGTCCTGCACACATTGCTCAACTTTAGTAAGCTGATTTTTCTCATCTGGTTTTGTTAAGACATATAACTGTGTGTTGTCAGCATAACAATGAAAACTAATACCATGCTTATGGATTGTTGCCCAGAGGAAACATGTTAAGGGAAAAAAAGCAGTGGGCCTAAAACTGAACCCTGTGGGACACCAAACTTCACTAGAGAACCTACAGCATAATTACCATTTAAATCTACATACTCATAACGATCGGTCAAGTAGGATCTGAGCCAGGAGAGGTCTGTTTTCTTAATTCCTACTACATTTTCTAATCTGTGAAAAAGAATACTATGATCAGTGGTATCAAAAGCTGATCAGAGGCCAATAGGAGGCCTTTTACTTCTTTAACGAGTGCTGTTTCTGTGCTGTGATGAGACCTAAATCCTGACTGATACAGTTCATGTATGCTATTTCTATGTAAATATGAGCATAGCCTCCCCGATACTATCTTTTCCAGAATCTTAGAGATAAAGGGGAGGTTTGATATTGGCCTGTAATTGCCTAAGCATGGCTCAGGTTCTGTATTATTTAGCGTTGCAGTGTTAAAGTGAAACAACTGATGCATGTGACTGCATTTATTCACGCTGGTACAACTGACATATAAAATATTCACCCAAACAAACCAAAAAAAAAATAGGGTCTACCTTACTTCTGTATACATTCGTATTTGTAAAGCTCAGAATCAAGTCACAAAATAACACAAAATAGACTAAAAAAAAGCGTCAGAGCTCTGTGATGGACACTGCACTATTATTTTAATACAATGAAATATCTTGAGGTGTTGTTTCAGTAATTCTCTTGCCTCATAATACCATTTGTTTTAAGTGCACCAGCCCTCTTTTCAGCAAAATACCCTTTCATCATCATTCTATTGCATTTTCTCTTTACAATAGGGATAGTGTTCACTTAATTAAAGACTTAAAGTATTTTTTTCTATACAGTATGTAGCACTGATAAATGTGGCCAAATATCTCAATTTTGACCTTCAAAATGCTTAATAAAATGAAATAAAATGCTACTTATTCAACCTATTTTATTAGCCCCAAATAACTCCCACAGTTCCTTGTCATTTGGAACATCTGCCAGTTTAGGAAGATTTTTTTTTTTTTTTAAGATATTAATAATATTTATGGTGACTATTTGTGTACACATTATCTTGCATAATCTTGCTAACTTGTACAATTGTGTTTAAAATAATAGCAGTCCAACACCAGTAACCAGATCAATAAAGAGAAATTATATTTCTTCATGGTAAATATTTTGCTTGTAGGTGTAGTGGATTAATAGAAAACCAACGGACCCAACAGTCATGATTGGATGCACCTGATTTTGTGTGATTTAATCATTTATTGGCGTGTTCAAAATAATAGCAGTGTGGAGGTCAATTGGAAAGGTAAATTATTCACCAGTAAGCAAGCAGCATCTTGGTTCCGGGCCCACAAGATTGACGTTATGGAGTGGCCAGCCCAATCCCCAGACCATAATCCAATAGAAAAGTTGTGGCCTGACAATAAAAATGCTGTTTCTGAGACAAAAAATGTTTCTTGGGCTGGAGTACCTGTTCAAAGGTGCCAGAAGTTGGTTGGTTCCATGCAGCACAGATGTAAAGCAGTTTTTAGAAACCATGGTTATACAACTGAATATTAGTTCAGAGATGCAAAAGAAAGAATAAACTTCAAGCATTTTTGTTTAAACTGTAAATTTATCACTTTGTAAAGATGAATGATGACACTGCTATTTTTTTTTAACAGACTAATATTTGTTTTTCTTCACTTTCTGTAAACTAATAATCCATTTAGCACATTTTTCTTCATGTTGTAATTGAGAGTAGGGTGTGCAGGGTGTCCAATGCATTTGTGTGATTTAAATTAAAAGTTATTATATGGATACGAAGCTTTACTCACTTTTTTCAATACACTGCTATTATTTTGAACAGAACTGACTGCATGCATGCATCCTTGTATGCAGACAAGAAGCATTCCATTCCATGTTTCATTGAGTTTTCACACTTAAGTAAGATTAACGTTAAGGTTTTCTTTTAATGTTTAATTAAGGACGTAGGCTGAATCATCTTTTTGTGTTTAATACAATTATTACTTTCGCAGTAACCCAATGCTAAACTCAAGACAACTATGTTTTGTCTAGCCTTCCACACACCCACTGGTATGCCCTATGGAACAGTCAACTTGCTGAGGGGTGTCAACCCCACTGAAACTCCCATTACCTGCACAGCTGGTGTGGGCACATTTATTCTGGAGTTTTCAACCCTGAGCCATCTTACTGGAGATCCTGTGTTTGAAGATGTGGCCCGAAAAGCTCTTGCTGCCCTCTGGAAAACCCGTTCAGATATTGGCCTGGTAAGAACCCTTCCTTTAGAGCAAAGTTTAGCAATATTTGGGTATCATAGACTGCTAGAATTCTCTTATTACACCAAATTCATCAAAGTTCATGCATTCCTGGTAGTTCAAACATTTTAAAAATACTATTTTTTATTATTATTAGTTTATATAATTGAGAAAGATATGACCTCAAGGTATGTATCCAGAAATGTGACATTTCTGTAAAAAAAAATGTGAACTGTGGCTGGAAGGTGAAATTTAAAGGGTGTTTTGACTTTAAAGGTTTCAACTGAGGTGCCACATATTCCAGAAACTGAAGTTAAACCTGGATTATCTGAATACCCTCTGTGACACTTGCATTATATGATCCACCAACATGTGCCTGTGTAGTTCATGATTTTTAATCTAGCCATATAATGGATTTGTGTAATATGACTTAACTGACAAAAAACATATGGCTTGGTTACTATTGCAATGTCATTTAAAGGTTACATTGTTTCTTAATTCTCTTGTTTTGTACTAAAAGTAACAGCAAAAATAGATAAAATGATTACTGCCTTTTTCCTTCAAAACTTCTGCTGAGTAATAAATAGCAAATAACTATTGTAATGATAAGATAAAACTTTATTGTCCCAAATATGAGGAAATGCACATAGTTACATCAGCGACAGAGAAGATGGGAGAAAAAAAAAAGAACATAATTTTTAAGACTATAAACAACAAATAGACTCTAGCCCAGGCATGAGTAAATGGTGGACTGCAATCCGGATCCGGACTGAGTAGCAGTTCTATCCGGACCCTGATCCTTTTTAGATAAATGAGAATAATTAAAATACTAGTGATCTAGCGCTTTTTCCCTTGAGGTGGGCAGGGCTATACACATCACTCAACAGAGCCAATCAGTGTAATAGTTTACTATGTACAGATAGAGTATATGGAAGACACAAACCAAAAGCACTTCTGTGGAAGAAGAAAGCAAAATCACTAAGTTCTAATCTCTTTCTAACGAGTCAGTTATAAATAGCTTTTATTTTAATGTCAAATCATTGTTTGTTGAGGCTTCAACACTGTTTTCCCTCCAAGTGAAGAGTAATAATATTCACGTATTCCATATGAAGTTAACACACATTTACAGTAAATACTGTAATTTGTGTGTGACTGATGAGGCATCAGTCACATGCAAAAGAAGAGATACTAATCAGAACAATGCTGAACAGATCAACGGTCTAATCTGCAGCAAAGTTTCTCACCAGCTGGAGCATTAAAGAGTGTGTGAGGGCAGTGACAGAGTATTATCCAAAGAGCGAAATACATGTCAGTATTCACAGTCACTTTAAAATATTTGCATCAACTTTAATCATGTAGCCTTTTTTTAAATTCATATTGTTGCTGGGATCCTCTTTCACTCATGCGAATATACTTTTATAAAAGTATTAAATCTTCAGCAGGATGTTCCCCTTGTGCAGACCAAGGCTAATGTACAGTAGGTAGACAACCAGACTGCCTATTACCACCATGCTTACCTCTGCAACAAAAACGACAGCGGCCAAAATAAATCAGTTGCATTTTAAAGTCATTCATGAAATGACCGTCAGGTGGCGCAAAGTCACATTTTCACTCGCCGCGGTTTTAAAATATAATTAAGTCATAAAAAAGTCAAAACAATATGTTGTATCGAAGAAATACTACAGTAATGGTAATTTCCATATCTGAGTACTTTATAAAACAAAGATGAACCAGAGCTATTAATATTTATTGTACAATAAAGAGTCAAAAAAACAAACATTGGTTAAATGTTGTTTAGAAGACGATCAAGTTCACTAGCTGATAATTTTATTTGTACAAAGAATGAACTGTTATATAGCCCATCACTGTTTGTATCTGTTTATTGTTATTTTAAAAAATACATTCAAAGACATCAAACTTTAGATATAGAAAATAAATAGGTAAAATAGACTTTTAGAATAAAACATTACAATAACTCAAAAAAAGACTCACTAAAAATGCTGTGTTGTTTCTGTAAACACATCGTTGGGTGGTTTATGCTGGTTCAGAATTCTGGGTTTTTCGGGTACTTTAAACACATTGTTGTGATGCTCATGTTGGGTCATGTCAATGGGATGTAGTGAGTTATTTACAAATGAACACCTGGTTGGGTTATTTTGACCCAACAAATGGGTTATTCTTTATTCTCTGGTTTCTCTAAACGGCAGCCTGCAAAATGTTTGAAATATCATTGTTATTGTGTCACAAATGTAGTTTTTTGGGATTTGAGCTTCAGCAAAACTCTTTAATGAATTAGTGATTTCTTTGGTTTCAGCTGTAGTGATGAAAGTAATTATGTAATCTTGTTGTCTCTGCAGCATTGGATGCGCATATAATTCACTTTTCATATGAATTACATGATGTAAAAAAAATTTCCATTAGTTTAAAAGCAGATATTTCGCTTTCTATAAGTATATATATTTTTTACACGTTTGTGAGGCGAGTATACACAGAGTTTCGGTTCATTTTCTGACGGGCTCAAGTTTACCGAAAACATTACAGAATAGCGCACCCTGTTTGCTTTCATTATTTTACAAAATCATATATTTTTTTTTCGTCAATGTGACGCCTAAAAATAGATGCAAGATTGTTTTTTATAGTCTCAATAAAAATGCTTTTCTAAATGTGGGCTATTGTTTACCTTCTCCTCTCTAAAGTTTTCCTGAGCGTGGAGGAATTTTGTTGTACTAAATAATACTTATGCAGTATAATTAGAGCCTGTTATTCCTATTTATCCTGGATTGTTGTTCTTTTAGTGCTACAGTGTGTGCTTTACAATGTCAGACAACATTCAAATGCAAATAATTCACCCCCCAAGGGGTGTTCTCACCTATACATTCAGAGAAACTGAAATGCACCCCTCAACACATTAAGACCATCTTGAATATGAGGGTCTTCTAAAGAACTGCAATGCTTCCGGCCTCTTTTGAAATCTGTGTAAATTTTATCTTCTGGATTCTAAATTCAGAAAATTGATATTGTTACTGTTTTTAATCCCTGTAATGAAGAAATGGATATTTTTCTTATCAGAACACAAATTTTATTGGTTGTAATCACTCTATACACAATCATTTTCTTTGGTATTTTTATAAAAAACTAAAATAAAAAACAAACAAAATATTCCATTTGTATTTTCTATTTGTAAAATAGCATAAAAAATCACAGGTTCTGTATAGAGTGATTAAAAACAATACAAGGCATGTTATCATGAGGAAACTTACCATCTCTTCCATTCCAGTGATTAAAAACGGGTACGATGTCAATTTTAGAATCCGCAGAAGCTCAGTGGTCCGAGCACAACCTCTTGCGGGCTAAGAAACGTGCATCTCGGTTTATTAATTTTACCCCCTTTTATTTGGGGTAATGTGACTGATGTGCCTAACTTTTTTAGCAGAGCTTCTGTTTTACTGAATAATCCATGACTTTTCATAAGTATGTAAGACCTAATGGCAACTCTCCGCTCACACAGACACACACCACACACACAAAAACAGAAAAAGCAGACCAAACTGCATCAGCACATACCTCATATTTGCTTTGCTTAAATTCGATGCAAATAAGAAACTATATTTAATTTAAATTCTAAATTTGTACTCTAATTTTAGTACTGTAATTTAATTTGTTTAATGTTTTAGTTGTATTTCATAAGGTTTTGCCAGGGGTGGAACTGCGCAACGGGGTTCTTATTAAAGTAAAATTACTGTAATTTTAGGACTGTGATTATGAATTTGTTTAATTACAATGTTCCGCTTGATTTCATCTGCAACAACGGGCAGCGCTAGACGGGCTACAGCTTATTAATCCTGGAGAGAATGAATGTCGGTCTATAGTTATATATCGCCACTCAGCGGTAAAAAGCCAGCAAACGCACAAACCCAAATGCTGTCATCGTGAGGCGCGGCGGTAAAAGTAGAATACCGCTTGTCTACCATCTATATGCACAGGAAGGGAACTGTGCATGGCGTGGCTAAGGTCCGAACAGGCTCTTTCACTCTTGCGCTCTTTGCCGAGATTTGTAAAAGTTCTTTAAACATTCGAAGCTCCGACTCTTTCTTGCTCCTTAGGCATCACCCTCGTGCTCGAGTGCTGCTCCACCAAGTTATCGAATCATCCGCTCTTTAAGAACCAAAACAAAACTTTGTGCCAGAACTCCAAAGTCTTGTAACGAAAAAACCCTCAGAAGAAGTTCCAGAGTGTCGCCTTCGGTAACCAAGCAAGTAATCTGTTTCCCTGAAAGACCTCATCCCAACAACAGCTCACCAACCAATCAGCAACACCGTGATTCCCTTTCGCTTAAGGTGAACCACCGAGAAGACCCACAAAACTTTGTGCAAGTAAAACAAACAAAGCTTCATAATATGCTAAAAATTGGTGCGCAATCCAAAACTAAACAGTTTCTGCAGTTTGCTGCAGCATTAGACCATTAATTATGTCCAGAATCATAGGCTATAATAAACAGGCTGTCTATTCATCACCTTCATGTGGCACTGTGCAGCCACAGTGCGGAGTTAAGCGATCAAAGACAAAAAGGTAAGATCACTTGCAATAGCAGAATTAAAAGTATTTTGATCGCCGGCTGATTGATCTTACACCTTTACATGCTGTAGGTTAGAAATGGCTGGACCATGTGTTAGTGAAGTTTTATCTGCCCTTAGGAAGTCCAGCTTCCTAAAAATCTGAGATATCAGAAGAAAAAAAAAATCACTGTGCAGTATGGCTGAAACGATTCCTCGATTAACTTGAGTAATTCGATTACAAAAAATTATTGAGGCAAAATCTTCTGCCTCAAAGCTTCTTTTAATTAATTAAAAAAAAACATACACACACTTAAATACTCATTCACATAATATGGGCAAGTGGGGAACGCTAATTAACCTAATCTACATGTCCTGTGGGAGGAAACCAGAGTACCCGGAAGAAACCCACTACCCTGAGGGTACTAGGTGACAGTGCTAAAAACTAAGCACCGTGCCGCAGAGTGCAAAGGTATTACAAAGAAAATTAGCTAAAATAAACACTAACCACTGACATAAATAAACACATCTGATGTTACAAGAGCAGTAATTACATAAACTTAATATTAAGATTTATTTCCAGCATTTGTTACATAAAGACAATTTTTCTGTTAAACACAATGAATTTGAAATCCCTGTAACAAAAGGCTACAACATATGTGGGTGCCATGACATGACACAGTTTTATTGGGGGCTGTTGTGCCAGAAGAGCTTGCACAGACTTAGACGGACAGGGTTATTCTACAGGGATGATAATAATGGCCTTAAGGCATGTGGCTACAACAGGTCCTGGAAATGGTAATGTGTACATATGTATATAGGTAATATAAGGTATTGTCTTGAAATCAGTTTGGAGCATCCTATATGGTGGGATTTGATTTAATAGAGATGCAGTTTAAGTAGGAGAAATCAGGCAGATTCCACAATGTACACACAAGTAATATTTGTGTAAACAAGATCTTTGGAATGCCTACATATTTATTATAAATAATAAATAATTATTTAATACAAATTATTTAATCTCTGTGGTATTAACATTGACATTATACAGTATACATGTTTTTTAAAAATCTGTGTTAAATAATGTATAATCTTTTACTTATTGCTGTGCTTGACTGCCCACTGAATGATAAGTTTTATTTATTTAATTTGGTAATTAGCAAGATTTTCTGGTGCGATTTGTATCTGTTTGATGTCTTTTGATTATTTTAATGAGTTAACGTGTACATACTTTTGCTTTAAAAAGTTGAGGGTTAATCCTTACAACAAATAAAGAATACACTTCCTTTCAGGTCGGGAACCACATAGATGTCATTACATCAAAATGGGTTGCTCAAGATGCGGGTATTGGAGCAGGGATTGATTCATACTTTGAGTATTTGTTAAAGGGTGCAATCCTGCTACAAGACGAGGAACTTCTGAACATGTTTCATGGTATGGACACATGGTACTTTTTATGATTTGATATTTTTGCTACATGTAATTGGTAAAGCATATCACTTTACTTAACACAAGTACTTTTTGTTCTTTCACCTAAAATATTTTGCATTGCAGAGTTTAAGGAGTCAATAAAGAACTATACTAAGTTTGATGATTGGTACTTATGGGTGCAAATGCATAAAGGTACTGTTTCTATGCCTATATTTCAATCTCTGGAGGCATTCTGGCCGGGTCTACAGGTGAGAGCACATATAGTGTTCCCTATATAAGGATATTACTTCTTTTTTGCCTTAATTTTACATCATTCAACAATCCCTTTGTGTATTTTTAAACCAAGTGCGCATTTTTTTTTTATATAAATTTTAGAGTCTTGTAGGGGATATTGAGAGTGCGACAAGGACCTTCCATAACTACGGTACAGTGTGGCGCCAGTTTGGTGGGCTTCCAGAGTTCTACAGTATTCCTCAGGGCTATACTGTGGACAAAAGAGAAGGATATCCTCTACGACCAGGTACTTGAATATTATAGCAGAAATCACAAGACACCAACAAGACAGGGGAAAATGTGTGACTGTTTTTCAGGACTTTTAATTGCTATGAAGTCTGATATTCCATTAATACATTTTTTAAGTGCATTATTTAGATACTAAAATGACCTTTATGGGTAGGAGCTAGGATGATTACTCCCCACTTAAGAAAAAGCTGTCCTCATACCTTTATTTTTATTAATGTGTTTGTTTCACACTATTTTATGTCACTGAAAGACTGCAGCAGTTTGTGCTGCTAAGCAGTGTTTCCATATGGGTTCTGGAAAACACTTAAACGCTTTCTGTTCTACCAAGCCCAGTACATCCTTGGTTAATTTTTAGAGGGATTACAATACTTCACTATACAGTGGAGCCTCGGATTGTGAGTGATACTTGGTTTACAAGTACCAAGTATCATGTAGCACGCATACACTTCTTGTTTTGATGCCGAGCGTCACATGATCACAACTGAGCCAATAGGTTTTCTCTTGTTCGTGCTGCAGAATTCTGGGTAATCGTCTCCCTTGCTCGGTCATAGTGCACGTCTCTCACTTATAGTAAACAGTATGCAAGAATGCTAATTATAGATACAACACTGTGACCACTTGTGTGCGCGTGAAGCATCTTTTATTTTGTGTGTGTTTGTGTGTGTAAGTCATCCTTTCACGTGTGCTTGTACTGTTTATTATAAAACACATGTGTGTAAAGCAAAAGCAAGTGTCATTAAAGAGGTTAAAGATCCATTTTCTCTTCCTCTCTGTCAGTCTGCATTGATTCCGTTAGTGTGGTCATCATTAGACACTGTGCCCCCCCTTCTCTTCTCATTTTCACATGCATGTGTGTGTGTGTGTGTGTGTGTGTGTATGTATGTGTGTGTGTGTGTGTGTGTGTGTATGTATGTATGTGTGTGTGTGTGTGAGAGAAGATGAGGGGAAGGGGTACTCTGTCCAATGACACGCACACACAGATTAATGGAGTCAGTGCAGGCTGACTTTTGCTTTACGCCGTGCACACATGTGTGTTATAACACGTGCATGTGAAAGGATGACTTTTACACACACACACACACACATACATGCACAAAATAAATCATGATCATGTAACGTCAAAACAAGAAGCGCATGCATGCCACATGATACTCGATGATTGGTACTTGGTAAATCAAGCCACGCTCGTCAAAATCAAGTCAAAATGTATTAAATATTTTTGCTCATCTTGCGGAATGCTCGCAAACCGGGTTACTCGTAAATCGAGGTTTAGTGCTTTTAATAGTGTTCACAAATCAACTTTACAGAAAATATCTAGGAACCCACTTTATTAAATTGTCTCGATCAGCAGGCGACGGTGGCAAGGAAAAACTTCTTGAGGTGGCAGTAAGTTGTTGGCAAACTTTAAGAGGATCCAGACTCAGCAGAGAATCTATAATTTTTCGGGTGATATCGAATAGCTGGGATTAATTGCCATTTTACTGCAATTTTAAGCCTGGAGGTTTAGTACAACAGGAAGGATGTTTAAGTTAATATTGATTTCACTTTTGTTGGTGGAGGCTTGTGGAAATTTTGTTCATTTATTCATTCATCTATACCACTCTATCCTGCATGCATGCACCCACATGCACATACAGACATACTAGGAACAATTTGGGAGGAAACCAGAGTATCCGGAGAAACCCTCGGGGAGAACATGCAAACTCGATGCATACAGACCCGAGGCAGGAATCAAAACTGTACCCTGGAGGTGCAAGGCACCAGTGCTATCCACTATACCACTGTCCTGTCTCTGCACCTTATGCCTAACACAAAAATATTCACAGAACACTTGGCTAAATAAATATGTTTTCAGCTAAGACTTAAACATTGAGTCCCGAACATTAATTGGAAAGCTATTTCATAATTTTGTGGTTTCGTAAGAAAAGGTTTTGCCCCTGCTGTAGTTTACATAATACAAGGTACTGATAAGTAGCCTGCATCCCTTGATTGAAGTAGGTACAATACTTCCAGCTGCATGTGGTCCTACTTAAAAGTACAGTGGAACATCGAATTACGAGCATAATTCGTTCCGGAAGTGGGCTCGTATTCCAAAACGCTTGTAAACCAAATTTAATTTTCCCATAAGAAATAATGGAAACTTAAATTATTCGTTTTACAGCCCAAAAAAATAAATACATAAAAAGAATTAACACAAAATATTAAGTAAAAATAAAACAAATTAACCTGCACGTTACCTTTCAAAAAAGTTAAAAATAAATCCCGGCAGATAAGCGTTTCCCTTTGTGCATGCAGGCGCTGTGTATGTGTGTGTGTGTGTGTGTGAGGCTAGAGTAAGTGGAGACTCTTGCTTTCAGCCCCTCCTGTCTCTCTTTCCTCATCTTACACATTAAAACTTTCTTCTCTCGTTTAAACACACTCACATTAACGGAAAGACTGTTGTTCTGTTCTAATTATTAAAAAAAACTACTGAAGAACAAAACTCAGGCTCAATATCCTAACTTAAATCTCACATTCGCGTTCACACACAGCGGACTGCATTACCCACAATGCATCTCCCGCAGTGGACTACACTTCCGTAAACAGAGGTCGTAAATCAACGTCTCCTTCCCGCTACACTGTTTTATCTAAAAAGCAATAAACATCGCTAAAGACACTCGTGTGAGCGCATACTAACAGAATCACTGCTGTAAAGTAAAACAAACAAACAAATGACCCAGTACCTTACCTCTGAAAAGATTTGCGACAGAGTTTCTCCGGAGAGCAGAGTGTGTGTCTCTTGTCTTCATTTCTGTGCGCGCCTGTGTGTTTGTGAATGAAGGTTTCACACACACACACACACACACAGCCGGCACAGTGTCTAATTACGCTCGCGCGCGCACACACACGCGCCCCGATGAAGAAGTAGTCACAGTGTTATAGTAAACAGTACACGCGTGCACAGATGTTGATTATACCAGTAAGAGACGAGCACTAAGTCCCAGCAGGGGAGATGAATACCCGCAGCGCAAGAGAGAGAAAAACCGTTGGCCTAGTTGTGATGACGTGACGCTCGGGGTCAAAACAAGAAGCGCATGCGTTATACATGATACTCGGAGCTCGTAAACCACGACAACGCTCGTTTTTTAAGTCAAAATTTATTAAAAATCTTTGCTCGTCTTCCGGAACACTCGTAAACCGCGTTACTCGTAATCCGAGGTTCCACTGTACTTCTGTCTTGTCAGGAATATATATACAGGTGCTTCTCAATAAATTGATATAAATATCATTATATAGTTTTACTACACACAAAAGGTCATTGCTAAAGAAGCTGTCTGTTCACAGAATGCTGTATCCAAGCACATTAATGGAAAGTTAAATGAAAGGGAAAAATGTGATAGAAAAAGTTCAAGTTCAAGTTCAAGTAGGCTTTATTGTCACTTCAACCATATACAGTTAGTACACAGTGAAACGAAACAACGTTCCTCCAGGACCAAGGTGCTACATGCAACATACACTTACAACATAAATTAACAAAGAAGCTAAACTAGCTAGCTAGGAGGCCTAGTTAGCTGGCTAGCAGAGACAAGACAGATATTCCTAACATAAATTACAACATAAATTAAATTAACAAAAAAAAAAGTACACAGCCTTAATAAAAAGTAAAGAAGCACTGTATCCAATCACATTAGTGGAAAATTGAATGGAAGGGAAAAATGTGGTAGAAAAAGGTGCACAAGCAATAGGGATAACAGCCTTGAGAGAATTGTGAAACTAAGCACATTCAAAAATTTGCAGAGATTTATAAGGAGTGGACTGCAGCTGGAGTCAGTGCTTCAAGAGCCATCATGCACAGATCTGTCTTGGAAATGGGCTACAACTGTTGCATTTCTTATGTCAAACCACTCACTCTCTTAAACCAGAGACGACATCAGAGGCATTTGGAAATTAAGATCCCAGAGTTTGGAGGATAAAAGGAAAGACACAGAATCCAAGTTGCTTGAGGTCCAATGTAAAGTTTGCACAATCAGTGGTGGTTTGAGGAGCCATGTTATTTGCAGTTGTTGTTTCACTGTTTTTCTATCAGGTCCAAGGTCAGCACAGCTGTCCACCAGGATGTTTTAGAGCATTGCATGCTTCCCTCTGCTAACCAACTTCATGGACATGCTTATTTCATTTACTAATACCTGGTTTAAGGACCACAGTATCCATGTCCTTCATTGGCCAGATTATGTACTTGATATAATTTGTTACACCTATTAAGGCTGTGTACTGTATATAACTACTTAGGATAACAGTGAATGATTGCTTTCCTTTTTTTCCACAGAGTTGATAGAGAGTGCCATGTACCTCTACAAGGCCACAGGTAACCCAGCATTTCTGCAGCTAGGCCGGGATGCAGTAGAGTCGATAGAAAAGATAAGCCATGTTAAATGTGGATTTGCAAGTGTGAGTACTTGAATACTAATTTTCTCCTCACAAGTTACATTTGACAGACATTTTATATCTTAATCATAATTAAGAGACATAATTAAGTTACATTAAGTCCACTGCTAAGGTTTCCGTGTCCAGACAACTCCCTTTAAATGAAAAGGTATTTAATTTCCAGATAAACAGACACCCATTGGTGGTCCATGGCATCCCAGACATAACGTTCTTGCATATTATATTATATTATATTATATTATATTATATTATATTATATTATATTATATTACATTACATTATATTATATTATAAATATTAATTTCTTTTAATTTTGATGATTATGGCATTAAGCTAATAAAAACCTACAATTCAGGATCTCAGAAGATTAGACTATTTTGAAAAAGTTGGAGACTCATGGTGTCACACTAATCAGCTAATTAACTCAAAACAACCTTCAAAGCCTTTCTGAGCCTTTAAATGGTATCTCAGTCTAGTTCAGTAGGCTACACAATCATGGAAAAGACTGCCAGGGTGACAGTTTTCCAGAAGACTATCATGACTCCCTGCACATGGAGGGTAAGACACAAAAGGTTGAATGGAAGAAAAAAAATGTGGTAGAAAATGGTACACGAGCAACAGAAATTACCACAGCCTTGGTGAAGTAAAGCACATTCAAGAATTTGGGGGAGATTCACAAGGAGTGAACTGCAGCTGGAGACAGTGCTTTAAGAGCCACCATGCACTGATACAATTGCATTCTGATAGGTGTATTATTCATAGGCATATTGTGAAAAAAGGGACTATGTATGTTAGGTAGCAGATAATATATCATGTTTAATACTGTCTTAAATTATCACTACTTTAGGGGTGTTTTTCAGTGAGTGATCCAGGGACTGTTAATGGTAGTCATTTTACATTTTGATGTTTGTTAATTCGACACAAAGTTGGTAGTAATTATGGAGTTGACAGTATTTGCCCTCTTTTGTCTTCTTTCACCTTTGAAATTCTTTGTTTTTTATTCAATTTGTGTGTTTCCAAAGGTGAAGGACGTAAGAGACCACAAACTGGACAACCGGATGGAGTCATTTTTCTTGGCTGAAACTATAAAGTATCTTTACCTGCTGTTCGATCCTGACAACTTTATTCACAATACAGGCACAACATTTGAGCTGGGCGGGGCACATGGTGACTGCATTTTGGGGGCAGGGGGTTATATCTTTAATACAGAGGCACATCCACTTGATCCTGCTGCTCTTCATTGCTGCAGCAAAGACCAAGATGAGCATTTGGAGTTACAAGACATCCTCCTGAGCTTAACAGAGCCTCATAAGCCTTCAATGGACTGGTCAGAAGAGGCTCTGGTAGACAGAAATTCAGAAAGAATAACTTTAAGTGCTAAAGATAAAAGAAAGGCATTTCACCTCTCCTGCCCAATGGAAAGTTTCAGTGCTCGATTTGCAGTTATGGGTCAAGTCTTTTCTGACAGCACATAAGCAGAATTTTTTTTGTATCATGCAGTGAGGCCCAAAAGTCTAGATCCATAGGCATTTTTTCTTATATGAAGTTGGATATTTTTCTTTTTATTTCAGACACAAGATGGCTTTAAAACTAAAAGTAGAAGATTTATAATAATTAATTATTTGAAATAAAACATGCTTATGGGTCCAGACTTTTGGTTCTTCCTGTATATTCACAAAAAATATGACATTATCCATTCTTATTTGTTTCTAAGACTAAATAAAATTGAGGAATGAAAATGTGCAAAAAATGTCATAAAAATAAACAAGGCCAGCAAGTCATGACATGATTTTCTAAAGTCATTTTCTGTAATCCTATGTTGCCTTGCCCATTTAAAGGATTTTCCTTTGTAGCTCTTTTATTTTATCTTGTGATATGTAAGCTTAAATTGTGATATAAGATGTGTATGGGTAATTGATGAATCCATAGCTAGAACCAAACGATATAATGTACTGTTGCTGAATTATATCTATGTTGATGATTTTAGTCCAACTCGGTTGATGTGCATGAATGAGATTTGAATTATGGTTACACAGACCTAATGGGCAAATGCTGCAAATGGCATTGTAAATTTGCATAAAACCTGTAGGAAACCAAGAAAAACAGAAATCTGTCAAGATCAAGTTTATTCCAGAAAGATAATATAGATGCCTGGCCAGTAAAATAAATAAATGATTGGGCAACAAACGAGGATATACAAAGTAGAACAAAGAAAACACAATTTTTTTCTTAATAACAGCATAATAGCTGCGAAATGTATGAATCTGAGCAAGATCTGTGGTGCTGTAAGAGCAATGTTGGATTTATTATCTATGACATTCTAACCCTAACCCTAGCTGCATCTTCGCTATTATTAAAAAAAAGTAAAGTAGCAGTCACCTGCTGATATGGCATAAGAAATGTTCGTTAATGGACCAGTTGCATACCGCACACAATGTGTTACAAGTTTAGGTATTAAATTTTTATTTAAACATCTTTTATGAGCTCTTTCTTACTCAATGTAACCAAAATGTCCCTCCTCCATGAGCGACTAACCAGTTGAGATCAATTTTGATAAATTGCACTGATAAAAGGTTGATATTACAGTAGACAAAAAAGGGTAAATTCGCACAAAGTAAAAACGCCTACCTGAAGTCTCTGATAAGAGAAGAGGCAATGTCAGAATTAAAATTAGAAACAAGAACAGGCAAAGTAAAACATTCTAAATCAGTAGAAGAGTTGGATGAAGCAGTAGAAGAAGCATCTTGAGGATAAGGGCAGTCCTCCCCAGAGGCCATGTACCAAACTGAGTGTACTCTGGCAGTCAGCATGAAGATGTGCAGCAGGAGCCCGAGTGGACTCAAAAATTGCCACATCCTGATTTAGAGAATTAACATACAAATATTTAAAATAAACTAACAGTAGTGAAAAGCGTCACTAACCCATAGGACATAGATACAGTAAACTCCAACCCAATGCTTTGTTGTGCTGAAACTAATAATAAAACCAGGAAATTGTAGTTTGTATAGCCAGATAAGCACTCTGTTATTTATTATTTGAAAAAAGTTGAAAAAGATAATAGGAACCCAAACCACAAGAAATTGCACTATAGCACTATAATACAGTTCTGGCCTTAAAAAACGCACGTTTTCGGAAAAGGGATCCCACGACTTGCTGCGAGTGCGCGCGGCAAGCTGTGAAAATGCCCTTCAATACCTGTAGGAATTTATATACACTGTACTACCGTTCAAAAGTTTGGGGTCACTTTCTAACTCCATGATCAGTCCAGATTTTTATTTCCTCCACATTTAAAGGTGTCCAAAAAAATGCATTAATCTCTTTTGAACAGTTAATGGTGAGATGTGTCTGCTTCTTATGCTCTGTAAAGACTTCATATTGCCTCTAATCTGAGATGCGGTTAATTGGTAATTTTTCAGGCTGATAACTCTTAATGAACTTCTCGGCTGCGGCAGAGGTAGGTTTTGGTCTCGCCCTCCTGGGATGGCCTTCATGAGAGCCAGTTTCATTATGGTGCTTGATGGATTTTGCAAATGCACTTGACAATACTGTTCTTGCAAGAACTATTACAGAAAGGCTGACCTCTGTGTCTTAAAATAACAACAAACTTGTTTTTTGTTGTTGTTACATAATTCCATATGTTATTTTATGTTTTGACAGTATTGTTGTAGAATGTAGAAAATAAATCACTAAACAAAAACAAAGAAATTTGCAAGTGACCCCAAACTTTTGAACGGTTATGTATGTATGTATGTATGTATGTATGTATGTATGTATAGAAGAAAAAAGCTGATAAAAAAAAACTTAAAGAAGGAATTAAGGGGTGGGACAGAAAAAAGTTTCAGGCACCTCCTCAGTTTTTCAAATCCTGATTGGATAAATGGTTGAATTTATTGCAATAGATTTTATCCAGAGTTTTATTATTATTGTTTTCGTGTTGAGTTTAGTTTGAAAAGTGAATTAGTATAATAACTGGTAGAGAAAGCATCAACAGAAAGGCAATGTCAGGTAGTGCCCGGATGGGAGTGGGGATAGGGACTCACAGACCACCTACACACTGGCCATCATAGATACGGTAAGCATAAAACCTATTTAACCATTAGAACTTGAGTACCACAGATCTTTGCTGGGAATGCAACATTGCTTAATGGCTATGTTAAAAGAAATTTTAAAAATCCATATATGGATGTAATGTTGGGGTGTGTCAACAGGGGGAAGCTTCACTTATCAGTCTGAGTTTTCAATATTTCTACATTTCTGGAGCCTCTCCTAGAAGACTTGACGCAGGGTACACCCTGGACAGGGTATCAATCCATCACAGAGAACACACTACGGACAATTTGAGAGTGCCAATTAGCCTAATCTGTTTGTCTTTGGACTGCGGAAGATAAACAACTGGACCACCTAAAGGAAACCCACCAAGCACAGGACGACCATGCAAACTCACAAACACACACACATTAACGGAAAGACATACTAATCGAACCACTGCTGTAACGTAAAACAAATAAACAAATGAAACTGCACTTTACCTTTGAAAAAAATCGCGATAGAGCAGTGTTTCTGTGTAGGGCAGAGAGTGTATGTGTGTTTGTGTGTGTGTAAAGCAGAGAGGGGGTACACACAGAATTAAGATGAGAGAGAATGTGTGAACCGGCATGGTGTCAAATTACACACGCATACACGTAAGCTCAGAGCCTGAAACAGAGAGGGAGAAAATGGATCTTTAACCTCTGTAATGAGACTTTCTTTTACTTTACACACGTGTGTTATAAAAACAGTACACGTGCGCTGTACACACTCGCTAGCAAACAAAATAAAATATGTTTTATGCGCACACCCGTTGTCACAGTGTTGTAGTAAACAGTACAGGTGTGCACAGATGTTGATTATACCAGTAAGAGACTCGCATAAGACCCAGCAGGGGAGTAGATTATCCACGAGTTCCGCAGCGCAAGAGAAAGAAAAACCGTTGGTTTGTTTGTCGCTTGGCGTCAAAACAAGAAGTGTCTGATACATGATACTCGGTACTCGTAAACCAAGACTTGTTTGTTTTCCAAGTCAAAATTTATTCAAAATATTTGCTCGTCTTGCGAAACACTCACGAACTGCGTTATTAGCAATCCGAGGTTCCACTGTACATCCTAAAAATGCCCTGAGCTATAAGGGTTAGCCAAATTTCTGCATTAATGGTCCATGTTCAATCCCTGCAGATATTGTTGGGATTGCTATAATTGATGGGTAAGTGGCAAAATCCTTAAGAGACCACTGCAGAAAACTGGGACACAGAACTGAACCAAGTTGGTGAAAAAAATTGTGGTAGTGTTAAAAATTAACCTGGGCCCAGTGAGATATGAAAAACAGGATAGAGCAGGAAAGAAGATGAAAAGCACAACAAATAATATTATACTGTGCGTATGTGTGTGTGTGCATAGAATGTGTACATAGAAAGTCCCTCAAATCCTTACACTTCCATTGTTTTCTGTTTCCAACTTCAAGGGGGGGAAAACACTTGCTGCTCAATACAGCATATCCCATTCACTTCCAGGTGCCCTTGTAATGAGATACTATAACTGTAGCTACTTTGACTAGTCCCAAATTGTGATGGGTGATGTGATGAATCAGGAACTTCAAAGCTGCAGCTCTTGTGGAAAAAAGGAAAAAGCAACCAGACTGATATGGAGACTGACATGAGGGGAAAGAAGACACAAGAATACCCTTAAAACCCTGAACTGTTGTCAAAAGTAGTTCATGACATGCCACTGGTGGAAGGCAACCATTCCAAAACACACATAATAAATTGCCTTTAAATAAGGTACACCTTTGACATTTTAAAGATAGGTTAACATTTAACATATAAAGTTCTTGAGAAGTATAATGTGTTTGGTTCAAAATATTAAATTGGGTTTGTCTATGTTTAGTAGATATTAAAATAGTCTGTATTCTTTCCATAAGGGACTCCTTATTCTCACTTAACCAAATTGTATGTGCAGTCAACATTTTTTTTTTTTTTGCATTTCTGCTTCAAAATAACATTGTCAAATGGCTTAAGTCTAGTATTAATAGTAATATCAGGGTGCAACCATATAGACCAAAGTTGTGAAGCTAGATAATAATGTCTAAAGTTAGAAAGTTTCAGTTCCCCTTTCTAAACCGGTGCTTAAAGCTCAAGACATTTTACTCTGGGATTTTTGCCTTTCCAAAGGAAACCTAAAAGAACTTTATCTAATTCTTTAAAATAAGATTTTGGGATATCCAAAGGGAGGCACTGGAACATATACATATATTTGGGTAAAATATTAATTTTGATAATTTCGATTCTGCCTATTTACTAATTATATACAGTAGGTAGATCCTTCCACTCCTGCATGTCGTCTTTCACTCTAGAAGTGGAAAGTAGTTTTTTAACACCTCATTAAATGTTGAATCAATCTAAATTCCAAAATATTTAAACTCATTATTGCATAGTGTTTATGGTTTAACTATGCTTTTTCTGATCTGGTATATTAGGGGATGGGGAAAGCTACACTTTTTATCATAGTTCAATTTGTAACCTGATATATCACTGTAATCTTTAAATACGTTTCATAAAGGGGGAATAGAGAGTTGTTGATTGGTTAGATATATTAACAAGTCATCTGCATATAAATATATTTTGTGATCATTAGTACCAATTGAAACTTTTTAATTCCGGTATGGGATCTTACTGCAACAGCAAGAGGTTCAATGGCCAAGGCAAAGAATAAGGGAGAAAAACTACAACTTTGTCTACATCCTCTAGACAAAGTCAAAGTATTGGACATAATATTATTGGTTAGGATTTGTGCTTTAGGGAAGTTAAATATAGTTTTTAAACCCAAAGTCTATGTATCTAGTGTTTCAAAAAGAACAGTAGGCTTAAATTTGAAAATTTTCTGCATCCATGGCCAGTATAAACATTGGCAATTTCCTCTTTTGCGCAATATTAATTTTATTTAATAGTCTTCTGACATTATTAGAGCCTAGTCTGTTCTTAACATTTCCTGTCTGATCTGGATGTATTACTTTGGATATAACAGCTTCCAATCTTGAGGCAAGTAATTTGTAAACTTTATAATCTGCATTGAGGAGACTTACAGTAATAGCCTATCTGATCGTAACTCACTGTATAAATATTTTTCCTGGTTTAAAGAGTAGTATTATTGTTGTTAATTCCAGAGAATGGGGAAGTGAACCTATTTCAAGTGATTCTTTAATCATGTTTGTTAAAGGAGTTAACAATAGCTTTGAACAGGACATGAAGTACACCACTGGAAAGGGGTATGTTTTATTTTCCAAGGCATTAATGGCTTTAAGTACCTCTTTCTCAGTAATATCAGAATTCCATAATTCATTATCTTATTAGCGAAAAATTTTAGCTTCAATATTTCCCCATTTACGATCTGTTTCATACAAATTTTTTAAATAAAGTATTAATCTCTCTCGGATCTTTGATATAATTAATTTAATTTAATTGGACTGAATGAATATACCGCTCCGATTCTTCTTTCTTAATTTGCCATGACGGTAATCTGCTAGTCTTGTCTCCAAATTCATAATAGTGGTATTTACTTCTTGCCATAATACATTCAATCTTTTGAATACACAAATTGTTACATAGGATCCATTTTTAAATGAGTTGTATTACGGATTTTATTAATTTATTTTATTATTAGACATTGAATGTTCTAGTTCCAGTGATCTTATTTCTTTTTCTAACTCCGTTAGAACGACTCTCTTTTCTTTTCATTTATAAGCCCCACATAAGATATGTTGTCTCATAAGTGCTTCCCATATAATAGAATGGAAGGCTAAATTAGCATTAGTCTCCAATTTTTTATTTTATTTGAGTGGTCAAAAACTGAATACAATTAAAATTCTTAAGCATGTAAGTTTTAAATCTCCAGCTTTTAGAGTGGGGCATAGTCGTTGTTGGTTCCCATATAAGCTTAACAGCGTTATAATCAGAGATAGAAGCAGAGAGATAAATACAATCCTTTATTTGATGTGCTATTAACTGTGATACTAAGAAAAATTCTATTCTTGAGTAAACATTTGAATAAAATAAATATCCAATTTGGTCTGTGTCAAAGGTATGCTATCATAATACAGCCCCAAATCAGTCATTCCTTGATTCAAGATGGTAGATGCTTGACCATTTTTTTTTAGATTAAAGTCACCTCCAATAATACATTTGGGCATTTGGCAGGCGCTCTTATCCAGAGCAACTTACATTTTTATCTCATTATTCATCTGAGCAGTTGAGGGTTAAGGGCCTTGCTCAAGGGCCCAACAGTGGCAACTTGGTGGTTGTGGGGTTTGAACCTGGGATCTTCCAAACCGTAGTCCAATGCCTTAACCACTGAACTACCTACTATACTGAAGTTATATATTCCCTGTTTACCTCACGTTCAACAATTACATATCTTACATATTACATACATATTTTGTTGTGCGAAGGCCAGGCATAAAATTTCAAATCTAAAAAAGAAAGGGAAAAAAATAAAAATAAAAGGAAAAAGCCTTACCAACTACCTCTATGCTACCAAAAAAGCGATATATCAATCTATAAAGCATGTCAAAAACTATACCTTCAAAAATAAATGGCCAACCTATAAGAACATAAAAGCCACACAGCAGCTCCAGCCATTGGCAGTGAACTTGTACAAGTACACGGTACCAAACAATAACTAGGTTAACAAATAAGTTAATAAGCGACATAGCACTTTATAGGAGCAGTCAATTATTATGATATTATGATGATAAGTATGATCTAGTTTTTATGGAATAAAGTGCTACTAAGTGTGACCCAGTTTCCATTTAGGTGTAAATGCCTCAATATGCTTATACCGAAGGAATCAATAAAGTTCTTAACCTTGGATGGAGTAAAGAAGATCTTGATTTTACCCATGTGTATGATCTGAACTTTGGAGTGAAACACGAGTGAGGATTCGACATTTTGATCTGTTAAAGCCCATTTTACCTCTGTGTAGGCTTTCAGTGCATTTTAAAGCTCCGCACTAAAATCATGGAAGAAATTATTGTGTAGGAATTGTTATGATTATGATTATGATTATTATTATTATTATTACATTTTATTTAACCATTTGTTAATTATTCTTTTATGTGTATGTATTTGGTTGTATGTATGTTTGTATATAAATATGGGGAAATAATTAAATTTCTAAATATTTGCATACATTTGACGATATCATTTATGGTTTAGTTTAATTCTTGTTACTGTTATCGAGTATTGTTATGTAAGAAATTATTTGTAAAAATTATAATGTAAACATACAATGTAAATAAGTTTATGCTTTCCTTCTTTGAGATGTGTTGTACTCATTAATAAATTGTTAGTTTTGTAGTCTATCTGGAGATCATGACGGCGATCCTGGCCAGGGATCATGGTTACTTAACAGCGGCGGTGCCACGGGGCGCGGCCTTATGAGTGCTTTGGAAAGGAGAAAGCAGCGCGGCTGGCATTTTATAAATTTTTTAGACGCGATGTAATCGGCCATGTAACTTTTACTTTAAAATTACTTTGGTTTTAAAGTGCCTTGTTGTGTTGACACCTTTAAGGTCAATTTGATTAATCGACATCAAAACAAATACACTTTGATTATTTAGATTGTTTAGGCATAAAAATCACTCAATAAAGATTTTCCTCTGGTAGTGAAAATGTCTTCTAAAATAGCTGTTGGGCTTACAATCGATCTGCGGGCAAACAGTGCCATTTGTTTTGCACTTGGACGTATTTAAAACTTTCTGGCACTTAAATACACGTGCATTTTGGATTAAGCATCTTACTTCAGTCAAAATGTGCAATTTTTTCCCACAAGGTTTGAATATATTTTGTCTCAGACAAAATTATGTCTGCTTTATTAAATGTGAACGTACGTTGTTTGTAAGTTATAAATACGTTTAATAAAAGTTATAGAAATTAGATCAGACATTCTCGAATATCAAGTTTGAGACCCCTCGTCCCATTCACTACAGTTGTTTGAATTGCTAGGCGTTAACCCTTTGTACTATGTGGCTCTCCGTAGTGCGTAACGCGCTTAGCACTTCCTCTTTGGACTCGAGTTCTTCTCTGTGATTATAGCTGCGTTCGGAAAAAAAAGCAGCCGTGTTTGCTAATATGAAAGCTAAAGAAAGCCTGATTAGTATTAACATTACGCGTATCGGTTATTTCATATACCGTAAACCCGGGATCGTAAATGCAGCGTTGTCTAATTGATCGTAGGAGTAAGTGGTTAGGGTTTTTAAACATTATTTATTGAGTAAAAAGTTTGGACCATGTTGTCTTTTAATTTCTCCGTGCCGTAACGTTACCTCTGCAAAACATTGTAGCATCAACAAAGGCTAGGGACGTACGTTTATCAGTATCGCGTATGTACAAGGCAGAATTTCTCAAAACATGTGATATATATATATATATATATATATATATATATATATATATATCTCGTAGACTAATTTCGAGCGACTAAAAATATTTCTTACAATAGCTTATTAGCAATGTACCTATACATTTAAAGTAATTTAGGTAAGCCTCTATATGATTTCGTTATCTAACGACCGCATGTTATCCATTAAGGAAGGTTTAATGTACATATATAAAAGAAAAATACCATGCATGTAGACGTTTTAAGTACATTTTGAAGAAATTAAATACCCCACTAGCGATACCGACAATCTGAATCACACATTAATGTCAACAGTATTATACAGGCCCAGTACGATGGCGTAAACAAGACATGGAAACTGCGATCCATGATTAAGATCTAGCTTGATATACCTGATTTACATTTAGCATAATGTACCTGAACTTAAGTTGTTAAACGTATTTTGGGTAATTTAATTAAGTAGTTATAAGTTTAATTACCAATTCAGTACAAAGCTCATTTATCCGTTAGTTTTGGACAATCGTTATAATCCCCGAATTTGAGAACAAGAGCTATTTCTATTTACCAATGTTTGAAGTACATGACTTTATTAGATACATTTAGTCTAAAATTGTCAGATTAGAGAGGCATGATGGCTTAGTGATTAGCATTGTCTCCTTGCATCTTCAGGGTTGCGGGTTTGAAACCCACCTCCAGTCGGGTTGTGTGGAGTTTGCATGTTCTCCCCGTACTTGGTGGGTTTCTTCTGGTTATCCCACAGTCCAGAGACATGCAATGTTTTGAGATGTGCTTCCAACTTGCCTGTAGTGCAGTGACTATGTGGTGTGTTTGTGCCCTGCCTTGTTTCTCAGCTTTCCTGGGATAGGTTCCAGGTCACCCTCAACCCCCAAACACACAACTCCCTGCAAACCGGATAAATGGTATAGATAATGGAAGTGTTGGTTAAATGCATAAATTTTTTAGCACAGAGCACAAATAACTGTTTACTTTGTCAGCAAAGTAATTTTGGTGTCTACCCACAAGATAATCTTGTCCAGTACAATTTAGGCCGGTTACTGGCAAAGACAAAATTAATAGTGCTGAATGTTGAGCCCTGGATTTTATTTGTGAGAACTGCATTTGTTTAAAAGGATAACCAAACATAAACTCCAAAGAGCTGTCCTGAAAGCCAGGTTTAAGCTGAGAATAGAAATTTAATCGATCAGAACCATTGCACAAGCTTTTGGCATAACCAGTTCAGCAAAGTGGAATGTTCTGAAAATGAAAGAAATCACTGGGTTATACTGGGTGCATAGCTAAAACAAAAATGGCTTTGTTGTTGCAGTAGTTTCTAAGGGGCATGTGGTTAATAGAGAAAATATTTTACTTCGCGGTGAAGAAAGTTTATTTCAGCATTCTTTGGTATTTATAAACAATAATTTTTTTCATTGTACAGTCCTGGCACTGTACCCTTGGGGGATTTAGCTTATGCTATGTTGATAAATGTACCAGGCATGAAATTTGTTTTGGATTTTTGGATTATTAGGTAATATGATCATAAGACAAACTGAGCCCAATTTGGGTCCAAAAACCCAATACCGTTAAATGTCTGATCGGTTTTTTTCTTTCTGACCCCTGTACAGATTAGAGTAGTGATATGAATGTAAATGGCATCACTACTCCAGATGGGGACAGTCAGTCTGTCCCCCACCCTTCTTCTCCTCCTTATCCCCATCAACACCATGAGTCCATCATGGAATATGACTACTTGTGGGCTGCAAATCATTACAATTCTGCCATGGGCTCTGACACTAGTTGTGATACAGGTCGTGAAACAATCCAAAAACAGCAGCAACATCCTAATGCCTTTCAGGGACAATACCCACTCAACAAAACAACTGGGAGTTCTGAGCTGCCGCCGGTGACAAGGGAACAGTACTTGGGGTTAGAAGTTCCTGGCCAACAACAAGGTGGGATGCCTGTGACAATACGCTACTCTCATGGCATGTATGGTGTTTATCCAAACCAGGTGCACACTGGCATTTCACTAATGCAGCATCAGCAGCCTCCAACAGTGCTTCATCAACAAGAGCACCAGCAGCAACCCCCATCTGATCATCTGCAGGCACGGCAGGAGCCTTATGACCTAGTGCTAAATGGAGTACCCTGTTATCAGTCTCAGCATGCATATCTGTCTTCTGAACAGTCTCAGTCCATGACTTCACTAATGCCTACTGCACAGATTTTTACCCCTCTACAAGGAAGTCCACAGCACTCTCACATAAACCACAGGAAGGCTGACAGTTCCATGCCAGTGCAGTTATCAGTAATGTCACCTCCTACAAAGCATGGTCATGGTTCCCCTCAGAGAAAGCAGAATCCAGGGAGCAGCACTGTGGCCCATTTCTCCGGGATTCAAGGTAAATATTTTTTTATTTATTAATTCTATTAGTTTAATATTATAATTCTGAATTTGAGTTTTTTTATTATTTGATTAGCATTAAAACCGTTCATTATTCTGTCATACAATAGAAAGACACTAAATGATGCTAACTTACTCTACACAGGGAATTATGTATGATTGTGTAGTTTTTTATGCTGCCCTTGTGCTTTACAAATGTTTCAAATGTGTGGTAATGTTTGTTTGAGTACCATATCATACTTATGCTCCACGCACGTGTGCATATGACTTACGCATGTCTTTATGCACACAGCTAAGTTGCAGCTCATTTCGAGGCTTATATAAACGTGTCCATAGCTTAAATAAGTCCATAGGCAAAGAATGAACACTAAACAGTTTGTTTTTTGAATGATTTCGTTTAATTACTTGTGTCGAGTAAACCGAGCAAGATTCGAAACCTCCATTGTAAGGGAAAAGATGCAGTGCAGGTCGAGGTCATTCTCAGCTAATCTAACAAATGCAACACAAACTACACACATCATAAACTACACAAAAATATTTTAATTTTAAAGAAGAGAATTATACATAAAAAAAATCTGCCCATCATTAAAGGAAGACATCCATTTGTCACTTAATGTCAATGTTTGGCAAAGGTAAATATTTTAGAAAACAGTTGATATGGTATCAATGGTTCTGCATATCACAAGTGTCATGAATCACAAGTTAAATGAGAGTTAAATGAGAGTGAAATACAACCTTTTTTCATTGGATAAACTAATACAGGCAATGGTGTTATAAACATTAGCTTAGAAAAGGTAAACGCATCATGAGTAAAATTGTGCTCCCATGTTCTCCTTGTACTACTTGGATGGCTCTGATCCCTCTGGCTTTTTGCCTGCTCTGCCCCATAACCGGTGGTGCACTGGTATTTGTGCTGCTTTGGCTTTTCTGTGGGATCAGACTAAACAGGATGTTTGTTTTGTGTGTTCAGTTTACCGGGCATAATGTTTTGCAGTGTTGTCCATAGGTCTGAAATATACATACGGTGGTACTATATACAACAAGCAATAACTACGCATATGACCTTTAACACACTATTATTATTTATTTGATATTTTTATTAATTTCCCATTTTAGAGATCTAACCCACGAACTCTCATTTACCCATATGTAAAAAGTAAGACGAAGTAAAAAGTTAAGAACTGAGCTCTCTTTTGTGTACAAAGATGGCATTGTTTGTCAAAGCAGGTAGCCCTGGAAAAACCAGGGTATATCAGCATTTTTTTTGCAGTAGTATTCGCTCTTCAGACATATGTACATATTGCTTCACAGACATATAAACTTAAGTAACACCCATTTCTTAATCCATAGGGTTTAAAATGATGTTGACCTATCCTTTGCAGCTTTAACAACTTTAGATCTACTGGGAAGGCTTTCCACAAGGTTATGCAGTGTTTTTAAGATTTTTTGCCATGCTTCAGCATACCAAGACATTTTGGACAATTTAATGCTCCCAAACTTGTGGGAACAGTTTGAGGGTAGAGGTGTACTTAGACATTTCCTTTTTTTCAGCACAACCTAGGCAATATGATAAAATGAACTTTATTTTATTTTAACCAGCTATACACACATGACTGAGCAAAAAATAAATAAATAAATAAATAAATAAATAAACCCAAATTTATAACAAATTCATTTTTATGGTTGTTTATGGTTGTTTCTGTGATCTAATAATATGCACATTTTCTTAGGTTTTTTGCATTTTTTTATGTCATTTTCATATACTGGTAGCAGTAAAATGTACACGTTCAAAAGTAGTTGTAACTTTGATTCTTTGGCCGACACAGGCCGACAGGACTTTCATGTAAGCGGTTTGTTTATTGATTTATTTATTTGAATCAGTCATTGGCTAGTGTTGTTTTGCCACATGGATCCGTGCTGCTTGAGTTTTATTAATCTTTATAAAGAAGAGCTGTTAACCGTGTGAAACTGGTTGTCTCTGCAGAGTACGTCCGACCGTTAGTTAGGGTTATGTATCCTTTAGTTTTTTTTCGATACCGGTGCCAAATCGATACTTTTAGAACGGTACTGGTGCCAAAATGCTGCCTGAACCGATACTTTTCAAAAGCCACAAAATGATGGTGGATGACTCAAGAATATTTTTTTTTAAACAAAAAATTAAAAAAATTCTCCTTTCCGTTAAATTAGCCTTCTTTGCAATGGTAAATTGGGTCACTGTTGTAGTACTACTAGTACTAGCTGGAAAGCCATAATTATAAACTTTAATTATAATAATTATTACATAATTATAATTATAATAAGTATAATTATAATATTATTATTATAATAATTATTAACTTTAATTATAAATTATAATTATAATTGAAAAAATAAACAGAATCCATATTACATTAGAAATTTTACAAATTGTTTGACTATTGTTAGCATGAATGCAAGATTTGCGTTTTGCAATTAACATTACATTAGCCTACTACTAACCTGCGAAAAGGCTGCTGTTGTCTGCGAAATGACTGGGGCTGGGGTCATCCACACCGATAGTGCCAGCTGTTGTCTGCAAGCTGTCAAACACAGTGCATCCCTCTGCTTTTAAGTTTATTCCGTGTGCTCTCAAATGTTTTATTAGGACGTGTTTCCCCCTTTACGCGCAACTGCTGTAAAACATTTGCTGCCACACTTTCGACCTTTTAGTTTTAGGCATTTTAACGAAAGTTGACCACCTGCTATCGTCAGAGCATGTGTAACATTAGTTGCTGCATTTGTGCATATCTCGGATGGTCTCTCATTTTCTGATGATTTGTTCTTTTCATTTTTTTATCTTATCTAATAAACTTTTAATCTACAAAAATAAAATGGAGAGTAACATTACTGCAAGAACGTTTTGGATTTGTATTATCAAAGCTTTCCGAAGTTCTCAAGATTTTTCTTGATCATTTCTGACACCCCATGAATGCAGTATTTAAATTTTACTAGCGATCATGTATGTTGATGTATCTGATGCTTATTACAACTGCGTCATTCAATTGACAGTTCAGGCATTTAGGTGGCACTAAAATGAGAGCTGAAATTCATGTTTGTACCGGTACATACTAGTTATATAGGTACCAATGCCGCATTGGCACCTGTTTTCAGTACCCAACCCTACCATCAGTACGCCCTTCTTATTTTTTTTTACCATCTGCGATCAATTAATTGGTATTGGACACACTGATCTTGCACTACCGCCCATACTCAATGTGTGGGAAACACTGGTTTTATAGTTTGGCAGTGATGTTAGGTTTCAAACCTTACTGCATTTAGGTGGTGGCAATCTGACCAAACTATCAATTTAATTGTGTGTTTAACAATGGACATTGAGGCAAAACAATTATTGAAATAATTCTCAATATAAGGGATTGTTACAATACTTAATTCTCTCTCTCTCTCTCTCTCTCTCTCTCTTTCACACTCTCTCTCACTGAGCTTGCCATGTTCACCTTGTGCTCATTGGGGATTAATTGGTAAAGCGATGAATTTATATAGTAAGTATTTTCCAATTTATGAGGGTTAAACTGGGTCACATAATGGATAATTCAATGAAGAGTGCAAGCAGGAACTCTGGCAGGATTAGCTATGACTGCATTATTACGTAAAGGAGAAAACCAGAGTGAAACAATGACATGAGCAGGTGCTGGGATGTAAGGCAACTTACCCCTTCACCAACAACTAAATTTGAACTCATGAGTGGTGGTGACACTATCCAAATATACCAGTTCACCAAAAACTCTGTCCATAAACCCTAAAGACTTGTTCCTTTTCCTTTCAAAAAAATTCATAAAATGCTAAACAATGCTTGACTAAACAAAAAATATTTCAGTCTAGACTTAATCCAGGAGGCTGTCTGAGGCCTGAATACTGATTAAGAGGCTGTTCCGTTACTGTGAGGCTTTTATATAGAAAGCTCTGCCTCCACTGTAGTCTTTATTATGCATGGCACCAACGCATAGTAGGTGTAGTGGATCATGGACTGTCAACTCTTCACTTGGGTACTGTGGTGCAAGACCAGTAACCAGTGTAGTGCTTTATACAGATGCAACCACAGATGCGGTTGCCCTGATCAGCTGAATTCCTTTCAATGTTCAATGCCACCATTAGATGATGCTTTGATCTTAACAACCTGTTAACACATACTATGTGGCATTTTACCAACAGTTGTAGTGAACAGTGATTGGAATCAGGGTTGCCCATTAGGACTAAAAGAATACAGACAGTACGGAGCATGGCTAACAAAATTTTACAAATTCTGCCACCCTGATTATATAATAGTTTTTATTTAACAAAACAGATCAAAATAGCAAATCAACTTTGTAGGAATTCTAAAAATAAATTATATAAGAGACGCTGTGTGTATAAGCAGTCAAGAAATAAGAATGAAATTGGAAAAAAAAAGAAATCCAATCTGAAAGTGAAACGTGAAAAGTACACAATTATAAACCCAGAATGCAAGCAGTAAAGACCTTTGTGCTATACGTTTGTATAGGGAGAGATGAAGAGTGACATGTTTGTGATTTAATTAAACAGCAATTTGTTTCAGGGCAGTCAAGCCAGTATAGTATCTTTATTATGTTAGATGCCCAATAATAATGAATGAAACTTGAAAGACCCAAACCACCAACTTTATGCCCCCTCTGGTGGATATGTTTTGTTTTTCTAGATAAATGAGCATATAGACTAATTGATTGAATGGGAAGAAGAGTTGGGCAGAAAAACTGGTAAAGATTGAAACATTTATAGGAATTTATTATTGGAATATTCCAGCTAAAACGATGAATGGGAGAGGAGGAACGACTCCCTCCCCCCTGTGGGATGACTTTTACACACACACACACACACACACACACACACACACACAGAAACAGAAACACTGCTTTATTGAAATAACTTCTTTCAGAAGAAACCTCTTTAATAACACTCAATTGTGCTCACATACTAACGGCATCACTGCTGTAAAGTAAAAATAAAACAAATTAACCTACACTTTACCTTTGAAAAGAATAGCGTCAGAGCAGTGTTTTCGTGAGAGAGAGTGAGAGTGAGTGAGTGAGTGAGTGTCTGTGAAGGCAAGAGGAAGAGGGACGGGCAATGCTGTCCAATGATGCACGTGCACACACACTGATGGAATCAGTGCAGAGAAAATGGATTTTAAACCTCTCTAATGACACTTGCTTTTGCTTTACACCCGTGCACACGTGTGTTATAATAAACAGTACATGCGCGACACATACAAACACAAAATAAAAGATGCTTTACACGTACACATGTGGTCACAGTGTTTTAGTACACAGTACACGTGTGCACGGAGGTTGAATATACGAGTAAGAGACACGCACTAAGACCGAGCTTGGGAGACAATTACCTACAATTCCGCAGCACGCCCGCGAGAGAGAAGGACCATTGGCTCAGTTGTGATCACGTGACGCTCTGCGTCAAAACAAGAAGCGCATGCGTGCTACATGATACTGGATGATACATGTTACTCGTAAATCGTTTTTTCAAGTCAAAATTTATAACGCTCACAACTAGGGATGCACCGAAATTTCGGCCGCCGAAAATTTTCGGCCGAAATAGCATTATCGGTTTCGGCCGAAACGTAAGAAAGCGCCGAAAAATAAAAGCCGAAATTGTCGCCACGCCTCTCTCATCCTCCCGTCTCGTTTGCGCTGTCATTACGCATCAAACGTCGGCGGTTTGGAAGCACTTCAAAGTTTCAGATGAGGACAGAAAAGTTGCAATAATTAATTATTAAAATAATTAATTTGTAGTTTTTTTAATACAAACAAAAAGAAAATATTTTAAACATGTTTTTAATGAAGCTATTTTCGGTTTCGGTATCGGTTTTCAGCCAAATGCATCCAAAAATTTCGGTTTCGTTTTCGGCCCAGAATTTTCATTTCGGTGCATCCGAACATCGGGTTATTCGCAATCCGAGGTTAAACTGTAGATGCTTGTGAGAAAGTTGGTTGTAAAGATCCAGATTCCAGGCACTCTTTAAACACAAAACAGAATTGGCACAAGTTTTTTTTTATTTCTTGTAAAATTAAACAAAATAGCCATCAGGGCGCGGAGATCTACTTCTTTTCATTGCCATGATGGTCAAATAAAAATTTTATTTGTCACGTATACAGTCATACACAGTACGATATGTAGTGAAATGCTTACACGACTGCCAGTGACCTTAAAAATAAAAGCTTAAACATAAAAGATAAATATGAATAAAAGAAATACGTTAGAAAATAAAATTAACTAGTAAAATATACTGTACAAGTAAAATATACTGTAATAAAAAAAATGGTAGAAAATAAAATTAACTAGTAAAATATACTGTACAAATAAGAACAAATATCAATATAATAATATAGAAATATAAAAAGAAGAAAATAGAAATTTGTTCAAATCAGAAATGTAGAATATGCATAAAATATGCATAAAAGTGACTTCTTAAAGTGACTTGTTATTAAAGTGATTTGTGCAGTGGTCCATAAATGAAAATATAAATATATAGTGCAAGTGTACATGAATGTGTCCATAGTGGCCTTGAATGCCCAGTCAGTGTTAGATGTAAAAAGATGATGTTAGTCCTGTATTGTGTTGTGGTTGAGAGACCTTATCGCCTGCGGGAAGAAGCTCCTCCTCAGCCTCTCTGTGTTGGCCTTCAGAAAGCGGAATCGCTTTCCAGACCGCAACAGAGAGAACAGTCCATTGTTGGGATGGCTGAGGTTCTTCACCATCTTCCTGGCCTTGGTCCACCGCTTGCTGTAGATCGAGTGCAGGTCAGGGAGCTCGGTACGGATGATTCGCTCAGCTGAACGCACCACCCTCTGTAGAGCTCGTCTGTCCTGTGTGGTGCTGTTTCCAAATCAGGTCGAGATGTTTCCCGTCAGAATGCTCTCTATGGTGCAAGAGTAGAAATTCCTGAGCACCTTGGATGGCAGTCTAAAGTCTCTCAAGCGTCTGAGATGGTAGAGACGCTGCTGGGCCTTTTTCACCACGGTGTTGATGTGACAGGACCATGACAGTTCCTGCGTGATGTGAACACCGAGGTATCGAAAGCTGTCCACTCTCTCCACTGGGCTGCTGTTGATGACTGGGGTCTGGTAGTTCCTCTCCTGCTTCGTACAAAAGTCCACAATCAGCTCCTTTGTCTTGCTGACGTTCAGGAGGAAATTGTTCCTCTGGCACCATTTCTCCAGATTTCCAATCTCCTCTAGGTAGGCCAACTCATCGTTGTTCTAGCTGGGGGCTACAGTGCTGAGAATGAGGGAGGCTGAGACATGTCCGCCCATCCTTACTGCCTGTGGTCTGCCAGTTGGAAGTTGGAGATCCACTGACGCATAGATGAGCTGAGTCCCAGGTGCTCCAGCTTGATGGTGAGTGTGGAGGGAATTTTGGTATTAAATGCAAAGCTGTAGTTGATGAAGAGCATTTTTACATAATTCCCCTTCCGAGTGTCCAGGTGAGTGAGTGATGTGTGGAGGAGATTTAAGATTGCATCGTCTGTGGAACGGTTTGGACGGTAAACAACCTGTAGTGGGTCAAGTGTGTCCGGTAGTGAAGAAATGATAAAGTCTCTGACCAGGCATTCAAAGCACTTCATCACTATTTGGTCCTGCTGCTTTCCTGGTGTTCACTCTCTTGAAGGCTCTCCTCATGTCATGCTCGGAGATGGCCATGTCTTCCTGTCTGTAGTTGTTAGCGCCACTAGCATTAGCATCGCTAGCATCTTTAGCTGCAGCCTCGAAGCGAGCATAGAAAATGTTCAGCTCGTGTGCCAGAGTCGCGTCCGCGTTTGTCATTCCTGATGTTGGTGCTTTATAGTCCGTTATTGTTCTTAGTCCCTGCCGCAGGCTCCTAGAGTCTAGTTTCCTTCCGTAGCGCTGCTTCGCCTCCTTCACTGCTTTCCGGACGTTATATGACGCAGTCTTGTACGGGTCCATGTCCCCCGACGCAAGTCCCATGTTGTAGGCAGCGGTGCGAGATCTCAGAGAGTTGCGGATAGTTTTATCCACCCACGGCTTCTGGTTGGGAAACATTATAATAGTCTTTTTCTCCACGGTATCATCCGCTAGTTTTCCGATGAATCCCACAACCGCTTTCGTAAACATGTTGACGTCATCGGAGCTGTTTCGGAACATGTTCCAGTCTGCGTTATCAAGTGCGTCCTGTAACATGGCCACCGATTGGTCCGTCCAGCGCGCGACCTCCCTCTGAACCGGAACTTCCTGTTTCAGCCTTTGTTTGTGTTTTGGCATGAGGAAGATGGCGGCGTGGTCGGATTTAACAAACGGCGGGCGAGATTGTGCCTTGTAGCCGTCCTTGACTATAGTGTAACAATGGTCCAGTGTCCTTTCACCCCTGGTGGGGCAGGTGATGTGTTGAAAAAAGTTTGGCGCTGCGCGTCTGAGATTGGCACTATTAAAGTCCCCCGCCACAATAAGCACAGCGTCCCTGTGTTGTGTTTGGTGCTGTGTGAGTGGTTCATGCAGCTCGCATAAGGCAGTGTCCGTGTCTGCTTGTGGTGGAATGTAAACGGCGCTAATTATGACCGATGTAAACTCTCGAGGTAGATAAAAAGGACGACACATGATGGACAGTAGTTCCAGGTTTGGTGTGCAGGAGCGTGTAAGAGGAACAACGCTCGCGCTGTTGCACCAGCTGCTGTTCACCATTAAACACAGAGTCCCATGTCCTGTCCATGCGGTGAACCGAGAAGAACTCGGCCGGCTGGATGGCGTGGTCCGGCACCGCTGGGTTCAGCCATGTCTCGGTGAAGCAGAGGAGATTGCAGTTCCGAATGTCTATCTGGAACTTTGCCCTGGCCCTGAGGTCATCGAGCTTGTTCTCCAGTGACTGGACGTTGGCGAGCAGGATGCTAGGCAGAGGTGTGCGGTGTGCATGGGCTCTCAGCCTGTTCCTGACGCCAGCTCGTTTCCCTCGTGGCCGCCGCTTTGCGTCGCGTCCTTTGTTCTTCTTCAGGATCTCACTCAGCCAGCTCGGGACCGGAGTTAAAAACGTTGAATTGTCAGTATGTTGTATACCAATAGAAACAAAAGTGTCTCTATCATACCTAATATACTCAATGGTGGTGAATTAGCTGGTTCAAAGTTACTGAAAGATAACTTAAAAGACGAAAACAAAGTAAAATAGGTCGGAGCAGTCGTGACGGCAGTGACAATAAAAGTATCTATACTGGTTAAGATAAAGTCACAGAATTTTTTGCTGGATAGCACGAGTGGATTGGGTTTCCACTGTGGTCCTTCCGTGATATTTTAAAAATAAGTGTAAGTCTAGCACCACAGATTCATGGTGTGATATAACTATAGCTGAGTAGTCAATTTGCTTAACCATTGAAATAAGTAGGCTATCTGTGAAGAAATAATCTAACCTAGAAAAGAAGTGGTGAACATGAGTATAAAAAGAGAACTGTTTCATAGGGATCTGAGACCTTTTTGAAGACCTACAGTGATTTGGCGCTCTTTTTTACATTTGTGTCATTTTAAAATATTTACCAATATAGTAGCTAATACATTTCCCATATTTACATACAAACTGGACTTTCATTATCTGGCTAATTGTAAATATGTTCGATTCATGTGCGATTTTTGAAGTACACATACCACTCTACCAGAAAAGCAGAGAAAATAGAGAATAAAGAAACCAGATTGTTTTGAACGCAGAACTGAGTTCATGAAAGTCTTGGGTGTGTACTCATAAACAACTAAATTATAACACTTAGAGACCTTTTATTTGGGATAAAGTGACTGATGTCCCCAACTTTTTTTTAGCAGAGCCTCTGTTTCAGTGAATAATCCAGGACTTTTTAGAAATCTGTAAGACCTATTAACTTCTGGCTCAGGTGACACCTGCTTTTCCCAGGACGAGTCAGCGTCGCAGGTTCATGTGAACACTTTACATTTGATAAAAGGCATATTCAAAACCACATTTCGGCCATTCACAGTCAGCCTGCATTGTGCTATGTTGTTTTTTGTGATCTGAGTATATTATAAGTGAAATAAAGCTGCGCACACGCACTTTTACTTTAGCATTTATTAAGCAAGTATATATTTGTATTTAGTATTTCGTATGCTTTGCAAAAGTTGCGACTCTTTATGACTAAAATAAAGCTGTTCATATCACCACGCACTTCCATTAAAATACTGGCTATATGAGCAGCTTTATTTTAGTAAGGTACTGACTGTCTGATACTCAGCTCACAAAGAAGGGCAAAGCAGACAAAATGTGCACAAACAGAGCCCCAGAAGAATAACAAGGCACAAATATATACTCGCTAACTAAATGGTACAAAGTGAAAGTGTGCAGCGATGTAAACATCTTTATTTCAGTCATAAATTCACAGGCACATTCCAACCATTCATGGTCAAATAATTATTCAATGCTGGACACAAACAGCAAAAAAGCATGATTATTATTATTAACAGTAATAATTTAATTATAACTAATTATTAAAACCTGAAACTCTGCGAGTACAGTCTAGGTAAAGCTACCCTCCTCCACGAAGTTAGAAATAGATTGTCACCTTTTGATAACTTTATCCGGCCAATATTAAGCACGGATTGGAGAATTAAAAAAGAAAACTCACCCACAAAGTATGTCAAAGGTGAGCGTGTTCCGTTCGTGTGTAATACGTAACCTTTCCGGGTACAGGGGGGCAAATTTTACTTTGTCCCCATAGAGCCACGATTTCACACCCTTAAATTCCGCTTGCTGTTTACCCAGCTCGGCACTAAAGTCCGTATGAAAAAACATCCTGTGCCCACAAAAACACACCTCCTTTTTTGTAAGCTCCTTTCACTTTTCTATTTCACAAAGTTTGGACTTTGACTAGGCCACACCATAACCTTAATTTTATTTTTTTTTCTTTTAAAAGCCATTTAGCAGTGGACTTGCTGGTGTGTTTTAGATCATTGCCCTGCTCATAACCCAAGGGCTCTTGAGGTCACAAACTGATGGCCGGACAATTTTCTTCAGGATTTTCTGGGAGAGCACAGAATTCATGGTTCCATCAATTATAGCAAGTTGTCTGGGTCATTGAGCCGCAAAGTAGCCCCAGATCATCAACTTACCACCACCATGTTTGATTGTATATAATAGGATGCATACTTTTCAAAACGTTCTTTTGTGTCATCAGTCCACAAAATATTTGCCAATGTGAGACGTGCCTACCACTCCTTGAAAGGTTTATAACTGTCCCAAGGCCCAAAGCCCTAGAAATTGCTTATCAACCCTTTCCAGACTGATACATGACAAATTGCAGAAATCAGGCCTGGATGTGGCAAATGAAAATTAACTTAGATTTTGAAAAATTTTGGTTAATCAGAGTTTATTCATTACTTAGCAAGGAGAGCAGTTATTTTTTTTTTTACGTAGGACCAGATAGGGTATGGCAGGTTTTTCCCTTAATTAAAATCATATACTGAGGTCACATGACCTATACACGCTCCGTCCAAACCCACTTTCTTTCTCCATTTAAGTAGTTAATTGTACTTAACTTAAATAGAAAACAGGACTCTTCGCCAGCCACAACCCCCTCTGGGAAGAAGGCGCCGAGCGCCGAGGCTAATTTGACCGACGGCATTGCGAAAGCACTTTCGAAACAGCAAATATTGCTTAAAACAACGGTTCAGAAAGCTATAGGTGTGGCCATGGAGGATTTTAAATCATCTCTGATAGAGCTCCGCCAAGACGTACAATCTCAAACGAACACTGTACGAGTCTTATCGAAGGTTGACAAGCACAAGCACGAAATGGGCATGCATCCGGTGCCAGACGTAAATTGGCCTTTTATGGTCCAGCCCTGTCTGCAGAGTCTATGGAAGAGTAAAGAGTCCATGAACGGTTTAGGAGTTAGGGCCTCTGTTTAATCTAGTGCGAACAATGTAACGAGATATCTCAGAGGATATGAGTCCTGAGTTCTTTGTTAGTTTTATTTATTAATTTTATATATATATATATATATATATATATATATATATATACATATATATATATTTCGCGGTCTCAGATAGGGGGTATTTATTCATATTATTTCTATGTATATCTTGCATTTTTTTGATTTTGTCACAGGTCAGGCAGTTATATTTTGGTTGTGCAAAACCTCTTAAAATTCGCACCATTCTTTCAATTCATTATGGATAATTTCAAAGTTATATCGATTAATATCAGAGGACTTAATAGTTTTAATAAAAGAGCCAAACTTTTGATTTACTTGCGCAAGAAAGCAGTTGATATTGCTGTAATTCAGGAAACCAATCTAAAGAGAGCAGATGTTCATAGGTTACAAAATTAATTTTATAGAGTAGCGGCTTTCTCTACTGACAACACCAAAACTAAATGTACTATTGTTTTGTTCCCTCGTAGATGTAACCTCAAGATTGATCGAGAGAGAGCGAAGATAAATCTGGTAGACTTGCCTACGTTTGCACAAACATTAAAAGGAAGAAAATAGCATTTTATCAATCTATGCCCCTACAATCAATATTTGAGATTACTAATTACTTGATCTCGATAGACTACTCTTTAATTATTGCGGGGGATATTAATGCGCTTAAAAATCCAATATTGGATAGATCTTTCCTTGTGTAATCAAGTTCAGCTCAATCCTTTGCCGCGTTTAATAATTTTGTAAAAGTGCTAAATTTGATAGATACAACACGGCATTGCTCATATTTCTCTTTTTTTTTTTTACTTTTTTTAAGCAGATGATGATACTTCCTGCTATTCTTGCAGATTATAATCCTGAAGGCAGATTTTAATTTTAATTTGTTGGCTAAAAAATCTCAGCGGTGGTGTTTTAACATTTCTCTTTTATTGAATAATTAGTTCGATTTAGATTTTAAGGCCGGTCTGTCTGAATTTCTTTCTTTTAATATTGGCTCGGTTGAAGATCCTATGTTTGTGTGGGAAGCTATAAAAGGTTTTATTAAAGGTATTTCGATAGCCTTCACCACAAATTAAAAAAAGTTGCATAATAAGAGAATCGACTACTTAGAAAAAGAATGTCAATCATTTGAACGTTTGTTAAAATCTGCATTTTCCAACCCGGTATTTAAGACGCTTTAAATTTTTAAGGCTGAACTGAATGATCTTCTGAGAAGGAAAGCAGAATTTGCACTTCACAAACCCAGACAGAACTATTACTTTAGCAGCAAACTGTACCTAGCAAATTTTTTGCCCTTAAATTGAAGCAAAGTCAAGCGAGTGCATACATTGATATAATTAATCACCCATCCAAAGGACTGCTTACGAATGGAAAAGAAGTTAACTCTGCTTTTCCTGATTTCTTTTCTAAACTTTATATATCCGAACCTAATCCCTCAAGTCTAAGCTGTACCACTTTCTTGCATTCTCTTACTTTACCTCATTTAAGTCATGTGGAAGCGGATCAATTAGGTCAGCCTATTACCTTGGAGGAACTTAAAGAGGCGTTACAGGGTGCTAAAAAAGGCAAGGCGCCTGGTTTAGACGGGATCCCTATAGAGTTATTTCTTAAATACTTTGATCTACTCGGTCCTGTCTTCCTCATGGCCATTCACGCGGCCGTAGAGGCTGGGGCCTTTCACTCAAAGTTGCATTTATACAGCATTTATATCGTTGTTACCCAAAAAAGGGAAGGATCACTTTGAGTGTGCAAATTACAGACCTATTAGTTTGTTAAATACGGATATTAAACTGTATGCCAGAAGTTTGGCCGCGCGATTGCAGCGATATATAAACAAATTGGTTTATCCAGATCAGACCGGCTTTATACCAGGCAGATTGGCGGCTGATGATATTCGTAGATTACTGCACATCATACATGAATCCCGAGCTTGTCCCATTTCAGCTGCAGTTCTTTCCTTGGATCCGGAGAAGGCATTCAACAGACTGGAGTGGTTCCTCGGTTACTGAAGGTATTTGGAAAGTTTAACATGCTTTCTGAGTACAAAATCAATTGGGATAAATCCGCTTTGCTTCCACTTAATTGCATGGCTAAAAAAGTCAAACTACCATGTAGTGTTCCCATTCAATTGTCCATGAGTTACTTAGGCATTGTTATTCAATCATCCCTGCAGGCTATTCCAGATGCCAACTATTCTAAAACTCTAACTAGGGTTAGAGCTAGGTGGGGCAAGATCTCCAAAGATGGACCTCGATGCCCTTATCACTATATGCCAGAATAACGTGTGCTAAAATTAACGTTTTGCCGCAAATCAATTTCCTTAGTTTTGTGATTCTGTTACCTGCTCCTAAAAAGTTTTGGCTCAAACTTAATTCTATGATTCGTAAATTCATCTGGAATGGAAAACAGCCTAGATTAAAATTTTAAACTCTGCAGCGTACAAAAGACAATGGGGGATTAGCTCTTCCGAACTTTGAATTACATCATAGGGCTTTTCAAATAGGATGCATTAATGTTTGGCTCAACCCGCTCTCTAGGGTTTCTTGGAGAGAGATGGAAATGAGTTTAGCACATAAATATAGGTTACAAGATATACTGTTCTCTGGACTAAACAACAAACAATATATGCAAGCTTTTGGTCCAATCATTGCCAATACAATAGTCAATTTGGAATGGAAAACAAACTGATGGAAAAATGCATTCAACACACACATAAGTGGCACACCCATACTCCTATTTGGTATAATAATGATATTCGTTCGGGTGGTGCACCATTTTTTTTTCAAGAGATTGGATGCAGAAAGGCATTCAGGAATTGTGTGAGCGGTATGGTACTGAACCCTCCTCTGTTCTTATATTTGCGTCTAAGGTCGCCATGAAGGCCTACGGGGTTCCCTGGAGGTGGGAACCTACCCGTGCATCCGATTCTTGCCCGGTTTGATCTGTCCTCTTCTAGCCATTTCACCTCATGGATGTACAGAAAGGCCTTAGTGGCTACAACAAAATGCTTAGCTATACAGCGCGCATGGGAAAGAGACTGTCAACAAGAGGAAGGTGTCACAGACTGGGGAAGAGTATGGTTGAATATCTTTTCTTCATCAAAAAAACTGATTCATTATCATTTCTGTCACAGAACTTATTGGACTCAACTTAAAAGACATTGTATTGATTCCATCTTTAGTCCCTTCTGTGATAAATATCCAGACCAACAACTCGGATCCTTTTTTCATACAAAAAACTGTTTGGCCGGCCGGTTTAACATCAGCAAAAAAAATTGTTAGCGCAACACTGGCTTCCACCACATAACCTGGATATCTTCATATGGTTAATACAACTTCAGGATATTATAATGCTTGAAATATCCACAGCTCGGGTGAACTTAGCACAAATGTCTACATTAAAGATCTGGACTATAGCTGCTGAGAAAAGGTCCAAGTATATTGCACAAAACAATGACTGGGCACTTCACGCATAAAGTTATCGCGAGCGCGTTGTTTGTTGTTGTAATATTTAATAATATCTATGCCGTTTAATCAGGGGCTTTTATTCCTATTTGTCCTGGGATGTTTACATTTAAATTTAGGCATTTGGTAAATGTTTGGGAAGTTACTCGTCCACACCAAGCCGGTGCGTTCCCTATCCGTTAATTTTTTTCGTGATCACAGTGTCGTCTCAAGAAATATCTGCGTACACACGAAAACACTGAAAACGGTGTAGTATATATGCCAGACCAGTATGAGGCGCTGTAATTTTGCCATAGAGATACACTATAGACAGAGAAGAAGACTTTGAGCATGCGCATAACCTTGCACGCTGTATTCGAACCAAGATGGTGTTGTCCATTATCGCTTGTTGCTCATAACAGTTGCATAGAAGCAATAGATTTTGCTGTAATAAAGCTAGCAGCAGGCTTTGTAGCAACACGAACACAATCATGTAGTCCGCCATTATTGTTGTTGCTGTTACGTGTGACGCAGCCGACACGTGATGTGATGACATCATCATTTTACAAAATATACGGATTGGCCGTACACGCGAAGACGCAAGGGTGGCGTTTTCAGAATTATCCAATTTGGGACCCGGTTTCAAAAAATAGTGGTTTCAGTCTCCTAAAACGCCGGATCTGTGTGGACGTAACGCCAATACGATAAAAAATGTATACGTATACAGCGAAACGCGTCTCCGTTTGGACAGGCCCTCAAATGCACCCCTCTCCACTTTAAGACCCTCTTGGATCTGAGGTCCTTCTGAAGACCTGCAGTGCTCCAGGCCTCTTCTTAAATTTGTGTAAATTTTACATTTTCTGGATTCTAGATTTTAAAATTGACATTGTTAATGTATTTAATTCATGTAATAAAAGAAATTGTGATTTTCCTTATCATAACATACATTTTTAAATCACGCTACACACAATAATTTTTTTTGGTATTTTTATAGAATATTTTTTTGCTGTTTTGCAATTCAGCATTGAATAATTATTTGACCACAAATGGCTGAAATAATGCTGCTCACAATGCGCGCGCTTTCCCTTTTTTAAAAAAAAATTATTTATGCAGTTTATTCAGCAAGTATAAATTTGTGCTCTGTTGTTTTTCTGGGGTACTGATTTTACAGAATTCGCCCCTCTTTATGATAGATGAATATTATGACTGAAACAAAGCTGCTTGTATCGGCTCATATCGACAGCGAGATGAAAAGTGCAAAATTCAATTCAATTTTATTTGTATAGCGCTTTTATCAATTTTCATTGCCGCAAAGCAGCTTTACACAAAATGAAAGCGTGTACCAAAAACAGCAGTTACAAGTCATTCATAAAATACTCTGATTACAAACGACAATGCATGTCTGTGAATGGCTGAAATGTGGTTGTGAATAAGCCTTTTAGCAAATGTAAAATGTTTGCGTCAACCCATGGCATGTGTGTGCATCTTTCACTTTGTGAAGTTTTAATCAAAAGGCAGATGAACGCGCGCGCCATTCATCCCCAGAAATACAACAAACACAGATCTAATTTATATTTGCTAAATAAGCGCTGTGCAAAACGTATGCCGATGTGAGCCGCTTTATTTCAGTCATAATATACGAACATTTATTTGCTGTGAAGTGGACCGTGCACAGCCTCTTGCGAGCAAATCTTTCTCTAAATACGCCGTTGTAACGGGGGTGGAGCTAATAAGTTAAAGTGAAGTGAGGGGGCTTAAAGTAAAGGTCATCTTGCCATCTCTGCATCAATGTATGCACCATTAATTCACATTTCATACGAATTACATCATCTGCAATTTGTTTTTCATTAGTTTATATAAAAGCAGACATTTCGCTTTCTATAAGTATATACTTTTCACGTCTGTGAGACAAGCATACACTGAGTTTCGGTTTGTTTTCTGGGGCGCTTAAGTTCACCGATTGGGAACAGCTGTATCCCTGTTTGCTTTCATTATTTTACAAAATCATAACGTTTGTTGTCATTGAGAGTGCACATAAATAAAACTAGAGTCTTTAAAAGGCTATGTATCTTATATAGTTTTATTATAAACACAAAATACAAAAACACAAAATATAAGATCACAACAACAAAAAACTTACACGTGTAGCTTTTCTAATTACACATGATAAAATATAAAGGCTCACTGTGTTAATGTTTACTTTGCTTAAATTTGAACATCCTAATAAGCTTTAATCTAATTTAACATTACATTTGTACTGTAATTTTAGTACTTTGATTATGAATTCGTTTAACTACAATATTTCACTTGATTTTATACGCTACTACATACAGCTCTAAAGAGGCTGTGGCTCATTAATTCTTGAGAGAACGAACTGATGCCTGAGGCGTCGGTCTATAGTTACGTAGTGCCACTCAGCGGTAAAAGCCAGCAAACGCACAAACCCAAATCCTGCCGTCGTGAGGCGCGGTGGTAAAACTAGAATACCGTTTGAGTACCATCTGTAATTTGCCTGTCTGTGCATTGTGGGAGGAAACCAGGGGGCCACAGTGATAACCAATACACTGCTGTGCAGCCTGTTGAAATACATTATCAATTTTTATATTCCCTGTTTAATTTAATAAAAAAAAATTCTTTTCTTGTTGTTTCCAGTCTGTAGAAATAATTCCCACCAAGTACTGGATCAAGATTACAGTGGTACTAAGAGGACAACAGCCCTTCAACAGCCATCCACAAGTGACACTTTCTCTGTGAAAGCCTCAGGAACTTCCTTAGAACCCACTAACGACCATAATTTACAAGTCCAACAGTCACTTGTGAATACAGAACCTGCAAAAGTGTGTCATGACATGGAAACCACTTTCAAGGAGTTGAGTCCAACTCCTGTCCCTATCATTCCACTATCAATGGCAACAGGATTTCCTCAAAATACTTCTGAGCCCACTGTCGTATCTCCTCAAAGACTATCAGCACATGCTTCCATTGTACCAAATCGTGGAACAAGCACCACATCAGCATTGGTCTCCACTCCTCAATTACTCACCACATCTCCATTAAAAGTCCAAACACCAAGACCTCATGTGGTTTCTTTGTCTCCACCTATTGTTACGGTGCCTGGAGCACTTTCAACTTCAATATCTCCTAGTCCGCAAATAAGTCACGTCTCCAGTGTATTGTCTCCTGGCATATTTAAAGTATCTCAGAACCAGTCTTTTGCATTACCTTCCAAGATAAGTCGACATAATGCTTTTTCACCTATAGTGGAGAACCAAGATTCCAGGGGTCTACAGGTTACTCAGTCAGCTTTATCTCAAAGTACACATCATTCCCTACTCTCTGGGCCTTCCTCCTCATTTGCACCTGCACAAAGGGTTTTGGGATCTCCTCCAAAATTCCCAGGTCCTCAAACCATTTTTTTGACTGATAAAGCTGTTGATAATTCTATTCTTTGTTCATCCACTACATCTTCTTCTTCAGTTTTTTCTAAAAAATGTCTGTCTGCCCAGAAATTCTCTGAGCTACCCCTTGCTGAAACTAATACAAATGTATTATCTTCTTATAAGGGACCTGGTCATACAGCTTTTCATGAATCAGCCCAGCAGACCATTGACATGTCATTTTCTACTAAAAAAAACAACAGCATTTCTGAAGTTAGCTGGACTCACCAGAAAGTCAGTGTGACAAGTTCAGTGTGTAAACAGGAAGGCCACACACATCACTTGAATGAAGCTCTTAATAAAACCCCAGAGTCATCTTTGAGCATTCCTGCTATAATTGAACCAGAGAAGGATTTTTTACTAGTAGTTAAAAATGATAGATGCAGCAGCAAGGAGCAAGCCAGTCCTGGCAAAGGAAATGATAACCCCACAAATGATGTATGGGATACAAATACTAAGAAATGCATGTCTTTGGCTGGAATAGTTTGTGTAAATAGGTCTGATGCAGTGGATTATTCTGAGTACACCCAGGGTGAAAGTTTCTTCATATCTGGGAATCAGTCCATCAGCAAATGCATTGCAGATATATTGCCAGAAAATGACCAGACAGACACCCCTTATGATAATGATGCCAAGGATTTGACTGCTGGAAGCTCCAATGACGCAGTGCCACTCAAGGATAATTCCAAGATCCACAATTCCTTAGATGACACTGCACAGCCTGAAACTTCAGAGAATTTTTCGTCTTTTAACGAATTCTTCGATAAGTTTAATAAAGGTAAGGCTTTATGAGCTTTATTTTACAGTAATTGTATGCTCAATAATAAAAAAAAAAGTTGTTTACTCAGTGTTACTGATTAAAAAGTTTGTAGCCAGATAAATTTAATGCTTTGTGTGTTATGTAATAGCAATTTTAATTGAATAAATCATAAGTACCTGGTGGGGGGGATCAGGTGTCAGGTGTATAAGATTCTATCTATATGTGGCATATAACCAGTGTTGGGGGACGTTACTTTTTAAAGTAACTAATTTCATTACAAAATTACTGTCTTCAAAAAGTAATCAATTACATTACTGCGTTACTTTCTGATAAAAGTCTTTTTCCATTGCAGAAAATGAAAATTCCTTTGTGATTCCTCATGCATGTTGTTTTAGTCAAACCCTTTATAATTATTCTACCATCATCATTACTCAGCGAAGTTTGGCCCATAATTTGTTAACTACTAATACCCCTATCTCACCTATGCGGTTTCACTGCGAGGTTTGGTGCTGTGATTAGGTTTCCATCTTTCCGTGCGTCGGTCGACGTGTAGTCAAACCGCATAGATGAGATAGCAGTATAACAGCGGGAATAACAGAGGGGGTGAGTTATTGTAAAAACATTGTAACAAACCAAAACCCCCCCCCAAAATTTAAACCAAATAACAAAATCAAAAACAAAATAAGAAAACCGAAAACACAACGACGTATCCAGAAACAAAATAGCAATTACGAAAACACGACAATTTAGACAAACCAGAAAAGGTAGGCAAAGTTAGAGAAGAAAATTATCATTACTGATTGGAAGAGATATCGGTCAGTTAAGACATACAAGAACTACTTCCTCTATATTTTGTCGATGTGTGTTTTGCGAATTACATTGTTTAACTACTGATCTTAAGAGGCAGATTTTTCGTCAAATCGGCGGTATGAAATTCTTTATATACAGGAAGTACTACAGTACTTCTTGTATATCTTGAGTGACAAATGTCTCTTCCTATCAGCGAAAAGAATTTTATTCACAAACTAAACCTACCGTTTCCAGTTTGACTGAATTGTTGTTGTGTTTTCTTATTTGGTATTTTGTTTCTGAGTATGTGTTTCGTTGTGTTGTCAGATTTGTTAATTAGTTTTTTCAGTTTTATTATGTTTTTGAGTTTATTTTGTTTTCGCTTTTGTTATTTTGTTCTGTACACATCAGAGACACAAGATCCCTGTGCTTCAGGTTTCCAAGACAAACTGTGAAACCTATATTATAATTCTTGGAAAATAAGTCAAACTGTAAAAGCTGTGTTTATTAAAACGTTCTAATTTCGTGCTTATCATATGATGCATCTCAAGTTGATAGCTCACATATAAAAGTATTCACCATCTTAAAAAAAAAACAGAATTCTGGTACACAAGTAGATGTACCAGTACGCTTCCCGAATTCAAACACTAACTGTGATTAAATGCGTCACTTTACAATTTTGTGTAAAAATTATACATTTACACAAAAGTACACAGTTATGCAGTTTAAAACACAATGCTGGTTCAGTGTAGGTAGATGAATGTGGAAGTTTTTCCATTTATGTAGTGCAATTCTTGCATTCCTAATTCTAAGGCTGAACCTTATGAGATAACATGCATTCTCAATGTTCCGAGATCATATGGGGCAGGTTTGAATGGGATAATATAAAGTCCGTAGAAGGAGCATATCAAAATCCATTGTGTGCATTCAGCTTTATGAGATCTAAATGTGTACAGAGGTTGACATGTATGCGTGCAAGTGTGTATAATCTATGGAGGAAAAATTTCCTGAAATTTTCAGAAAGTCCTTCACAATGATGTGCAAGACTGATATACAGAAACGGATTACTTCAAGTTATTGGAGCTAAGGGTGGATCTTCAAGCTATTGAATCTAATTTTTTGTTTTTGGCTTCATTTTTTTTTTTTTTACAATAAAATATTGCACATTATATAATGTTCGTCTGGGGTTGTATTTACCTAATGCCAGGAACTGTTATGATCAGATGATTTTATTATGTTTTCATAGAATAACACAGAATTAAAAGAGGGGGTATTAACTTGCAAGCATGACTGTACTTAAATGTTTGTAAAGATTTAAAATATTAACACACAACATTTCTATTTGTAAACTAAAACAAAGCAGGAGTTTCTCTTCTAAAACACAATCTATAAAACATGATATAACGTTATGAAATACAATGGGAATTGTGACATTATGCATCTGTAGCTGTATGTTTTGTTCTTTATCCCTTTTATTTTTTACAGAAATTGTTATAAATTGTGGAATATTTCATAGTTTGGGTTAATAATTAAGTCATTTTCATGTCAGTCCCTTACTGGAAGTGGATGAAGTCAAATATATTTAAAAACATTTAAGAGATTGGGAGATTTAAGTATCAGAGGGTTTCATTTAGAATGGCTGATGGATAGATAAGTTTTTACAAAGCAAAGGAAACAGAGGTCGAAGAAAGAATTTGTGATACATCAGGCCATAACTAATGTGTGGATTTTACCATCTTTGCAGTAGCGGACACAGGAGGGCAGGGAAGCGCTTGTACAGCTGTTGTAGACCCCAGCCTGCCATTGCCTACCACTCTGTGTTCTAAAACGGAGAAGGCGGCATGCACACTTAAGATCAAAAAAGGTTCAGCTTCTCCTTCTCAAAGTAAAGCATTTATTTTTTAACCAATTAAATACAATCTGTTTTATTTTATGCATTACTATTTTATTTTTAAAACACTTAATGAAAGAAACGTGTTGTTTAGTCGACTTATGTCAACCCAAGAGCTTATGCTGTATTGAATTATAATTTTGCTTTTTTCCTTTATTTCTGCCTCTGCCTGTTAGGTTCAATACAAAACATAAAAAATTCAGCACATAATGCTCCCAAAGTGAAAAAAAGGAAGGGTAACAAGAAAAACGACGAAAATTTGCTGTTTGCTACGAAGACAAACAAAAATTCCAAAGATACTACTACAAGCCAGGTGCCTGATGGAGCTTCATCATGTCTGCTCAAAGAAGATCTTATCAATGACGTGTACTTGAGCCAAAATGTTGCCCATCCGGTTTCAAAATCTGGAAATGTGAAGAAGGCCAGACCAAAAATAGTTGCTGGAAAGTGTTTAAAGTCATCAAAAATCAAAGTTATTTTGGATGAAAAAGTGAAGAACAGTGATGACAGCACCATAACAGGTTACAAATCTCATACCTATTTGCTTCAGGGGCTTCGAGGGGGGGGCTAAATGATGAAGTGGGCCTAAACTAGTCAATGTCTTGAAGGAAAATCTGTTAGACCAGTGTTGTATTTGGTCATTGCGGAGCTGGGAGTGTGTGTCTGTGTTCAAAAAGTGTTCAGGCTCACTTTAATTTTTCAACCAAGAACTTTTTAGGGTACATTCAAGCTAAAAACAAACAAGCCAGAATTGAACAGAAATGAAAAGGGTAAGAGACTAAGAAAATGGCCTCTAAGTGGCGCAAAGGTAAAGTGAGCTGTGAGCTCTTGCAAGCGGAAGGAATGGATAGCGCTGTCCTCCGAGTGTTACCGGGGGTGCGTGACTAAGCAGTTCGAAAAGATGCGGCTGGCTGGCGTCACGTGGTTCGGGGGAAACACGTGATAGTCTTCGGCCCTCCCGACTGAGTGGACGTAGTAGCCTTAATGGGGAGTCCCCTAATGGTGGAGAGAAATTGGACATGACTGAATTAGGGCAAAAATCTGGGGGAAAAAAATCCAAAAAAGAAATGAAAAGGCGAACACTATTTCCACAATACAGCAGATAGGAGCTGCTTTTGTGTCAACTTTTATTTATTTATCACTTTTATACCCTATTATGTGACAACCGAGGATGGTGGCCAGGGGTAGCTCAGTGGTTAAGGCATTGGACTACGGTTCGGAAGATCCCAGGTTCAAACCCCACAACCACCGAGTTGCCACTGTTGGGCCCTTTAGCAAGGCCCTTACCCCGTAACTGCTCAGATGTATAATGAGATTGAAAAAAAAAAAAGTAAGTCGCTCTGGGTAAAAGTGTCTGCCAAATGCGTAAATGTAACACATTCCATTTTAATTGATAGAGAACAGAGAACACCGCACCTACTTCCTGAGAGCACAGACATTTTCACTCTCTTAGTCTTTCGTCTATTGATAGCAATGACATCAGAATTCAAACGTATTATCCCTGGATAATTAAAAGGATGCGTTTCTTTTGCGATGTGGCAACACATCAACCTTTTTATGCATGTTGGTTCTGTGACCCACATGTCAATTTATTGTAGCAGCGATGTTAAGCACATGACTTACAGTACAAGTTTGTTCTTTAAAACTTTGTCGTTTAATTGTTATGAACTGTTTCTTATACTGGCCCTCAAAAATTAATAACACACAGGATTTATTTTATTACTCTTGGAAGAAAAGAAAAAGAATCTTCTGTGAATCAAGGTAGTTGGGGGCACAGTCATCAAACAAACCATTGGTATCACAATACACCTGCATGGATTGAAATCCTTCAGTGCAGCAAGGCTTCTTTTTCAGTCTTTAGACCTTAAACCAATAGAAAATTCACGGAGAGAGCTGTAACTTCGAGTTGCCAAGCAACAGGCAAGAAACCATAAACATTTAGAGAAAATCTGTAAAGAGTAAGATCCCAAGATGTGTGCAAATCTGGTAAACAACTACAAGAAATGTCTTCCCACTGTGCTTTCCAGCAAGGATTTCTCTACCAAGTACTAAGTCATAGTTTTGCTCGGGGATCAAATACTTATTTTCCTCATTAAAATGCACCTTAATTCATAACATTTGTATTATGTGCTTTTTCTGGATTTTTGGTTGATATTCTGTTTTAATCCTTTACCATAAACCTATAATAAAAATTATAGACCCTTCATTTTTTTGTAAGTGGGCAAACTTCTGTAGGGGATCAAATACTTTTATCCCCCACTGTACATGCACACATAAGACAGAAAATTTTCGGAGACTGGTTTTAGGTCCTCCAATGTATGAAACGTAAAAATATCATTGAAAAAATGAGTTCTGACCAATAAATCAGAAAAAAAACTTTATATTTACATAGATGGTCTCTAAGGTGGGTTACATAGGCTTACATCCACTTGTTATTCCTAGGTGATACACCAAAGCGAAGAATTGCCTCAGAAGAGCAAGTCATTTTCCCTCTCATGCATGGGTAAGAACTATACGATTGTAAACTGGATAGGCCAAAAGGAATCCACAATATGTAAAAATATCAGCATAAAGTAGCATTAACTAAATCAGTAGAACTTAATATTTGAATGTTTTTTAACATTATTTATTTATTTGTTTGTTTTATTATTATTATTTGCATCATAATTAGTGCATTTGTATCACTGTGTAAATTTGCACATTACACTGGTGTATTCTATGTTATTTGATATAACAGGTTGTTAGTACAGTATTTAGTTGTTACTATGTAAAGTTGTTACTATGTAAAATACATTCATTAAAACAAAAAAAAACAATCCAGTTTTCTAAAGTGGATGGTGTACAGACGTGATATATATATTTTTTTTATGTCAACCTATGATTGGCTTTTTTAGATGGAGGCGAGAAATTCGTGTGCGGAAACTTGACAACCGACTGAAAGGAGAAACTTGGTACTATACACCCTGTGGGAGAAGGATGAAACAGTTTCCTGAAGTCATTAAGGTAATGCTCAATCATTCCTGGATGTCTGATAAACAGGAACTAGTTAAACACTTGAACAAAGCTGTGAATAAAGCCATTTTATTTATTTTTTTATGTTTGGACTGAAAAATTGGGAAGAAACATCAATACTTATGCTCATTTTGTAAATGCTTTTAATTTAAGTTTTGCTTCTTAAATTTATTAAATTTTTATGATGATTTATGTTATTGCTGTTTATTAAAATTTTAAATATAGACTTGGTATGTTTTTTAGTACCTGAAGAGGCATGAGGAAAATCTGATGGGAGTGACCAGGGAGCACTTCAGTTTTAGCCCACGTATGCCTGTGGGGGACTTTTATGAGGAGCGAGAAACACCTGAGGTCTGTGGGCTGAAAACTTTGGAGGATTATAGAAAAAGCATTTATTTGTCACACATACACTAATCAAGCATAAGAACACCTGCGCACATAAATATTCATGCATCTAAATCAATGGTCCCCAACCACCAGAATATTATATTTTTAATTTAACTTTACTTATATAGTGCTTTTAAAAATGATAATTGTCTTAACGCAGCTTCACAAAGTCTTTTTTTTTGGGTATTTATTTATTTATTTAAAAATTCAGCTGGAGGTGGTCCTTTTCTGGATACCTCAGGATCCTTGCTGGGTTGGCCTCTGTCTACTGGAGCTGGCAAATCTCCAGTTGCCTCAGGATGGGTAGAAAAAGAAGGAACAGGTGGAAAAGAATTAGCATAGCCGTCGTTCATGATATTAGCAGCACTAGATGATAATGGTGCATTTAGGTGTACTGGAGTACAAGGTTATGGGAAGAATTATGTGTATGCCAGTCTAAAGACATGTCCTTTTGTTTTTTCCCCTGATTTTTTCCTTTAATTTAGTCATGTCCATGTGGGTTCCTCCACCTTACTAGGGGGGCTCCTACATTAAGGCTACTACTACCACTCAGTAGGGAGGGCCGAAGACTATCACACGTTTCCTCCGAACCACGTGACGCCAGCCCACTGCATCTTTTGAAACGGCTTGCTCACGCCCCCTTGGGGTGGCGTAACACACTCCAGTGCTATCTGCTCCCTTCTAAGAAAGCTCGGCCAATCAGCTCTCACTAGACTTCCGGCTGCAAGAGGTTACAGCATCACCCGGTGATCAAACCAGCAATCTCCGGATGATAGGGCGAGCATTCTTAGGCCAAGGAAGATTGGAGCTCCCGCTGAGCTCCTGTCTAGTGTAAATGCGCCGGCATCTGGCACCAGCACCAGTGTAGTGGAAATGAGGTATTAGAGCCTTGTACGTAAGTGATGCTAGTTGTTGTATTCAATTCTAAACTTAACAGGTAGCCAGTGCAGGGATGTTCCGTATGACAGACCGATGGAGGTTATAGAGGTTTGATTGAACATGTGAATTTTTTAAGCAAATGACAGTAACTCTCTTATCTTAAGATGCTTACCAAAGAGTGAGGTATGACGATAAACCTATAATTAATTCTTCGTTCACTTAATTACATTCCTTTAAATTATTGCTTTTTTTTTTTGTTGAAATTTATGAAGGGGTTTATGATTACAGGGGAAGAAATGGTTTCTCCTGGCCAATGAAGAGGTCCCATCCATGATTATGGCAATAACTGGCAGACGTGGTCGCCCTCCAAACCCAGACAAGGAAGTCAAGCTTCAGTCTAGAGCTCGTCAGCTCAAGGGTGCCCAGCGTAGGCGTCCTGGCAGACCTCCTAAATTGAAATTTGTTGATCTACTGAGCAAAATAGATGCCAGAATGCTAAAGAGACTGGAGGAAAAAGGTAGGATTTAAAGATTTAACCGTGGAACATATAAACATATGGCATTTATAAAGAAGGAATGTAGGGCAGTTTTTGCATGGAGAGTTTAACTAATCAAATGGCTTAATTATTAAATCACAAGAAAACATATTTTTCCTTATTTTTATTTTAACAGAGGAGCTCACAGAGGAGGATAAAGTTAAATTGACCAAGATCAAGAAGAAAATGAAGAAAAAGGTGAAGTAGCTGTTTGTCAACTAATGGCATTCAAAGCTCCCACACAGCTTGATTAATTTCTAGTCTATTTGTTCAATTCAATTCAATTTTATTTATAAAGCGTTTTAACAATGGTCATTGTCTCTAAGCAGCTTCACAAAAATTAAAGAATTATATATATATATATATATATATATATATATATATATATTTATTTATTTATTTAGAAAAGAAAATATTTGGAAGCGTGTGTGTGTGAGAAAAATGTGTCTAGATAATAATTAGATGAATGAATGATGAATGAAATGTCTCTGATGAGCAAGCGACGGTGGCAAGGAAAAACTCCCTGAGATGGCAATAGGAAGAAACCTTGAGAGGAACCAGACTCAGGATCAGGGAACCCATCCCAATTAGGGAACCCATCCTCATCTGGGTGATAACAGATAGAAATAACATCATGTGTGTTGTGCAGGTGAAAGTTCAATATACCAGAAGTTATTTATATTAACATGAAGTCCAGTTCAGCACAGGGAGTCAGTAGGTGCAGAGGGCAGATGGGGTCTGGGTCACTGGAAGCACAGGAGCAGGATGTGTAGCTCCAGCCATCATAAAGCAGAATCCAGCTGGAGCTGGTCCTTCTCTGGATGCCTCAGAAACCTTGCAGGGTTGGCCTTTGTCTACTAAAGCTGGCACAATCTCCAGATGCCTCAGGATGGGTAGAAAAATACAGAAAATTTGTATAGGGGTTTAAGCAACAGACATTGTCACAAAGCAACATTTAAAAAAATATATAAATACAGAATATAAATTTTAAATTCCTGAATGTATCCTGAGGGAGTGAGAAAGAGTGAGAGGGAACACAGATTATTAGACATCATCTGATAGAAAGGAGAGTCTCATCAAATAGATTTTCTGTATGTTAGGAGGCTATATTAAGAGGGGGCATAAAGTTTACAGATAAGCTCTGCTCCTCCCTCAGACTCCTTAAAATCTGGCAATAGAATTCGCTATTGATGTTCTGGGGACGAATTCTTGATGCACAATGCTGTGAATGTAGAAAAAGACGATGAGCATGCACTTGGTCAAGCTGTGGACCTGCCTTGCCTTTTTCAGTCGTGGTGATGACGGACTTTTTCACTTTGAATAATGTTGCTGTGTCTCAGGCTTGTACTCATCCACCCAAGTATCATCACTGGTAATGAACTTCGACATGAAGGATGGGTCATCCATGCCACGCTGACGGAGTTCTTGGCATTTTTCGATGCAATGTTCGTAATGCTTCTGGGTCGGCAGCAAGACAAGTGCTTGTTAAAATCACGCAAGGATTGCCTGTACTGTTCCGTATGACAGACCGACGATGGTACCAATGTTGTGGATTGTTCTCCGATGCCTTTCTTCGCCGAAGGTTTTCGACCTTTAGCTTGCCTTCTAGTGATGTTCTTTGACTCATAGACAACGTTTTCAGGGCTTGAGCTTGTTGTAGGTCTTCTGTTTCTCTTATCGTCTTCCAGTAATGTTCTTCCACTCTTGAAGTGAGAATGCCTCTCAAAACACCTCAGAAGACTCATTGCAACATCATGCCAAACGTCTCTGTGGCAGATTTGCCCGGTTTCACACAAAAGCTCCCTCGTTCATGTATCTAGAATACAGTAGAAATTGACCCATTCATTCATTGTCTGATCAAGTTATGTATGGTCTAATGGTGACCTAGTCATAGTTTGAGTCATAGTAGTCAAGCCCCAGCATTGCCAACTCTCTTTAACCCTATCTCCTCCAGGGGCACTGTATCCTGCCTGACCCTGTGGTCTCAGCCCATGCGCTGACCCTTACTTCTTAACTGTGATATGCAAAACAAAATCATTTTACTGTCCTGTAAGTTTCATATGACAAATAATTAAATATTTAAACCATCACAAAGTTAAATATTTACATTTAAAACGAATAAAGTGGCTAATTACTAACATGAGAGAAAGAATGACTAAACAAGCATCAACAATCTAGCAATCATCTCACTGAAACCAATTCTTTGCTATGTTTACCTTAGTCAAAGATTTGTTGATTATTTTAGACAGCTCCGTCAATGTCTGTGAATAACCTTCACTTGCTGTCTTTAGCAAAAAATAAAATTTTTAATCATTCTTTAAGTAAATTTTAATGTGGCAGAATGGATACATAAATAGTAAAAGAAACTCAATGAATTTTATTATAATTTTTTAAATGAAACACCGACTCCCAAGAATGAAAAAAAAAAAAACAGGATTTATATTAAAAGGAGCAGCACCTTAAATACAAATGCAGTAATATTTAGGGTTTCTATGCATTTACTTTATCCAACATATCCTTACATATAGCACACCGCATTGATCTCGAATGGCTTAAAATACAATGATGATTATGATAGTCTAGCTTTCTTTTTTCTGTAAGGTTAATAAATTTGCTTATATAACTAACAGGAGAAACCAATTACAGTGAAACCTCGGATTGCGAGTAATGCAGTTTGCGAATGTTCCGCAAGACGAGCAAAGATTTTAAAGAAATTCTGTTTTGAAAAATGAGCAAGCCTTAGTTTACGCGTACCAAGTATCATGTATCACACATGTGCTTCTTGTTTTGATGCAGAGCGTCACGTGATTACAACTGAGCCAATGGTTTTTCTCTCTCTTGTGCTGCGGAATTGTGGTTAAATCTTCTCCCCTGCTGGGTCTTAGTGCGCGTCTCTTACTGGTATAATCAACATCCGTGCACATGTGTACTGTTTACTATAACACTGTGACCGTGTGTGTGTAAAACATATTTTATTTTGTGCTTGTAAGCGTGTGTGTACAGCGAGCATGTACTGTTTCTTATAACACGTGTGCACGAGTGTAAAGTAAAAGAAAGTCTCATTAGAAGGTTAAGAATCCATTTTCTCCCACAGCCCTCTCTGTCGTTATGTGTGTGTGCGCGTGAAATTTGAAACCGTGCCGGGTCACACTCTCTCTCTCTCTCTCTCTCTCTCTCGCTCTCTCTCTCTCTCACACACACACACTCACTGCTCTTTCAAGATTCAAATTGTCACGATCTGTCACGAAGGGACGTCGTGTCCGTCGGTTCGCAGAGGCGGATCCAGACGCAGGTGCAGGAACGAAGCGTTGACTGGTCGAGGATGAATGAGCGAGTGCAGAGCCGAGAAATCCGCTGGCGCTCAAATCGTGCCGCGAGCGTCACGCTAGGTTGAAGTCAGGGAGAGAGCAAGTTGGATAGAGAGCCAGGAAATCCGTCAGCGTGCTGTTTGTGCTGGGATGTGAAGATAAGCCGTAGTCGTGGAGGTGCGCGTTGGGTCGTGAGCCGTGAAGTCCGTCAATGTGGTGTCTGTGCTGAGTTGTAAAGACGAGCCGTAGTCGAGAGAGCGCGCGTTGGGTCGTGAGCCGTGTAATCCGTCAGCGTAGCAAACAAATCAGAATCGAAAGGCGAGGAGAAGAAAAATGAGAATCGGAAAAAACTTGGCAACGTGAAGGCTATCAAAGTAAACGCGAGAAAACTGGTTAGAGATACACAATAATCTGGCAAAGACCTGGTGCACTGCGCTTCCTTATAAGCTCAGGGAAATCAGCGCTGAATGAGAAACCGGTGTGCAGGCGGGGCAGAGCGGGGGCGTGGAAGTGACATGGAAGTGACATGACAGCGGGGGAAAACAAGGGTGCGTGATGAAGAGCATGACAGCGTGGGAACGGAAACGTCTAATGACAGGAGCGGTCTTAGATCAGCGCGGAGCGCTGAGAGCATGACACAAATAACTTTTTTAATCCAAGAGGGAAATTGCTTATGCTCGGTTACAGGTGCTCACAGTTGTTAACTAAGAAAAGGTAATAAAGGTAATAAATAATAATAAAAATAGTCAAAAAAAAATTCCTAAAACAGTAAGTACCATCAGAATATGACTCAAGACCACTTGTAAGTATTGCACGGTAATCTAGTATATGTATGTAATATTTTATTATTATATGTAATCTTGTATTACATATTTTATTGGGAAGTAGTATTGCATTTATCATATTATTAATATGGTAAGTGTTAATGTCCTTTTGTGTAACAGTTAATGAAAAATCCACATACATATGTGTATAAGTTACAGAGAAGAGTTTTATGGCTGTTGGGAGAAAGGATCTCCTGTGGCGCTCTGTGGAACACTTAATAGTAATCAGTCTCTGGCTGAAACTGCTCCTCTGTTCAGCGAAGACACTGTATAGCGGGTGAAAAGGATTGTTCAAAATGGATTGTACTTTGGATAGAATCCTCCTCTTCACCACTACATCCACAGAGTCAAGCTCCATGCCTAGCACAGATCCGGCCTTTTAAATTGCTTAGTTTAGTTTGTTCTTATCAGACACCTTAATGTTATCACCCCAACAGACAACAGCGTAAAAAATGCCACTCGCCACAACGGTTTCATAGAACATCCGCAGAATGGTGTTACAGACGTTAAAAGACCTGAGCCTTCGAAGAAAGTACAACCGACTCTGTCCTTTCTTGTAGAGTGCCGTTGTGTTGAGTGACCAGTCAAGTTTGTTGTCCAGATGGACTCCCGGATATTTGTATTCAGAGACCATGTCCACTATCTCCCCCTTTACAGATATAGAAGTCACAGGGGTCTTGCTTCTCCTAAAGTCTACAACCCTCTCTTTCGTTTTCCTGATGTTCAGTTGTAGGTGATTACGCTCACACCAGGAAACGAAGTCACCCACTACAGACTGGTACTCCGAGGTGTCACCCTCCTTTATACACCCAACCACAGAGTCGTCAGAGAACTTCTGCAGGGGGCATGACTCTGCAACGAAGACGAAGTGTATCCAGCTTCAGTCTCTCAAAGCAACAGGCCTAAAGTCGTTCTGGGCACAAGGACGTGGTGTTTTGGGCACAATGCATGATGTTTTCCACAGTGCAGGCACTTTCTGCAGAGAGAAAGTAGGCTCAGGCTAAAGAGGTACTGAACGACACCACATAGTTGGGGAGCACAAGATTTCAGGACTCTCGGATTGATCTTATCCGGACCTACAGCTTTTGTAGGGCTGATCTCCCTGAGGCCATGTTTTACCTGATCCACTGAGATATTGATTGCTGGGAGTGCAGGAGTAGTGACTGTGACTGATCTCTGTGTAGGGGAGGACATAGGACCAGGAAAGTGTGGATTGGGGCTGAAGCCGGGAGAAGTGTGAGACATAGGGACATCAAATCTATTAAAGAAAGTGTTGAGGTCGTATGCACGTTCCACATTTCCCTCAATAGCCTGGCCGCTTGTCTTATAGCCAGTGATGCTCCTCATGCCCCTCCACACCTCTCTTGTGTTGTTCTGTTTCAGCCTTTGTTCCAGTTTTCCCCTTTATGACTCTTTCCCCTCCTTGATTTTACCAGTTAGCATTTTTTGAGCCTTCTTCCCTTTTTTTTGCATTTAAACACGCTTTAATGTCCTTGGTGACCCAGAGTTTGTTGTTGGGGAAACAGCGAATATCTCTCATCGGTACACATGTGTCAACACAGAAGTTAATGTACTCCATGATGCAGTCTGTCATTCCATCAATGTCCTCGCCATATGATGCACTGAGAACCTTCCAGTCTGTAGCCTAGAAACAATCCTGTAATGTAGCAGTGGCTCCATCTGACCACCTTCTTACACACCTCACAGGCTGTCTCTAAACAAGTGGTTTGTATGTTGGCATGAGGTGGACCAGGTTGTGATCCGACCTTCCCAGGGGGGGAAGTGCTGCAGCACTGTAAGTGCCTTTAACATTAGCATACAGCAGGTCTAGTGTCCACATATTAAGTGATGTGGATTCTTCACAGAAAAACTGCTCTTTCGCGATTCTTTTCAAGGTAAAGTGCAGGTTCATTTGTTTGTTTGTTCTGTTAGTATGTGCTCACACGAGTGTCATTAGTGATGTTTCTTGCAAATTTTTCTGACAAAACAGTCTTTCCGTTAATGTGTGTTTATGTAAAATTTAAATAAGAAAGGAGAAAGGTTTACTGTGTAAGAAAGTCTCATTAGAAGGTTAAAAATCTATTTTTCCCTCAGCCTCTCTTATGTGCGCCTGTAATTTGACACCGTGTCGGTTTACACATTCTCTCTCGGGACAGGAGGGGCTTCACACACACACACACACACACTCAGCGCCTGCGCACATAAACGGAAACACTTATCTGTCGGGATTTATTTTTTGTTTTTTTAAAGGGTAAAGTGCATGTTAATTTGTTTTATTTTTACTTTATATTTTGTGTTAATTATTTTTGTTATTTTTTTTGGCTGTGGAAAGAATAATTTGTTTCTATTATTTTAAATGGGAAAATTTGCTTTGGTTTAGTGTTTTGGAATGCAAGCCCGCTTCTGGAGTGAATTATGCTCGTAATTCAAGGTTCCACTGTACATCGTAACCCCTGGAATCCAGTAAATGAACATAAGTACTGTGTGTATGTTTAATAATCATAACTGTTTTATTCACGCAAGATTGATTTGCACTGAGAACACGAAACAAATTAACCCGGAGGCCTGTGAAAAGTAGTTCCTGTCTGTATATTGCACCTTAAGCAGGCCTGGACTGACCATAGGGCATACCCGCCGGGCCGCCGTGCTGTCAGTCATAATTTAATATTTTTAAAAAGTTTATTAGGCCAACTTATTTATTACCGCAATGGTAGAGTATCTGAGACACGAATTGCGGCCCATTGGTTGACTGTCTTAAAGGACATTGAGCTAGTCCAATAAAAACTCAGGCCACGCCCTGCCTCCCTTCTGGCCAGGCCTTATCTCCCCTTGACAAAATCTGCTATTTAGAGTTCGACCGGAGTTTGAAATTAGTCCGTCTATAACAATGATTAAACCAGAAAAAGAGAGAAAAGAGCAAGGGGGTGCAGAGAAGCTGCAGGAGAAAAGATGCAAAAGCCTACAAGTGGAAGCAGCAAAATGTGCGAAAATCACAGAAATGTTTGCCACCACCACACGTTCAATTGCAGCTGCTGGCCATCAACAGTGCAGAGGCAGTCCAGAGTGCTCAGGCTGCCGGAGCGGCACAAGGGAGTGTACAACAGAGTAACGTCAACGTTAGTTACACAGATGAGGAGGAGGTGGTGAGAGACGTGACCCAGCAGGGACAGATTGAGAGGCTTCAGAATAGCTACGAGTCGGTAAAAAGTAGCCAAAATGTTGGCAGAGTGAAGGGAGGGACATTTATGTAGGGAAGACAAAGGGTTTTTTTGTGGTGTGTGTGTCACTCGTGCATTTGAGTGTTTGTCGACAACCTGCACCACTAGCCTACCTAGCTGCTACTCTGCCAATTAAGCTAGGCTACATTGCCATCTACATCAAATTAACGAGTGGTCTTACGTCTGTCACAATTGATCAAAATTGTTGTCAGTCTTCACGCAGTACAACAAATAAACCCCCAGAGCTATATAAATGACATGACTGACTATCGGATTTCTAGGTAGACACACGTAGGCCTAGTACAGACACACAGAATGATGACAGCGCATGGAATTAACAATGAAAATGTTGTCTTCACTAAATAGTAAGCTATCCGGAGGATTTGTAGGCTAACACTGTGCAAATGCTCAAATTATTGCAGTCAGACTTAAAATCTTTTAATAGTAGACTATGAGTTCTTCATCCTTGCTAGGTTGGAGGCCACTCATGTGTGTGTTCGTGTGTGTGTGTGTGTGTGTGTGTGTGTGTGTGTGTGAGAGAGAGAGAGAGAGAGAGAGAGAGAGACAGAGAGTGAGAATTGCTTATAAAAGACTGTATAATAACAATAATAATAATTAAGAATTTTTTTTTTACCAAGGTTATTCGCTTCCATGCAGGTTACTGTCGTTTAATGTTTGAAACAAAACAGTGAGCGCGTATATCCTTTAATATGTCATATGCCTCAGCATTTTGTTTAAATAATCATGGTGGGCCGCTATGGCCAAAAATGCCAGGGCCATTTTTTGGTCCCAGTCCAGCCCTGACGTTAAGGGTTTGTAAAGCACTGCACCGATGGTGATGTTTGAGTGTTACCATTATAATTGTTGCCACACAGTCAAACTACTCATACAAATAAACTTTAAATGCAAGAACATTTTGTTTTGGAAAATCAAGAATGAAACAAAATTCTTCGTATACTGCAATTATGCAAACATGCCGTACATTAAACTATACTTAAAACCAAACCTCATTGCTTGAGGCATACGTTTTAATAAAGTAATGCAAAACCAAAAATTAAATAAACTGATAAAAAGTGACTCAGTTTGAAAATGTACATGGGACCATGTGATTGATCTGGTTTCCATCTACTACTTTGTACTTCTTCCTCATACCCAGTGTTCCATGGATAGACTCTATCTATCACAGCCATGGCCAGGATAAAACAGGTACAGTACTACAGTGAAATAAATAAATAAATAAATTACAGACTTTTTAAAAATAACATTGTCACATCTGTCACATCCATCACAGAAAATATTGGTAATCATACAATGTTTTAAATCATCCTTGTCACAAAATATTTTATTATGGGTACATTAGACTAGTCCCTGTTACAAGTTTTTTTTGTTTTTTTTTTATAAATCAAAAGGTTTTTCAATAAAATGTCCCATTACCCATGCCTTAAGGGCCATAATGACACTTAAAAAGATCACCATCACTGTCATACATTATAAATCTCTTTTCACATGCCTCTAGGTACATCTTTTTTTCTGTGTTCTTAGTGGAAATGAATGTTCTACTGTATGTGTGAGGTGCGATGAACTCTGTGACTAAGATGAATAATCATGTGCAAAGAATTTCACTGTCACCACTGGAATCTAGCAAAGCAAAACTAGTACTATTTTCCATTTCTTAATTATAAAAGCATATTGAGAAAATGTTTGGAGTTTAGAGAAATAAAAAGATAACCATAACCGATATTGTATTTTAAAATTCAAAAGTATTTCATGAAATGCATTTCAGTTGTATTGTATACTGTATTGTAAGATTTGTGGAAAACCTCCTTTTCACCAGTAATCCAGTTCTCTTTGTGGTTTAGTGTATGAAACAAAATGGATTAAACTAATGATAAATTTAAAAAAAAAAAGTTTATTAGTTAGTAAAACAATTAGTTGAGTAAACACAGACAACTTATTGTGCCTTGCAGTATAGATTGTGTTGGCAACAGATACATTTACAAATGAAACATAAATATTGAAGAAATATGCATGTACATTCTAATTGGTATTTACTATATTAGTTAATGCATTTACACAGAGTCAAAAGATAGAATCATATCTGACAAATGATTGAGCAATAAAACCTCTGACCAAACAATATATCCTCTATAGTGTGTATGTAATTGCAAATTACTACCAAACACTGGGAAGACTTATACTGTTAAAAATAAAATAATAAGACTATAAATTTACATGCAGTAATAAATCATTTACCATTAACAATTGCTTGGCTTAAAGGGAAACTGTGGAACTGAATCATCTGCAACAAAAGATGTAACTCAAAGCCGAAACTGTAAACGTGAAGACTTGACTGTAAATGCAAACTGAGGCATGAAAGCAGTGGAGAAAAAGGAAAGTAAGCATAAATGAGCAATCAAAAGCATAATACCAATCAAATCAGTAATCAGTTGCTAATTAATCACCCATAATTTACATTTAGGCTTTTGACAGATGCTCTTATGCAGAGAAACAATAAGTGCTTTGAAGGAGGTGGGGGGGATTAGTATGTACAGTATGTGAAGGTCTGGTTAGGTTATCTAGGAGTTGAGTCATTTTGACATATTTGTATTCTTCAGGTTTAACAGGTAAAGAGGAACCATGAAACTACAAAACAGGTTGTACCTAAGACTTCCACCTCTGTTAAGTGAAGCTTCTATTTCATTAATTCCTAGGAAGATCAAGATCTTTTTACTCAAGGAAAGCCAGACTTCCCCTCCTCACTCTGGTAGTTAGACCCTAATGACTCTCCCTCCTAATCTGTCTTAATTGCTCTTTCTTCTTAATAACTTTCTTCACACACTATCTAACAACTCCCCCTCCTTTTAGCTTCATTATTGTTTATGTAACTAGACTTTTTAGATGGGAGGATCCTTAATACAAATATGTGGAAGCTACTTGGATAAGTAGTTAAACATTTGAACGTACTGTAACAAGAAAGAAGTCCTGTTGGCATGACTCAACTCCCAGATATCACCTTAGTAAAAACTAATTGCTCAAGTTATCTGAGACAGATGTAACAGTAATCTGGTGATGGTCTTGGGCACCCAAGGCCTATTTACGTCCCTGGGGAGCAAAGGCCAGCCCACCCAGCCCGATCCCACAGAAAAGCCAAAGCAGCACAAACTGCTAAAAAAAAAGTCAGTGGTGGCCACCTCTAAAAAAAAATATCAGAACAGTCAGAATATCACAACCCTGCCTTACCTTGGGCTTAGCAGGTAAAGTGTTCAAGATTAGCATATTTTCCAAATTCCCCAGATCTCAATCTGATTAAGTACCTTTAACAGACAAATAAGCCAATCCATGGAGGTCCCCCCCTCACAATCCTCAAAACCCTAAAGGATTCACCACTAACGTCCTGATGCCAGAAACACCACACCACCAGAGGTCTTGTGGAGCCATGCCCCACGCCAGCACAAGGGGATCCTAAACCTAAAAAAATTTTTTTTATGGTTTAAATTGTGGCTGATTGGTGAATATGCTATATAGCTGGTTGGTACCGTTGTATTAGTGAACGTTATATTGAATAAACCAGTGCATGAAAGCATGGAAATGAGTCCTGAATTTCCAACATACTTGATGTGAGCGTGTTCTGCCTGATATAATTAAAATACAGTGAAACCTCAGATTGTGAGTAACACGATTTGCGAGTGTTCCGCAAGATAAGCAAAGATTTTAAATAACTTTTTACTTGAAAAGCGAACAAGTCTTGGTTTACAAGTATCATGTATCACGCATGCACTTCTTGTTTTAACGCAGAGCGTCACGTGATCGCAACTGAGCCAACAGTTTTTTCTCTCTTGCGCTGCGGAATTGGGGATAATTGTCTCACCTGCTGGGTCTTTAGAGCTCGTCTATTACTGGTATAATTAACAACCGTGCATGCGTGTACTGTTTTACTATAACACTGTGACCACGTGTGTGTGTAAAACATTTTTTATTTTGTGTTTGAAAGCCCGTGTGTACAGCGTGCGTTTACTGTTTCTAATAACACACGTGTGCGCGAATGTAAAGGAAAAGAAAGTCTCATTAAAGGTTAAAAATCTATTTTCTCCCTCTTTGTCGTTAAGTGTGTGCGTTATGTGTGAGCGTGTGCGTAATTTGACACCGTGCCTGTTCACACTCTCTCTCGCCTTTACTGTGTGTGTGTGTGTGTGTGTGTGTGTGTGTGTGAGACACAAAGGCGACAGAGAGAGAAAGAGAGAGAGAGAGTGTGAACCAGCACGGTGTCAAATTACGCGCGCACGCACATAACGCACACACTCCGCAGCGCAAGAGAAAGAAACACATACACACACACACACACAGCGCCTGCGCGCATAAACGGAAACACCTATCTGTCGGGATTGATTTTTTACTTTTTTTAAAGGTAAAGTACAGGTTCATTTGTTTTATTTTTACCTTATATTTTGTGTTATTTATTTTCATGTGTTTATTTTTTTGGGCTGTGGAACGAAAAATTAGAATTTATGTCCTATGGGAAAATTTGCTTTGGTTTACAAATGTTTTGGAATAAGAGCCCACTTCCGGAACGAATTATGCTCGTAATTCAAGGTTCCACTGTATGTACAATTACTGCATGTGATGTGTGCCATGTTGGGTCTTTTTTGCAGCATTGTGCTGACACTCCCCTTATATCAATTACTCCCTCTTGCTTTTCCAAACTTCTTGTCTCGCTCCACTGACACATTCTTACCTGCCTTACCCTTTTTATGACACTGAGATATCTTTGTGACTTCAAAACTGAAAAAAGTAGCATTGTTTTCCTATTTATCAAATGTTATTTGATATGTCTAATGTTGATTGATGTAATTGAGATTATTGAAACTCTTATTATAATACTTTTGAAAAGATTCATCACTTTGTAACTCAACTCTTAATTTCCCCTTACTTAGGCAAGACTGAAAAGGATGAAAGATGCTAACAACAGGAAGATCAGGCAGGAGAAACTAAAAGCTAAGGTAATGTGAAGCAAAGAAGAAACGAATGTTGGTTAGGGCTGTAAATATGTCAGATTTATAATGCATAAAAATACTGTTTACTGTATATATTTAGGCATTTATAATATGTACCCTTCATTTTGTTGCCCTTTAAGTTATCGGTAGAAAAAAATAATTAATAGAGGTTTTCAGACTTTGTAAATATAAACTGCATGTTCAAAAATAGTCACCATTTTAAAAGAGTCAAATTATTGGGCTGCATCAAGCAAAGAAAACAACTACAGGGATTTGAAATTACTGGACCTGGGTAAAGAATCTATTAGCACATTAGAGTATGTGTTTTAGAGTGTGTGTTTAGAGTGTTCAGAAGAAAAACCATGAGGGGATGTCAACTTGGTGAAATTGCATGGTCAAAACAGTAGAAATTATAGATATGTTTAATTGATATAGTTTAATGTTTAATAGCTATAGTAAGAGCATCTCAATACACAGAGTGATAAAAACTGATTGTGATTAAACAGCTATGTGGCCATGAGAAAACTACTTGTTCCTGTGGCTAATCAGAAAAAATGTTCCAGTTTGTTAGGGAGCATAAAGATTAGACTTTGAAACAATTGGAATTGACCCTATTCCAGAGCGATGGGTTTATAGTGTCCACTGTACAAGCCACTGGAAATGGTTTTATAATCTGTAGTTATGTGATAGTAAAATGAATCCTGTTGATGACCTGAATATGCTGAATGACCAGCGGAGTGTTTCCTCCCTCATGGAACAGGCATATTCCAGGATTCAAATTGTGAAATTTCACTCCTGGGAAGGTTTTGATATCTTTTAGCATGCTTTACTTTGTCAAACATTTTCTATTTAATTGATTTCTTGGTTCACAGTTCATTCATGATTTGGAAGGGGAGCAGGTAGATTTGGACAGCTTTTTCCCCTTAATACAGTGGTACTTCAGTATTCAGCCTTGCAAATTTTCATCTTAAGAAGTGAAATTTTGCAAGAAATTTGTCTTAGCGTGCAAAGCGTTTTGGGATGCGGGCAACCGAGCCGGTCACACCGGCTTTCCTGGAAAGTAAGCAACTTTAAGTGAATAATTTTAAGTGATCAATGAGAATGGATGAATACAGCCTAGTGGTTAGCACCCTCGCCCTGCACATCCAGGGTCGCTGTTCGATTCCTGGCTTGGATCTGTGTGCATAGTCTTCCATGCATGTGACCAGGGTTGGTTTCCAGTGCAATGCAATTTTTTTGTCAGGTTCTTTGAAGAAAAGATGAAAGAAACTGAAACATCCTAATAGCATAGTAATCCATGGAACTACTTATAGGACCACATCTATTAAGACAAAATAAGACTCCACCATAACTCTGAAAACAGAGGCCGGAAGGAAGTTTTTTGCTCACATTTTGCAAAGTTTTTGGCTTTGATTTTAAGTCAAGTCCCAGTTTTAGAGGAATGTTTTTTGTTTGTCAAGTGACCTGTTAATAACCTCATGCATAAGAAACCATCTAACTTAAGGCATGAACAGAAGAGAATCAGTTGCAGATGATGCTGGACGATCAGACCAATAATTAGTGTTGCTGAATGTTGCGTGTTTGGAGGTTGACGATGAGGTTGTACTTAATAAGTACTTATTAGATTATTGCAAAAAAGGTTTCTATAATAACTCTATAATATACTCTTTCTCTTATAATCTCATTAAATAAAATACATGATATATATATTACATGATAGATTGCATAAGCCATAATGTTAAGTAAAATGTGTCCATGCTATTTGGTTGGGAGGAATTACATACTTTCTCTGTTAGTGGCAGTGAGATTAATTATTGGTGTCATTGAGCTCATGTGTGCAGGAGATGGTCATTTTTTAATGGTCACTATGGTCTCGGCACTGATTTCAGGACACTTGATTTCAGTGCTTAATACATTTAGTAAAAAAAAGACTTGAATAAATATGAAAGCCCAAAACTTTCCTGAAATAAGAGCCAAAAATGTCCTTCCTGCATGGCAATGACAGAATGCCAGCCTCTATTTGTTTTTTTAGAGTTACTGTAGAATCAGTATTTTGTTTGCCCTTTACCCTCCCCACTGGTAGCTGTCATATAGTGAGTAAGACCTAGCTGGTGGATGGAAATTAGCAGTTTACTAAACTAAGATGAAATCTGGGACAAATTCTAACACAGTGTTTTGTATATGAACAGTCAGAGAATGGCAAAGTGCCTGTGCATGACGATCAAGCTCCATCTTCAGACAAAGGCATCTACGAGTCTGTCAACGATCGACCAAAGCAGCTGTGTTCTGAAATGGTATGTTCTATGAAAAGAACAGCAGGAGCCCGTAGCAAAGCTAAAGCCCTGGCTAAGGCTAAGGCTGAAGCTGAGGCACAACAGCAAGCTGCATTGGCAGCTAAGAGGCAAGCAGAGAGAAGGGCAAATGCCAAAAGACGCTTGGAGGAGAGGAAGAGGCAGCAGAAGATCATAGAGGAGTTGAAAAAGCCCACTGAGGACATGTGCCTCACTGACCAAATGGTGAGTGTATAAAACAATAATAATAACTATAATTATTATTTAGTAGTAGTAGTAGCTATTTTTATAATTTTCGTAGCATAAAAACGTTATGGCGATTAATGCAGAATTATTTGCCATATTGCCCTGAATTTTGTGCATGCCCCATTTTAACCCGAGGGTTAAAAAACAAATGTACCTCCCCAAAAAAACAAAACATAATTTCCATGTTATAAGGATCTGTTTGGTCCTCTTGGTGAACCATTTTGCTTCCTTCAGGCTCGCTTGTTTTTGGTCTGATCGGAAAAAAAGACAGGGCACATCAAACAGCTAGAAAAAGTTAGTAAAATCCTATACAGTGGAACCGTGGATTACGAGAAGCGGGCTCGTGTTCCAAAACACTAGTACACCAAATCGAATTTTCCCATAAGAAATAATGGAAACTTAAATCATTCATTCCAAAGCCCAAAAAAATAAATACATAAAAATAATTAACACAAAATATAAAGTAAAAATAAAACAAATTAACCGGCACCTTACCTTGAAAAAAAGGTAAAAATAAATTACGACAGATAAGTGTTTCCATTTGTGCGCGCAGACGCTGTGTATGTGTGTGAAGTTAAAGTAAGGAGCCCCCGTCTCGTCTTACACACCCTTCCTCCACTTTTTTCACACACACACACGTGCGCACACGACGGAAACGCTGCTGTAAAGTAAAATTAACAAATTACCCTGCACCTTACCTTTAAAAAGAATCGCGACAGAGCAGTGTTTCTATCTAGAGCAGAGTGAAAGAGTCTGTGTGTCTGTGAAGGCGAAAGTAGGAGGGGTCTCTGTGTGTGCGCGCGCATGTGTGTGTGTGTCTGTGTGTGTGTGCGTGGCACGGTGTCCAATCACAGACACAAAGAGAGCAAATCTCAGGCACCAAATTGCCTACAAATAAGTGGTTTTCACAATTTTGCCCACATGTTCTCGAGGTATTGTAGCTAGTTAATATAATTACATGCCTGTAATATCTTGTTTTGTTAGCATAATGCGATGTCAAAACCTTGCTTCTAGCCAAAGTTTATTTGCAACATCAGTATATTTGTTCCTGTTTTTATAAACTTTTATAAAATTATGTTATAACCCAATTTGTGATTTGCTAATCAATTCTATTGTATGGTCTGTTGTCAAACAAGCCTCTTCCAGAATTGTCTCGCATCCCAGGACTGGTTTTGTCAGGTGTTGTCTTCTCCCACTGTATCACAGTGGTAGAGTTCCTGCACAGCTATGGGAAGGTGTTGGGTCTTCAGGTGCCTAAGGATATCCCAAACCTGACCACTTTGCAGGAAGGTCTACTTGGACTAGGCAAAAGCCAGAGTGAACTTCTTGACCTGCTAATAAATTTGGTCAGTGCTGTGTTGCAAGATCCTGGTTTGCCATCATACTACCAGGTGTGTTGTTTTTGTATACTATCAGGTACTATATTTGTTGAAATGTATTAACCTTTACTGCTGTTGCTTTTTTCCTTTAAGTATTATGTTGTAATAACATTGTAATAACATCTAATATTGTTTTGGTTTTCTGAATCCATTGGAGAACTAATAGGGATCATTTAAACTTTGAACCTGAACTTTTTAAAATGTGTCACCACTCTCTTAACATTAAACACAAATACCTTACCATACCTCAAGACAAAAAAAAATAAATGTCAACAGATGTCAATGTTTTTTTTTTTAAATGCAGGAGGCTGTTATGATCATCATAATGTTCTTTAACAAATAATGAACTTTTAACAAATTACTTTTTTACATTCCAGTAGCATCCCCGTTGCACTGTACCACCGCCGGCAAAACCTTATTAAATACAAGTGAAACATTAGGTGAATTTACAATCACAGTACTAAAATTACAGCACAATTTAAGAATTTAAATTAAATATAGGCGTATCTTATTTGCATAAAATTTAAGCAAACTAAATGTTAACATAGTGAGCCTTTATATTTTATCATGTGTGACACTCGGGTAGCCAGAAAACTCTGGATATGCATCAAAGAAAGTGGATGTGTTGTCAGATTAATGTGCAAAAACTATATAATAAAACAATATGATTCTGTAAAATAAAAGGAAACTGGGTGCGCTTTTTTTTATCGGTTTCGGTCAACTTAAGCGCATCCGAAAATGAACCGAAACTCAGTGTATACTTGCCTTACAGACGTGAAAAATATATAGGTATAGAAAGCGCAATGTCTGCTTTTATATAAACTAATAGAAATCAAATTACAGATTATGTAATTCGTATGAAATGTGAATTATGGGCACATCCACTGCTGCGAAAATCACTACAGCCAAAACCAAAGACATCATTAATTTATCAATGAATCAGTCTTCTTGCTGTTTTCCCTGCCGCATTCATAATCATTAGTCTACTTCTGCTGTTGCGCACTGGAAGACTTGATGCGTAGAAAATTAAAGAATAGGATCGTGATGCAGCCTTAACATCCTGGAGTCCAAACCTAATTTAAATTAAATTAACAAATAGTGTAAGTAAACAACAATAGGCTGCATTTAGAAAAGCATTTTTATTATAAATAATAATCCTGCATCTGTTTTAGATGTGTCAGCTGCAACTGTTCTTATATGGCTCTTTGTCAGGGTAAATCTTATAGTGACAAGCCTGTAGATTTCCATGTAGAACAGGTACATCTGTATGAATAAATTGTTTAAATGTATGTCATGAGCTATTGATCATTGATTTAACATATTCTGTTTAGATGTAGATAAATGCTCATTGCCACGCTGTTTGAGGGACGTACTGTTGATGTTTGATCTGTATGCTGTGATCTGAGAGAGTGTGTGTGCCTGTTTGTGTGTCTGTGTGTGTGCTGCTTGGCAGAGCAACATGCAGCCACAATTTTGATTTATAAGTCAAAAAAATACACAAGCTTATATACTGAGGGTCCAGTGTAATCTGATCCAGCCACCAAAAAAAATATTACCAATTTATTTACCAACACTATAATCAAGTAAACCATTTAGGGAAAAAACATTAAATGTCTATTAAATTCTTATTAAAATCAGTTTTTTGCTACTCTAATGCTACTGGTTGCTGTGTTCTATCTTGTTTGGTTGTTGCATTCAACCTTAGGCCATCTACAGATGTCGCCATTTAAAACGCACGTTTCGAGAAAAGGGATCTCGCGACTTGCTGCGGCTGCGCGCGGCAAGCTGTGAAAATGCCCTTCATTACCTGTAGGGGGCAGTCGTGTTTCAGTCTAAAGTATTGTGTGTCTACTGAAGCCGGAAATGTGTTCTCTCTATTAGGCACCCAATGACAGCAAGCGACGGAGCTTATAAACGTGTCGAGCTCAAACTGTAAATACTGATATGTATTTATTCTTCATTTTCTTCTCTCCTTCAATGATGGTACTTTTTTGACTGCCCTTTCTCCATTCAGTATTATAATTATTATTATTAGTAGTGCTCAAAATTTATTATTGTTATTATTCTTATTATTATTGACTACAAAGATGTATGATATGTTAGCCTAAAACATAATTTTTTTTATTGTGTTTGTGCTTTAAATATACACTAAACAATAAACACTGTCTTGTGCAAAGTAAAAGTGAGTTGATCAAAAGGCTGATAAACGCGTGCGCAGATATGAGCAGATTTATCGATAAAACAACAGACAGGAAATGAAAAAATAACCACAAACTGCCCTTTCTCTATTCGTTAGTACTGTAGTAGTACATTAAAAAAATGCTGGGTTTCTGTAAACACATCGTTGGGTTGTTTATGCTGGGTCAAAATTCTGTGTTATTTCGGGTACTTTAATCAGTTGCTTTTGCTATGAATACTAAAAATGCTGCATGATTAAACTCAATGCAAAAAAAAAAAAAAAACGAAAAAACAAAACACGTTTGAAGGAGAGGATAATGTCACAAACACACACACACACACACAAACACACACAATGTCTCCGTGCAGATACACCCTGCAGGAACAACTTCACTTCGTAATACACCTGGCCATAAAAAAAAGAATATTTAGGCCCAAAAAGATGCTTTAAAATTCATCTAAAATTCATTCATCGGCGTGTATAAACCCGTGTATTAACAAAAGGCAGTGTTTTGATCAAAGGGATGATAAATGCGTGCGGAAAAATGCAGACATGAAGGATTATACTCGACAAGAATATAGAGAATAAGAATCATGTTTATAATAAGATAATTAATTAAATAAAATTATATCAAATAAAAACTTTATCTAAAAGCCAGACCGACCAAATTTCTCATTGACTGCTGAAGTAGTTAAATATGCTTATACTGTAGATACGTAGGTTACATTTTAAAAGTACAATTGCAAGTGAATACAAACGGCATGTAATGTTGTAAAATATTAATAAAACAGTATTAGACACAAATATATGATATGGTAGTATAAATGCAATGAAAAAGCTATTCACACATGAGTGCTCAAATGTAAAGCAAACGCAATTATTAATTTATTGTGTATATTTAACTTCATTCAGCCGTTTAAGTTATAGGAAAAATAACGTTCCTACCAGCCCACTATTATTTTCTTTTTAAATTTAAAGATGTCCACATGTGTGCAAATAGACGAATTTTACAAAGAATAGAAAAGTGTATAATCTTTAATAAAGTTAGCTTAATACAATATTGTTTCCAATGCTGAAGCAAACATGATTTTGTTTTAGTGTATTCTTTGAATACAATGCGACAGCGCTTCGAGGTGAAGTGCACCCGCAGAACCCCCAGTTATGCCTCTTCTTACCTTTTATTATAGGTGTGAAGTTATCAAATGGGGAATTATCAAATTATCTGATGGGGAAATTCGCAGAATTGGGGGTTTTAAACTGAAGACCGAGCAGACGTCTCTGCCTAAAATGTTTTTCACCAGCAAAACACCTTTCTCTCTCTCTCTATATATATATACATATATACATATATACATATATATATATATATACATATATATATATATATATATATATATATATATATATATAGAGAGAGAGAGAGAGAGAGAGAGAGAAAGAGAGATTCTGGTTGACTTTTTAAATGCTGATTGATCTGTATATCAACCTACAGTATATGTGAAGCGCGCGTCAACACACACAAACTCTCTGTGCACGCGCACACAATCTCTTCGCGTGACAACAACGCAAGTAGCCTATATACAGTACATTTATTTGTCTTTGGTGCATTTCTGGCCGAGAATGTCTGCATTTTCATCGATAAATCGCGCCCGATTAGCAGCCTTTTGATCAAAACTCTGCCTTTTGTAAAGTTAAAGTACGAGCCGCGGGTTTTCACATGGCAAAGAACAGCTTTATTTATTTAATTCATAAATTCACAATCATATTTCAGCTCTTATTCCCAGCTGTGGTCACATAATAAATGAAATAATTATTCAATGCACAAACAGCAAAAAACATGATGAAAAGCCCTAAGCACTTTTGTGTTCATAAAATAATATTTATTAATATGATAAAATTATATATATTATTACCATAGTGAAAATACTCAGCAGAAAAGAAACGTCCTTTGACTTTCAACTGTTTTTACTTTCAGTAAACTTAATGTGTAAATATTTGTATGAACACTAAAAGAGTCAACACCATAAGACATAAACTAAAAATGTTTCACAATATGTCCCTGAATGAAGGGAGGCTTAAAATCAAAAGTACCAGTCAGTATCTGGTGTGGCCACCAGCTGCTTAAAGTACTGCAGTGCATCTCCTCCTCATGGACTGCCTATTGTGGACAGTTTGAGCACTGATAGAGGGATTGTGTGTTCCTGGTGTGACTCCTGTGCAGGTGTTGTTACACGTGGTCTTCCACTGCGAGGATGATCAGCTGTCCTTCCTGTCTTCCTGTAGCGCTGTCTTAGGCGTCTCACAGTGCGGACATGGCAATTTATTGCCCCAGCCACATCAGCAGTCCTCATGCCTCCCTGCAGCATGCCTAATGCACGTTCACACAGATGAGCAGGCACCCTGGGCATCTTTCTTTTGGTGTTTTTCACAGTCGGTAGTAGTTTTTCAAGTCTCTTTAGTGTCCTGCGTTTTTAGAACTGTGACCTTAAATGCCTACTTTCTATAAGCTGTTAAGGTCTTAACGACCATTCCACAGGTGCATGTTAATTAATTGAATATGGTTAATCGAACATGCATGGAAAACATTGTTTAAACCCTTTACAATGAAGATCTATAAAGTTATTTGGATTTTTACAACATTATTGTTAAAATACACAGTCCTGAAAAAGGGACGTTTCTTTTTTTGCTGAGTATATATATAGTTCATTCATGTCTATTTATGATGGCGACACATTTTTACGTTTTAAATAAGATATGTTGGCATATTCATGCATCAGGACATTCGCATAGTTAACACTATCAGATTATAAGGTTGTCTACTATCAGGTAATTAAATTAATTTAAGATCATTTAAACCGATATTAGATTTCCCTCATGTCTCCGCTGCGTGTATTCATTCACAGGCTGTAGCGCACACACAGGGAAATAGGAGACTGTTGTTTAGGAGTGGATTGGAGAGAAAAAAGCTGTTTATTTACTATAAAAAAAACAACTAAGTAATCTAAAAAATATATAAAAACATAATTTGATCTGTTCTATAGCCCATCTGCTTTAACCTAGTTTTTTAATTATTATTCTAAGACAACCTTTTAGTTTTGTAAATATTCTAGTTATAGTGTGTTACAGGGCCGGTTCTAGACCAGACCATATGGTGGGGGGCAGTCAGAAATGTGACGGGGATGTGTTGTTAGCTGCGTCCAAAGCCTGGAGAAGTGGATTGCACTTTGTCAGGCCTCTATGACCGCTGGATGGTCAAATTCTCAAAAACGTTTAACCTAAAGTAAGACTTAAGACACCAGAACTAGAATATTTACAAAACTGAAAGGTTGTCTTATGAATAATAATAAAAAACTAAGGTAAAACAGATGAGCTATAGAACAGATCATATGTTTTTTTTAATATTTTTTATTTTTTATTTTTTTTATAGTAAATGAACAGTTTTTTTTTCTCCAGTCCACTAAACAACAGTCACCTATTTCCCTTTGGAAAAACTTTCACAAATTTATCCATGAACTACAGTGTGGGGCGGGGCTTTACGTACGGATCTGTCAGACAACAGTAAATTGTCTTTAGTCTGTCGAATTCAGCGGACGTGGACTCTGTGCTTGTTGTAACTGAAAAAACACTGCAGCTTCTTCAATGTCTTTCCACTCCCTGACCGCTGAACTCCGACACGACACTACGTTAGTGTCGGGCTAGGGGTAGCTCAGTGGTTAAGGCATTGGACTACGGTTCAGAAGATCCCAGGTTCAAACCCCACAACCACCAGGTTCAATCCCCACAACCACCAAGTTGTCACTGTTGGGCCCTTGAGCAAGGCCCTTAACCCTCAACTGCTCAGATGTGTAATGAGATAAAAATGTAAGTCGCTCTGGATAAGAGCGTCTGCCAAATGACTAAATGTAAATGTTAGGCTACGTCTTGACTCATTTGCATACGGAAGGTGATTAGATGTTTACCAAGGCAGGGCAAGAGTGTGTGTGTGTGTGTGCGTGCGTGCAGCCTGTGAATAAATACACAGTGTGGAGTAACAGATATGAGGGAAATCTAATACCGTATTGTGTAGTGTCCCTTTTTTGACGGATTTTTCCGCTACCGCAGATCAATTTATCAACTTGTAATATATTCATTCATTGTGAGTTTATTAACATGTGCTTTCTCAACGTTTCAAAATTTTTATTTGAGGGGGCAAGACATTTATTTGAGCACCACCTCCCCTTCCCCCCGTAGAGCAGACCTTTGTGTGTTAAGTCTTTCTCTTGGGTTAAATGGCATGGCGTTGATTGATAAAATCTGGATTAAGGATATTTTATTTAATTTTGTTTTATTCATTTAATTTTTATTTTTTACTCCCCGCCCCTCCACTTCTCCAGGCTTCTGATGCAGCTAACAACACAAATCAGCAAGGATAATACTGTTACTATAAGCACAGAGAAAAAAACAGTGCTCGAACATGATGTGTACACATGATGCCCCTTCACATTTCTGACTGCCCCTCATATGTGCCTTAGAACCGGCCTTGGCTGTGAGTGCTTATGACAGACACGGGAAGACATTTTCGTTCGGAGATAGCAAGGGATTATTAATTAAGAAACCTAAAAGAAAACCAAAAGAAAACTGAAAACACAAAATAACCAGAGCTCCGCCATCTTTGCGAGAACGGACGAGATTCTGGAAACTAAACCAAAAAACTAAAGATGCTCTCAGGGCTTATGCCCTTTCCGAGGATTTGTATGAAGAGAGAGAGTAGATTTTAGCATACATTGTGCATTGTGCACTTTAACCCGAGAGCACGCGCTAAACTGACAGAGGCTTGGGCTTTGCCTGTGTCTTCTCCACCGCGCTATGTCTTTGGCCCTGACACCTTTTACTGGTGCGACTGAATGATCACACACGAGTGTCGCGGTATCTCGACCTGGCCCATTCTGAACAGTTTATGCGCGGCTCTACCCCTTGCGCAAGCCACGTCGTTACATACATATCCACAAATACTTTACCAACATACACTTATCACGAATTGCATTTTATATAAATGTTACACATGAGACGCGCGCACAAACACATACTTATATAATATATTCACATACAAACACATTCTGTATACACATAAAAACATAATATATTCAGTAAATTTGTAAATTACACTCAAAGTAATTATGAAGTCTGATTTGATTGGTACCCGGTACCCGGATTGATAACCGGTTTGATTACTTTACACCTACATCAAAGGTGAGAAAAGGGGTGATAACTGAGCATTGTATATACTGTACACACACATATATATATATATATATATATGTGTGTGTGTGTGTGTGTATAAAGCCAGCTATATTATATATCTATAAATATATATATATATATATATATATATATATATATATATATATATATTTATATAGTTCATTCATGTCTTCTGATGGCGACACATTTTTACGTTTTAAATAAGATATGTTGGCATATTCACGAATCAGGACATTTGCATAGTTAACACTATCAGATAGCGTACTGTCAGGAAATTTTATTAATTTTAAGACTATTCAAATCGAGGCATTGCCATGTTTTTCATCATTTTGTCCTTGTTAAGACATTACAAAAACTATATAAGAAACTTTTAAAGCACGAATTTGGGCATCTCTTTTCATCATTATAAAAATAACATGAAGCACATATACACACGTTCATTATGAAATATCTGTTGTAAAACAAAATAAACTTCATGTTTGCTTCAGAATTGGGAATAACATTGTTTTAGGTTAACTTTATACACAATTCATCGTTGTACTTGGTCTGGCTTTTAGATAAAGTCCTTCCATGCGCCATCTGGCGGATATTCAGTAAGGCACAAAACATTTATTTTAAATTCCCGAATGTTGCCTCCAGCAAGTCTCGGCACGCCACGCGCTAAATTGCGGTATCTCGCGGAAAAACACGCACGGTCTTAATGGCTACATCTGTATGTCCAGTTTGTGGATTCTATTTATTTTTATTTTTTTGTTATTTACTACTTCATTGTGTTTTTTTTTTTTTTTTACTCTCTTTTCTGACAGAAACCCTGCCTGCTCCCCAGATTTCTCTCTCATTTTCGCTCCCTGGTGCACCGCCCTATTGAGTGGGCCAAAGGGTCAGGTTGTCCACTCTCAAGACCGTTTCTTGCAATCTGTCCCCCAGGTTCCTTGGCCCATTCACGATCATTAAAGTCATCAACCCCTGCACCGTCAGACTTCGTCTTCCTTTCACCCTGCGCCAGATAAACCCCTCCTTTGGTCTCCCAGATCAAACTGCTGGTCTCTTGCCCACTGAATCTGAGGCAGAGGTCTCCAGTACCAAGTAGATTGGGAGGGCTACGGTTCAGAGGAGAGAAGCTGGATTCCTCCCAGATTTATTCTGGATCCCCATCCCTCATGGATGACTTACACTGACAACACCCTGTAGGGTTTCAGCTCTGGGTCAGGGGTGAATCTAATCTTTAAGGATTCGAGTTGATTTTATCAAACTGAACAAAATTTATAGCATACACTTTATCATCTTTCCGTCTAGCGTTTAGCACGATTTAGTGTATCTTCCCAATTCTGTTTATTCCACGGCCACCGATGATAACACAAAATCTGGCATTTATCAATCATGAGAAATGTAACGTCTGAGGTAAAAGATCTGGGCAAATGTTTAAACTTTAAAATATATGACCAAGTCATCAGTACTTTATAAAGAAACAAGAATTTCTTGAACTAATCTCTGATACATGAAACTACCTTACTTAAACACGCACACACACACACACACACACACACACACACACACACACACACACACACACACAGAAACAGTTCGGAGGGTGAAAGTTATTGAAGTTCTAGTAATACTGTTGACTAGACATAAGAAGCGAGCAGAGCCTTGTGTTTAATCTTGCGGTTTAGTTTTTAATCGAGCATCAATTTTCAGCAAGGTTTGAAGCTTTGTTTACTTGCGTTATGTTTCATTCTCTTCCGGTGGTTCGCTTCCAGCGAAGGGAATCACAGCGTTGCTGAATGGTTGGTCCGCTGTCGTTAAGATGGCGTCTCTCGGGAAAACCTTTTGGTGAGATGGCGGCACTCTGGAACTTCTTCTGAGGGTTTCGTTCAGAGTCTCAAGTATCGTTGAGAGTTTTTGAAGAGAAGGATGACGCTAGCAGAGGTGGCGTAGCGCCCGCAAGGGCCGAAGCACGAGCAGCAAAAGAGTGGGCTTGCTTTCTTCAGATGACGTGATGTTCAAACGTGGGAGGCTGTTTAGACCTTGGGTTTTTGACCTCATAGAGCTGGTCTGTCCCACAATCGTTTGTCCCAACCAAAGGTGGTTGTGGGCGTAGACACGCCTCTCATGGTTCCGCTTTTTCGTGCAGACATTAACCTAGCGTTTGATCTGTTAAATGGGAGTCCATCTCAGTAGATTTTTAGTAATTTAGATAAAGTGTACTAACACCAAAAATCCCATATCTTGCATACCCATTCATACCTTCATATATAAAAAGGGTTACACTGGTTAATTACACTTCCTAAGTTAGGATGAACATGCTGAACACAACACAAAGATATCAACCATTCTACAGTATCTACAAATAATTTTTATATCTGCCCTACTGGCAACTGATTAGCATTATAAGTGTTCCTGAAGCATGTATGTTCTTGAACCAAAGGATGAAGCAGAAACTTCACACCTAAACCCTTTCAACTAATTGTAATATGACAGAACCATTCATCGTTTCATTGTCGCACTCGTGTGCCTCATGTCTTTTCTGCCAAATGTTTTTCTGTTTACCCTAGCCTGTTATCGATCCTGCCTGTTCCCCGGATTTCTCTCTCGTCTTTGCCCACTGGTACTTCTGCTGTTATCGGGCTGACTAACATCTACGACCTCGCATGCTCTCAGGACTTCGGATTAGTACTCATGATTTTGATTCATTTACCCTCGTTGCTAGATTTGTGGATACCGACCTCCGCCTGCTAAAACGATTCTTCTCATCCTTTGCTTCCCCTTCTTCGAAAGCCAACTTGCATCCCACGATACGAACACTTCTGCATTCGCGGAACTGTAGGAAGAGCACTCGCGCTGCGCACCGACCTCTTTTTTCACCAAGGAAATCAAGCCGTTGTATTCCACCCTTCATCCACTGTACGCTAAGCGGTTTAACAGTGAAAAACGCTCACCTAACCCGTGAGGATTCCCCCTTGTTCTGAGATTGGGGAGATTCTCTCACATAATAGCCCCGCCTCCTCTCTCCTCTCTCTGTCACTAGAGGCTTCCCCATTCTCTCCGTTCAGTCACTAAAGCACACTCACACGCACTGATTCCTTTCCTCTGCTCTTGCTGCACCTGCTTTGTTTTAAATAAAACTCTGAACATTACCGTTCGTCTATTGGGTTCACTCCCGTTCAGACCCTGGCCAGTAATATGACCAAAGTTTTGATGATAATTTAGGCTGAAAATACGACTGAAGAATTGTTTTTCTTTCGAGATTAGCTTTTACTTGAAGTGTATATATTCACTTTATGAGCTTGATGAAGTGCATTAACCATCTTTTTTTTTTTTTTTTTACTTTTTTGTAGTCAGTGAAGATCCTAGGTGAAAAGCTGGTTGATCTGGAACTGCATCACAGCACAGTGTCTGAGGTGCTCCGCATCTTTCTGGAATCCCATAGCTTTGACAGGGATATTTGCAATAGTCTCAGAACTAGAAGCTTCGAAACCCTGAACCCTGAAGTTAAGGCCTCTATCTTGGCCTTTCTGGTGGAGGAGCTCAATGCCAGCAAATCTGTCATGAAGTAAGTGTGTCTGTGTGTGTGTGTGTGTGTGTGTATGTGTGTGTCTCTCTCTCTGTGTGTGTGTGTGTGTGTGTGTGTGTGTGTGTGTGTGTTGGAATGGAAAGGCCAATTTTTTTTTATGTTTGATGCACTGAAAGCATTTGGATTTCATATTTGGTAATAGAATTTCAGCTTTCATTTACTGATTTGTGTAGGAGAAATTTTAAACATACATGAGAAAATTTGAGTATGCAAAAACTTCTAGATTTCACCCAGAATTGTCTTCCATTTAAGTTTTTTTTTTTTTTGTAGGTGATATCTTGTTGTATGTACAGTAAGCTACTAGATTGATTTAGGCTGGCAGATGGCATTCAGTAAACTACAAAGCAAAGAAACATCTCAGCATTAACAGAACAGTAAACCTTGAGGTGGCTATGCTAAATTTGTATGTAAAAATCTCACGGGAATCAGCAGTTTGTGATAGTTTTGGCACTGTGGGCAGGTGAAATTTGTTTCAGGACTTCATCAATTACAGGACAAGACTGTAGAGTGCTTAAACGGTATTTTATTTAAAGTGAAGAATTTTATCAATAAAACATACTGTAGTTGGCAAACTCAGTTAACATCCTTTTTATGAAAAATTTTTATTGTTTTTTTGTATTGTATAATTTTTTTTGTCATCTTTTACCGAAGTAAAATATTACTTTAAATTTTAGAACTCAAATAGACAGTCAGACTCAAAGTATTTGTACTGGGATACTATTATTATTTTGTCTTTGTACACAATCACAGTAGATCTTAAATTAGGAAATTATCATGTAATGTGTAAAAAAAATTCATTTGATGTAGTTAATAAAAGTATTACATTCACTGTTTAAAAATTACATCATGGTTTACAAAGTCTCTCCATCTTTACAAACTCCAAAGTAATCAGACAAATGACTATTATCATTTTAATAGCATATTGGCCTGTTTTGTTATTTTATGACAAATTGAGGAGAATGAGGCCTGCTGTTGAGTCCATATGCTGAATCTGTATTCAGTAACTATTCATGGGAACTCTTAATATGCAATATAAAAATGTGCTAATGCATGTTAGGCTGACCATTATTAGGTTGAAACAAAAACCTGTCAAAAGAGATAGTAAAAGCATTGGGAGTGGCCAGAAGAACATTTTGGCATATTCTTAAAAAGAAGAAATTAACTGGTAAACTCAACAACATCAAGTTTTGAACACTAACAATTCTAATTACAGAATTATTTTTAAGAACACTTTGCACTCCTTTTTGAACATATATACTTTTCTGTCTGGAAAAGATCCAGCTATTGTTAATATGATGTGAATGGTATGTGCAACACTGATGTAACCTCGCAGCCAAGGAGAGTGGACTGGAATGCATGTGACAACTTTACTGTACTAATCAGTGGGGTGCCTAACGCCTTTTAGTGAGCATATATACTGTGTGGCCTTCATATTTAAAATAACTGAAGGACTAGAGCAATGAATCTGCATTTTTTGAGCATTCCTCTATGGAAACTCGTAAGTTGATTCAGCAGACTTTCATGTTTTGAAGTCAGAAATGCTACAAAAATGAAGTGATCCACATTCTAGAAGTTCAAAGATTGGCTACTGACAGTTGGAGAACTAGAAGTATAATTAGAAGTTTATTACATGTAGATTACATGTCGTTACATGGCCGGAATCTTTCCGGAAAGGCCTCATACCAAAATAAAACAACCCTCTTAATAGGAGGATGTACCAGTACAGAAAAAGCAACATCTTAGGACCAGGACCAGCAACATCTCAGGACAAGAATCCTTCAAATGTACCTTCAACTAAAAGACACCCATTTGAGAATGGCAATGAGAATAACAGATTAATGTTTGTAACTGTTAGTTTGTTCCATTATTTATGAGCCCCACTGTGTGTGTGTGTGTGTGTGTGTGTGAGGAAGTGAGAAAATTACTTAAATTCCTTTTGAATGATTTGAATGAATAATGCGACCCCTTTGCCAAACTCCTTAAATTATTGTTAAAAGTTCATAACAATGAACTCAAATGTATTTTCATGTCCAAATGCCAAAATGTGTACGTATCTTACTGTGTATGTTTATGAAGTACATCAACTTTTTAATTTATTCAAATGCACCTGTATGTATTATGTCTAAAAACATAACTGCTTTGATTGTACAGTGAAATTGACAAGACACTGGAGAACATGACTACCTACAAGAAGAACAAGTGGATTATTGAGGGCAAACTACGCAAGTAAGGCATTTATCAGTGCAGCTTTGCAGTATTTTATAATTGATACTTTTCAGTAATATTCTAATTCAACACATGACAGAATAAAGGCTGCTCTAGCACGCAAAACTGGCCGCTCTGAAGAGGAGCTGGGTTTTGAGGACAGAAGGCGCAGTACCCGTGTATGTTTGGCTGGAGATAGCTTTGCAGATAGCAGCTTGCTGGAGAATGACGGCTCTCACCAACTTAAAGATGAGCTCAAAATGTGTCAGGTACTACACCAGTGATGGAACATCACAAAACTTGTGGCTTTATTGCTGGTTTATGAATGCTATATCAGAGTAATGTGAGCAGTAAGAGTGTACCACTTTGGGTTGCTTGCATTAGCTAATATTTAATATAATACAATATAATCGAAAAGTTGATTAATTTCAGTAATTTAATTCAAATTGTGAAACTCGTATTATACAGATTAATTCAGGACTTGGCACCTGCCCAAACTGCCAAAAGTACTAATACCTAATACTAACACTTCAGCAGTGCCATAGACTGATCGCCTTCATGCCACTCCACATTGTTAAAATTATTTTTTATTGGTCTTAAGTAATATTAAAATTTACTGAGATACTATTTTTTTTAGTTTTCATTAGCTGTAAGCCATAATCATCAGAATTAAAAGAAATAATCATAAGGAGTTTCACTTTTTAAATTGAATTAATAAAGTACATCCACTTTTTAATTTATTCAAATGTACCTGTATGTAAAAAATCCGTATTTACGGCAAAATATTCCCACTTATATATACTGTATATACTTTATATATCTCTAAAGGTTATAAATTAAAATTTTATTTATATACCACATTTCGGTATTGGTGACTTTGTAGTAGGTTTGTTACCTGATATGCAGAAAGCCTGGGTTCAGTTGCCAGTCCATTACCTGGATAAAAATTTTTATGTTGAGAAAGTAAAGGTATCCTGGTGGGTAGTTTTGTAAGAGAAAAAACTGCCCCTTGCTGTAGCTTTCATTATTCACATTTCGATCAAAGCTGATCTAAAGGTCATCATAAAAGATAAAAGGTTCACACAAGGTAATAGTAATAGTAGCAGTCAAATTTTACTGAGAGCCAATGCAGTGTGAATAAGACACTGATGATTTGGTCACATTTTATATTTAAAGTAAGTACTCTACTGTATACCCTATTATATTCATTTTACACTGACGTAGGTAAGCAAGCACAGATGGTTATTCATTGTCTCACTGTCATGCATCATATTTTTTAGATTAATGGTTTTGTAAGTACTCTTAGCAAATTAGCTTATTTGAATGGGGTTATCACCCAATTACTCATGGTTTTGTCCTATTGTCATCTCAGGGAGTTTTTCCTTGCCACCACTGTTCTCAGCTTCCTCATTAGGGTCAATTTGATAATTATGATTTAAACATATTTTGTTTTGAGATACACCAGTTTGCCATACAGGGCGAACAGATCCACAGAGGACGCCATATTAACAGCTCTACAGGCTGCGTTGTCCCATTTGGAGCATGTGGGAAGCTACGTGAAACTATTTTTTGTAAATTGCAGCACTGCGTTTAATATCATCCTCCCCCACAACCTGATAGACAAACTACTGGACCTGGTACCTCCATATTCTATCTGCTCATGGATTAGAAGCTTTCTGTGTGATCGCAGCTAAAGGGTGCGAGTGGGTCCACATACATTGCTGGCCATCAGCCTCAGCACCGGGTCACAGCAGGGTTGTGTTTTAAGCCCCCTGCTCTACACCCTGTACACTCACGACTGTATACCTGTCCAGCATAACACAATTGTTCAAATTGGCAATGACCACAATAGTAGAGCTTATCTTTGGGGGGATGAGTCTGCCTACAGGTATGAGGTGGAAAGGCTAACAGCCTGGTGTGGAGAAAACAATCTGTTCCTCAACCCCTTTAAGACCAAGGAGGTCATCATAGATTTTAGGAGGAAAAAACGGACATTTTACCACTGTTCATCAGCGGGGACTACGTCGAGAGGGTTCCCTACTGCTGCTTCTTGGGAGCACATGTTAAGGAGGATCTGAGCTGAGGCGTGAACACCCTCGAGATAGTGTCTTTTTATTGATGCTCCATTAAGGGCATACTGACATACTGCATATGTGTGTGGTACAGCAGCTGCACTGTGGCCCAAAGAACGACACTGCAGGGGTTCATCACAACTGCCCAGAAGATAGTCGGCTGCCCTCTCTGCAACTTGGAAAACTTACACAGTTCCCGCTGCCTATACTAACTAGCTAGCCAATAAAATTATAAAGGACAGTTCACACCCGGGACATCAACTGTTTGATCTACTGCCGTCGAGCAGACGGTATAGAACATTAAAAACAAGAACCAGCAGATATAAAAACCTAAAAATCTAACTATCCTATTGCAATAAGTGCATTGAATGCTGCTATAAAAAGTGCAAATAGTGTGCAATAAGTATCAATTATTTATGCATTATTTGCAACTACAGTGGAACCTCGGATTACGAGTAACACGGTTTACGAGTGTTCCGCAAGACGAGCAAAGATTTTAAAAAAGATTTGGACTTAAAAAACGAGCGTTGTCGTGGTTTACGAGCAGCGAGTATCTTGTGTAATGCATGCACTTCTTGTTTTGACAAAGAGCGTCGCGTCATCACAACTGAGCCATCGTTTTTTCTCTCTCTTGCGCTGCAGATATTTATCTCCCCTACTGGGTCTTAGTGCTTGTCTCTTACTGGTATAATCAACATCCGTGTGTGTGTTTTTTTCTTTCTCTTGCGCTGCAGAGTGTGTGTGTTATGTGTGTGCGCGTATAATTTACATTTACATTTACATTTAGGCATTTGGCAGACGCTCTTATCCAGAGCGACTTACAAAAAGTGCTTTAATATTTACATGAATGCCGCCCTCGATCCCTGAGATAATTTGACACCGCGCCGGTCACACACAAACACACACACACACACACACTCTCTTTCTCTCTCGCCTTTACTGTGTGTCAGTGTTTAAGTGTGTGTTTTTTTTACTCTTGCGCTGCATTGTGTGTGTATGTGTGTGCATGCGTAATTTGACACCGCGCATGTTATTTGAGTGCGCGAGTAATTTGACACTGTGCCTGTTCTCTCTCTCTCTCTCTCTCGCCTTTAATGTGTTTGTGTGTGTGTGTGAAACAGAGAGGGGGTGCTTCACTCACACACAATCGGCACGGTGCCAAATTACGCTTGCGCACACACATAACACACACTCAGCAGCGCAGGAGAGAAAAACACACACACACTGCGCCTGTGCGCATAAATGGAAACACTTATCTGTCGGGATTTTAATTTTTACTTTTTTTAAGGTAACGTGCAGGTTAATTTGTTTTGTTTTTAATTTATATTTTGTGTTAATTATTTTTATGTATAAATTTTTTTGGGGCTGTGGAACAAATAATTTTAATTTCCATTAATTCTTATGGGAAATTTGCTTTAATTTACGAGTGTTTTAGAATTCCATGCCCGCTTTCAGAACGAATTATGCTCGTAATCCGAGGTTCCACTGTAATGCAATTTATGTAATTAATACAAAACAATTATCATTGTGGATTATTCAATAATGGAATCTATGCTTTGTGTAAATGTGTGTTTGTAAGTATTTTCAAGGTTGAGGTTGTTTTTTTTTGCATTGAGGGATAGCACTTTTAATTTTGTCGTGCTTATTGCAATGACAATAAAGACTATTCTGTTCTGTTATATTCTATTCTATTTCCTTTCACTTTTCAAACTCATTTACATTTTTAATATCCTGTAAAGCTTCTTTGCGATAATGACCATAGTTTTATAAAAATAAAACTGATCTAAATAGAATTATCATCAGTAGGGGATTCTGCTTGCTGTTGAGCAGAAAACGTATTAACTACAGTATAAAATAATAAATACTGAATGAATCTCTAATAAAAATGTTCAATGGAAATTCACCTACCTATAATTTATAATCCAATGTTGGAGTTGTCAAATCAGATTAAAATCCAAGTGCACTGTTTTTTTTCCCCCGGACCTACGCCATATGGAAACATGCTTGTCCAAGGTGGGGTACTCATTTTTTTACCTTTAGTGTGAGTATCAGAGTGCACCTGACAACATATACGTGCAGTAGACTCCGTAAAAGATAGAAATTCTTGAAATTATTATCTTTAGTAATGTGCTTCAAGCTCAGTTCAGTTCTGGGGAAGTGCTTATAATTCATTCATGAAGAGCTCTGAAGAGCAAATACAGTTGTTTATAAAGTCCTGATGTATAACTGTAATTTATATTTTCTTACAGGCTGAAAGTTCATTAAATTCAAGTGTTCCTGAGCTGGAGCGACAGATTGAAAAGCTAACCAAGGTAGGCCTTCCAAATTTACAATATGGCAGGATAATGTCAATGTTATACTGATACGGCAAGGTATTGATATCATTGATATCATGACATGATTTTTATGGGTATTGTCACGCAACAATGCTTTTATGGTGTTGTTTGTACTCATGTTTGCAAGTAACTAACTTTAAAATCTATATTATCTATGTCTTTCTATGGTGTGCCTTCACAGTTATTATTAAATACTTGCAGATTTCCATAATTAATTTATAAAATTGATGTAATGCATAGCTCTTATAGCCTGTTCAAGAATTTTTCTTTTTTTGCTATATTGCCTACCCTTACCTCACATATCAAGTGACATCTGTGAACAATAACATGTTCGGACAGTGATGTCAAATTGTCATGTCAAATGTTGTCTCTTGTAAGATTGAAATACACTGAATCAGTTTTGCCTTAGCAGGTCTTTAAGGATTACAGTAGATGATTATTTTCCATATATATTTTTATTATAATAATATAATAATTTTCAATAATATAAATATATATTTAAATTTACATTATATAATATTATTAACAAAAAACGTTATAGTAGCTAAGTTAATGCTGCATTGTTTAATTTGGCCAATCAGTTGTGTGTAATATATATTCCTGCAGTTCATGTTGAAAATATAACACAAATTTTTGTCTAGTACAACATTCACTAAGCTTTAAAACCTGTAGTGCCTCAGAGGAGAATAAAATCACTCTTGCTAAATTACACATAGATCATAAGTATCTTAAGTATTTCTGGAATCTTAAATGGAGTTAAAATGTGGCAAAACATCTCAGTGTCTTGTAAGTCTTGTAAAAAACAGAAGTTCAGAATGCTTACACAACATCGTAACAATATATTGTCACAATGTTGTGTAAGCATTCTGAACTTCTGTTTTTTTTAGCGGCAGGATTTTTTTCGTAAGAAGCTGCTCCAGTCATCACATAGTATGCGAGCAATGTCACTGGGACAGGACCGGTATCAGCGGAGGTACTGGCTACTACCAAATATTGGTGGTGTGCTGGTAGAAGGGCCAGAAGAAATCTTGGGTGAGTCGTAAGCATGTCATGCTTGTGATATGATTTTCTTGGTTACGTTCATCGTATTAAAATTTACAAAATTACATAAATTAACAACATTCCATATCTGAATAAAGCTTTACTTTAAAAACATAAAATTTGTTATCAGTTAAAATAAAAAAAAAAGTTAAAATAGAAAATTTTTTACTTATGGCTAAAACTAAATCCAAGTTAGATGTTAAAATGAACACTCATCCACCACTGTTTGTCTTTTGTAGCCTCAGAAGACATTCTGATCAAGGATGAACCTATACCTTTTGTTGACAGAGAGGTTATGTCTTTTTTGAAGAAGGATAACATAATGGAGCCACATCTGTCTTCAGTGCGTAATACTACCAGAACGCACCTACCTTTTTGCCTTCACCCTTCCAACATCCCCCCTCCCCCCTCCATTTCACCTCCTGCAGATGCAGATCCTCTTCCAGGTGAGGCTTCTCTCATGAGTAGCTCTCGAGGGTGGGGCCGACCCCGCAAAATTAGACCAGAAGTGGAACTCCATTTACGCACAGTCAAGAATCGGCGTCGCCGCCAAAATAAAACAGGTAACAGAAATTCAGTAAAGAGCATAATTAAAATTCTAGATCTTTCCCAGTCTTCCTTGCATTCTTGGTTACACCCATCTTAGTGCTTTTTAAATTATGGGCCATGTGACTTTTTTGTATTAGGAGCAGAGAACAGAAAGGGTGACAGCCAATCAGAAGACTTTACAAAGGAGCAAACAGATAGGAGACTGATGTCACCTAAGGAGTTATGCACAGAGGATTCGCTTAGCCCATGTTCATCTATATTAATGCCTTCTATTAACGAGACTCCTCTTCCTCTTGGTACTTGTCCTCACCTTAGACCAGTCACACTGGCAAAGGTCAGTGCTCCTCTGTTCTGACTGTTTATTATAATATTTTTTTTTTTAAATATTTACATAAAATAATTAAATTAAAAAAATTATATAAAAAACATTTATGACCCCACTAACTTGTTACTTTTTGTATATAATGCTGCTATGTTTACATTAGCAGATGGATTATCTTTACTATTAAACAACTGGAACTGATTAAGAATATTATGTTTTCATACAAAATATTTATATATAATTTTGCTGTTGAAGCTTAGGATTTCCGTTCCCTATGTACAATCCACTTAGGTTCCCAGACCTGGCAGGAGGTGCAGGAAGGGTGGAGGTGCTGGGTGTGGGAACTTCGAGGCAGATTCAGTGAAACGCAGTGGCAGACCATCTTCCTCTCCCTTTCAGGAAAAGGAGCAGAAGTATTTAAATCAACTAGTGGTTAAGCCAATTCCAAGGGGTAGGTCTGTTATGTATTTGCTTCCTTACAGTGCCACTCTTGTCTCAGTTGATCTGCATACACTATATGTCCAATGTTTTTGGGCACCTGCGAATCACAGTTGTGCTTTTTTTTTTTTTCCACTATCCTGTTTCAGATGTAGTCCTCCTTTGCCGCTTTAATAACATAAACCTATCTGGAAAGGTTTTCCACTAGATTTTGGAATGTAGCTAGAATGTGGAATGTGGGGATTTGCCCATTCAGTACCATAGTGCTTTTTATGGCAGTGATGTTGGGGGGAAAAAGACATAGAATACTTTGGGCACAAGGGCATAGTCATGCTGAAACATGTACAGTACGTACTTAATCGGAATGGCTATTATCGCCGCAGTCACTGCCGCAGCAAAATGACAGTGGCCAAAATAAATCAGTTGCTGTCATGTACAGCCCTGTCTGCCGTGTTTTTCCCCACTCTGTCACATCTCCTTACGTGCTCTATTTTTTCTAGCCGTCATGCGCATTTCCCACGCCCCCCATTCTGCCCTGTCTGCTCACCTGTTTATTTCCCCGTGATTAATCCAGCATTTAAGCACATGCTGTGTGTAGCTGTAACTGCTGGATTATTGTGCGTCTCGTGCCTCGATTTTTTTTGCGTTTGTTTTCTCTTTTGATTTCACGTTGCCAAGCTCGCTTTGTTTCTCGTTTTCGCTTTCAATTTCTCGTCTCAGACTTGTTTGTCTTGCTCTTTGATCCTCGGGTTTTGATCTTGCGCTTCCTTTTCTGGTTTTCGGCTTCTCATTTACGTTTTTGGATTAAACGCCCCACTTTTTGATCTTTTGGTTCTCAAATCTCTGCTTTCCGGAGAAAATTATTCATCAGCCCTTGGGATTACCTCGTTCTGCTTCGCCCCGTGACAGTTGCATTTCAAAGTCATTCGTCAAATGACCACCAGGTGCCGCAAAGTGACATTTTCACTCGCTGCAGTTTTAAAATACAATTTAATCATAAAAAAATGTTTTATCGAAGAAATATAATAGTGATGGTAATTTCCACATAAGTACTTTACACAACAAACATGAAAATTATGGTTAAATGTTGTTCTGCCGCCCGCGCCTTGCTCACCAGGGACAATCTGCTCATCTTGATTCAAGCACACTTGCATTCCATACAGACTTGAATAATTCCTTTTGATTGTGTATAGCTGCTTTGGGACAGTGACAATTGTTAAAAGCGCTATACAAATAAAATTGAATTGAAGTTCATTAGCTGACAATTGTATTTGTACAAAGTATAAACTGTTATATAGCGTATCTCTGTATCTGTTTATTGTTTACTCAACCGCACACACAAAGTTTTCCAGAGTGCACAGGCAGAAGTAGATAATGATTATGAATGCGTCGGGAAAAACAGCAAACAGAAAAAAATGTCTTTGGTTTCACCTGTGGTGATGAAGGAAATCATGTTATCTCGTCATCTCTGCAGCAGTGGATTAGCCAAAAATTCCACTTTCATGCAAATTACATTGTCTAAAAAATTTTTCAAATTTGTTTATATAAAAGCAGATATTTTTCTTTCTATAACTATATATTTTTTTAGAAATAATTCACGTCATTTACAAAGGTTTTTTTTGTCATTGTAAGTGTGCTTAAATAAAAGTAGAGTCTTAAAAAGGCTATTTAGTCTTATATTTTTTTGTTATATAGTTTTTGCACGTTAATCTGGCAAACTTTTTCTGATGCACACCCAGAGTCAGTTTTTCTGACAGGCTAGATATACAGATGTGGCCATTAAGACTGCATGTGTTTTCCCGCAAGTAGCCGCAATTTAGCGTGCGGCGTGCCGCGACTTGCCGTAAGCAACATTCGGGAATTTAAATAAATGTGTTGTGCTTCACTGATGGCGCATGGAAGGACTTTATCCAAAAGCCGGACCAAGTACTGTACAACGAAGAACTGTGTATTATTACTTAGCCTAAAACAATATTGTTTCCAATGCTGAAGCAAACATGAATTTTATTTTGTTTTACAACAGATCTTTCATGATGAATGTGTGTATATGTGCTTCATATTATTTTCACAATGATGAAATGAGATGCCCAAATTTGTGCTTTAAAAGTTTCTTATATAGTTTTTGTAATGTCTTAACAGGGACAAAACAGTGAAAGACATGACAATGTCTCGGTTTAAATGGTGTTAAAATTAATTGAATTTCCTGATAGTAGGCTATCTGCTAGTGTTAACTGCGAATGTCCTGATTCGTGAATATGCCAACATATCTTATTTAAAACGTAAAAATGTGTCGACACCATTAGAAGACATGAATGAACAATATATATATATATTATCATAGTAAGTAAATATTATTTTTTGACCACGAACTTCTTCGGGCTTTTTATAATAATCATCATATTTGCTGTTTGTGTCCAGCATTAAATAATTATTTCATCCGTTATTTAACCACAGCTGGAAATAATAGCTGGAATGTGATGTGATTGTAAATTTATGACTGAAATAAAGCTGTTCGTCTTTTGTAAAGTAATTTCACTTGACAAAAGGCAGCGTTTTTATCAAAAGGTTGATAAACGTGTGTTGTACAGTATATACAACGCGACAGCTGTGACCTCCTCTTTAGTGCCTTCTATTCCTATTAATCCTATTGTTCTTTTAATGTGTGTATGCTTTACAATGCCAGACAACATTCAAATGCAAATTATTCACCCTCCCAAAGTGTGAATCAGCTGTTCTCACCTATACATTCAGAGGAACTTTAATGCACCTTTCCACACTTTAAAAACCTCTTGAATCTGAGGCTCTTCTGAAGACTTTCAGTGATTAAGGCCTCTTTTTCAATTTGTGTAAATTTTATCTTCTGGATTCTAGATTTTAAAGTTGACATTGTTACCGTTTTTAATCCTTGGAATGGAAGAAATTGATATTTTCTTTATAATGGCATAAATTGCATTGTTTTTAATCAAAAAGGCCAATTTGTCTTTTCCTCATAAAGTGTTTAGGTGAAATTCCACCTATACAAGTGTGACAAATATGCAAAGGAAAAAATTAGGAAGGGGCAGCCAGTGACAGCCAATGAAATTGAAGCATTTTTGCCGCTTTCCACGTGGTGTGGCGTTGCTTAAATAATAGTATAAAATCGTCCAGACCCTGGTTCGAATCCCGCTCTGGGTGAAAATGTAATAAATGTGAATCCTTTGTTTTACACTTTTTGCTTATGATAATCATCAAATTATAGCAACTGTGAGGTGGGTGCTAATGTGTTTCATAGCTTAAGAAAAAGAATACTCAATTGCAAACATGCATTTAGTATTGAAGCATAACTTGGTAATGTAATGGCTATATCGTGGCATTTTAGCGCATAACACCAGCACTTTGAGCACTGGCTGGGAATCGAACGCGGGTCTTCCGCATGGCAGGCGAATTGCCTAACAATGAGCCACCAGTGCTCGTCCATGCTTAAAGCGCATAAAAACAATAAAACTATACTGTTATAGGCTAACATATTATACATCTTTGTAGTCCTTTTGCACACACGCACGGGTGCGTTACAATAATATTAATAATAATAATAATAATAATAAATTCGGAGAACTACTACTAATAATAATAATTCTGAATGAAAATGAAGAATAAATACATATCAGTTTGAGCTTGACACGTTTATGAGCTCTGTCGCTTGCTGTCAATGGGCGCCTAAGAGACATAACATTTTTCGGCTTCAGTAGACACACAATACTTCAGCCTGAAACAGGACTGCCCCCTACAGGTGATGAAGGGCATTTTCACAGCTTGCCGCGGGATCCCTTTTGTGAAAACGTGCGTTTTTTTAAGGCCAGATCTGTAAAGGTATACATTTACAGTGGAACTGCTGGGTCTTAGTGCGCATCCCTGACTGGTATAATCAACATCCATGTACGTGTGCACTGGTTATTATAACACTGTGACCAGATGTGTGGGTAAAACATGTTTTATTTTGTGTTTGTAAGCGTGTGTGTACAGAGGAACCAGACTCAACAGGTAACCCATCCTCATTTGGTTAACAGAAATTGATCTGCATTCATACATTGTGTTAGGTGTGTTAGCCAGTTCAGCTATAACAGTTGATGTTAATATGGAGTCCAGGTAATTATTGGAGACAATTGCAGTCTTGAACTATCGAGCAACTGCAGTCACGTCAAGTACTCAGAGAAACAGCTGTCAACACAAAAAGGGAGGTTTAATATTGGCCTGTAATTGGACAGCTGACAGGGGTCGAGGTCAGGTTTCTTAATAATCGGTTTAATAACTGCTAATTTAAAAGATTTTGGAACATACCCAAATGCTAAGTGAGGAATTAATTATTCTCAACAGGGGTTCTGTTATTGCTGGTACTATCTGTTTAAGAGAACGTGTCAGTATAGAATCTAATATACAGGTTGATGAATTTGCAGAAGAGATGAGTAAAATTAGTATTCTAGATTCCGATCTGACATAGTTAGTTTACCATCTGCATCAATAGCATTGTCCGGTTTTAAAGCCTCAATTTTATGCCTGATATTTACAATTTTATTATTAAAAAAAGTTTCTCTATTTTTTATTGAGTACACCAGCCTCGGTTTAAAAAAAGTTCTCACTATTGCACGATGTTGTTCTGGAGATTTCTGAAGTGGTCTTATTTCTAGTTAATTTGGCTACGGTGTTAAATAAAAATCTAGGATTATTTTTGTTATTTTGTATGAGAGTGGAGAGATACGTTAATATAACTACACTAAGAGCTTTTCTTTAATTCAGGATGCTCTCCTTTCATGCTATTTGAAATACTAACAATTCAGTTTGACGCCATTTACGTTCTATTTTCCGAGCGGCCTGTTTTAAAGTGCGTGTGTGGTCATTATGCCAGGGAGCAAGTTTCTTATCGCTAATAATTTTTCTTTTAACTGGAGCTACATTATCTAAGGTTATAGATAATTATCTCGACTCTAAATATTCATTTGCCCGATCGAGTTTTATGGGGTCAGACGGTGATCCAATCAAAGTTGGTAACTCTGGGAGATTACTGATAAAACTCTGTGTGGTATTTTATGTGAATGTACATTCAGTACGGTAGCGTGGTGCTGCGCATACATTATCACTATAATATGTTTTAATTGAGACAAGATAGTGATCTGATATAACTTCAGACAGTGAAATTGTAAATAAATTTCTTATGCTTAATCCAAAGGATTATTACATCTAAAGTGTGACCTGCTTTATGAGTGGGTTCTACTACACACTGATTTACTCCTACTGAGTCCAGTATGAACATAAATGCTCTACGCAGAGGGTCTTCTGGATTCTCTAAATGAATAATAAAATCTTCAGCAAACGCTTTGTTTACGGAAACGACAAGGTTTGAGAGGAAATCTGCAAATTTGCAAAGAAATTTAGAATATGGCCCTGGAGGTCTGTAAATGATGATTATGGGAATCAACTGAGCTGACTTAATATTTAAAGCTACAATTATGTTACTATGGAGAACTTCAAATAAACTCAATTTGTGTCCGTGTTTTTGTACGATAGTCAGATTATCATTGTAAATAATTGTGACGCCTCCTCCTCTACCAGTTAACCAAGGCTGGTGTATGTAGCTGTATCCAGGAGGACTATCTTCATTTAAAGCTACATACTCGTCCTGTTTAATCCGGGTTTCAGTTAAACTGAGTATATCAAACTTCTGATCCGTGATAATTTCATTAACAATAACTGCTTTAGATGCAGGAGATCTAATATTTAACAGTCCTAGCTTCAGATCAGAGGTGCCTGCTGCACATTCAGTGTGATCCGAGTTTGTAGTATCTATGTTAATTAAATTACTAAAACAGAGTTTCTGATTCTTTCTACATTTTTGCTTAGCTCAGGGAACAGACACAGTCTCAATATGATGAACCTTGAGTGACTACTCTATGCAGCTAACGGACGGTTGGTTTAGCCTATCTGTCTGCTTCCTGGCCTGGGCTCTGGATTGTTACTGATTAACTAGGCCTCTTCTGACCCTATGAGCTATACTACAGGAAATGAGAGCAGCACTTTTTCCGAGTGGGATGGACACCGTCCCGCCCTAACAGGCCAGCTTTGCCCTCAAAGGTCTTACAATTGTCTATGATGCCCTCGTTGTTTTTAGAGCACCACCTGGACATCCAGCAGTTCAGCGGCCATAACCTGCTGCAAGCTATGTCGCCACATCTTATTGGAATAGGACCAGAGCATATTACTTCATCGGACATCGCCTTCGCTAGTTTAACACTAGAAGCGCTGCGCCAGTGTCACCTACTAATAACGCGGTTCAGCGGTCATTTGACCGCCTATTGTTTTGAATGGGAAGCTGCTGCTGACACACAATTATCGCTAGATGGCGCTTTCACCCAAAGCAAATAGTTTAGCTCCAAGATCAACTTGCACTTGGACAATGCGCCATTCATTCTCGCGTTGATAATCAGCGGTATCTTTTTTTCATATTCAACTGAAAAAAATCTACTACATATATACTATATATATATATATAGCATGCATCTTTATACATTTGGAATCTGCATCTACATTTTCTGTTGCATGTATAGAATTAGTTTCAGCTGAAACTCATGATCAATGGTGTTGGGGCACTTATGTAGTGATAATTAGTTTCTGCCAAATCATTAAAACTAACAATAGACTATGAGAGGTGGTTGGAAGGTGTTACTTTAAATATATACAAACTAAAATACAGCTTTTTTTCTCAGAGGTAAACGGAAAAGTGAAGTTGTTCAGCTGTTTAGTGTCACTATGTCATAAACAGTGAAACAACGTGGACTCATCGCTGTGCTTGTTGTAACTGAAAAAAAAAGCTGCAACTGCTTCAAAGTCTTTCCACTCCGTGACCGCTGAAATCCGACGCGACACCACGTTAGGCTACGTCTTGACTCATTTGCATATCGACGGTCATGAGATGTTGACCGAGGGCTCAGGGGAGGTGTGTGTGTGTGTGTGTGCACGCGCGCGCCTACTTCGTGTACTTTTATAAACATTCTAAATATAAACAAACAAAATACAGCTTTTTTTCTCAGAGGTAAACGGAAAAGTGAAGTTGTTCAGTTGTTTAGTGTCACTATGCAGATGTTACACTCAGTGTAGTTACCGAAATCTTTGATTTAGTTCTCATTCAGTGGCCACACATCACTTCCACATTTCCCTCGCTTTTATTACATGAGCATAAGCAGTGAAACATTCCGCAGGTTTTATAATACACCGCGGCAAAGTGAACCATGTTCCCGCCGATTAGGCGTGTGGTCCGTTGCCTAGCAACACTGAACGAAACGAGGCATAATCGTGGTGTTTGCTTCGGTTATGACATAGCATAGTTTATTATCTGCTGTGGTAGATCTGATTTATTCAAATTCAATAATGAGGCTTTATATCCTCAGGAGGGGTCATTACATATGTAATATGTAAAACAATATTGTTTTAGAGATAATTTCACGGAAGCTTCTAACAGAATGAACAGACTAATGAATTTTCTCAAAACGTTATAAAATTAAGTAAAGCGAAATCCCCTAAATGTCCTGATAAAATATCGCTGATTATCAACGCCAGAATTAATGGCGAATTGTCGATATTTCACGGAAGCATATATATATATATATGTGTGTATATATATATGCTTCACACACACACTCTCTCTCTCTCTCTCTGCCCTAAACAGAAACACTGCTCTGTCACGATTCTTTGTTTCTGGTAATGTGTGTTCATGTGAAATTCAAATAAGAAAGGAGAAAGATTTACTGTGTAAAAAAAGTCTCATTAGAAAATTTAAATCCATTTTCTCCCTCAGCCTCTCTTATGTGTGCACATTCACACACACTCTCTCGGGACTGGAGGGGCATCATTCACACACACACACAAACACACACACACAAACAAACAGCGTGAAACACTTACCGTTGGGATTTATTTTTACTTTTTTTTTTAAGATAAAGTGCAGATTAATGGAACGAATAATTTGAGTTTCCATTATTTCTTACGGGAAAATTACATTTGGTTTACGAGTGTTTTGGAATACGAGCCTGCTTCCTGAGCGAATTATGCTCGTAATCCAAGGTTCCACTGTACTTTGCTTAAATTCGATGCAAATAAAAAAAACTAATTTAATTTAAATTCTAAATTTGTACTGTAATTTTAGTACTGTGATTGTAAATTCGTTTAATGTTTCACTTTTTTTGCGACAGCGCAACAGGGGTGCTACTGGGATGTAAAAATGTAATTTGTTGAAATGTTTTCGTTATTTATTAAGGAAAATCATAACAGCCTACTACATTGCTTTTTTTTGGGGGGGGGGGGGGCTTCAGGAAATTCTCAGGCGCTCTACGCATAACACCGGCCCAATGCAGCCTTACCTTGTAAAGAATTTCTAAAAATTACTGCTGGCTGTAATGTCTAATAGAAAAAACAGCTGAGGTATTTTATTTTAGGTATAACTGGCATTATTTGGTATAACACACTTATAGTATAACATATCGCAGCTGTGTGACACATCCTGTACTCGGCATTCCAGACTCTTTGGTGGAGGCTGTTGATGCTTGTTTTAAAGGTTTTCTTGTCTTTGAAGCAGTGTCTTTTAACCTGGAAGTTTCTCCAGCATGTATATCAGCATGTATATCAGATTGATGGACATGAGTCCTCATCTGTTACATTTTTTAGGACAACAGTTTTTTCAGCCCAAATGTAATCAACAATATTTTAAAATGTTTTATTGTGATTGTTTAAATGTTATTTTGAAGTAAATAAAACGGTAATAGCTAAAATAGTAAAATAAATAGTTTAATTGTCTAAATAGTTTAAATAAATAGTTAAAATATATACAAGGGGAATGTTTGATGTCATGTGGGCATTATAAAATTTGTTTTGAAAACTTCTAACTAAAAAGTGACAGCTGGCACGCCTAAAAATAGATGGATTATTTTTTATAGTCTAAATAAAAGTACTTTTCTAAATATGGGCTATTGTTGTTTACTTCCTCCTCGCTTATCAGCGCTCAACTCCAGGTCTTTTGGAGTGCAGGGCCCACTTCTGAAGTCCTTTTATGACTCTGTGGTGGCATCAGCCATCTATTACGGTGTGGTCTGCTAGGGACAGAAAGAGACTGAACAGGCTGATTCGGAGGGCCAGCTCTGTTCTAGGATGCTCTCTGGACCCAGTGGAGGTGGTGAGTAACAGGAGAATGGTGGCTAAGCTGTCATCCCTGTTGGATAACATCTCCCACTTCTTGCAGGAGTATTTGACGGCACTGAGCAGCTCCTTCGGTGTCAAGTTATCTGGGAATTTGCACATCAGCCTCTGCTTCAAACTCGAAAAAAGCCATAGCCAACTACAGGGGACACGGAAATCAACTCTGGAATCACTTTTAATTCTTGTGTCTCAACAGCACGCATAAAGTTTTCCAGAGCACAGAGGAATTTTGTTATACTAAATAATATTTGTGCAGAATAATAGTCCCTCTTATTCCTATTTTTCCTGGGTTGTTTTTGTTTTAGTGTTACTGTGTAAGATTTTCCTTATAATAACGTAAATTGCATTTGTTTTTAATCACTCTATGCACAATCTTTTTTTTTTTTTTTTTTGTATTTTTATCAAATATTTAAATATTATATGTTTTATCTCACTTCCGGCGCCCCCCCCTGTCTGGCAGCCTGCAAACGCAGCTCTGCTCATTTTCGAGCTTCTTTCTTATTTTCCTTTCATTTTCGTAACTATTTATATTTAAGTTTTTAGCTATCTTTATTCTGACATCATGCACTACCGTTTCGTTATAGTTCTGGGCATTTTTCTGTGGTTTTTACTACTTTTTTCAAATTTTTGCGTCCTTACTATCCTCCACGGGAATTCTCGCATGTACTCGTGATAACAGCGTATGTTCCACCCTCGGCCAACGCAGAGGCAGCCTGTGATTCTCTCTACTCTGTAACCAGCAGACTGCAAACGCAATCGCCAGGAGCCCTTTTTTTTTATATCCGGGGACTTCAATCATGTATCACTGGACTTTACACTACCCACCTTCACCCAGGATGTGACATGCATTACCAGAGACAATAAGACATTGTAATTGTAATAAGACTTACTGTATGCCAATACAAAGGAAGGATACAGTTCATCACCTCTCCCTCCCCTGGGAAGATCTGATCACAACCTGGTGCACCTTGCTCCTGTGTACGAACCCCTTAGGAGTATCAAAGCCAGGAAGGCTGCAGGTCCAGACAGCATCAACTCAAGAGTTGTCAGGTCCTGCGCAGATCAACTGTGTGGGGTGATGAAGCTCATTTTCAACATGAGCCTAAAGCTGGGGAGAGTTCCAAAGCTATGGAAAACCTCTCGTGTGGTACCAGTGCAGAAGACTCCACATCCCAAGGACCTAAACAGCTACAGGCTGGTGGCTCTAACATCACATTTGATGAAGAACCTGGAGCGACTGGTCCTGGCTCAGCTTTGGCCCCTGGTGAGCTCATCACTGGACCCACTTCAGTTTGCTTACCAGCCTGGCACTGGAGTAGAGGATGCCATCATTCACTTGCATCGTTCCCTCTCTCACCTGAAGACTGCTGGGAGCACTGTGAGAATCATGTTCTTTGATTTCTCCAGTGCCTTCAACACCATCCTCCCAACAATCTTGAGGGACAAGCTGGAGTACACAGGAGTGAATCATCACTTTACAACATGGATACTGGACTACCTCACTAACTGACCACAGTACGTGAGATCTCAGGGCTTTCACTTTACAAAAAAGGGCAGAGCAGGCTCTACCTGCTGTGGAGGCTCAGGTCTTTTGGAGTGCAGGGCCCACTTCTGAAGTCCTTTTATGACTCTGTGGTGGCATCAGCCATCTATTACGGTGTGGTCTGCTAGGGACAGAAAGAGACTGAACAGGCTGATTCGGAGGGCCAGCTCTGTTCTAGGATGCTCTCTGGACCCAGTGGAGGTGGTGAGTGACAGGAGAATGGTGGCTAAGCTGTCATCCCTGTTGGATAACATCTCCCACTTCTTGCAGGAGTATTTGACGGCACTGAGCAGCTCCTTCGGTGTCAAGTTATCTGGGAATTTGCACATCAGCCTCTGCTTCAAACTCGAAAAAAGCCATAGCCAACTACAGGGGACACGGAAATCAACTCTGGAATCACTTTTAATTCTTGTGTCTGACAGCTTTGCAGGTTACACAACAATTGTTCAAAATAGATTTAACTAAGTGAGGGAGAGAAAACAAGGTCGATAACCTTAAATGAAAACCAGATAAAAGGGTACATCAATATTCCTGGTAAATAACAGTTAAATCACTACTCCTAAAACACACCAGGTAAATAAAATTTTAACAAATACACCAACAAAATTATTTAACTAAGCTTCCAACACAACTAATACATACTTTTCTATTAATCCTTTAAAGGACATGTGATACACATCATAATATTAAATTTTTTTGTGAATACATTTAACCTTAAACAACAATCACAGCATAAGTTACTCTTTTTTTTGTAATGAGCACTATAGTGAATTAATTAAATGTCAAGTAACTCAATCAAGATTCAAGTGATCAGTCCTTCGTATAAGTAAAGAGCGGTATTATCATACCATCAGTGTCCCTGAGATGACCAGCAGCCAATGCGCTTCCCTGTCTCACATGTTACTGACTGCAGTCTCTTACACACAAGTTTTTATACACCCTATACTGTTACATCATAGTTACATCATAGTAGATACTGTGAGGTGGCGATTCTCTGTCACAGGTGGTGCTTGTATGTTAAGTCTTTCACTTATTTAACTTTACACCTCCCACTTGAACTACTGGTTCTTGAACCCTATTTTTCTTCTGCCTGTTCTTCTGCCGGAACCAAGACAACTTTGTTCAGACAATCTTGTTTGTCGATTTCCTTGATGACCTTCTCTGATTTGTCTGTGTTGCTCGCTGTACAATGCAAACAGTGGTATCTGTTACCCCATTTCTCTGACAAGAACTTGCAGGATCGATTTTCCAGGGCCATTTCCTGGGATCCACCACCAGTCACTCGCTGGCTCAGCTTTTTGGATTTCCACAACTCTGTTTGCAAAGAATGTCTGGAACCCATAACTATCAATTCAAATGGCCCAAAGCACAGTCTGACTGTCTACTAAGTGGAACAAACGTTCAACTTTCATCCGCTCATGCTTCTCGAAGTGTTTTCTGAGACATGCAGCAAAAACTGCACCACAGATCTCAACCTTGACAGCATCTCCCTTCTGGTCCAGTGGTGCTAGCTTGGTCTTCGACTCGACTAATCTGAGAACTACTGTGTGAAACCTAACTTGACTGAGCTGCACATACTCCTCGAAGAGTTTGATGGCCTTATTTCTGAGATTTTCAAAAAGTGGCTTGTCCCATGTTTGTCGAGCTAAGCCCCCATTTCCTGTCTCTTGGAATGCCTTCCTGACAAGAATTGCACCTTTCTGCTTGGCAGGCGTAACGAGACCAATTGGGTCATAGAGCCCAGCAACCTGGCTTAGTAGCTGTCTCCTGGTCAACGGATTAGGCGTTTTTAGCTTCACTTCGCCTTCAAAAACGTTCTGGCCTGTTCTCATTTTCTTTTTTAAAAAGTTAATGGAAGTCATAATGTAGAGTCTGTCTATTTTTACCAAGTACCCTGTTCTCAAATCTTTATTTTCTTCCTCCTTTATCTGGTTCGGAAGTATGAGTGCTTGACTTTGTGTTTGTGCACCAGTCACTTGCCTCCCACTTTGCCCTGACCTAACCCATGGCTTAAGTGCAAATCCGCCGGCTATCAGAATCTCTTCAAGTCCATTTATTGTCATGGTCAGTTTCTCCTAGTCATTTTGGGATGTAAGGATGTCATCCACATAGCTATCCTCCTCAAGTACTCTGCACTCCTCTTTCAAATGAGCAAACTTTGCCAAACGTGCTGTTTCACGCATAGCTAATTGCGTAATGCATCCAGCAGGGCGATCTCCGATGTTGACCCTTGTTATGGCATACTCGCCTATTTCTTCTTCCTCAGTATTTCTCCAAAGGAACCTGTAAAGATGCACTTCACGCTCTTCAAGCCAGACAGAGTTGTACATCTTCTTAATGTCTCCAAGAGCAGCAAATACTCCCTTACCAAATCGAAGCAAGACAGCTCTGATTGGGTTGAGTACATCTGGTCCTTTTAGCAGGAGATTAATCATGCTCAGTCCATTGAATTTTCGGCTACTATTCCAGACCAGTCGTACCGGGGTGGTTGTTGAGTGGGGGTTTGGTGCCACTAAGTGGCTGACATACCAAACTGGTCCCTTATTATGGACCTGGGCAGCGTAAATACCTCGCTATTCTGGTACTCTCTTGAGTTGTCTTTCTGTTCTTAGGAAAGCACTTTCCACCCCACTTCTGTTGTATGGAAGGGTGGATGGGTCCTGAATCCACGGATACTTTGTATCCTAGTGTGGAGACTTGCTGTGGGAATCTTTTTCAACATAGGTGAGACCCTCTCTTATGATCTCAAGTTCTTTCTTTTCTGCAAGAGTCATTTCTTTTTCTTCAGGCTGACAGTTACCACAACGGCACCCGCCACACTTCGGTTCACAGGCTGCTCCGATATTGTCCCACTTCCACCACTCAAGAAATTCCTGGTTACTTGCCAGTGAGCTTTTTGTTTCAGCTACATGACTTTTCTCTCTTTGGATTATCTTGGGAACATTTGGAGCTACAGCATTTTCAAAGATTTCCTCATACTTGACCGCAGCCGCCCTCATGGACCGAGCAAAATGCGTCTCAGACCCATGTGCTGTCATATCCACATTCTCAAACAGATCTGGGTGTGCTCCAGCAACGGTTTTCCCCAATGGACTGTGCCATAGAACGAGATCTCCCACGACTTTCATTCTTTGTGGTGCGAGTCTCCCTTCTCGGTGGCTGATAAGGAGTTCAATCTTCTTCTGCCTTTTCAGTTCTTTGAGGTCTGTGTCAGGAAAGAATTTTTTCAATTGCTCTGGAGTTACACTTCTGTGGACTTTGGCAATCTCCTCTAACCCATAACAGATCAGCTGATGAGCCTTTACCATCCCCTTGTGAGTTTTGACTCCAATCCTGGGGAGGTACCTTTTCGTGCTTACTCTAATGGCCATCTTGCCAACCCCATGAACCACCAACGTAACTTTTTCTCCTTTTAACTTAAGTCTATCAGCAGCTTTGTGCGTAATATAATTTGTGTCTCAGGCCAGATCTATCAGAGTGCCAATTTTTTGTTCTGCATCAGCGGTTACTTCCATTAACATCATAATAACAGGGAGTTCTTTTAATCCACTCCCGACTAAAAATCCCATTTAGTCTCTCTCAGAGCAGTCTACCATTTTAGCTTTGTTGGTGAATGCTCTTTTGAACTTTTCTGCTAGTTCTGGTGAGAGTTCTGCCAAAAGCTCCTTTTGCTCATCTGTAAATCTACTTCTTTTCCTGGGGTCTCTGGTGGTGGCTCTTTCCCCACCCATATTCATGAGTTCCCCCTTTGGAAAAAGAAGGTAATGGTGGTCTGACGGGGCCCCTCTTTTACAATCTTTGTTCCTGCAAAGACAGCTGTCGCTGCACCTGTCATCATCCTTGTGACATCCCAAGCACTTTTTACACGCACCCAGTTCCGTTACAATGGACAACTTCTCTGCTAGTTTTAGTTCTTTGAACTTTTTGCAGAAAAAGATTGTCTCTATGCTTCTCTTCTCCACACACGACACATCCACTTTCTGTTAAAACTTTCTTTGTCGTTCTGGTGAAGGTATACTTCTCAGACGTCTTTTCTGCCTTTTCTGAGATTTTGAGCTGCTTGAGCCTTTCAAGAATTTCTTCTTCTTTCTTTAGGAACTCTAGTAGTGCATCAAAGTGTTTCTCTGGTGTGGTCTTGATTGCGCTGATATTTCCAAGGTCCGTCAGATCTGCCAGGGCCTTTTCTACCGTTTGGATTAACTCTATAGCCCTCCTTGGCTGATGATCTCTCACTGCAGAAATCCTTTATAGCTCCTCGACAATTTCCATAGCGATTGTGGTCCTGTTTCCATAGCGGTTCTCCAACACTCTGAAGATGTCAGCAGCTGTGTTGTAAAAGGAAAGCCTGAGCTCTTTGGCGATCTTGTCATCGATGCTGTCCACAAGGTTGAATCTTTTTAACCTCAGCCGACCCTGTGGGTTCTCCTTGTCTTTGAAGGTTTTCTCAGTCCCTCTTCCAGCGGTAGAAGTCCCTCTTATTACCACTGAACATAGGTAGGCTTGTAGGTTTAATTTTTACTACTGGCATAATCTGAGGTGCAGACGCTATTACATCCACCTTATGTTTCACATCGGTTTGTGATTTTTCTTGCCTCACACTCATAACTAAGCTCTCTCAGCTTGCATACGCGACCCTCTAACTCTGCTCTTACAGTTGTCGGGGTCCACCTTTCCCAGTTTGCCAGAGCCTGGTTGCCTTTTTCACCAGTCTCATCAAAAGTTCCAGTTGCATACTATAGCCGACGGTATCGGGCCAGGGGTAGCTCAGTGGTTAAGGCATTGGACTACGGTTCGGAAGATCCCAGGTTCAAACCCCACAACCACCAAGTTGCCACTGTTGGGCCCTTGAGCAAGGCCCTTAACCCTCAACTGCTCAGATGTGTAATGAGATAAAAATGTAAGTCGCTCTGGATAAGAGCGTCTGCCAAATGCCTAAATGTAAATGTAAATGTATCGACAGGCATGTTGATAGCGCGTTCACAAGCTGTCTCTGCCGCGGAGATAGTAGCCACCATCTCGGCTTGTCCATATCCTTTCCAGAGGTCAGTTTGCACTAGCTCGTCAATTTTTTCAAGCCTCGCATTACATACTTCCTCTGTTTCTTCAAAATCAGCTTCTTGCTGTGCTGAAAGTGAAACCTCTTCACCGTCTTTTAGGTGAGCTTTGATTTCTGCCAGTAACCCAGCCTTGTAATCCTCATTGGTTTCAAAAACTTTCCTTCCTCCAGTGGAGAGCTTTTTGAATTCCTTTTTGAGTTCTGATTCTGGCAAATTACGTGCTTCTCTGTTGAGAAAGTTAGCTTGCTTGGTGAAGCTACTTTTTGCAGAAGTTATCTCCCTTTTCACTTGCTCAACTGTTTTTCCAAAGGTTTCTTCTGCCATTTTGCTAGGATATTATCCTCTTAAACCTGTGTCAGCAGTGCTTTGTCTCCGGACTTTACTGATCTGCACACTGCTACACTTGGTTATCGACTGTCGAGTTATCTGGGAATTTGCACATCAGCCTCTGCTTCAAACTCGAAAAAAGCCATAGCCAACTACAGGGGACACGGAAATCAACTCTGGAATCACTTTTAATTCTTGTGTCTGACAGCTTTGCAGGTTACACAACAATTGTTCAAAATAGATTTGACTAAGTGAGGGAGAGAAAACAAGGTCGATAACCTTAAATGAAAACCAGAAAAAAGGGTACATCAATATTCCTGGTAAATAACAGTTAAATCACTACTCCTAAAACACACCAGTTAAATAAAATTTTAACAAATACACCAACAAAATTATTTAACTGAGCTTCCAACACAACTAACACATACTATTCTATTAATCCTTTAAAGGACATGTAATACACAACATCATATTACATTTTTTTTGTGAATACATTTAAACTTAAACAACAATCACAGCATAACATAAGTTACTCTTTTTCTTGTAATAAGCACTTTAGTGATTTTTTATGGGAAAATAAGCACCCTTCTGGAATGAATTATGCTCGCAATCCAAGGTTTTACTGTATAGTTTTTGAAAATGAAGTTAATTATTTTTATAATGATGATACAGTTGAAACCAGATATTTACATACACTTCAGAAAAAAAAACACAAACTTTTTTTCTTTTCTGACAAACATTAAATCAGATTAAACCTTTTCTGTTTTAGATCAATAAATATTAAAATATTTTTTGCATTTGTTAAATGTCAGAAGCAAGGTAGAATTTTTATCACTTTTATCTAAGTCAGAAGTATACATACACTATGTTTATTGTGTCTTTAAACAAAAATAAAAATCCAGATTATTCTATTCTGAGTTTAAGAAGCTTCTGAATCAACCCCAGGACAACAGCAAAAGACCTTGTAAATATGCTGGCTGAAACTGGTAGGACAGTGTCATTATTCACAGTAAAACTAGTCCTGTACCACCATGAGCTGAAAGGTTACCCTGGGAGGAGAAAGCCATTACTTCAAAACCACCATAAAAAAGCCAACTGCAGTTTGCAAAAATCGTAATGTCTGGAGACATGTCCTGTGGTATGGACATGTACTGTTCGGCCATGATGATAAACAATATATTTGGAGGAAAAAAGGCAAACTTCCCAACTGTGAAGTATATAGGGGTGGTAGTATAATGTTGTGGGGCTGCTTTGCTGCAGAAGGGACTGGTACACTTCACAAAATAGATGGCATCACAAAAAAACTATGTGGATATAATTAAGCAACATCTGAAGACATCAGCCAGGAAGTTAAAGCTTGGGCACAAATGGGTCTTCCAAATGGACAATGACCCCAATCATACCTCCAAATTAGTTACAAAGTGGCTTAAAGACAACAAAGTCAAGGTATTGGAGTAGCCATCACAAAGCCCCGATCTCAATCCCGTAGAAATTTTGTGGGCGGCACTAAAAAGGCGAGTGCGAGCAAGCCGGCCTACAAACCTTGACCCAATTACATCAGTTTTGTCACTAGTGGGCCAAAATTACAGCAAACTATTGTAGAAAGCTTGTGGAAGGATACCTGAAACGTTTGCCCCAAGTGAAACAGTTTCGGGGCAATTCTACCGAATACTAAGAAACTGTAAAATTTTTGACTGCTGAAAGTAATAAAAAGAAATTCCATAAAATTCTCCCTCTTTCGATTCTGACAATTAACAAATGCAAAGGATATGTTAATATTTATTGATCTAAAACAGAAAAAGTTTTCTTTGATTTAATGTTTGACACTAAAGAAAAAAGTTTGTGTTTTTTCTGAAGTGTCATGTAAATATCTGGTTTCTACTGTAGGTATACTAAGATTATAATAATGACCAGACCAGATAATGCAGAAAAAACATTTTCAAGTCATTCAAGTTGTACAAACTGTTTTATTGTGTAGTGCTTTAAAAACCATTTTACCATGGAATAAAAATTAAAAAATAAAGCAAATGTGTTATCAGTATAAAAGTGAAAACCTAAACCCTCTTTACAAATTATATTACCCAGAGGAGGCATATACAGAGAAACAAGCTATGACCTTAAAACTGAACCTTGTAAAACTACAAATATTACTTCAGTGTGTACACAGAAGTACCATTTACATTTACAAACTGATAAAGATGGAAAAAAATAAAGCATGTGGCAGGAGAGGGATATTCCCTTAACTTCTACAACATATTCTGATTTGTCAAGTAGAATATTATGATTAATAGTGTGAAAAGCTGCATTATGGTCAAGGAACACAATCAAGCAGACGCAACCATGGTTTACCACTTTAACTGGTGCTGTATCTGTACTATGATGAGACCTATAATGTAACTGAATGGACATGTCATAAATGTACAGTAGGTATGAATGTAGATATGACTGCTGTGCTACAACCTTACAGTATATATATAAATAAAAAAATAAAAATAAAAAAAGATTAGTACCCACTGTGGAGGATATTGGTGACTGCCTCATGCTATGATGACAATAACCAATATATAATATTTTAACAGATTTACTTTGGCTGTGGTGTTTGTTACATTGAAAATTATTACGGTTTTATAGGACATATTATCAGAATCCATTATATAATTAGGAACTGCTCACAGTGCTGCTTTGAGTTTAAATATATATATATTTTTATTTGGACATTATTATATATGCTTTCATGAACATAATGGCCACTTTTTATTATGTGTTTATTTACAGTCAAAACATTTGGGTTTAGAATAAAAAATGAATTTAGGAAGATAGATTAGAATGTCAGCTTTTGATATCTAGATGTGATAACTTAAAAATGGCCTTTTTTAACCAACCAATTTTTCAAATCACCCAAAAATGTAAGACCATGTAACTGACAGGTGTTATCTTTTTCCAGGTGTGCCCTAATAGATTGGTTGTTTAAATAAGTAATAGCTCTGAGTGTCTCATAATGGTTTGAGACATGGGTTTTAAAGCAAGGGCTGCATTTGGGGTTAAAAGGGATAAACCAGCGTAAAGGCCCCAATTAATATATTTTTACTATATTTTTAGTAAATATAAAGATAATTTTACAAACATAATTTGATCTTTTTCACTCTTTGAGGGTCTAAATAATTTTGCAGCTGACTAATGGTTAGTTGTAAAAATATTAAACTGACATTTTTTTTGCAGTTGATGTTGTTTTCGAAGGTCTTAAATGATACACGATATTTTCCATTTCCAGAGATGGTGAAAGGTTGGTGGTGGATCAGAAAGCCTGCGGAACTTACGGCAATTTTGACTGCTCTTCATCCCCGTGGTATAAGAGAAAAGGTTCTTTGCAAGAACCTTACCAAACACATGGAATTTCTGACTGCATACTGTACACAACCCATGACAGGTGAGTAATAAATATATAACAAAATTTGTTTGGTAGCTCTCAGAGACCACCAGCAATAAACAGTATGTAAAAATAAGACAAAAAAGATAATTACGCAAAAAAATATATAAATATAGCAGTATATTCCATGAAATGTATGGATGGTTAAACCTGTGCAAACAGGTCTTGTCAGTAAAAAGAACGCATTGCACAAATTATAAAAAGTTTATTTATTGTATTGTTCTGGAATTCAATGTATAAGCAGAAACTTGGAAAGAAGGTAAATAAACGGGTGAGTAAGAGCTTGGTTCGCTGCTGTCTTTAGTTTTCAGCAGGTGGGTGTGGGTGGGTGTGTGTGTGTGTGTTTGTTTGTGTGTGCGCGCGTGTGTGCCTGTCTGTGTGCCTGTGTGTGTGTGTGTGTGTGCCTGTCTGTGTGCCTGTGTGCCTGTGTGTACGTGTGTGTGTGTGTGTGTGTGTGTGTGTGTGTGAAGGAAGGGGGGTGTAGTGCAAGCTCCAGCTCTGGGGAGGAAACTGTTTTTTAGTTTTTTAACTGTCTGTTAATGTATGTCTTGATTGTCTTGTATCTTTTGCCCAGTATCAGTCTGTCACCTGGATGGGTTAAATCCTTGATGATGTACTGTAGATGGCTAGATAAACTATATCCTGATTGGGGAGCTTGGCTCGGTGCAGTTTTAACTATGCAGGCCAAGCGGGCACTTACAGTAAGCCCCTTCTTCTCCTATTTCCAAAAAGGCCTGTCTATATTTCACAGTAAACATGCCCATTAAGGTCGGCATTTAATTATTTGCAGGGTGCCGGGTGCCACCATTCCCGGGTGTAACCTTTTGCAGCCAAAGGGCTAGAGAGAGCTGATTGGCCGAGCTCTCTCAGAGGTGAGGGATGAGAGGTACTTAGTGCTTTCACATTAATCACGGCTCTACAGCCAATCAGAGGCGTCTGTGAGCTTATGCAAGCAGAAGGAGCGGATGGTGCTGTCCTCCGAGTGTGTGTGCGTGAGTGAGCAGTTCGAAAAGATGCGGTCGGCTGACTTCACGTGGTTCGAAGGGAACTCCTGACTAAGTGGTAGTAGTAGCCTTAATGTAAAAAAAGGATTGTGACTAACAGTATTATATATGGATGATGCTGCTCCCCCATTAACATTATAACATAAAAGATTACTTTTTATCCATCTTCACCAAACGAAATACTGTATAAGCAATTACACTGATTATGCATGCAATTTATATGGATACTTACAGTGATATCAACAGAGAGAGGAGTTTTAAGAATGTTACAGAACTATGAACTGCAGTGAAAAAAATGTCTGGATAGACGCTGAGAAAACATGGTGTAAGAAAAAAGTATAAGTTATATTCGGGTCACTGCAGAGACGCGAACCCAGTATTCCTAGTTACAACCGGGTTACTAGCAGTTTTTCTATCCACTACACCATAGACTAGACTTTTCGTCTGCTTCGTTAAAGACAGATTAAAAAAATTTGCTTGTGTACTTGCAAAAAAAAGAGAGATTTGCTTGTGAACATTTTTCCTTCTTTAAAATGGTATGTGTGTATGTAACCCCCCAACCTACATAAAGAATACAACATTTACAAGACAAAAGACGGTCAGAGGTATGAAAACGTGCCTATTGGTAATGTGCATCTCTGCTTTAAACAAAGTAAAGCAAAGACTTTTTTGGTTCCATGGTGTGTCTGTATGCGTGTATGTATGTCTGTGCTTTAGGGTCCTAGTGGCGCATTCTTAAATTTAGTCGGTCTGAATCTAAATAAACACTAAGTTGGAAAAATCATCTTTAAGAAAACAACACATTCTTAATCTGCAGAGTTCTCTGCTGACATTCTTTGGTCTAAACATGTTTGAGCTTGGTAGCATCATTGCGGTGCTCAAAAGCCTTTATTGATGAATTTCAGGGAGTGTTTCCTTTGGCTTGTTCATCAGGGACAAGAGTCATTGGATTCATGTTTGAATTAAAATACAGTGAAATTTTGGATTGGGAGTAACGCAGTTTTGCGAGTGTTCCACAAGATGAGCAAAAATTTTTAATAAATTTTGACTTGGAAAAACGAGCAAGTCTTGGTTTACAAATAACGAGTACAGTGAAACCTAGGATTACGAGTAACACGGTTTACGAGTGTTCCGCAAGACGAGCAAAGATTTTAAATAAATTTTGACTTGGAAAACGAGCATTGTCTTCGTTTACGAGCACCGAGTATCATGTATCATGCATGCGCTTCTTGATTTGATGCCAAGCGTCATGTGATCACACCTAGCCAAAGGTTTTTCTCTCTCTTGCGCTGCGGGTAATCATCTCCCCTGCTGGGTCTTGGTGCTCGTCTCTTACTGGTATAATCAACATCCGTGTGTGTGTGTGTGTGTTTTTCTTTCTCTTGCGCTGCAGTGTGTGTGTGTTATGTGTGTGCATGCGCGTAATTTGACACCGCGCCGGTTCACACACAAACACACACACACACACACACACACGCTCTTTTCTCTTTTTTATTTTTACTTTATATTTTGTGTTAATTATTTTTATGTGTTTATTTTTATGGGCTGTGGAACGAATAATTTTAATTTACATAATTTCTTATGGGGAAATGTTTTAATGTTTTGATTTACGAGTGTTTTAAAATACGAGCCTGCTTCCGGAACGAATTATGCTCGTAATCCGAGGTTCGACTGTATTATGTAGCACACATGTGCTTCTTGTTTTGACGCAGAGTGTCACGTAATCACAACTGAGCCAATGTTTTTTCCTCTCTCTCGTGCTGAGGAATTGTGGGTTATTATCTCCCCTGCTCTGTGTAAAGTTTGTGCTTTGTGCAAAAGCTGCTTTGCGACAATGACAATTGTTAAAAGTGCTATACAAATAAAACTTTATATATACATATTACGTATGTATAATATACATGGCGCAGACAAACACTAACAGAAACACTGTCGGGATTTATTTTTACTTTACACTTAATTACTTAACTGAGTCATTTATAAGTTATTTATTTATTTATTTACCCTGCCTACAAATTATGTTACCCAGAGGTAGCATAGTAGCATATATAGAAAAAATATATGTGAACCTAAAATTCAACCCTTTAAAACCCAACTATGCTTTAGTACATAAAAAATTCACTATTTAGATCTAAAAATTCCTACCGATCAGTCAAATAAGACCTGAGCCAGAAGTAGACTGTTTGTTAACACCTACAATATTTTCTGATTTATCAAGAAGAATAATGTGGTCACTTGTGTCAAAAGTTGCACCAAGGTAAAACAATAAAAGCAAAGACCAGTAGTAGGTCAATAACATTAGCACTGTCACTGTGCTAGGATGATGTCTAAGTTCTGACTGATATATTCCATGAATTTTATGCCTATAATGGTAAGAGCATAACGGGGTGTGATAATCTTGGCGATAAAGAGGAGATTGAATTTTGCCCTATAGTTAAAAAAAGTCAACTATATAACTGACAAAGGTCAAGGGGGCAATCAGACTTGTAATGTGAACATATTCTTGATTTATTGATTGTACTGTTGCTGCACAAGTGTGTTAAAGTTGGAGAAGTGTATTATGTCACATATTTCTACATCATATATTTTTCTTTTGTATGTATGTATTAGATCCTATCTTTCACCTGAAGATGGAGGATGATAGAGCCTTGCTGGAAGTGGCCAAGCAGCCATGGGTAGAGCAGAAGCATGCCCTGCAGATTGACATTAGCATCCTGCAAATGGTGGAGTATCTGGAGCAAAGGGTGCTGGGTGCTGACCTGCAGCTTAAGGTGGGAAATAAAAGTGTGTTAATAGAAATGCAGATTTAACCTTCTGGATATTAATTAAGCATTTAGTGTTGGTTTATTTCCATTCTTATAATATCTATTATATTTTACACTTTATCGTCTTGTATAAGACTTTGATTGATGATTTAGATTTTTAACCATCTTGGGTATATACACTCAACAAACATGAAAAACCTGATCATGAATTTTATTTCATTTAAATCAATAAACAAAACCAACATTAAATATACATTACATTACAGATTACAGACTGTAAAAGAAGAGTAAAGAAAAAAGTATAACAAACAAGCAAACAGTCAGTTTAAGTTTTCTGAAAATTCAGGTCAATCCACCATAGATCAGGTGAATTGACCTGAATTTTGAGAAAACTCAAACTGACTATTTGCTTGTTTGTTATACTTTTTTATATATGTAGCTTTAAGAGATTTTTGTAAAACTAGAACATCCACTATAATCACAGCGGATGTTGTAGCTTTTGGAGATTTTTGTAATTTTACACGTTGTAAAAGCAAAATAGTGAAATCAGTGGCAGTTGTGGGAAAGCTTTATGCATAAAGACAAAACTTATAGATGCGTGACTCAGCTGCATGATGCTATTCTAATCAGACTCCAATCACAACTATTTAAAGCTCCTATAATAGAGCTCTGTAGGACCGTCAGAATCTGATAAAAATGACTTTGAGGAAAAAAGGAAAACATGGGGGGAGGATGAGGACATTTTGCTTGTGAAGAAGGCAGTACAATGTACGTATATAATAAATATTAATAATAATGTAAATAAATAATATAAAGCAAAATTCTGTCCTACTTTTACCACTAAAGATAAAACATAAGGGGATGGCGATTTGCAAAAGCATCAAATCCACTCAAATAATTTAATGTAAATACATGAAATCGTTTCCCTGAATTTGTGTTGAAGTAATGTGTTGATACAATGTGATGTTTCAAATGATCTTCAGCAATCATATATAAAGTGTGTGTATATATCTATCGCTGGGCAACACTGACTTTCTACAAGGTTTTCTATAGGGTTGAAGGGTTGAGATCTGGAGACTAGTGATGGGAAGTTTGAATAATTTTAGTGACTCGGTTCTTTGAATCTCGTTTATCAAAATGAACAAATCTTCTTTTGAGTCATTTCGTTCATTTAATTCTTTTGATCAGAAATAAATTTAAATGTTGCGTTTTCAATAAAAAGACCCCCAATACGTCTACATACACAAATTATGTCCATAGTTCCAGTTATGAAAATATTACAATGCAATTAAGGGGGATGATGATGGGTTCTGTGATGTCTTTGAGGTAAAAACGTGCAGTAATTGAGCCATGTACAATAACCAAATCTGTTTTGCGCTGACTGGTGATGCCTGCCCAGACTGTTGCACCTCCACCACCAAAGCAAACCCTGGGGACCATGCTGACCTCAGCGAATCGCTCACCTCGCCTTCTTCAGCAAGGCTGACGACAATCATTTGTGTGCACAGGACGGTATACCACTCCTGCATTGTCCAGGTCACATGGTCTTGTGCCCACTGCAAACGTTCAAGGCAAAGCAGTGGAGTCAGTTGCGAATGGTTTGTCTGGTAACCCTAGTACCCCTCGCATCTCGTAAACGGGCCTGCAGCTGTGTAGCAGTTGCATAACGATGTCTGAGTGATTAGGTCCTTACTGTAGGTTTTGGTCATCGTTGTGGTCTGTCACTCGTGTCGCTCCACTCCTGGGTCTGTCATGAACTCTGCCAGTAGTTCTATGTCTTGATGCAAGTCTGCTGATGACAATTTGAGACACACCAAGTTCACGAGCAACATCTGACTGCAATACCAGCTTTTTATACTTACAATGTTGAAATTGATGTTACATTGAAAAAGGTTGTTTTTTGGGATTGGCCCCAATATAAGTTACACCTTATATTGGGGCCAATGAGACCGTCACATGGAAAACACAAGATAAGGTGTGTCTATCACCCTAATACAATTGCCTTCCTATCCCAAAAATGTCTGAAATGAAACAAACACCGTATGTGACATCTACTTAGTCTCTCACAATATCCCTAACTTATTGTGAGTAGTATATATATATATATATATATATATATATATACACACACACACTCACTCACAATTAATTACATTAAATAATTTAATCTCCTGCAGATTTTTAAAGTTTGCCCACTTACAAACAAATTTAGGGTCTTGGCATAGGATAATTGTAAAAAAAAAAAATAAAAAATGCATTTAAATAAGATAAAATAAGAATTTGATCCTCAAACAAAAAATGACTTAGTACTTGGTGGCGAAACCCTTACTGGCATGCTTGTAGTTAGTCACCAAGTTTGCACACATCTCAATAGGGATTTTTCCTGTCGTTTGCCAACTTGAAGTTTCTGCTCCCTCCATAAATTTTCTATAGGATTAAGATCAACAGACTGGCTGGACAATGTGCTTCTTCTTACACATGTCGTTCCTGAGCTGCCAGTGATCCAGAGTCCCTCTGCCCTCCGGACCTGTCTGACCCATTTTGGTGCCCCGCTTCTGGTTCGAGATCTCCTCACAAGGATGCCCCGTGTGTCTCTTTGGGATGCGTCTCGTGTCTGGGGATGGTTCTCTCTACATAGAAGATGGTTCTGGCCTCGACTGGTGTTGGCAGCTGTTTCTCTGATGACTTGACTGTTCGATAATTCAGGACTGGAACTTCATACAAGTCTACCTGAGTTTTCAATAACTAACTGGAATCTATATTAACATCGATTAACATCAACTGTTATAGCTGAACTGGCTGCCATCTAACACACACTATGAATGCTGATCAATTCCTGCTCTCTGTTTCACCCAATTGAGGATGGGTTCCCTGTTGAGTCTCCTTCCTCTCAAGGTTTCTTCCTGCTACCATCTCAGGGAGTTTTTCCTTGCCACTGTCACCCTCTGCTTGCTCACCAGGGACTATCTGACCATTTTGATTCATATATAGTCAAATTCTATACAAACTTAAATAATTATTTTGATTGTGTAAAGCTGCTTTGCGACAATGGCAATTGTTAAAAGCGCTATACAAATAAATTCAATTAAATAAATTTAATTGAATTGAGCCACGTCTTTGTTGCCTTGGCTGTATGTTTGGGTCATGCTGAAAGACCCATCCACGACCCATCTTCAGGAGGTTCTTACCAAAAATGTTACAATACAATGGTTACTCAAGGGGAATGTCTATTACTGCCGCGCACTCTGCCGCGGCCAAATGGCAACAGCCAAAATGAATAAGTCGTAGTTCAAAGTAATTTGTGAAATGACCACCAGGTGGCGCAAAGGGACATTTTGCAAAACTGCTGCAATTAATTTTGTTTAGACAGACTCTCTGTTTCTATCTGTCTAGTGTTATTATTAAAGAAAACAGCACAAACAACAGCTCAAGGGCTTGTAAAAACATTTGTATTTTTAATGGTAAAAATGTCAATTTAGGAATCCACAGAAGCTCAGTGGTCCGAACACAACATAATAATCTTTGTATGATAAAATTACTTGTGGCATGAATCTATACAAAGCACTTCAGTTTCAAATAATCATTCAACGCTGCCCCCAAACAGCAAAAAAATAATAATCATTTTGCTTTCTGCTGTTTATGTCCAGCATTGAATAATTATTTAATTATTATTGATTAAAGCTGCTCACATTGCGCTTTAACAAAATGCAGTGCTTAATCAGCAGGTATATGTCGCCCCCTTTTTATGATAGGTGAATATTATGACTGAAACAAAGCTGCTCGTGTCGGCTCATATCAGGAGCATTTTGATCAAAGGGCAGATGAAAAGTGAAAGTGTGTACCAACAACACAGCATGATGTATGTCTGTGAATAGCTGAAATGTGGTTGTGAATAAGCCTTTTAGTGAATGTAAAATATTCATGTGGACCCGCGGCGCGTGTGCGCTCTTTCACTTTGTCGAGTTTTGATCTAAAGTCAGATGAATGCGTGCGTCGATATTGGAGATTTATAAGGGATTTCTCTTTCCCAAAAATACAACAAACACACATTTATACATGTTAAATAAGCACTGTCTTTGTGGCGCTGTGCGAAACACACGCCGATGTGAGTCGCTTCATTTTAGTCATAATATCCTAACATATTTTTTCTGTTTGGTGGGCCACGCTCGCACAACCTCTGGCTCCATCCATTGATCCCTCATCATCATTTTCTGTCATTGGCAAACTTTAGATGGGCCAGTACATGTGTCTTGTTTAGGATGTGGACCCTGCATTGATTTCAATCCATGGCATCCTACAGTGGACCCTCGGATTGAAATCTTGGAAAAGCATCTTTTACATGTAAAGCATCTTTTACATGCACACACGTGTTTATTATAACACACGTGTGTGCGCATGCCTGTAAAGCAAAAGCAATTGTCAATAGAGAGGTTAAAGATTCATTTTCTCTCTCTCTCTCTCTCTCTCTCTCTCTCTCTCCACCTGCCCAGTACATACAGTGTGTGCATACAAACACCAACGGAAACACTTATCTGTCGGGATTTTTTTCAGGTTAATTCGCTTTATTTTTACTTTATATTTTGTGTTAATTATTTTTATATTTTTTTTTTGGGGGTTGTGGAACAAATAATATAAGTTTGGGGGTATATGTGGGAAATTCGCTTTGATATACAAATGTTTTAATGGAACGAATTTCTTGCAATCCAAGGTTTCACGGTACTATGTAAATACATCTGCTGATGCATCTGGACACATCTTCAGTGATGGTTCTGGAATCATTGGGTGTTTCGGGTCTTTCAACATCATACACCTTTAACCAGGTGACCCAGCCGGGGTTGATCAGACCCCAGCTTATGTCCAGATGGCTAACTAGCTACCACGACTCCATGGTTGGCCTCTCTTAAGCCACAGCCATCTTTAGGCCCTCTCTGCCGCTTCGATGGTACTGCGGATAGCTCTCCTCTTTCGCTCTCCAATGATGCCTAAACTGCTTAGGACTCAGCCTAAGGAATGGGCCACAAAACCTCTGCATCCAACCTCTAATGGAAGGCACCTCGCTCTCCACCCAGTCTGCTGACAGTCACCGACCAATCCCGCCTACCTGAATAGCTTTCTCTCTGTAAGCTGTAAGCTCCAACACCACAACTTGCTTTGTAGCCTCGGACACAAGTACCATGTCTGGTCATAGGGTAGTGACAGCAATGTGGCTGGGGATGTAGCTGTCGTTCAAGGTCCACCAAAAGCTGCCAATCTCTAGCTGAGGTCAGGATCCCTGCCGGAGTTCTTTTGACTGAGGTTACCTGCTCCCCAGCTCTAACAAGGGCAATAATCATCTCCATAGTTTCGTCTTGAAGGGCTGTGCTGCAGCAGCCCAGGATGTGCTCTAGCGTGCCTCTCTTGGAACACAATAGGCATGTAGGTGTTTCTGCTATGCCCCATGTGTGTAGATTAGATGGACATGGAAGCACATTATACACTGCTTGAAGAAGAAAGTTAATGTGGTGAGGCTCGGCTTTCCAGATTTCAGTCCAGGTCACTTTCCTCTCAACTGCATTTTCCCATCTTGTCCAGGCCTCTTGTAGCCTTTATCCCACAGCCTTGCAGGATCTCGTCTCCTCCACTGCTGCTCTTACCTCCTCTTGAACAAGGCACCGCCTACCCTTCCCTCTGGTGTTTATTTGGGAAGTTAGAAATTTAGAATTCATTTTAAAATTTTACTATTTGTGTAAAATTTGTGTAAATCGTTACACCAGCAAGCACCCATTTACTTATCTGAATTGCTGCACCACCATACCCCCCTGAGAAGTTTGAGATCCTGTGACCAGAACCTCCTCTTAATCCCACACTCCAGACTTAAGCGTAGAGGTGACCGTGCTTTTTCGGTTATTGGGCCTCGTCTTTGGAATGACTTGCCAATTGATATCCGAATGGCTCCGAATTTACCTATTTTTAAATCCCTTTTAAAAACCTATTTGTTTTCCATGGCCTACTAGGCGCTACTGTGCCTACTCGTTTTATTAGTTTTGTGTGTATCGTGTATTTTTAGCCTTTTTATGATGTACGTTTTATGATGTGGATGTACAGCACTTTGGTCAGTCTTGCGGCTGTTTTAAATGTGCTATATAAATAAACTAAACCTAAACCATAGAAAGGATCTTAATGGTATATACAGGTGCATCTCAAAAAATTTTAATATCGTCAAAATATATAGATTAATTACACACAAACTGTTATATTTCAAGTGTTTATTTCTTATCATTTTAATGAGTATGGCTTACAGCTAGTAAAAACTCAAAATTCAGTATGTGGGTGATTCTCATCAAAAAATGAATATAAAAAAAATAATTTAAAAAAATTACCTTTTTTCCAGACATTAGCAACAAAGTCTGAGGTATTTGTAAACATTAATTTAAGACCTTTTCCTTACCATTTAACAAATTTTTTTACATAATTTCCAAAATAAGTCCTAAAATTCTCATTACTGCAACACACTAAACACATCAACACTGCAAGAAAAGCAAATAAATGTTCACATTTTAAGAAATCGATTATTAATAGTCGTGCACAGTTACTTGAAGTTCGGAAATAAGGTTTATTTTTAATTTAACAATTTTCTTAACCAATTGATTGATTTCTCTCATTACCGCAACACCTATCACAATTTACAACCAGTGTTTTGTTCTATATTTCAATATAACCTGACATTTTTAAAATGATGTGACATACCTCAAATAACACAATTTGTGGATTCTACACATGCATTTAAAATTAAAGTACTATTTTTTTATTAATTTTTTGAGGGACGAGGTTAGGTAGGCCAAATTAAGATGGTTCGGACATGTTCAAAGGAGGGAAAGTGAGTATATTGGTAAGAGAACGTTGGGCATGAATCTGCCAGGTAAGAGGCAAAGAGGAGGTACAGTATATGGGTGTAATAAATTAGGATATGAAGCTAGTGCAGTGAGAGAGGACATGAAGTTAGTTGGTGTGAGAGAAGAGGATGCAGAGGATAGGGTTAGATGGAGGCAAATGATTCGCTGTGGCGACCCCTGAAAGGGAACAGCCGAAAGACAAAGAAGAAGATGAAGCTAGTGCAAGTGTTGAGAATGCAGAAGATAGAGATAAGTGAAGAGAGATAATGAATCTATTGTCCCATGTTTCCCATTACTAATAATCAAACTTTATTTACATTCTGTATATATGTTTAAACAGTCCTTAAAAAGTGTTGCGGAGGATGAGAACATCAAGCATGGACACATAATTTTCCTACTTTTTTTCATTATTATAATTAATATTCAACAAATTATTTTTTTCTGCCATCTAAAATAATCTAGTAGAACATAAATAAATTTTTTTAATATAATTTTTTTTATTTGTTTGTTTTTAAATTACAACATGACAAATTTAAACACAGAATGTGTTATGTGTTCAAATATTCAGGACATAAGCTACAACTGTCTCATTCCATGCTGCCAGCCACTCTTGTACCAGAGACAACAGAAACGACTTACCATGTCATAATTCAATTCAATTCAATTTTATTTGTATAGCGCATTTAACAATTGTGTCATTGTCGCAAAGCAGCTTTACACAATCAAAAGCATTATTTAAGTTTGTATGAAATTTGAATGTGTATGACTCAAAATCTTCATATAGTCCATGGTGAGCAAGCCGAGGGCGACAGTGGCAAGGAAAAACTTCCTGAGATGGTAATAGGAAGAAACCTTGAGAGGAACGAGACTCAACAAGGAACCCATCCTCATTTGGGTAAAACAGAAAGCAGAAATTGATCTGCATTCATACTGTGTGTTAGGTGACAGCCAGTTCAGCTATAACAATTGATGTTAATATGGATTCCAGGTAGTTATTGGAGACTCAGGTACACTTGTAGGAAATTCCAGTCCTAACTATCGAGCAACTGCAGTCAAGTCAAGTCCTCAGAGAAACAGCTGTCAACACCATTTAGGGCCAGAACCATCTTCATGGTAGAGTAAAACCGTCCAGACACCAGACGCATCCCAAAGACACAGAGGGCATCCATGTGACAAGATCTTCAACCAGAACTGGGGCATCAGAATGGGTCAGACAGGTCCAGAGGGCAGAGGAAGTCTGGATCGCTGGCAGGTCAGGAACAAAATGTGTAGCTCAAGAGAGAGCGGAGGAGAGAGGAAAAAGAGAGAGGGAAGAGAGAGAGGGGCTGAGATAACAGGAGAGGGGAGAGCAGAAGGGGAGAGCAGAAGAGGAGAGATAACAGTTAGGTATGGTCGCAGTCACATAATGTATAATATTAATGTATATTTAGTGTAGAGTGCAAGCAGAGACTCGGGCAGGACTAACTATAACAGCATAACTAAAAGGGAGAGCCAGAAGGAAACACAGACATGAGGGTTCCCTGAGTTGTAAAGCAAACAATTAGCTCACCGTCAACAAACCTGAGTGATCAGAGAGTGGGGAAGACAGCATCTAAACATACCAGTTCACCTAATACTCTACGTCCATAAGTCCTAAGATCTGCTCCTTTACCTTTTATTTATTTATAAAAATGCTTGATTCAATAAATAGGTTTTTAGCCTGGACTTAAACACTGAGACTGTTTCTGAGTCCCGAACACTATTTGGAAGGCTATTCCATAACTTTAGGGCTTCATAAGAAAAAGCTTTGCCATCATCAAAAACAACTAACTGTTGTTTTTGATGTTATGTCATTACCTAATTCCATATGTGTTATTTTTATAGTTTTGAAATTTCCAGTATTGTTGTAGAATGTAGAAAATAAATCATTAAACAAAAACAAAGAAATTTGCAGGTGACTCCCAACTTTTGAATGGTAGTGTATGTCAAGAGGAGTATTTTAAAATCAATGCGAAAATTCACAGGGAGCCAATGAAGTGAAGATAAGATGTGATGTGCTTGTATCTTCTGGTTCTAGTGAGGACTCTCGCTGCTTTATTCTGGACAAGCTAAAGCTTGTTTATGCACCTAGTTGAACAACCAGACAGTAAGGCATTACAATAGTTCAACCTAGAGGTGATAAAAACATGAACTAGTTTTTCTGCATCGTTTAGCGACAATATATTTCTTATCTTGGCAATATTTCTGAGGTGAAAGAATGCTATCCTGGTAATATTATTTACATAAGCTTCAAATGAAAGGCTGAAATCTATTATCACACCGAGGTCTTTTACTGTTGCACTTGATGGAACAGAAAGGCCATCTAAAGTTACAGTGTGATCTAAAATCTTACTTCTAGCTGTATGCAGTCCTATGACTAGAACTTATGTCTTATCAGGATTAAGCAGAAGGAAGTTAATTAGCATCAATCTCTTATGTCCTGCACACATTGTTTAACTTTAGTAAGCTGGTTTTCCCATCTGGTTTTGCTGAGACATATAATTGTGTGTTGTCAGCATAGCAATGAAAACTAATACCATGCTTATGAATTATGTTGCCCAGAGGAAGCATGTGAAGAGAAAAAAAAGCTGTGGGCCTAAAACTAAGCCCTGTGGAACACCAAACTCCACTAGAGAACATGCATAAGACGTGAGCGATAGTACAGATTGCCATGTCATCTGCTGGTGTGGGTCCAATGTATTTTATCAGGTCCAAAGTCAGCACAGGCATCTACCAGGAAGTGTTAGAGAACTTCATGCACTTTATGCTCTTTTGATCTTTAAGAGCACTTCTCTGCTTCATTGAGATGCTGATTTTATTTTCCAGCAGGACTTGGCACCTGCCCACACTAACAAAATTACTAATACCTGGTTTAAGGACCATTGTATTCCTGTGCTTGATTGGCCAGCAAACTCGGCTGACCTAAACCCCATAAATAATGTATGGGGTATTGTGAAGCGGAAGATGCGGGACACCAGACGCAACAACGCAGAAGAGCTGAAGGCCGTTATCAGAGCTATATATATATATATATATATTTAATTATATATATAATTCTTTGTGTAATGAATCTGTAATGAGTTAACTTTTTTAACTTTGAATATCATCCACTTTTTAATGATATTCTAATTTATTATATATACAATATCAATATTTTTTTTTAAATATTTTTTTTTATCAATAATTTATTATTACCGAATAGAGACTCAACCTCACCCTTTATTGAGATGCACCTGTATGTATGTATTCATGTACAGTACTGTCCATGTTTATTAATTAGAATATCGTATGAAAGTTGAATATCATCGGAAAGCTTGCATATTAAAGCACTCGACTATTACAGCGAATTTTCCCATAAGGAATAATAGAATCTCAGATAATTCATTCCACACCTCAAAAATAGTCATAAAAAAATTATTAATACAAAAGATGAAGTAAAAACAGAACAAATTAGTGTGTAGGATGACTTTCACACACTCGCACACAAGCACACACACACACCAGTTTACCGAATAGAGACTCACCCTCGCCAGTTGTCCTATACACACAAGCACAAAATAAAATATAGTTGCAAGCAACGATGAGCGGCCCCAAGAACCCTATGTCATCGCCACCCCGCGTGCACAGCACAACCTGTTTGTCTTTTGAGTGTGTTGAGACCTACAGTACAAAAACCATCGGCGCCTGGGTGCACCTGTGTGCAACTTGCACACTTTACACAATATGATGTAATAGGGCTTATCTATTGTCATGTGTGTGCGCGTGTGTTTAAGTGTGAACATTTGTTATGTGTGCGTGTGTGTGTGTCTGTGTGTAGACTAGGGGAATTTTATGTTAAGACCTCTAAAGACCTGGTGTGCTTGTGTGTGTGTGTGTGTGTGTGTGTGTGTGTGTGTGTGTGTGTGTGTGTGTGTGTAGAATAGGGGAATTTTATGTTAAGACCTCCAAAAACCTGGTCTGCTTGTGTGTGTGTCTGTCTGTCTGTCTGTGTAGAGAGTGAGAGATGCGAGTGGGAGTGTTCTCTCCACAACATTTGTGGTGTGAGTGTATGTGTGTGATGTATAAGTGTGTTTATGCGTGCATGCGTGTGTCTGTGTGTGAGAGACAGATGTGAATGTGTGTGTGTCATATGAGTGTGTTTTTGTGTGTGTGTAAGAATGAGTGTGTGCGTGTGTGAGAGTTAACAGTTTTAGTTCTGTGTGTTTTAACATTTGTGATGTGTACATGTGTAGAATAGGCCGCAGATGCTGGAAAAAAGCATCACACTATGATGTTACTCAATGGGATGTCACTAAATGGGATGTCACTGAACGTGATGTCACTGAAATCACTCAATATAAGGCCACACAAAGTTTTAACCACTTTTCAGTATAAGTTTTAAGGCATCGTCACGGCTTACCCATTTGAGATTTCTCTACACATTTGCATCTGCAATGTCTTTAGACAGAATACGTTTGGTGGTGATTGTATAAATTCCCTAGGAGGAGTATATCAAAATCCATCGGTGCATTTTAGCAAACAACCCAAAATAACTGCCTTCCTTTTGAGTTGAGCCCATGACATGCAGTCTTTAGATTACATAGGGCCAGTTTGGCGGTGATTGTATAAATTCCCTAGGAGGAGTATATCAAAATCCCATGACATTATGTGCAAGTGTGTATGAGCTATGCAGCAAAATCTCGGGTGGGGGCCCCCGGGCCACTTGACTCTCAGGCATCCGAATGGTGGCAGATTCCAGGCTGCCTGCCAATATTCATGAGTTTTTGAGCATGTAAAGACCCCCCCAAAAGCTCAAAAGAGTGGGAAAAAAAATCATTAGGAAAACACGAGAGTCTTGCATACCCTATAGTGCTTGGTCCCGCACTCGTATTTATAGTGTTATAGTAAACAGTACACAAGTGCACAAATGTTGACTATACGAGTGACGCATGTGCACTGAGACCAGGCATGGGAGATTCAATTCAATTAAATTTTATTTGTATAGCGCTTTTAACGATTTACATCATCACAAAGCAGCTTTACACAATCAAAAGAATTAAGTTTGTATGAAATGTGATGATGTATGAATGGAGATGATTACCCATAATTCCACAGCATGAGAGAGAGAGAATAACCATTGGCTCACTTGTGATCACGTGATGCTTGGTGTCAAAACAAAAAGCGCATGCCTGCTACATGATACTCAATAAAAGTTTTAGATGGAAAATTATTGTTGCAGTCAGTAATTTGCTACAGTTAACAGCTCTAGTACAGTACATTGTCTGCCTTTTTTCCCCCCCAAGATAAAAATGTTTAACTTTGAGTTCTAGTTTATGCTTTCTTAATGCTTCAAAGACTGGTTTACCCTTGGATTAATTTGCTTTTCTCTACTATTCCTATTTTCTCTATCTTCCCCTCTCTTTTATAATTTGGTTAGATTTTCACTGCTCCAGACCTCGACTCTACCAGGGAAGACCTTAAATATTGCGAACATGAGGTGGATCCCAGCGAAGACTGGATGTTGAGGAGCAAAAAAGAAAGGTGGGATCTTTTGCGTGTGCCCACAAACCCCCTGGATCTGGCTGTGATGCGCCTTACCAACCTGGAGAGAAATATTGAGAGGCGCTACCTCAAGGGGCCACTGTGGAATCTTGCTGAGGTGGTGCGCTTAGCTCCTCTTCCATGCCCAAATGAAGGAGAGGAGATTGACCAGGACAACCTCAGGTCAGAGACATAAGAAATAATAAAGGAATAATGAAAGAAGTAGTTTTTCCACGATTTCCGTGTTTCTTTTAAAATAGTCCCATGTTTTGGTTAATTAAAAACCTAATTAACTATAATAAAAAGTAGTCGTCAGTGAAGTGACATAATGTATTGAAAGTAGTGCTGGACTATTTAAATTAAAAAATATATATATTATGAAATAGAATGACAAAAGTGCCCATGTTACATTGTATTTTGCCAAACTTGATCAAGGCAAAATTAAACTAGCCAAACATAACTGATTTAAACTGCTAGGATTAGGTTACATTTCGGTTTATTGTCATTCAACTTTCAATTCAGTTCAATTTTATTTATATAGCGCTTTTAACAATGGTCATTGTCTCAAAGCAGCTTCACAAAAATGAAAGAAATTCATAAATAATAATAATTTAAAAAAAGTATATAAAAACCTTTACCTTTAAAGGACCTTTAAAGCAGCAGAAATTGTTCTGTTACCTTTCCCAGATTTGTGCCTTGAGACAATTCTGTCTCGGAGGTCTACAGACAATTTCTTTGACTTCATGCTTGGTTTGTGCTCTGACATGAACTGTCAACTGTGGGACCTTTTATATAGACAGGTGTGTGCCTTTCCAAATCATGTCCAATCAACTGAATTTACCATAGGTGGACTCCAATTAAGCTGCAGAATAATCTCAAGGATGATTAGGAAAACAGCACCTGAGCTCAATTTTGAGCTTCAAAGCCAAGGCTGTGAATCCTTATGTACATGAGCTTTCTCAATATATATATATTTTTTTTAATAAATTGGCAAAAATCTTAAGTAAACTTGGGTTGTAAATACTTTCTGGATGCGCTGTATACACATAGTAAATAGTGTATTTTAGCTCGTTAAATATAAATTTATATTTATACCAAAAAACCTTTTCAACAGTGCTTGAGTGATGGTATCTATCCAAAGATGGAAATTTCAAAGCACTTTTGTACTTTAAGTCGCTCTGGACAAGAGCATCTGCCAATAGCCTAAATGTAAATAAATGTATACATTACATTTATTAGCAGTACTATCAATTTGGGGTTGTTACATTGTTGTTTTTGACTGTTTCTAGTCTAGAGAATGAAATCACACCTAGGTTAAGAACTTGGAGGCAGGCCTTGGACCGGTGTCGAAGTGCATCGCAGCTCTCCCTGTGTCTACTGCAGCTGGAAAGAGCCATTGCCTGGGAGAAATCAATCATCAAAGTGGTGAGAACATACCACTGTGCTCTGAATGACATGAAGATAGTTTTGCTAATTCCACTTATTAAATAATAAGAATGCATCAAGACATAGTCTTCCACACCTTTTTAATGTTATTTTATCTGTATATTCTTTAACAATTACATATATTAAGCAGTGAGGAAACAGATTTAAAAAGAAACCTTGTTTCGGGCACAATGGATTAATAGTGGATTTTATTTATTGAAGTACCCAGTCATCTAGTGAAAAGGCAAATGACATCAGAAAGTCTTGGAGGCAAGATGTGTTACTCAACCCAGTTTGCTTTAACTCTGTATAACCATGAACCCTCCAGTTAAATTACTTTACCCAATATTTTTATTTTATTTTATTATATATTTACATTATATTTATTTTATTAATGGTATAATTTTACTATTGACACAATAGCCAGTGACATAACAGAATGTGATCATTTTTTGAGTTTCAATCAGTCAAACCTTCCTTTCACCAGTTCAAAAGCTGTGCAGAAAAAGTCAATAGACTATGAAACTTTTTGTTTGCAAACATTAAGAATACATACAACCCTATTGCCTTTCTCCACTTGTCAACCTGATATGGTTTACCCTATCGCATATCTTGGCTGTCCACCAGCAAACATCTATACAAGAACTGCTGGAAAATTGCCATATAAACCAATTGAGGCACTAGAGAGCTGCTTAAATTAAGTAAAAGATAAGGAGATTCGCTTACTAACAACAAACAATGCAATTCTGTATACAACCTGAATTCTGTAAAAGTTGGGACATTTTTTTAATTTGAATAAAATGAAAACAAAAAGACTTGAGCCAATGAGCCAATATATTATTCAAAATCGAACACAGAAAACATAAATGTTTAAACTTAAAAATTTTACAATTTTATGCACACAATGAGCTTATTTCGAATTTGATGCTTGCTACAGGTCTCAAAAAAAGTTGGGACATCTCCTCTTCTTTTCTTAACAGTTTAAAGACATCTGGGAATTGAGGTTATGTGTTTTTGGAGTTTTGGTGTTAAAATATGGTTTCTTTTTTTTTCCCCGATATAGGTTTCCAGCTGCTAAAGAGTTTGTGGTAGACTTTGATGTTTAATGATGCAACAAATATTCTCTATGGTTAAAAGATCTTGACTGTTGGCAGTCCAATTCAGCACCAATTCGGACTTCTAATATGAAGCCATGCTGTAATAGCTGCAGTATGTGGTTTTGCATTGTCCTCCTGAAATACACAAGGCCTTACCTAAAATAGATGTTTAAAACCTTTATATACCTTTCAGCATTTATAGTGCCTTCCAAAACATGAACGCTTCCCATATCATATGCACTTATGCATCCCCATAATGTCATAACAGGAACAAAACAGTGAAAGACACGGCAATGCCTTGGTTTAAATGGTGTTGAAATTAATTAAATATCATGATAGTAGGCTATCTGATAGTGTTAACTGCAAATGTCCTGATTCGTGAATATGCCAACATATCTTATTTAAAACGTAAAAATGTGTCGACATCATCAGAAGACATAAATGAATAATATATATATATATTATCATAGTAAGTTAATATTATTTTATGAACACGAAGTTCTTCTGGCTTTTTATAATAATCATCATATTTGCTGTTTGTGTCCAGCATTAAATAATTATTTTATCCATTATTTAACCACGGCTGGAAGTAATAGCTGGAATGTGATGTGATTGTGAATTCATGACTGAAATAAAACAGTTTGTCTTTTGTAAAGTACTTTCACTTTACAAAAGGCATCGTTTTTTTCAAAAGGTTGATAAAAGTGTGTTCTACAGTATATACAACGCGACAGCTGCGCGTAGTTACTCACTTCTCACCTTTCATGTAGGTCTGCTCGGACTTATTAATTCGTTTTAAACCCCTCAAAAATGCGTGTGTATACAGCTCAAAACCTTCATCAGTTATTAAAGATAGCATTTATTTAGAAAAAATGCCTTAGTGATTTCTGAGCTTCAGGAAATCTCCTGGCACTCTGCGCATAACACCGGGCCAACTCATGTCGGAAAGAATTTATAAACGGTTTCTAAATGTGGGCTATTGTTTTTTTACTTATAATATTTGTTAATTTAATTTAAATGAGGTTTGGGCTCAGGACTTTGATTCGGCATCATGATTCTCCTCTTTAATTTACTACATAGTTTTAATCGGCGCTCAGCCGCATGCATAAAGTTTTCCACAGCGCACTGGCAGAAGTCGACTAATGATTATGAATGCATCGGGAAAACAGCAAGCAGTTTTTGTACATTAATCTGAGTCCTCATCTGTTACATTTTTTAGGACAATCGTTTTTTCAGCCTGATGGCCTGCGCCCATTTCAATATCGCTCCTTGCTCACTAGTTAGGCGGCCTCTAGTGGTGTGGCGTTGCTTAAATAATAGTATAAAATCGTCCAGACCCTGGTTCAAATCTCGCTCTGGGAAAAAATTTAATAAATGTGGATCCTTTGGTTTACTCTTTTTGCTTATAATTATCATTAAATTATAGCAACTGTGAGGTGAGTGCTAATATGTTTCATAGCTTAAGAAAAAAAATCTCAATTGCAAACATGCATTTAGTACTGAAGCATATCATAACAGGGGAGCATTTTAGCGCATAACACTGGCACTTTGAGCACTGCCTGGGAATCGAACCCGGGCCTTCCGCATGACAGGCGAATCGCCAAACAATGAGCCAACAGTGCTTAACCATGGTATGACTTGACAAAAATAACAATAAAATGGTATTTTTATTTTTATTTTTTTCAGATTTAAGGAACAGTGCTTCACACCAAATTTTATGTTCAGGGAAAAAATTTACCATATTGACATTCATACTGCAATTTCTTACAAATTGAAGAAAACTCTTCGTCGTCTTCCTAACAAAATAAGCACTGCATCAAGTGTTGCCATACAGCCCCAAGTGCTCTTTACAAATATTCCCCTTTATGACCAGTTCATTGAGGCAAAACATTTTTTTTGACTCCACCCCATTGACAAGGGCTTCATGCTTGTTACCCTAAAAAGATAAAACCCTAACAAAAACAATTGCATCTTCAGTGCTTGGACCACTAACAAGAAGAATTCTAACAAAATCAATTTAAATCCGAGTTAGGTCAAGAAATTTTATTTATATTTATTTATTTTTACATGATTTATCTTAATTACACTGCAGAAATAGACTCAGCCATGTTTAGATATTATTCTTGTTTAGGTAGAAGTTTACAGATGCTCAAGTTATTTTAATAATATTCATTACATGACATTTTTTACATTTGTTGGAAACTAAACAAAAACCTGAAAAAATGTGTTGTTGGATTTCTGACTTATGGATTTTCAGATATGAATAAGATTTGTATGTATAAATATGCACAAACATAGAAGGCGCATGTGTGTTTACAGACATGCCAGCTGTGCCGCAAGGGTGATAATGATGCATGTCTATTATTATGTGATGGCTGTGATCGTGGATGGCACATGTTCTGCCTGAGGCCGAAGGTCACTCGGGTGCCAGAAGGTGACTGGTTCTGTCCTGCCTGCAATTCTCAGGTAATAAAGCATGAAAATCAGATCCTTATAAACTACAGTAACAGCAAGTAAAACTCAGTTATACATTATCTCAAAATGCCTATACATTGGTACATCTAACATGTTAATTTGGATCGTTTTTAAGGAACCCGATGAAGATTCCCTGCCAAAAAAATCAGCCAGACAAAGAGCAAAGGCACAAAAACGACGCCCCCCTTATGGAGGAGAAAGGTCAACTGAGAAGTGTCGAAATGCGCAGAACATGACATCACGGCAAAAAAATGGCCTCACCCCCTCCACTGGGACAAGCTACTCACTGTCCAAACGCAGACGCATGGCTACACGCAACCAGCCTGACCTCACATACTGCGAGTAAGTTACAGAATTAAGAATTTTCATTTTTTGGACTTGCATTCTATTGTATTTTTTCTTAGTTAAAAATTTATCGAGCATTAATAATAGTTGGGACAGGAATAAATATAGGCTTATTTTTCTGTGATATTAATGTTTAAAATTTGTTGTGTTAAAAAAAGGCAACAAACAAATAAACATTCTAAAATATATTGATTGTATTGGTGTGTATATCTCAGGATCATTCTTATGGAGATGGAAGCCCATCCTGATGCCTGGCCTTTCCTAGAGCCTGTCAACCCCCGACTTGTACCTGGGTACCGCCGCATCATTAAAAACCCTATGGATTTTTTAACAATGAGGGAAAAGCTTCTAAAGGGAGGGTAAGATAAGACAGAGATAAACACTAATGATTTGGTTTATTATTTTCCAAAGGTTTCATTTTCATTATGCTCAGTTACATTCTGTTATTTCAAACAACCAATCTGATTATCTTTTGAAACACTGTGTTTTATATGTCAAATTTTAGCAATCTTTTAGTAACTTTAGTAAATGTTTTGTTCTTGCTGCAGCTATTGTACTTGTGAAGAGTTTGCAGCAGATGCTCAACTGGTCTTTAACAACTGTGAGCTCTTTAACGAAGATACATCAGAGGTGGGCATGGCTGGACACTCCATGAGACGTTTTTTTGAGAGCCGCTGGGCAGAGTTCTATTCAAACGTTCTATAAAATATATATACTTTTTTTCTTTCATTGTGCCATCCTGTTTTTTGTATATTGTTGCTTAGGGGCATAGTATTAAATTAGAATTCTTAATTTAATTTCTTTTAAAGAAAAAAAACATAGGAACTGAGGCGTATAGCACACTGCGGGTAATTACTTAATGATGCTAAAAGAAAAACTTGTTTTTTTTTTTTTTTAAATTGTGCCATCACACTGAAAAACAACAAAATGGACTGGGGTGCACCATTATTAAAAATGCCTAATTATACACCACTTCTTCATTTCTATTTATAACTTAACTGTTTCATGTTTGTTCTTTTGGAAATGATAAAGGTATGTACTGCTTCTCTGGGATTTTGCGTACTATACTTAATTTATAAATTTTTACTACTACCTTTTATTAAGCACTATACAGTTATATCTTAAGTTTCTTTTTCAGATATATTAATTTTAATCATGCAGCCGAAGTTGCAACAAATGTGATCAAGTGACAGAATCCCATTACCAAATAGAGTGCATACTTTGGCTCTCCAAATTGCGAAAAAAAACATATAATAAATGTGGAATCATTTCAGTCAGCATACCCTCACCCTGAATTTGTGCTGCTTTACTAACAAAAAAAACGTTTTTGTCCAATGTTTTACACTTAACACCAGGACACAGGATCAATGCTTCTGCTCATCTGGGTCAACATTACAGCATTGTCAGACATTCAAATTATCCATCCGTTCATCTTCAACCGCATATCTAAAGTCATGTCGTTAGGGTAGCAGTTCCAGCAGGGAACCTCAAACTTCCCTTTCCCCAGCCACCTCAGCTAACTATGACTGGGGAATCCCGAGGCCGAGATATAATCTCTCCATCTACAGTAGTCCTTGGTCTGCCCTGTGTTCTCCTTCCAGTAGGACGTGCCAAGAACACCTCCCTAGGGAGGCGTCCTGGTGGCATCCTTACTAGATACCCGAACCACCTCAACTGACTCAGTTGCATGCAAAGAGTTTCTCACGGATGACTGAGCTTTTCATCTTATCTCTAAGCAAAAAGCCAGAACGGAATCCGCATTGTTCCTCGTCTGAACCCTCCTTTCCAGCACCTTAAAGTGCACCTCCCCAGGGAGGCTGAGTAGTGTAATACCCCTATAGTTGGCACACACCCTCTGGGCCCTCTTTTTAAAAAGGGGAACTACCACCCCAGTCTACCACTTCTTAGGCACTGTCCCAGGCTTCCACGCAATGTTGAAGAGGCGTGTCAACCAAGGCAGTCCCTCAACAACCAGAGCCTTTAGCATTTCCGGACGGATCTCATCAATTCCCGGGGCTTTGCCACTGTGGAGTTGTTTGACCACCTCAGTGACCTTGCCCAGGTTGATCAATGCCAACCCCCATCATCCTCCAGTTCTGTCTCTGCAAAAAAGGGTGAATTTGTCAGGTTTAGAAGTTCCTAAAAGTGCTCTTTCTACTGCCTGATTACCTCCTCAGTCAAGGCCACCAGGTTCAAGGGAACCAACCTTGCTGTACACAGCTTGGTTGGTTTCCCGTCTCCCCCTCCTGGAGTGCCGGATGGTTTTCCAGAAGCACCTTGGTGCCACCCAAAAGTCCTTCTCCATGGATTCTCCAAACTCCTCCCACACCCACTGCTTTGCCTCTGCTACTGCTGCGGCTGCTTCCTTAGTTGGTCAGCTTTCCTAACCACAGGTGTCCCCCACACTGTTTGAGGGTTACCGCCCCTTAAGGCAACCAGAAGACCACATCTCAAAGCTGCAGCTTTAGCAATAGAAGCTTTGAACATTGACCACTCTGATTTAATGTACCCAGCTCCTACAGGGATGCTGGAAAAGCTCCGCTGGAGATGCGAGTTGTAGGCCCATTTGTCCAATTGGACAGGGGCCTCCCCTAGACGTTCCCAATTCACCCGCACTTCCTGTTTGGGCTTACCAGTTCTGTCCAGTGGCCTCCCCTGCCACCTGACCCAACTCACCACCAGATGGTGATTAGTTTACAGCTTTGCCGCTTCTGCCGCCTGGGTCTGGTTCGTCGAGGCCCTCGGCCTTCACTGCTACCCAAATAAAAGCGCCCCCAACCACTTTGGTTTCTCTCATAGGTGGTGGGTCCATGAGATGGGGGAGAACAGGGGTCCACGTTGCTCTTTTGGGTTGTGCCTGGCTGGGCCCTGGCCACAAGACGCTCACCAGACGCTCGCTGATGGCCAGACGTTCACTGATGGACACTTGTTGACGGCCACGAGACGCTCGCTGATGTGAGTGCCTGGCTTCAGACATGGGCCCTGGGCTTCCTCCGGGCATGGTCTTTTTGCTCCCTCCTCTTTTTGCTCCCTCCTCTTTCATGGGGTTTTTTAAACCATAAAGTATGGTTAGTCTGGCCCCACGCCTGAGACCACTTTGCGTTGGGAGACCCTACCAGGAGCACATGACTCCAGACAACACCACTCCCCGGTTCATGAGGGCACGCAAACCTCTCCACCGCAATAAGGTGATGGTTCATTAAATCAGTTAAATTTTATTTATATAGTGCTTGTTTAGCAAAGGACAGCTTTACTGGGAAAAAAATCTGGATATAAATTGGAAAATTACTTTATAGCTTTATTATTTTATCCCAAACGAGCAAGCCAGAATTGTGCTATCGATAACAGGAAATGCATTTTAATTTTTATGAGATCCAGTTTGTTAAGACTACTCTTTGTTCTCTCATTTATGGCAATTAAAGACCTATAACTATTAGAGCAACTGCTGTCAATTTTATAGCCATCTTCATGGTTTCTAAGCGGAGCTGTACTTGGCATGATTGGGCAGGTCAAAAGAGCAGAAGGAATCAGGTTAATTGCTATCATGTGTAGTGGCATGAGTAGCTCAATGAAGGGGGAGGGTGAACTCAGCTACCTACTGTACCTGAAAATGACTGTTATCCCACTAGTAGATTTTTCTTCCCTTATGGCACAGGTACTGTATATTCCAAGGCAACAAGCTTAAGAAAATCAAAATTAAGCTCAAATACATTGTATATATAATATTCTATGAACATAAGACACAATTTTTACACATGAATTAGCCACCGCAAAGTTCTGACCCTAACCTTGGAATTTAGTAAAGAAGACTATGGATTGAGTCCACTGTCCCATCATCTATACAAGATATCAGCCAAAATTGCAACCATGGATGGAAATACCTGTTGTGATGGTGCATAACATTGTCAAAACAATAACGATGAAAATGTGCACTGTAATCAAAGTGACACATATTTATTTATTTATTCATTTTTGACTAGCTAGTGTGTTAAATTTTGATTATACACAAGGATGCAGAAAATGTGTATTAGCACTGTAAACTATGTGAACCTTATATAATATACTGCCCTAAGTACCTATCAATTGATGGTTAAAGTATTTGTAGAAATAGTTAAATTTAGACAAGCTGATCAGCTTTAATGTAATCAGTGATATTATTTCAGGTTGAAGCCCATGTATATGTCTGCCTATCCTTCTGTATGGCAGAACCTCTGCTTAACTTGTTGATTCAAAGAAATTACATTTTGTAAGGTTGAGTAACTTATGCCTTTTTTTTAAGTTAAATTGTACTTCTTTTGTTGTCAGCCAAATACTTGTACACTTGTACCCTGTTCAGTAATCAGAGAGTGAATCACAGATAAGAAATCCTTAAAATACTGTAGATCGGATAAAGATTATGTTTTCTTAAAATGACACCAGCTCATTAAAATTCACTTATACTACTTCAGCACTTTTATTTCACTGGTGAAAATACCAATTAATTTCAGTAAAAATATTAAGTTTATCTTTTCTAATTACAGTGGAACTTTGGATTGCGAGTAACTTGGTCTGCAAATGAGTTGCACAACGAGCAAAATTTTAAAATAAATTTAACCTCGCTAAATAAGCAAGGTCTTGATAATCTGGATATATATAGGTGCATGTTTATTTCTTTTAATTTTAATGCTTATGGCTTACAGCTAACAAAAACCCAAAATTCAGTATCTTAGAAAATTAGAAAATTACTTAAGATGAATAAAAAAAATTTAACACAGAAAAGACTACTAAGAAGTATGAACATGTACAGCTCAATACTTGGTCTGAGCTCACTTTGGATGAATTACTCCAGCAATGTGCCGTGGCAAGGAGGTGATCAGTTTGTGGCACTGCTGACATGTTATGGAAGCCCAGGTTGCTCTGATCGCGGCTCTTAGCTCTTCTGCGTTGTCTGGTCTGGTGTCTCGCATCTTCCTTATCATGGTACCCCATAGATCTTTTATGGAGTTTTGGTTGAATGAGTTTGCTGGTCCATCAAGATACCATGATACTTAAACCATGTATTAAGACTTTTGGCAGTGTGGGCAGGTGCCATGTCCTGCTGGAAAATGAAATATTCATAATGCCTTGGATTCTGTGCTTGTCCTCTCTTCTTCCAGACACAGGCACCTTGATCTCCAAATAAAACGGGAAATTTACTTTCCAACAGTCCAATTCTTTTTGTCCTTAGCCCAAGTAAGACAACTCTGACATAGTCTCTGGTTCGAGAGTGGCTTGATGCAAGGAATGCGACAGTTGTAGCCTATGTGGTGGATCTTAAAGCACTGACTCCAGCTGCTGTCCACTCCTGTTGAATCTCCCTCAAATTTTTAAATGTTTAGTTTTACAATCAATTTAAGGCTGCGATTATTCCTGTTGTTATCCTGCGGTTATTTCATTTGCGTTTTTAGTTCAACTCTATTGTAGGGATTTTACCCATAGGTATATTTTTAAAAGAAATTGGATGTCTTTATTTATATTTTTACACACTCTGCACTTCTTTATATTTACAAAACCATTAGCAGAAAATAGACACATTTATACATACCTGCCCACTATCATGATTTTTGCATAGTGCACAATTTGCTTGTATAAATTTAAATTTTATTTGTCACATCCAGAGTCATACACAGTACGATATGCTTGGACAACTGCCCGTGACCTTATAAAAGACTGAATAGAAAGTAAATATAAAAAAGAAAACAGAAGGTAAATTTAACTAAGAAAGAATAAAATTAAATATTAAATTAAAATAAAATAACACAATTGTACAGTACAAAAAATACAATATAAGAAAAATATATGAAAAAATATGGAAAATAAGAAACAGCTGTACAATACAGAGATATAGACTTTATGGACTTTTTGTGTGGAAATGAAGTTGAATATAATTTAAATATACATTGTAAATTTTGAATGTTCACTGAATAAATCCAAACATAGCTTCTTACTGCCTATATAGAACAAAAATGCAGTTTAAAAATGTTTTATAAATGGACAGTGTTGCCATTGTTTTAACATTCTTTGCCATGTGCTTACACTGTTACCCTGCCCTGGTACATGCCCAGAAGCAATTTCTTTTTATTTTTATCCCAAATGAAAGTCAAAAGTTTAATTAGTCTTAAGTCATGAATTTTGTCCTAGGCATGTGTATAGTATGAAATAATGTGGGTTTTAATGTGCATGATCAGAAACTTAAAAACATGCTGGTTTGTGTAAAGTTTTTCTTAACCCCCATATCATCCAAATCACTTCAAACTTGTCTTTTTTGTTTGTATTTGTACCTGCAACGTTAATATTTGTGCTTTGAGATATTAAGATTTAAATTTTGCCCAAATTGCTTTTAAGTCTTATTTGTTGAGCCATTGTTTGTGTAAAAAAAGTGATTTGAAGTGATTAAGACGATAAGAGGAAACTAAATAAAAAAGAAACCATTCAAAATCAGAAAAACTGAATAAGCACAAATTATTATTTTGCAAGCACATATGATGCACAAACAAACTAACATGATTTTGTGAATTGTCTGATTATGTCGGGGCCAGCTTTACACAGTTTGAATTTTGAGACTAATTAAATATTCCGTTTGTGCTATCGACCAGTGATAATTGTCAGTTTTACTTAAACCAGTTACTCTGGCATTAACCTGGATTTTGTACAAAGAAAATGTAGCACAAGCAACCTTACTTTGAACATTATTTTCCTCCTCCACCCATCGCCATAAAATACTCCATCAGCTCAGAGTTGTGCTGAGATTGGCTAGGATTGAGCTCAATTATAGTGTGACTCATTTGATCTTTCACAGGGAATTTCTCTATGTGGCTCAGCTAACATTTTTCTTTACTTTTTCAATTATCAACTGCTTAAATTTGTCACAAATCTAAAACTTTTTTTAAGTATAGATTTCTATTTGGTTTCAATTCTAAACTTGATATTTTCAGGCATTTTCAGGCATTCAAAAAAAATCTAAGCATTTAAAATCAAGTTTTGTTTTCTGCTGATTTTATTCCATAAAACAGTAGGTTATTAAGTAGACTATGTACTGTAGGTTATTACTCTGTTTGGGAGTTTATAGGGATTCACATTAATCAACAACAGTAGTTTAATTCAGATTGCTGTTTCCATTAGCATATTTTTTATTGGGTTGAAGCATTTTTGTACAATGATACAATTTAACACCTTGTTCATTGTGAGCAGAGGTACACATATTGGAAGATTCACATGTGGTGTTTTCCCATCTGCTCATTCCATTGTTTAGTACCTATAGCAAAGTTATCACCTTGTGATGCTTTGCCTATAAAAACTGAAGCTGCTTATTTTTTTGTCAAGTTAACTGGCCTGGGTGGCTCTGTCAGGCCTTTACTTATAACCTGTTACTTAACCTTCTTCTCTAATCTCTTTCACTGCTGTCCACAAATGCATTTTTTATGAACTACTTAGGATTTGTACTAAATTTGTCACAAGTTTCATGATGCACTTTACCATGCAGTAAGAGACAGCACTCATAATTAGTGCAAATTGCATACTTTATTAAAAAAGGGAACCCCTCATCCAATTGTTAAGATGACTACTTATTAAGGCCATTAGAATTAAATTTTAAGGATATGAATCACTCTGTATTAAAAAGAGTATCACAAAATTCTGGTACTGCTCTTTACTGAGGATTACTAAATTACAGTTTTTTTTTTGTTTGTTTGTTTTTCCTGAAAATAAGAATTACTCAGAGATTTATTGCTAAGTTTTAGCAACTCTTTTAACTAAGAATACACTTTTAGCAGTGATTAATATGGGTTAGCTGGGAACAAGACATCTAACTTTAAAATGAGCATTATGGGAGGTCACTTAAATGCGTAGTGAAATCGGGGAGAAATATTAGATGTTTAATAATAAAAATAAGAGCTTTTGTAACAGTGCAAAGGGACCCCAAGGAATTGACACTAAACTGCTGATTAGCTTTAATAAAACCACTTATTAGTGCGGCTTATCAGACAAAAAAGGCTTTTTAATTTAATAGGGATCATAAAGAATGGACTGTGGAGCATTGTAAAAGGTCATGTGCACCAGGAGCAAATAAGGTTAAGAGCTTCGCTCAAGGGCTCAACAGTGACAACTTGGCGGTGGAGGGGCTTAAACCCTCAATCAGTAAACCAGAGCCTTAATCATCTGAGCATTGCATGCACATTGTATGAAATAGCTTTGCCCTCTGCTGTAGTTTTTATAATCTGTTCATAATTTCAGGCCATAAATCACTAGCAGTTTACTCGGGTACTGTGGTCCAAGACCATTTAGTGCTTTACACTGTAAGACAATAGTAGTATTTTCAAAATCAGTGTGAAATGTCACTGGGAGCTAATGCAGTGTGGATGAGATAGAAATGATGCGCTTTTATCTTACTAGCTTTTATCTGATACTAGTGAGGACTCTGACTGCTGCATTTTGGACTACCTGAAGCTTGTTTATGTTTGTGTTTAAACAAACACAGGTCATGCTGTAACCTCTCGCAGCCGGAGGTCTAGAGAAAGCTGATTGGCCAAATTCTTTCAGAGGGGAGATATTTAATGCTCCCACATTAATCACGGCTCTACATCCAATCAGGGGTGTCTGTGAGCTCACGTGCCCAAGCAGTTCGAAAAGATGCGGTTGGCTGGCGTCACATGGTTCAGAGAAAACACCTGATAGTCTTCCGCCCTCCCGACTGACTGGTAGTAATAGTCTTATTGTAGGAGCCTACTAGTGATGAGGAGGAATTGGATACCAAAAAAAATAAATAAATACATGGGAGTTAGAATCAAAAAAATCTCACATTTGGACTCATCAGACCAAGCCAAGGTTTTTCACTGACTCTAGGTTAATTTGTCTTATTTTTACTTTACAGCAGTGATTCCATCAGTTTGCGCTCACCCAAGTCATTGGCGATGTGATTAGCTTCACACACACAGTGTCTGCACGTACAAGCAGAAACACTTACCTGTCAGGATTTTTTACTTTATATTTTGTATAAATAATTTTTTATGTATTTATTTTTGTTGGGCTGTGGAACAAATAATTTGAGTTTCCGTTATTTCTTATTGGGAAATTCACGAGTGTTATGAAATACGAGCCCACTTCCAGAATGAATTATATTCGTAATCAAAGGTTCCACTGTAATGATTCCTTTGCCACAATTTAACAATGATGGGGTGCTGTAAATCTGCAGTTTCCAAGGCTGGTCATTCTAATAAACTCGATCTCTGCCGCAAAGGTAGCTCTTGGTCTTTCTTTTCTGGGACGGTTATCGTAAGAGGCAATTTTATCATAACGTTTGGTGGATTTAGTGACTGCACTTAAAATATTATATTTAAAGATTGATTGACGTTCATTCTTCACACAAATTAGAAAAAATATATACAGTAGTGTTCAAAATAATAGCAGTCCAACATCAGTAAAAAGACCAATAATTGTTTTTGGTAGAAATTAAATTTCTTTATGGGAAATATTTTGCTTATAGGTGTAGTGAAGTAATAGAAAACAACAGACCCAACAGTCATGACTTGCATGCACCTGATTCTGTGTAATTGAATCATTAATTGAAAAGGGGCGTGTTCAAAATAATAGCAGTGTAGAGTTTAATTAGAGAGGAAAATTATTCTGTGAAAAACAGGTGTAAAATAAATTCAAGGATAAACATTTTTTAAAATAAATGCAGAAAAAGGTTGTCATGTGCATTTCTCTCTGAAAATAAAATGGCTCGTTTCAGACATTGTTCAGAAGAACAGCGTACTTTGATTCAAAAGTTGATTAGAGATAGGAAAACATACAAAGAAGCGCAGAAAATGATATGTTGCTCTGCTAAAATTATATTAAATGATTTAAAATTGAGACCAAAACCAGAAAGCTATTAGCAAGAAGCCCCTGCAAAGTCCCATTGTTGAAAAAAAGACATGTGCTAAAGAGGTTACAGTTTGCCTAAGAACACATTGACTGGCCTAAAGAGAAATGGCACAATATTTTGTGTACTGATAAAAGCAAGATTGTTCTTTTTGGGTCTAGTGGCCCCAGACAGTTTGTGAGGCCCCCAAACACTGAATTCAAGCCACAGTACACTGTGAAGACAGTGAAGCATAGAGAGATAAGCATCATGATATGGGAATGCTTCTTGTACTATGATGTTGGGCCTATTTATCACATTTCAGAGATCTTGGATCAATTTAAGTACACTACCATTCAAAAGATTTAGAACACTTTCTAACTCCATGATGGTTCCTGATAATTATTTATTTTTACATTGTAGAGGAATGCTGAAGGCGTACAAAAAATGCATTAATCTCCTTTGAACAGTTGATATTAAGATGTTTCTGCTACTTATGCTCTGTAAAGATTTCATAACACCTCTAATCTGAGGTGCTGTTAATTGGTCATTAAGAGGCTGATAACTCTAAATGAACTTCTCGTCTGCGGCAGAGGTAGGTTTTGGTCTCGCACTCCTGGGATGGTCCTTATGAGAGCCATTTTTTATGGTGTTTGACGGATTTTGCAAATGCACTTGACAATACTGTTCTTGCAAGAACTATTACAGAAAGGCTGACCTCTGTGTCTTAAAATAACAACTAACCGTTGTTTTTCTTGTTGTTACGTAATTACCTAATTCCATATGTGTTCTTTTATAGTTTTTAAATCCCCAGTATTGTTGTAGAATGTAAAAAATAAACCACTAAACAAAAAAAAAAAAGGAAATTTGCAAGTGTTCTAAAACTAATGAACGGTAGTGTACATCAGAATACTTAAAGAGGTCACGTTGCCTTAAGCCGAAGAGGAATTGCCCTTGAAATGGGTGATTCAACAAGACAACAACCCTGAACACAACAGTAAGCAAGCAGCATCTTGGTTCCAGACCAACAAGATTAACGTCATGGAGTGGCCAACCCAATCCCCAGACCAATCCAATAGAAAACTTGTGGCCTGTCAGTAAAAATGCTGTTTCTGAGATTAAAAATGTTTCTTGGGCTGGAGTACCTGTTCAAAGGTGCCAGAAGTTGGTTGACTCCATGCAGCAAAGATGTGAAGCAATTCTCAGAAACCATGGTTATACAACTGAATATTAGTTTAGGGATGCACAAGAAAGATTAAATTTCAAGGATTTTTTTTGAAAGCATTTGTGTGATTTAAATGAAAAGTTATTATATGGATATGGAGCTTTACTCACTTTTTTCAACACACTGCTATTATTTTGAACACAACTGTATATAGATATGCTATGCTATGGTATAAATAATTTATATATTTTTTATATTAGAATAGATATATAAACAAAACTGTATCTCATGTCCTTGGACCCCTCCTGACTAAAAATTCTCATCACTGTTAATGAATGATTGCTGGGCTTTATTAATACTTTTAAACTTTAGTGTTGTACAAGAACTTTTAATTCTTGAAAACATGCAACATTTATTTCATTATTTTGCAGAAGGTTTTATGTTATGTTTATGTAAATGTAGAACACTGAGCTTGTATACAATTTGTTTTTGTATGTTTTTTCTAAGAAAAAAAACAAGCTTGTAAAAATAGCGATAACTGTTATAATAAAATTTAGGTTTTACACTGAAACTGTCCATGATATATATATATATATATATATATATATATATATATATATATATATATGTTACCTTATTTATCTATCTAGTTGTGGAGACACCAAAGGGACATTTTCCCTAAAACTGAATGTTGTAATGAAAATAGTACTAACATAAAACCACATTTGGTGTTTAGTGAATTTTAAATAATCCACAATGTGATATCTTTTCCTCCTAAAATGAAAAACACACATATTTAAAAGATGCCATTCAATTGAAATGTGTTAAATTGAAATATTGTGCATTTGTAGAATGTACTGCTAGCAGAAATAAAATGAGTAGTGTTACTTATTTGGCTTTACCTAATTCTGTTTTCTGTGCATGTTGGATGTTTTATTTTATTCTGCAAGTAAGATGGTTTATTCTGTTAGATACCATTAAACAGGAAAATGCCAAATTGTGCTGAACTTTAACAATTTGGTCTGTCACTCACTGTGCTCGTGATTTGTAAACATTATTTGTGTACTCTAGCATTATCTTGAAGAACAGGTTTGTGTCCAGCTATGTTTATGACATATACAGTAATACACAGATTTGTGCTTAGTATCAGGTATGTATGCTTAGGTATGTAGCAAAAATGTATCTTCAAATATTAATTTGTCTGAGCCAGAATGTTCTGATTCCCATCAAACAATTTTAGGTTAACTTTTTTTTTTTTTTTTTTTAAATAAAATTCTCAATTACGATTTTATTAGAACTTTTAAAATGTACAGTTTTCTGGACAGTGTTGTTGTCAAATAGTGTTCTGAGAACATTTCCACAACATTTGTAAAACATTTTAAGAACCATATTTGTAGGTTCCTGGAAATGTTTTAACAAGGCTTGAACAAGAAGTATTTAGGTTTATGGAATATATTTTTTTTTCTTTTTGACTAGTTTTTTTTGTGGAACTTTTAATGCCATGTTTTCTATTGTTCTGAAACAATTTTTTGTGTATTTTTATATGTCTACATTGCTGACTCAATTTAGAATGTGTAAGTGTAAATGTGTGGGGAAAAAAAGTAATATGGCTGTTCCAAATATATTTGTATTGTTTTATAAAATTCTTCCCAATAACGATTTTTGTCGTAGTTCTCCTAATTGTGTTCCCTGGTGAAGTCCCAAGGCTATGATATCTAAAAGATACCAAATTATTAGCATAATATTATACACTATACATATTACTGTATAAAGGCTACTTATACATATTACTGTATAAAGGCTACATTATACATATTACTGTATAAAGGCTACTACACTCCTCTGATCAAGCAATACATTTTTATACAGATGTGGCCACATCTGTATAAAAATGTATTGCTTGATCAGAAGAGTGTAGTATCCTTTATACAGTACAAGAAAAAAATGCTAATAATTAAGAATGCATGATCCCCCCCACAATTCGTCTCGGGGAGTGCTGCCAGATATCGCAATGTTACAATTTACATAAATGTGTTGTGCTTCACAGAATATCCGCCAGATGGCGCATGGAAGGACTTTAGACAATGAATTGTGTATTATTAGTAAGTCTAAAACAATAGGTTCCAATGCTGAAGCAAACATGAATTTTATTTTGTTTTACATTAGTTCTTTTATGATAAATGTGTGTATATGCGCTTTAAATTATGTTCATAATAATGAAATTAGATGTCATAAATCGTGCTTTTAAATTCATAACAGACAGGTGCAGCCTTTTTAGTCACTGCAACTGTTCTGCCCAAATTCCAACAGTTTCCCTTATTCACAAAGGGACACAACTCTGTATCAAGCCAATGGTAAAAAGCCAATGTTCAAAGCAGATCTACTACCTGGAAAGCAACCTCTCTTACTCTCATCCAAGTATGTGCCACCCTGTGCAGGGTAAAATTTTAATTCATCCTTGGTCCAGGCAAATGTCTCAATCTGCTTAAAGTCTGTTACCACTGTGCCAGTGCCAAAACATTCAAGTACAATAGCGTGATCCAGTGAACTTGTCCTCATCCACCTTAAAGCGGGTGACACATGACTGCATACCATGGCTCAAACAGCATTATGTTCGCAGATGAATAATTAATAAATAATTAAGAAATGTAAGTAAATATCCTAAAGGCTAATTTTAACAGAATCAAGTAGCCCTTGTCTTCAGGGTCAAAAATGACCTGCCATTATGTTAAGCAGCAATGGAATACCTACACCCCCACCCGAAAAAAATAATCTTTTTTTTTAACCTAAACTTTAATGTGACCTGACTTTAAAAAAAAAAAGAGGGATAAAAAATGAGAGCTGTACATCGCAAGGATACAGAGATTTTTCTTAGGTCATTTGGACTCCTTGCAACAATTACATTGATTAATGATTTATTTAATGGTATGGACAACCTGGACAAAATGATTTGAACATTTAGCAAGAGTGTGTCATCATGCAGTTGCTGTCATGATATGGAATATGATCGACCCTACCTAAATGCCTGCCAAACATGATTCCATGGCTACAATGGTATACAGTACCATTTCATTGTATACTGTGGAATAGAAATACACCTTACCTTATCGACTGCCTACTCACATGGTGTCACACATACACATGCAGCAGGCAGAACTAACTATTATTACAGAATTTATTATTATTATTATTATTGTTGTTCTTGTTGTCTAACACCCTAAACCATGACACCATAATATTTTGTAAGATGGTTATCATACAGTGGAAATCTCATACAGTTGCAATCCTATACTAATTACTGAAAGTCACCCAAATACTCCAAGGTTAAATGATTATTATGGAAGTGTAATTGGATCTGCATAATACTTCTTTTGTAAGTTGTTTTGTTTTTGTACTTTTTTCTTGTAGGGTGTCTTGTGTCCTCTTGAGTCCAACCACAGTTTACAAAGTTAATCCACAAAGTTAACATTGGTGTTGGTGGGATCAAGAATGCACAGTCATAAGTGCAGATGGCATAAGAAAGCCCTAGAAGAAGTGTGGAAGACAAATGGGGGCCTAGTCTAACCGTCTGGAAGTTTGTCTAAAAGTTCTTGACACTGTGGCAGGTGGGTTAGGACAAACGTACCTTGAAAATTCTGGGGACCAGTCCTCCCAGGATAACTTTTAAAGGTAGTACAGTCCATGAAAAGCAGCTTCACTGGTGTTTCAATGTGAATCAATGGTACCTATTTGCTCTGTAAGCAAGCTGGAGTGTGAAGCAAGGTAGGTATGCTCATAATAAAAAATTATCAGTGTAAGTGACCAGTTGCGGTAATTGAGGCCACTGAAGACATATGATGAGTCACAGGTAGTGTTAAAGCTTGATATCAGCAATGTACAGAAGCCCTTTGTTTTAAATGCCCTTTTCATTTATTCAAAAGCTTTATTTTGAGCTGTAACACTGGGACTCTAGTGAGCAAAGAAGCAGGGATTGGATGCATAACACCTTAAATATGGTAGAGTGAGTAATTTTGATCTGTGTGATTGCTGAGTCAAATGCAAGATAACCTCAGCAGATTCATAGTGACTACTAATTTTGCCATTAATTTGCCTTGAGTGTTTGTGAGCTGTAGGCAAAAAATGCAAAAAAAAAAAGGTTGTTTCAGCACCTATCTCTGTAGTAGTGTATAGTCTCATTGAAAGCAGCTCTTTGTATGCAACAGTAAGTATTCACTCTACTGAAAGAATCAATAACATACAATTGAAGTCATCAAAAATTATTTTTTAACCACTACACAGACTTCATGTTAACTTATCACTGGCAAATCAGCTAGGACACCTACTTTATGCATGCCACAAATATTTTTCCTTGCCTTAGTTTAGAGAGATTTCACTTACTGTATAACTAGAAAGATATTTGTGATTTATATGCAATCACTTGACCGTGCCTTTAAACAGACTGAAAATGTCAATGCTTTAGAAGCTTCCGATGGGTTAATTGACATAATTTAAGGTAACTGAAGATTTACCTGTGGATGTACAGTGTTGTAAAAAGGTATTTCCTCCTTACAGATAAAAAAAATATATATATATATATATTTTCCACATTTGAATAATTCAGCTCATTAAATGAAATTTACTATTACACAAGGATAACTTGGGTAAATACAAAATATAATTTTAAAATCATGATTAAATGTATTAAGGGAAAAAAATCTGTCCAAATCTCCCTGGGTCTATGTGAAAATGATACTTCGATTGCTAAATCATAAATGAACTGTGATTAACCACATTTTATGAAAAGCTGAGTTAAATTTCAGTTGCCACACTCATCCCTGATTCCTGCCATCCCTGTTGAAACAAGAACTCACATAGTTTGTCTGACAAAGTGGAGCTCTCTAAAAGACCTCAAACAACAATGCACCATGCCAATATCTAAAGAAATTCAAGATCATATGAGAAATAAAGTAATTGGACTGTCTGGAAAGGTTATAAAGCCATTTATAAGGAAAATTATACTTATACAAATGGAGAAAACTTGGAACCTGTGGTGAACCTTCACAGAAATGGCCAGTCTACCAAAATTATTCCAAAAGCACAACAATGAATGATCCAGGAGCTCATAATGGCCCAGAACAACATTCTGACATGCAGGCCAATTGCCTCAGTTAAGATCAGTTGACATAATTTAAGTTAACTGATTCAAAAATAAGAAAGAAATTGGGCAAAAATGGCATGAATGGGAGAGTTCCAAGGCGAAAGCAAAAAAGAACATAAAGGCTAATTTAGCATTTTCCAAAAAAACTTTTGATTATTCTCAAGACTTTTGGGCAAATTTTCTGTACTCGAATGAGATTTTTTTTTTAAGTGTGAGTCCTGTTATGTCATGCATAAAACTGAAAGCATTTCCTTAAAAGAAAATTTTTTCAACTAGGTGGTGCTAGTGTTTAATGGTTTGATACTGCTTTGCACCTTCAGGACTGGACAACTTGCCATTGATGGAACTATGAATTTTGCACTTTACAAAAAAATCCTGAAGAAGAATGTTCAGCCATCACTTTGTGACCTCAAGCTCAAGTGCACTTGGGTTATGCTGCAGCACAATAATCCAAATCCACCTTTGAAGGTTTTGGAGTGGCCCAGTCAAAGTTAAAATAAAATAATAAAATAACAGAGTAAAATTTTAAATTACAGAGTTCAGACTCAAAAACCCCAAAACCCTCCAATATTGGCTGAATTGAAACAATGAGTGGGCCAAATTTCCATGAGTGGGCCAAAATTCCAAGGAATTGCATGGAAATGTAAAAGTATCCTTGCCACTTATCACAAATGCTTGATTGCCCTTGTTGCTGCAATGGGTGTCACAACCAGTTATTAGATTTAGGAGGCAATTACTTTTTCACATAGGGCCAGTTAGGTTTAGACAGCCTTTTCCCATAATAAATGAAAATATAATTTAAAAACTGCATTTTATATTTACTCTGGTCACTTTTGTGTAATATAAAATTTAATATAAAAGAACTGAATCATTAAATGTGACAAATATGCAAAAAAAAATAATAATCCAGAAGGGGCAAATTCTCTTTTACAGCACTGTATGTTTATTTGTTTGGCATCATAAAAATAATTGTAAGAAATCAGCTACAACCGCAGAAAAGAAAGTATGAACCAGCAAAATAACAGGTCTTTGAGGGTCAGAAATCTGGCTGATAAGCAAGTGATCAAATACTTATTTGACACAGTAATTCACAAATAAATTGTTTAAAAATCATACAAGTTCAAGTTCAAGTAGGCTTTATTGTCACTTTAACCATATACAGTTAGTACACAGTGAAACGAAACAACGTTCCTCCAGGACCAAGGTGCTACATGCAACATAAACTTACAACATAAACATAAATTAACAGAGAAATACAATGTGATTTCCAGATTTTTCTTTTTGGATTCTGTCTATGCACCTATGCTGAAAATTGTAGACCCCTCTGTGATTGCTAAGTAAGAAAACTTGCAAAAACACAGGGTGATCAAATACTTATTGACCTCACTGTAACTGCAGTGCCCTAACCTTTTTTAGGATCTTGAAGAAAAAGAGGAGATTTGATATTGACCTATAGTTTGGATAACTGACAGGGTTCAAGTCAAGGTCAGGGCAAGTGTCTCAGAGAAAATCGCCTTAGTAGCCAAAAATTCAGAGTAATGACATTAGGAGCAGTCTTATTAGGATAACGTTATGCAGCTATTCACTGGGATATAGTCATATATAGTCATCTATAAGTGCATAAAATTTTCGCACAAATGTCACTGACACCATTTCACTTTTCCACTGTTCAAAACTACAACACCATTATAATATGCAGCCTGTGGGTCTAAGGCACCTCCAGGGTCTGGGTTTGATTCCCAGCCAGGTTTGATTTCTGTCTTTGTGTGCATGGAGTTTGCATGTTCTTCCCATGCTTGGTGGATTTCCTCCGGGTACTCTAGTTTCCTCCCACAGATTTGCAGGTTAGGCTAATTGGCGTTCCAAAATTGCCTGTAGTGTGTGTGTGTATGTGTGTGTGCCCTGCGATGGATTGGCAGCCTGTCCAGGGTGTACCCTGCCTCATGACCTAGGCCTCCTGGGATAGGCTGCAGGTCCCCGCGACCCTGAATACAGGGTAAAGCAGTATAGAAGATAAGAAAGTGATTGATATTTTCAATTTTCAAATATATTAAAGGAACATGACAATTAATTGTGCAAGAAAATATGTATAAATCAAAATTGTCAGATTTTTGTTATTGAGCAAGCCACAGTGCTTTTCACTACGTCACGCTGCCGCCACATTATATGGAAGTCTGATCTCATAACTTTCTCTCTCTCACTCTTTCTTTCTGTCTTTCTCTCTATACATTGATTTCTGGGATAATGTGTATGATTTGCAGGCCTCAGGGAGCTGCTATACATATTCAGGATGTTTGTATTAGTAATATTAGAAATTTATTTATATTTCTGCTGCTTACGTTCATGAGTTCACTGGTCAGTTCACTGGTCACCAAATCTTTTTTTATAAATTTGCTGTGAATTGATTTGAGGGAGCGTTCTGTTGCGTGCTGCAAAACGGAAGGGAGCGATAAAATTATCAGCAAGCCAAGAGATGAAGAAACCAGCAAGAGAAAATGACAGAAATTTCATGTGTTATGTCTGAGCTGTAGATTTTGAAACTTTTAGTTCTGAAAGATTAGTTGCACACCTAGGTGATTTTGTATAATTATTTGTTTTAATGTGTGCCTTAGTTTTTGTTGATACTTAAAGTAATTTGAAATACCTTTTTTTGTTTTGTTTTTGCATCTGATAAAAGGCTTTAAAATAAGAATGTATGGCACTGAAACACACTTAATTCATCTCATTCAACTTTAAGCTATTCCTTGTATTGTGAATAATGACAATGTTTATTTTTAATAAAATGCTGTATGCATTTAAAAAATAAAAGGTGATTAATCTTTGTTTCTCTTATATATTTTACATTGCTGTTTAATTAAGCAAAAGTACATTTTATTCATTTACTTAAGTAATCAATTACATATATATATATACAGTGGTGTGAAAAACTATTTGCCCCCTTTCTGATTTCTTATTCTTTTGCATGTTTGTCACACATAAATGCTCTGCTCATCAAAAATCGTTAACTATTAGTCAAAGATAACATAATTGAACACAAAATGCAGTTTTTAAATGAAGGTTTACGTTATTAAGGGAGAAAAAAACTCCAAATCTACATGGCCCTGTGTGAAAAAGTGATTGCCCTCCTTGTTAAAAAATTACTTAACTGTGGTTTATCACACCTGAGTTCAATTTCTGTAGTCACCCCCAGGCCTGATTACTGCCACACCTGTTTCAATCAAGAAATCACTTAAATAGGAGCTACCTGACACAGAGAAGTAGACCAAAAGCACCTCAAAAGCTAGACATCATGCCCAGATCCAAAGAAATTTAGGAACAAATGAGAACAAAAGTAATTGAGATCTATCAGTTTGGTAAAGGTTATAAAGCCATTTCTAAAGCTTTGGGACTCCAGCGAACCACAGTGAGAGCCATTATTCACAAATGGCAAAAACATGGAACAGTGGTGAACCTTCCCAGGAGTGGCCGGCCGACCAAAATTACCCCAAGAGCGCAGAGACAACTCATCCGAGAGGCCACAAAAGACCCCAGGACAACATCTAAAGAACTGCAGGCCTCACTTGCCTTAATTAAGGTCAGTGTTCACGACTCCACCATAAGAAAGAGACTGGGCAAAAACGGCCTGCATGGCAGATTTCCAAGGCGCAATCCACTTTTAAGCAAAAAGAACATTAAGGCTCGTCTCAATTTTCAAAAGTGATTGCCAAGACCTTTGGGAAAATACCTTGTGGACCGACAGGACAAAAGTTGAACTTTTTGGAAGGTGCGTGTCCCGTTACATCTGGAGTAAAAATAACACAGCATTTCAGAAAAAGAACATCATACCAACAGTAAAATATGGTGGTGGTAATGTGATGGTCTGGGGTTGTTTTGCTGCTTCAGGACCTGGAAGGCTTGCTGTGATAGATGGAACCATGAATTCTACTGTCTACCAAAAAATCCTGAAGGAGAACGTCCGGCCATCTGTTCGTCAACTCAAGCTGAAGCGATCTTGGGTGCCGCAGCAGGACAATGACCCAAAACACACCAGCAAATCCACCTCTGAATGGCTGAAGAAAAACAAAATGAAGACTTTGGAGTGGCCTAGTCAAAGTCCTGACCTGAATCCTATTGAGATGTTGTGGCATGACCTTAAAAAGGCGGTTCATGCTAGAAAACCCTCAAATAAAGCTGAATTACAACAATTCTGCAAAGATGAGTGGCCCAAAATTCCTCCAGAGCGCTGTAAAAGACTCGTTGCAAGTTATCGCAAACGCTTGATTGCAGTTATTGCTGCTAAGGGTGGCCCAACCAGTTATTAGATTCGGGGGGCAATTACTTTTTCACACAGGGCCATGTAGGTTTGGATTTTTTTTCTCTTTAAATAATAAAAACCATCATTTAAAAACTGCATTTTGTATTTACTTGTGTTATCTTTGACTAATAGTTAAATGTGTTTGATGATCAGAAACATTTTGTATGACAAACATGCAAAAGAATAAGAAATCAGGAAGGGGGCAAATAGTTTTTCACACCACTGTATATATATATATATATATATATATATATATATATATATATATATATATATATTAAATAAGTCAATATGCAGCTTGTATAACAGTATAGATTTACTGTCCTCTGAAAATAATTCAACATACAGCCATTATTGTCAAAATAGCTGGCAACAAAAGTGAGTAAGTATCACCATAAACTCCAAAAAATAGCACTTTGGTTGAACATGATTTAATGGTGTACAGTGGTTCCACATGATAACACCACATTATCCTAACAACTTTGGATTATGTTAAACCAACTTGAAATATTTGTGTTCATTTAACATGAACAGCAACTTTGAACATTATTTAAATATTTCTATTTAACTTATTTTTTTGTTGAACTTCAACTATTCATGCCATACAAAATTTATTCCTTGATATTATATGTTTACATCGATTTCAAAGAATCCCATTTAGTCATGTTACTACAGCTAGATGTTAGACAATAATGAATAGCAGCCCTATTTTCCTATGCTTTAGTGACCCTAAAGACAACTCCAGAGGCAGTAAATAAGTAATAAATCTTTTTTATTAGGGAACAACTTATAACAGGTGCCATACTTTCATAAAACACTAACAATCTATAAGTGTACATTTCTAAACATTGTTTAACCACTAAGACAGTCCTGGAGTTTCCTACAGTCTACCTGAGCCTCCAGTAACGAACTAGACTCCATATTAACTTAAAGACATCTTCTGTTATACTGAACTTTCAGCTTTCTAACAAAGAGTATGACTGCAGATCAATCCCTGCTATCCGTTATAACCCAAATGAGGATGGGTTTCCATCTGGTTCCACTCAAGGTTTCTTCTTATTGCCATCACAGGAAGTTTTTCCTTGCCACTGTCGCCATCGCACTTGGCTTGCTCATCAGGGACAATCTTATAATTTTGACTCATTCATATTCACATTTTATACAAACTTCCATAATTCTTTTATGACAATTGTTAAAAGCACTATACAAATAAAACTGTAAAACTTTCTTCCTCATGATGCCATCTTCTTTGTGAAGTGGGCTTAAAGATTCCTATCCCAGACCCTTTCTACGATTAACATCTAATTATTCTTTTGATGCAGCAATAGCATTCATGTCTTGTTTATGGGCCATGGCGTTCGATATTGTGCATACATGCACTATCCCTGTCTATGAAATCTGACTAAACCAAGCCTTTCAGCACTAAAGCCTACAAAAGCTGCCATAGCAACCAAATTAGTCCAAAGAGGCTGTCTCCATGGCAGTAATGACAGGACCATACAAGTGGAATGATGAAAGGAAAGAGAGGGTGGAGTATATTTGTAATATGCAAATGGAAATCTATTAAAAAGACTAAGGGATGAGCCATTTTGTTTGCCTAAATGCATTTCATTTCCATCGTCACACACATATTGAGACAGGTAAACAAACTCTGGATTCAACATGACCCTACAGGAGGTAAGAACATTTTTAGCACAAAAGACTGTTTAACCATCAGTCAAGGTTTTTAGGAGTATTTTAATAAAGCATTTAAATACTTTAAAAAGCATTTTCTCTCTTTTTGTCTAGCTCTTTAATTTATCATGCAAAGTAAAAAAAAAAATTTGATAGTATTATGTAATATTTGCACTTAAATTAATCAACAATATGTCTGCTTTTGTCATGAATATCTCAAGCTTTGGCATGTCAACACTGATTAGCATGATTTTAATCTTATCCTATTTAAACTTTATTTAGAAATATTTACACTTGACATTGAATTACATTAATTTCTTCTGGTCTGCTCATATACTTGATGTATTGGTACTGCCTATATGAAAATCATATTTGAAGTTGCAGGCATACTGTACTTAACAAGGAACACGGATGCAATAATAGATGCAATAGTTTAATAATTATAAAAAATAATAATTTAACCTTTTTGGATCTGTAATATATATATATATATATATATATATATATATATATATAGCAGCTGATTGTACGAAGTATAAAATGTATGCATTTTAAGTATTAAATCATTTATGCCTATTTAGGACTAAAGCATTGCACATGCTTGGCATATTGAGTTATATGACCTTGCTGTATGTACTTCAATAAGTCAATTGAGTGCAGTTTCTATACTAAAAGACAATCATGCTATATGACCCTCATTATTGACATTCACCTAGCAGAGGATGGTTTTTGGAACTTAAAGTAAAAGTATAGTATTAAATACCTGCAAATGCTGTTTTCTTTAATCCTACAAGTTTACTGTGTTGAATTTAATTAACATGTTCTTATAAAGGACTTTGATTTTATTTGCCATTTAGCATTATTATTATTGTTATTATTATTATTCCTTTTAGTAACCCACCATTACTTTACTCTCCTTACCACCCAAATACTGATGCATTAGGAGGTGAGAAACCCTAAGTTTTGGCGGGGCATACTGGCTGAGATGATAGGCTCTCTGGTTTTTGTATCAGTTGTATTGGGCTCTTCACTATCAGGGCTTGAGGGTGTCTCTTCCGGACCTTTGTACCCAGCGCTGGCAGCAGGTATGGCTGCGGTCTGCCTAGGACATTGTTTTAAAAAGATCAGTGGCGCTCAGGTAAGAAAATCATATCTATATGTCTAGCAGTAGTGTTTGCATGAGTGACACCAAGTCTTGGTCACTTTTCATTATTTTTTTTCCTTTATGGCTTTAGGTGAACCCTGCTGTAACTTTGGCTTTATTAGCTACACGGAAACTGGATGCTTTAAGGGCGATGATCTATGTGTTTGCCCAGTGTTTAGGAGCGACTGTAGGAGCTGGGATTCTCTACTTGGTCTTACCATTAAAATCTGCAGCTGATATTTATGTCAACAAGGTAATAAGGTCAAATGTTCCCGTGATATGAATCAAAGCCCCAACCGCACCAATCAAATGCTTCAAGTTTTAAACTAAATATAATGCACACAGCTAAAAAGCAGTTTTGAATAAAATGGAAAAGTATTAAATATTTAGTTTAGATTATTAATAAATTGTTACAATTAAATCGTTCATGTAAGTCAAACTGTGGCTCATTTTTTAAAAACTACAATAATTTACATGATAAATCATTATCATTAAGGATACATTAAGTAAACAAAGCAAATTCCTGATGATGATTATTATTACTGCCATATTTGCATCACAGAATATACATTTAATATCAATATAATTAATTGTTATGACAAGTATAGTAAATAGAGTAATACAAATATTGTAAATAATTTAGATATTCATATATATATATTTTTTTTAATTACTATATGGCAAAATGTTTTTGGAGACCTGATCCATACACTATTGAATTCTGATCATCTTATTTCAAATGTAGTCCCCACACCCTATTCTAGGAAGATTTAGTCAAATCGTTCTTGACAATTTTTTTCAGAAGAGCATTACTGAGATTTTTAAGGTCAGGCATTGATGAAGACCTGGGACACTTTGGAAATTTCCATCTCAAAGGTAATAAATGGAGTTGGGGTCTGGGCTCTGTGCAAGTCACTTGAGTTTTTCCACTCCAACCTTCATTTACCTTACTTTTTTTTTTGCACATGGCCATTGCCATGCTGCCAAAATAATAATTGGCACAATTTATGAGCCCATGAATACAGTATTTTCTAATTTAAAGGTTCTTAATGTTTCTACTTTGCAGACTTCACAACTAACAAAAAAGCATTCTTACTAACAAGATTACCAGTTTTAACACTATAAAAAACTATTTTAACATAATAAACTGAGTAAAAATAATGAACAATATATTCTCCCCATCCAAAAAAGTCACCACCACCATATAAGGGTCAAATTATTGGCCTGCATCAAGAAAATAAACTATTGTATGTGATGACAAAACTATTGTATGTGATGTCATACAATAGTTTTAGAAATCAGATGCATATTTTATGTGGTTTTGAAAACTTAGATGTGTGTCCCTCACTGCCTATCAAAAGTTTGGAATCAAAAATAAAAAAAATATTGCATTAAAACATAAGTTGCTAAATTAATAGGTTATTGTATATAGCCAAGACATTTACACGATTAAAAGTAATAATTTATGCAAAAAATGTAGTGCATCAAAATATGCTTCCATCTATGCATAACTTAATTTGAGACAAATACATCCTTATAAAATGTCCCTGAACAGCTTACTACAAATTACTTGAAAACATTTTTCCCTTTAAAATCCCTCTCCCCTAACCAACACCAAAGTTCTTGCAGACAATCACATTTTCTAGACAATCACATTTTCCATGCCATGCTTGACAGACTACTGCAGCATCTTTTAAGTTAGCATGTCACAGATATGACTTAAAAATCAGCTTTGATTAGTAAGGGCTTTGATAACTATTCATGAAATTTATTTTATGACAACATTTTTGTCACTTCTTTTGCAATGTCAGTAATTTTCGAGTTTGTGTTTATGTATAGAGAGAAGTGTGACAAGTAATGTGATAGTCATTGAGCCTTTATAAACAAGGATGCCGCTAGAGTTTCTGGTTCCCCAAGTTTGATGACACCCACCCTTTTTCCTTGCCATACCATGTTAAAGGATCCCCTCTCTCGGGTCCTTTGAATCAACCTTACATACCAGCCTCCTCCTTAAACATACTGTATGGTAATATTTCCCTGTGGTAAATGTGGGCATTAGATTTTCTTTCATTTAACAGGTTATATTACAAAAAAATGAGTTGAATCAAAATTTAATCTGATCTTTATTCATCTAATGTAAAATTTGCAATAATGTGTAAAAAATTCAATTCAATTTTATTTTATTTATATAGCGATTTTAACAATTGTCATTGTCGCAAAGCAGCTTTACACAATCAAAAGAATTATTTAAGTTTGTATGGAATGTGATTGTGTAACTGATTAATTCACAAACCTAGACAGTACATATAACATCTTATGATTTTATAATCTAATAAGATTGTGAACATTTGTCAATAGGCTTGCATTTAAACATACATTTTTTTTATTTAAAATAATTTGGCACACTATAGGTACCAATGGAGGGAAATGCAGGCCAGGCTTTGGGGATGGAGGTACTCATTACCTTCCAATTGGTCTTTACCATCTTCTCAGTAGAGGATCAGCGCAAGAGAGAGGAATGTGAACCTGGCAACTTGGCCATTGGCTGCTCCATTAGTGCAGGGATTTTTACTGCAGTGAGTATATGCATATTAAAACAATAATAACATAATAGATAATGATAAATAGATAACAATATGTTGATATTTGTGAGCCCATGAATACAGTATTTTCTAATTTAAAGGTTCCCAATGTTTCTACTTCACAGACTTCACAACTAACAAAAAAGCATTCTTATTAACAAGATTAACAGTTTTAACACTATAAAACACTATTTTAACATAATGAGTAAAAATAATGAACAATATATTCTCCCCATCCAAAAAAGTTACCACCTGGATTTACCTCTATCAAAGAATTAAAAGCATCCATTACATGGTTCTTGTACTTATGGTGATTAATATGGTTCAGGTGGCAACAGATTATATAACCATTACTGATGCAATGTGTAGCTTTTTATTTTCTAAACAACTATATCAGACGTCATATCATGTGGTCATGACAAAGATATTACTCTGTTACTCCATAAGGGTCAAATTATTGGCCTGCATCAAGAAAAGAAAATACCTTAGGAGACTACTGACAACAAAAATTGGATTAAGGCTTGTAAAATGCATTATTAAAACCTGAAAGGATTTTTGGGTAAGGAATGTTATTAGCAGAACATTCTGAAGGAGCATGATTACATAAAAAAAAAAAAACTGTAGAATTCTATGTAGAGCTATGTGTAATACTGAAAGTAAGAGCATTTCCATATGCACAATGTAAAGGGCACTAAGGGGATTGGGACTAAACTAAAAACCACCTAAAAATAATGTTCTGTGGAGCACTTGAAAAAGGTCATGTGGTCTGAGAAGTGACGGGAGTGTCAGGGTAAGACTAGAGGCAAAAGTAGTGATGCACACATTGTGTCTAGTGTCTATAATCCAAACCTGTGGGAAACTGTTATAATCTAGGGTTGTTTCAGTTGGTCAGGTCAAGGTTTAGCAATGTTATGTGCCCCAAAAATGAGGTCAGTTGATGACCTGAATATGTTAAGTGACCAGATTTTTCCATCAGTGGATTTGTTCTTTCCTGATGGTATGGGCATATTTCAAAATGACAATGCCAGGATATATTGGGCACAAACTGTAAAAAAGAGGTAACATAATTTTCACACAATTGTAAAAAAAAGAAAAAAAAAAAGAAAAAATCTTACTCAAATACTTTTTTACAGCACTGTATGAAGATTTATTTGTGTGGTCATAGGGCAAAATCTCTGGAGGCAGCATGAACCCTGCTAGGTCTCTTGGACCTGCAATTATAGTTGGATACTGGGAGCACCATTGGGTGAGTTGTCTTGTTTTGTCATGTGCCTGTAAAAATAACGTTAAATCCTTATTTATTTCTTTACATACATTAATAAACCCTATTTCTTTCATATGCAAGGTGTATTGGATTGGGCCAGTGTTTGGTGCTGTGTTAGCTGGCATGGCTCATGAATTCTTTTTTGCTCCAAGTGCCTCAAGGCAGAAGCTGGTATCGTGTATCACCTGCAAAGACATTGAAATGTTAGACACAGCTAGCATGTCCCATTCATCTCTGTCAACCATCACACACACAGCTGTGAGAGCCAAGCAGAGTGGCAAACTTGACCACAGCTGAATTTTTTTTTTTACTATATGATAACCTGCTTCCTTAGATTTATAATGTAATGTGATACCTACATTAATGTTAAAAGAGTTTTGTCAAAAAAGAAAATATTTGATATAACATGATGCATGTTAAAGAATAATTAAGGTTAAGTAGGCTATATCTCTTCTTAATTAAATGGTCATACTTACTAAAGCATATCAAACATTTCTTAAAAATTGTATGTTTAGTGAAACCTCTTTATTGCATATATTTCATCTTATCCAGGAACGTGTTTATCGGACCCCACTTCATTTTTTGTGATGACCTTGGGTTATAAGGGACAACACTTGTGTATGCAAATAAAGTTTCAATAAAAAAAAAAAAAAAAAACATTCCTATTCCCCAAAATGTGTGCCTGGCTGCATCTTTATAAAAGAGAGAGAGAAAAATTTCACATTGTATTAAGTGGTAGTTGTCAGTGTATGACTGAGGTGCAGTAAGTGCTTTTCAGGAGGAAACAACAGTAGTGTGCATATAGGTAAGATGTACAAAGGGAAGATCACAATCCAACTTTTTCTTGCTGTAAAATAATGTAAGACTTTATCCCACATTAAAGTAATAAAGTAAGCCTGCCTGGTGAAGTAAAAGGAAAAAAGGTTTGCAACTGCACTATGAATTAGTTTTTCTTTTTTAGTTGATGTTATGCTGCGTGAATATAAAAAATATAACATGCACAAGTGTGAACTTTATTGTGTGAAGTAGAAGCATGAATGTTGTGCAAGTGTGTAGAAAAGCTAATAATTAACTTTTTAATAATTTGCAATAACCATGGCTCTACATGTTTATATCCGGTAATATAAGTTTGAAATATGGAAATGTATTAGATTACAGTGATACCTCAACATACAATTTTAATCTTGCGATCTTGTATTGCCAAATGCATTTTTCTAAAGAAAATAATGTAAATGCAGATAATCCATTCCAGCTATCCTACGATATTACAAATATTACCAATTTTCAACACTATGATAATACTTTTGTATGTAAAAACAATCAAAACATTACTCCTGTGCGCAGAGCCCGCCTTCGCATGCCCGCTGCCGAAAAAGGAAAAGGCCGCCGAGAGGACTGCGATAAGGCCCTTGGTCCCAGCTGGGAAAGTCACTATACAAAAAATTACACAAGACAACATAAAGTGCACGTGCAAATGTGCAAACAGAAGCAGCAACAAGACAGTATGAAATATACTGATAGTGAGTTGAGGTTAATGGCATGGCAGATAAAAAACTGTAAACATTTCTTGTAAGTAGCAGCAGAGAAGAGAAATATCTGTGCTGGTGTTAAAAGTTGGTGTTCAAATTTAGGGTCTTGTGGTCCGAAATGGCACAAATCCCAAACCAGACAGTGATGGGGCTTGTTGGGCAGTCAAATAAGCATTTCACTGCGTATTGTACTGTATACATTTACATTTAGCCATTTTTGGCAGACGCTCTTATCCAGAGCGACTTACATTTTTTTTTTATGTCATTACACATCTGAGCAGTTAAGAGTTAAGGGCCTTGCTCAAAGGCCCAACAGTGGCAACTTGGTGGTTGTGGGGTACCCCTGGCCCCTGTGTATGATTGTGTATGTGACAAATAAATTTTTTATTTGATGCAGCTGCTCAGGATGCTCTCGATAATCCCTCTGTAGAAGATGGTAAGAATTGGTGGTGGAAGTTGAGCTTTCCTTAGCCTTGTCAGGAAGAAAAGATGCTTTTGGAATTTCTTGTGAAGAGAGCTGGTGGGACCAGGTGAGATACTCCTCCAGGTGGATACGAAGAAATTTGTTGCTATTAATAATCTCCAAAGAGATGATTAGCGGTGAGTGGTCGTTCTGTATACTCCTAAAGTCATCAACCATCTCTTTGGGACAAACTGACCATTTTAATTCATACAAATTCACATTTCATACAAACCTAAATAATTCTTTTGACTATGTAAAGCTGCTTTGCGGCAATGAAAATTGCTAAAAGCGCTATACAAATAAAATTGAATTGAATTGAACCATCTCTTTTGTCTTATCAACATTCAGAGACACATTGTTCTCTTGTCATCAGTCTGTTAGCCTTTGTACTTCCTCTCTGTATGCTGTACTCATCGTTCTTGCTGATGAGACCCACCATGGTTGAACCACAAATCCTATATCATAGATTTTTAAATTTGGTTTAAAAGCTGTAAGGTATAATCATTTAAATTAAAATAAAAAAAGCTTAAACAATTTTACTTTATATTTGATAGATCTAGTATACATGAGAGCTTCACTTTTAAAACTAAAAATAGACAAACAAATAAACCAAAATTATCAGCCATAACAATATGACCATTCTTATTTTACTGCCAAAACAGCCCTGACCTCTCATGGCATGAATGACACTAATTCTTTTAGGGTATCTGTAACCAAACCATTAGTAGCAGTCCTGTAAATTCCATAAGGGCGTCCAAGGATCTGCCAGGTTTTTCCAGTACATCTTACAGATGATTGATTGAACTGAGATTTGGAGAATTTAGATGTTTATTTGACACCTTGAAACTGAATTGTTCTGTTCCTCAAACCTTGAACCTCAAATTCTTGAACCACTTTTGCAGTGTGGCAGGGTGCATAATATTGCTGAAAGAGAGCGTCGGCCCTCAGGAAATACTGCTTCCATGAAGGGGTGTACTTAGTCAGCAATAATGATTAGGTAGGTGGTACCTGTCAAAGTACTATCCACATAAATAGCAGAACCCAATATTTCCCAGAAGAACATTGCCCAAAGTACACACTGGCTCGCCCTCTTTCCATAGTGCATCCTGGTGGCATCTCTTCCCCAGATAAGAGATGCACACGTACTGTACCTGGCTATCCACACAATGTAAAAGAAAACAATTTATCAGACCAGGCCGCCTTTACTTCATGGTCCAGTTCTGATGCTCACTTGCCTGTTGTGGGTACTTTTGTAGATGCACTGTATGTTCTTACACCTTTTTAAGGAACAAGCATTTTTTTTATTTGAGCTACAGTGCTCTTATATTGGATTAGACTACACGGGCCGGCCTTTTCTCCCCCAAGTGCATAAATAAGCCTTGGCCACCCATGACCCTGCGACCCTGAGAAAAAAAAAATCCAAACCTACATGGCCCTGTGTGAAAAAGTGATTGCCCTCCTTGTTAAAAAATTACTTAACTGTGGTTTATCACACCTGAGTTCAATTTCTGTAGTCACCCCCAGGCCTGATTACTGCCACACCTGTTTCAATCAAGAAATCACTTAAATAGGAGCTACCTGACACAGAGAAGTAGACCAAAAGCACCTCAAAAGCTAGACATCATGCCAAGATCCAAAGGAATTCAGGAACAAATGAGAACAAAAGTAATTGAGATCTATCAGTCTGGTAAAGGTTTGGGACTCCAGCGAACCACAGCGAGAGCCATTATCCACAAATGGCAAAAACATGGAACAGTGGTGAACCTTCCCAGGAGTGGCCGGCCGACCAAAATAACCCCAAGAGTGCAGAGACAACTCATCCGAGAGGCCACAAAGACACTAGGATAACATCTAAAGAACTGCAGGCCTCACTTGCCTTAATTTAGGTCAGTGTTCACAACTCCACCATAAGAAAGAGACTGGGCAAAAATGGCCAGCATGGCAGATTTCCAAGGCGCAAACCACTTTTAAGCAAAAAGAACATTAAGGCTCGTCTCAATTTTGCTAAAAAACATTTAAATGATTGCCAAGACTTTTGGGAAAATACCTTGTTGGAAGTACTTTTTGGAAGATGCGTGTCCCGTTACATCTGGCGTAAAAGTAACACAGCATTTCAGAAAAAGAACATTATACCAACAGTAAAATATGGTGGTGGTAGTGTGATGGTCTGGGGTTGTTTTGCTGCTTTAGGACCTGGAAAGCTTGCTGTGATAGATGGAACCATGAATTCTACTGTCTACCAAAAAATCCTGAAGGAGAATGTCCGGCCATCTGTTCGTCAACTCAAGCTGAAGCAATCTTGGGTGCTGCAGCAGGACAATGACCCAAAACACACCAGCAAATCCACCTCTGAATGGCTGAAGAAAAACAAAATGAAGACTTTGGAGTGGCCTAGTCAAAGTCCTGACCTGAATCCTATTGAGATGTTGTGGCATGACCTTAAAAAGGCGGTTCATGCTAGAAAACCCTCAAATAAAGCTGAATTACAACAATTCTGCAAAGATGAGTGGGCCAAAATTCCTCCAGAGTGCTGTAAAAGACTCATTGCAAGTTATCGCAAACGCTTGATTGCAGTTATTGCTGCTAAGGGTGGCCCAATATATATATATATATAACAGTTATATATATATATATAACATTTTAATGGTTAGTGCAGACATTTACACTATTTTCGGGGAAAGGAATTGGCTTGTACAGGCTACTTTATGCTGATTAACAGTCGGCGGCCCGTTGTAACCAGCAGATCAAAGGAGCAGTTATCAGCTATGTCACGTAGCCTTGTGAGTTTGGATGCCAGGGTTGGTTGGTTTGAAGCACGTTTGAAGGAGAAGATAATGTCACAAACACACACACAAACTCTCCATGCATACACACCTACAGTATGAGACGCGCGCAACAACAAAGAATACAAAATTAAATAATCTTTAATAACGTTAGCCTAATACAATATTGTTTTCAATGCTGAAACAAACAAGATTTTGTTTTAGTCTATTCTCTATATACAACATGACCGAGGTGACACCCACCAAACCCCCAGTTACTGTAATCCCTCTTCTTACCTTTCATTCACGATACACTGAAAAAAATGTTTATTATTATTATTATATATATATTTACAAATTCTACAAAAAATACAAATTTAGTGCTATCACTTTAAAATAGCAGTTTTTCATGTAGTGCATTACTTGGTAATTGTTTGTAATTATGAGTCCTTAGTTTGTATGTAAATTGAATCATTCGATCCAAGTAATATTCACTAAACCTGTTCATTGGCTTAATTAGTTGATATTTCCAAATAAAATGTAATGGAGTGACATCAATGAATCACCTTCTCTGCATTCGGAGCATGACATCAAAGCCCCTCCCTACATTTGAGCGGTCTTTCCTTAGACATACCATGGTCCACATTTCGTTGGCAGACTTGACGGAAACGGGAAGAAGTGAATATGGAACCATGAAGGTAAGTTTTAAGCGAAACAAACTTTGTATATTCCTGTTGGCTCACCTACTTAAGTCAGTTTCTCCGCACTAAAAGCAGCGGTGCTTGCTGCGCTAGCAAATAGTGTATTTTCCTGCTAGCTAGCTAACTTGCTAACTAACTTTTCTGGCAGGAGGTATGTCCAGAATTTCCCACAGCACTTTACAGCTTAGACGGCCGCCTAAACAACACACGCCTGCTGCCTTAACTAACATCTTTGTGAATAAAATGACCACGGTCCAGTTTGAAATAATTGCTGCACCGCTGCCATGAGGTGTATTTAAAAAAAAAAAAAAAAACATTTTTCGATTTCACTCAAGTCTTCATATTCATAACAGGTGTTTTACCATACATTGTAAAACTGTGGGCCTATTTTTCCAAACACCTTCCGCTGAGAGCTTGAATAATAGAATAGAATAGCAGCGGACTAATACCGTACATCACAGCACATCTAATACAAGTCAATGGAGTTGGACAAAAACTATAATAAAACCTGTTGGAAAGTATCTTTTGCCGATTTTTGTGTGAACATATCAGTGAACACTCCTGACCACTCGGTGAGTTTCACGTCTTTGTAAACGAAAGTTTAATGCGTTTTAGGAAGGATTGTTCCAGTGCACCTATGCAGCTTTTGTGGTGGTGGGGTTGTGCTACCACAGAAACTGAAAAAGCTCGGGCCAGCAGCATGTGTCCAAATTTTATCAAAATCGTTCTATTTCATCATAAACAATCTGAAAACAGGGCTTTAAGTGTAAAATACCAAACTTGTCCTTTAATCTGATCAATGTCTGTATTGGCTGAAACTGTTCTCCTGATCCTGTCACTGTGGCCACAATTAACAATTTATGCACATGATTGTCTCTACAAGTGTATACAAACCTGTCATCTCTCCCTTAATATGTGCTCAAAAGCAGAGAGATTTATAGAAGTGACCCTCTGAGTGAAGCGAGATCCCTTCCTACTGCCCATAGACTCCAATACAATCATTTCCCAAAATATTACTCTTGTGTGTGGGAATTCCTGTCCTTGCCTGGTTCATTTTGTGATAGGAGGTACGGATATGTTGCGAAAAATTCATTTGCATGTCCAGTGATGAGGCAGAAAACTTCCCTCACTGGGCAGAGACAGTTTCTGGACCCACAGATTATGACATGCACTAGACATTGACTCTTGTCTATCAACACACATCATTGAGAAATTCATGTTAAACTGCACAATTCACAATGTTAGAATGCAGTTGCAGGCTTGCATTCTTTATGGGTAACTTTCTGTTTAAATCTGTATGTGCTGTTATGTATGTATGTTACATATGTTATGTTATGTATTTTCTGCAATAATTTTCTTTTTGTGTTTAATAGCATCATGTCGATGGCATAAGAGACATTATCATCCGTTGCTTAGTTAAGTATCTTGGAGAGAGTGGAGAGGAGCTGATCAAAGACTATCAGGTATCTGATGATCATCATGACTATATTAAAATGATTGTCTAGCCTTATAATCTGGTTTTCACTTGTGATATTATATTGAAGGTCAAAGATTCTCTACACTTGTGGTGTTTTTTTTTTTTAAAGACTCAAGATTAATATTTTTAATCAGGCTTTTAACTGATTTCTTAAATCTCTATGCTCTTACCCTTTATTTTTTAAATCATATTTAATCTTTATCTTATCTGCCTTAAACCTTAACTTGCCTTTTGTCTCTTTTCTGACTATTTAACGGTCACTTATTAACTTTATTTTATGAGCAAAAGAGTATTCAATTTGATTATACCTTTATAACCTATTTTAATGATTTAATCTCGCAGTTTTCAGCTCCAGTGTTTCCCCCATGGGGACCTTCCACACTGGGAGTAGTTCTGGTCTACCAACACGGGTGCCGTCCAATGGACAGCTCCAGCCTGGGTGGTGTGGAACCTCTTGTCTGCCCGGGCCAGGGTGGTCACTGTGTCGGCACTCCCTGTGGTCGTGGGCGTTGACCCCTCTCAGTCTGGATGGCCCCCAAAAGTGACTTTCTTTGTCTCAGGGTCAGCCTCTGTGAAGCACGTTCTGTAACTTTACGTATGAAAAGTGCCATATGAATATTGTTTGGTTTGAGTATACTAAATTGAGTATACCTCTTTGTTTTTATTTTCACATTTTTTTCTCTTAACCTTTTCTTTTACTTGGAATCTATTCTAGTTATTTCTAATTGTGGTTTGTTTGTTTTCCCAGGACGTCGGCCAAGAAACATTGAAAAAGGGACTGCAGTAATCACATGATGAAGATCATCGTCATCCATCCCAATGTGGCACAGAAAAGATCCCGTGAACGTTTCAGTCATCATTGAGGGGACAGAAATTCTGGAGGACTGCGAAAGTGTGACAAACGCTTGCCTCCTGCTCATGGGTGTCATCCCATATACGTTTGAAGTATTTCAGAAGCTGTTTCTTGAGCTTGACATATTTAAAATGTCACCAAAGGTCCGGTCTCTCCACAAGAAACTTTTATTGTGAGTGTTCCAGTCTTATTTGTGCTTTTGTCCAGCACAATTAATTTGTTTGCATTTTGTGTCTGTTTTCTGACAGTGATTTCAAGTGTTGCTCAGTCTTATATAAGTTTTTTCTGTTCTGAACGTTCTGAGAATGTCTGCAAAGGTAGTGATTGCAACTGTTAATGGACACACAAAAAAATAAACATTAGTTTGACATAAAAAAATGTTAACGTTTTCCACTAGAATTTTTAAGTTAAGCCAACTGCTGGCAGAATTACATTAATTCAAAGCAATGTTTTTGAGTATGGTGAAGTAGCTTTTTGGCCACAACAAAACACATTTCTAAGTACCATAAACTTAATATTTATCAACATACATGCAAGTATTTAAGTTAATCCAACATGATATTTTAGGTATGGTATAGTAGCTTTTTGGTCACAATAAAACAAATTTCTAAATAACATGAACTTAATAATTAGTATGATGCCTATATGATCCCTGCAAGAGATTCCTATAATAAGAGCATTTTCCTGTTTACCAGAAGGCTACGTCTCTCAAAACTACAACCTTGGTCATTTGGTTGTAATATAACCTTGAGAACCTTGTGGGTCGGGCTCCTCCATGGTGGTCCCTGCCCACAAAGAAGTCAAGGTTCTAAGACAGTTGGAGACTTGATGATCAGACTTTTTTCCAAATGAAATTAAGTTACCATGTGCTGTGTCTGCTCTTGTGTCATGACCTTCAGAACAATGAGGTGTAGCTACAGAACCTTGCTGTCTTTGTGAAACAAGAAGCAGTTAAATGATTATAACACAATATGAGGAAGATGAGGATGTTGTGTGTGTGTTTGTTTGTTTGGTGGTTTGAAGGTGGCTAAGTGAAATCAGCTGACAGCAAGGAGATGCAAAATACCTTCTGAAAGGTTGCTAGGAGTATTTAAAGGCATGAGGGCAATGTCAAAACCAAGCACTTGGACAGCAGCTAAGGGACTCTTTCCTGGTGCTCAAAAAAGAATAGAAATTCAGACAGAATTATTCAAATGAGTTAGACCCATTTATTGACAGTAAAAAACAGTAGGACAATTCTTAAACTTTCAAACCACAAGATTTGTGGGCAAAACAACATGCCCTCAGAAACTTATGAGAAACAGTGTAATAAAATATAGTAAAACCCAGTACATGGATCACTATTCTTTGACTTGAACACATGAAAGTGAATTAAAACAAGAGATGACAGATTTCTGTACATTAAATGCACTAATTTAAACATAAAATAAGCAAAGCTTCTTTCATTCAACTTTGTCAGTACTCTTACATAATCATCTTTGTTCTTTTATTTTTTCAATATTTGACTATTCACCAGAGCTTCTCACTCTTGTTGAGTGAGTTGAGTGTTTCCTTGATATATGTGATTTCAGGCTACCCCATGATTTAAATGAACAAAAACAATCTAGGTAAGAACATGGCAGAGGTTGCACACCGGGGATATGATGTAACCTATAATGTTTCAACAACTCGTCTTTAGTAGAGTTTGCAAATTTACAGATTTTGCAAGGCCAATCCATACTTAATGGTCCACGACACCATGATACCAGGAGAAGATGAAGGCTTGAGTTTTTTGTCCTTGCAAGGCACACAGCATTTAAATTAAATGAAGACCTAAGTAGGGAAATAAATGAAGTAAAATGATTTTAAATTTGTAAAGGCTGGTGGGCCACCAGTACCAAAGTGTGTTTTTTATGATGTGGCCTATCTTAAAGCAAGCCTTTTAATGCTGCTCACATTTAAAAATAAGATAAATTTTAACATGAAAATTTCTTGGAAATTTTGAAGGTGACTGCACTTGCTCATGGAGGATGGATATTTTCGTGCAAACAAAAAAAAAATATTCATCCTAAGTTTAACAACACAAATGAAATTACTTACTTTTAAGAAGCATTTTTTTGTCACAGTTTTTCCATTTAGTATCTCTTTTTAGCACCCTTTTTAAATTGTAATATATTTCTCTGTTAAACATACATGAACATTCATCTTTTAATATATTTCTCTTTCAAAGCTGAACTGTTACTGCCGGGTGATGTGTGTGTGTGTGTGTGTGTGTCATGATTATATATTAAATCAAAAGGTATAATTTGTGTGTCACCTGAGCTCAATAAAATAAAAATTGAAAGTAAAAAGTCTAACAGTACTTATGAACTTGATTTTTCATTTTACAACAACATATATATTTAAGTAATGACAAAAGGTCCCATTAATTACTTTTTAGAGTGCAGAGTTGATGTTTGTATTCTTTACTGTTCTGAAAGTTGATTAGAAGAAAGGGGACAGTGCACACTAAGTTTTTGAATAGCATGTTTTTTTGTTTATGTATATATGCTCTGTTTTGAAATTTGCAAGCAAGAAGTTCTATGGCCATGTTTTTGTGGTTATAATGTTATGTAGATATTTTAAATATATCTGTGCCATTTTAATTGTGAAATAAAAATGTCCCTTAAGCTGCAAATATTTGTTTTGGAAAATATTGAATTATTATTTAATAAAGTAATAAAAATATTGACTTAATTTGACTAACATTAACTAGTACATTCATAATAAATATTACTTAATAATTACATAGAATATAACAAAGAAAAGATGAGTAAGAAACACAAAGAAATATCAGCAATGTTCACTTGGGTTTTGTAATTGGATGCAATGGTAATCTGAGTGAAAGTTACAATCTATAGATGAGTATTGCCAGTGCAATTTACTTGTGTATTTCACATAAAAAAATAAGTGGTTCAAGTAAATATTACTTAGAAATAGCCAGAGTAAAGATTACAAGCACTTTCTGTGTGGAAAAAGTTGCCTAGCTTTTTTTAAGTAAATGTCACTCCAATTTTTTTTTCAGTGTAGGTGTGAAGCTATCAAACTGGTTTTGTTGATAGGGGAATTGTCAGAATTGAGAGATTTAAAACGATTTAACCCTGTGAAGCCCACTGTTGCAGAATTACATCATCACTTTTAACAATTCTAAAAAAAAATAAAAAAAAAGGCCAGCAAATGTTTTTTTTTTTTTTTTTTCTGAAAACCACATTTAAATATTTAATGGGTTTTATTGTTTGTTCTCACGATACTTATTGGATAGAAAAAGTGTTTATAGGTCTGGTAATCTTGCCATGAACTTACTCTACCTACAAACTTCGCTTTGAGCGGATCTCCGTTTTTTGCATGACTGGATTTGTCAAGATTTAAGTAAGTAAAAATCCTTAAATATTTTTTGTGTGTTTAATACAATGTCTAGAACACATACATATATAGTTATTTTTTTTAAAAACATTAATTAAATTTGATTCAGATATTTGTTTTGGAAAATATTGAATTATTATTTAATAGAGTAATAAAAATATTTACTTAATTTGACTAATATTAACTACTACATTCATAATAAATATTACTTAATAATTACATAGAATATAACAAAGAAAAGATGAGTAAGAAACACAAAGAAATATCAGTGCAATTTACTTGTGTATTTCACATAAAAAAATAAGTGAAAATGTGGTGCTTATTATGTCTATGTTGTAATTCTACAACGTTGGGTCAGAGTGGTAGCCTGTTGCATTGTTCAGTCCAAAATGGAGAGAGCGATTTTGAAATGGACTCTGATTACACTGATGCAAGTTACTCAGAGAATGAAGTTGCAGTTAAAATGGTCCAACAAAACCACCAGCCCACTGACTGCTCAACCAATGATGATGTGGACCAGCCCCAACCAAAAAAAAACAAACAAACAGTGGCCTGTGACAGGTTTCTGACTTTTCTGGTTCAGAAATCACCAATGATGCTACCTCCCTTCTCACCCCACTGGCGTACTTCGAAAAGTTTGTGACAGAAGATATGATTGAGGATCTGACAAGAAACACAAATGAGTACAGCTTGCAAAAAAACACCAACAATAAGGAAATTGATAAGATGCTTAGCATGTACCTGAAGATGGGCCTAATGCAAATGTCTGGTGTCCGTATGTATTGGGAGACAGACACACGGTACACCTGTTTCTGATGTGATGTCCCGCAACAGATTCCAATCTCTGTTGACCTAATTACACTTTATAAGCAACTTAACTGTGTCAGAGATGGAAAAGAAGGACAAACTCTGAAAACTCAGACCATGGCTAAACTGGATGTATGCAAAGACATGATTGCACATTTCCCAGTAAAGACGAAGAGAGGACGCTGCAGACACTGCAATAATGGATAAATGCTTATTGATAAAAAAAAATATGATTGTTGTGTAATTATTACTTATGATATATACTGCTATGTGGCTACATAAGTGAACAACCCTGCAAATGAATGCCTAAATGTTTTGTATACAGTACCTGTTCAGACAAAGTGAGAACAAATTCTTAATGGCCACATCTGTAATATCTCACAAAATGTATGTAACAAAGTTATTCATTTAAAGAAGATAAAACAGTATCTTAATCAAGAAAGCTAGGAATAAAATTTATTTTGGTACTGATGCATTAGCCATGGCTTCACATGAGCTGCCTGACCAACAGTATTCATGTAATAGGCTGGATTCATTAAATCAAGACTGCATATAATATTTATGCACTCTATCAATGGTGACAATCATCAGTGAGTACTTGGAGGCAACCATGTGGTGGCAGGGGGCATGGTCTGAAAAAAGTCATGTGGGGGGAAGAATACACAACTATGTCTACAGTGGAACCTTGAATTACGAGCATTACATTTACATTTACATTTAGGCATTTGGCAGATGCTCTTATCCAGAGCGACTTACATTTTTATCTCATTACATATCTGAGCAGTTGAGGGTTAAGGGCCTTGCTCAAGGGCCCAACAGTGGCAACTTGGTGGTTGTGGGGTTTGAACCTGGGATCTTCCAAACCGTAGTCCAATGCCTTAACCACTGAGCTACCCCTGGCCCACGAGCATAATTCGTTCCGGAAGCGGGCTCGTATTCGAAAACACTTGTAAACCAAAGGACATTTCCCATAAGAAATAATAGAAATTAAAATTATTTGTTCCACAGCCCCCAAAAAAACATAAAAATTATTAACACAAAATATAAATAAAAAATAAAACAAATTAACCTGCTCGTTACTTAAAAAAAAGTACAAACTAAAATCCCGACAGATAAGTGTTTCCATTTATGCGCACAGACGCTGTATGTGTGTGTTTTTTTACTCTCCTGCGCTGCTGAGTGTGTGTTATGTGTGTGCGCAAGCGTAATTTGACACCGTGCAGGTTGTGTGTGAGTGAAGCACCCTGTTTTATCTGTTTCACACACACACACACACACACACACATTAAAGGCGAGAGAGAGAGAAAGAGAACCGGCACAGTGTCAAATGACGCGCGCACACACATAACACACACACACTCAAACACTGACACATACTAACGACGAGAGAGTGTGTGTGCGAACCTGCGCGGTGTCAAATTACGCGCGCACACACAAAACACACACACTGCAGCGCAAGAGAAAAAAAAACACACACACATAACAAACACTCAAACACTGACACACAGTAAAGGCGAGAAAGAAAGAGAGCGTGTGTGTGTTTGTGTGTGACCGGCACGGTGTCAAATTATGCGTGCACACGCATAACACACACACTCTGCAGCGCAAGAGAAAGCAACACACACACACGGATTGATTATACCAGTAAGAGACTAGCACTAAGACCCAGCAGGGGAGATGATTACCTGCAGCGCCAGAGAGAGAAAAACCGTTGGCTCAGTTGTGATGACGCGACGCTCAAGGTCAAAACAAGAAGCGCATCAGATTTAATGAGTTGACTCATTAAAGAGTACTTATCATGATTTTTCTGGGAACTTTAATCTGCTGGGGGGATTTCAGAATGCCGGAGACAAAAAAAACCCTAATTTAATTGTCTTGTAGTTCAAGGAAACTGCCAAATGCCTAAATGTAAATGTACTGTTTTTTAAAGCAAGATCACCTTAACTCTTAGTCATTTACTATGGCAGCCAGTGGTGAAGCTTGGGAAAAAAATTAAGGTAGCCAAATGAGACAAGACCTATAATCTATGTCCTTTTATTTATTCATTAATTTTTTGATTTTGTAATCTGACTCCTAAAATAAACTGACATAAGTCAATAAGTATTTAAGCTCAAGAACTAGCCATTTAGCATATACTGTTCTGTGCCCTTAGTCAGGAGGAAACAACAAGTAGTAAACCTTATACTGGAGCATCCAAGGAATCATCATCTTCTCCTTATTAATATTATTATCAATATTATGTAAAATAAGCTAACTTTTTGCATCTACTCCTTTAAGGATTAATTCTCATGAACTAGTGTTCTTCAATTATTGATGTTTGATTGGTTACACATTTGTTAGCAAGCAGATGGATTTTGTTTTTTCAACAATGCAAGTGCATTTTTTAAGCAAAAGTAATTCAACATTATGGAACAAACCAAGGTAAATCAATCTCTCTGAAGATAATGTTACACATTTAATTTTTCATCTAGTATTGGGCTATCAAAATATTCTCCAATATGTCAGTCACCTGTACATAGGTTACATGCAAAACACTTAGATATGCTGTACTCATTGTTAAATTGAAACTTATATACTGACTGTTTATTAATTAATTATTTATGTATTTTCTTGTAAAAGTTGTTTCCAATGTCTGTAACTTTGGTATTAAACATTTTTTACAGTGTGTAACAGTTTAAAAAGATTTTATTGCCTTCTTGAAGGATCCTTATAAAGGATTTCTATGGAGCCATAACAGTCTGCAAAACATAAAAATATAAAAATATCTGTTAAATCTATAATTAAATTCTAATAACAATAATCAAACAAGAAAATTCTATCTGCTTCAATCAACATAAAAAAACTTAATGTAACAAAATTCTTTAAAAAAACATAAAAAAAACGATCAATTTTCCATTCTTATTTATTTTATTTGTGATCGGCTTTCAGTTACCAAGAAGTCTGTTAGAGTGTGTGGTCTCATATCCAGCCTCCATAAGACAACTTATTTTGTAGGTACACCCGAGTGAGAAAATGAGGAGAAATGGAGACAAGTGACTGGATCTCAGCTTTCTGCTTCCATCTTAGCATGAGCTCCATCTTACAGACATAGATAAGGTTTAAATTAACAATTACCAATTACTGGTTAAGTTTGCATCACTATTGAAGTAAAGGTATAAATAGCAACATAGTGCAAAACTGCTGCAGATCATTTACAATAATGATTACACATTAATGTAATTACACATTACACACACGTTATACACAGTAATGATGCAAACCTATTTTAACAATATCTATGCTACATCACAAGGTGAATTCTTCTTTTTATATAGTCACTTTTGCTATTTATAATGAAGACTGCTAATAGAGGTGGTAACTGTTGAGCACTTTAGAGCTGCAGCAGGAAAAAAAAAACATTATGTGCCACAATATTATTATAATATGTTTTTCTGTCACACATCCAATATATTGATACAGCAAAGGTTAAAAGGGTTGGACTTTCATGACATTTCTAATACAGTGAAACCTTGGATTATGAGCATAATTTATTCCGGAAGTGGGCTTGTATTTCAAAACACTCATAAACTAAAAAACAAATTTTTCCATAAGAAATAATGGAAATTAAAATTATTCGTTCCACAGCCCCCAAAAAATACATAAAAATAATTATCACAAAATATATAACAAATTAACCTGCACTTTACCTTAAAAATAAATCCAGACAGATAAGTGTTTCCATTTATGTGCACAGGCACTGTGTGTGTGTGTTTTTCTCTCTCCTGCGCTGCGGAGTGTGTGTGTTATGTTTGTGCGCATACGTAATTTGACACCGTGCTGGTTGTGTGTGATGAAGCACCCCCTCTCTGCTCTCTTCTCTCAAACACACACACACACACACACACATAAAAGGCGAGAGAGGGCTGCAGGCGGGGGCCAGGGGTAGCTCAGTGGTTAAGGCATTGGACTGCGGTTCGGAAGATCCCAGGTTCAAACCCCACAACCACCAAGTTGCCGCTGTTGGGCCCTTGAGCAAGGCCCTTAACCCTCAACTGCTCAGATGTCTAATGAGAAAAAAAAAAAGAAATGTAAGTCCAAGACGGATAAGAGCGTCTGTAATAAGATTAAAAAAAAAAGGAAATGTACGTCTAAGACGGATAAGAGCGTCTGCCAAATGCCCAAATGTAAATGTAAATGAGAGAGAGAGACAGAGAGTGAGAGTGAACTGTGTGTTTGAACTGGCGCAGTGTCAAATTACGTGCGCGCACACATAACACACACACTCAAACACTGACACACACTAAAGATGAGAGAGAGAGTGTGCGTGTGTGTGAGAACCGGCGCGGTGGCAAATTACACGCACATGCACACACATAACACACATTCTGCAACGCAAGAGAAAGAAAAACACACACACGGATGTTGATTATACCGTTGATTATACATGATACTCTGTGCTCGTAAACCAAGACACTGCTCGTTTTCCAAGTCAAAAATTATTAAAAATCTTTGCTCATCTTGCTGAACACTCGCAAACCGTGTTACTCGTAATCCGAGGTTTTACTGTAATTACAATAATAATAATAAAAAAACAACAACAACACTATGTTAATGGTATATGATTGTATCTAAACAAAGAAAAAAAACATACACTGGATTGTCTGACTTAATTCAATTGAATATTATTTTATTTACTTTACCAGTGATCATTGTCACAAAGCAGCTTCAAATGAGGAAAATGAGTATGAAATGTGTGTTATTATATGTATAAAATACAAATATATGTATTTATATAAAATATTGGCCTGGCATTCACAATATTCACAATAAAACAATAAAATATGTCACTGCCTTTACCTCTCTCTCCCATCCAGGATGAAAAGAAATATATGGTCTTTGCTTTAAATGTTTGAGCTTCCTTTCATCTGCTTCTGTTAATGGAATTAGAGCATCTTTTGGCACCCCAAGGCTGGACACACATAACATTTCATGCATTATTCACTAATATTCCTAATATTTATTAGCTGGTATGCCCTGTTCCGCCTTACGTTGATCATAAACAGTGCATCCGGAAAGTATTCACAGCTCATAACTTTTTTTCACATTTTGTTATGTCAGAGCCTTAGTCTAAAATGGATTAAATAAATTTTTTTCCTCAGAATTCTACACACAACACCCCATAATGACAATGTAAGAAAGCTTTACCTGATATTTTTGCAAATTTATTAAAAATGAAAAAAATCAGAAAGCACATGTACATAAGTATTCACAGCCTTTGTCATAAGGCTCAAAATCAGGCGCATCCTGTTTCCCCTGATCATCCTTGAGATGTTTCAGCAGCTTAATTTGAGTGCACCTATGGTAAATTCAGTTGATTGGACATGATTTGGAAAGGCACACACCTGTCTATATAAGGTCCCACAGTTGACAGTTCATGTCAGAGCACAAACCAAGCATGAAGTAAAAGGAATTGTCTGTAGACCACCGAGACAGAATTGTCACAAGGCACAAATCTGGGGAAGGTTACAGAAAAATTTCTGCTGCTTTGAAGGTTCAAATGAGAACAGTGGCCTCCATAATCAGTAAGTGGCAGAAGTTCAAAACCACCAGGACTCTTCCTACAGCTGGCTGGCCATCTAAACCGAGCGATCGGGGGGAAAAGGGCCTTAGTCAGGCAGGTGACCAAGAACCCGATGATCACTTTGAGCTCCAGAGGTCCTCTGTGAAGAGAAGAGAACCTCCCAGAAGGACAACTATACCTGCAGCAATCCACCAATCAGGCCTATTCAATTCATTTAAATTCAATTTTATTTGTATAGCGCTTTTAACGATTTATAGCGATGTATAGCGCTTTTTACGCCTATCTTGTAGAGTGGCCAGACGGAAGCCACTCCTCAGTAAAAGGCACATGGCAGCCTGCCTGGAGTTTGCCAAAAGGCACCTGAAGGACTCTCAGACCATGAGAAACAAAATTCTCTGGTCTGATGAGACAAAGATTAAACTCTTTGGTGGAATGACAAGCATCACGTTTGAAGGAAACCAGGAACCGCTAATCACCAGGCCAATACCATCCCTACAGTAAAGCATGGTGGTTAAGGCATTGCTTTTGTATGAATGAACACAACAAGTCACACAAGAATGTAAACAAATCTCAAATTTGCCTAAATTCAAACAGTGGGCTATACATTTGATAATTAAAAAGTTGATTATGTGTTTTTTATTCAAACAGTTTCAGTTTTAAAAAAGGCACACACCATTATGTTATGTTAAGCACCATTACTTATAAAGTAATGGTGCTCAACATAACTTAAAAGCATGTGCGGCGCCTACTGTAACAGCTGATTTTAGAGATTTACAGATATCGTCATTAAGACTGCACGTGTTTTCCCGCGAGATGCCGCAATTTGGCGTGGGGCGTGCCACGACTTACCGCAAGCAACATTCGGGAATTTAAATATTCAATTCAATTCAATTCAATTTTATTTGTATAGCGCTTTTAACGATTTACATCATCACAAAGCAGCTTTACACAATCAAAAGAATTAAGTTTGTATGAAATGTGAATGTGTATGAATTAAAATTATATGATTGTCCCTGATGAGCAAGCCTAGGATGACCGCGACAGTGGCAAGGAAAAACTCCCTGAGATGGTAATAGGAAGAAACCTTGAGAGGAACCAGACTCAACAGGGAACCCATCCTCATCTGGGTGAAACAGATAGCAGGGATTGATGTGCATAATAATATGCGAGACTGAAAGTTCAGTATAAGAGGAGATGTGTAAGATTAAAGTCCAGTTTATTCCTGGAGGCTCAGGTAGACTGTGAAAAATTTCAGTCCTGAACTATTGAGCGACTGAAGTCACAGGTCCTCAGAGAACAGCTGTCTGCATCAGTCGAGGACAGGACCACCTTCATGGAAAAGTGGAACCAACCCCAGTCACCACACGCATTCCAGGCAGACCACACGGGGGCATCCATGTGATGAGATCTCCAACCAGAAGCAGGACTTCAGGATGAGTTAGAGAGGTCCAGCGGGCAGAGGGGGTCTGGATCACTGGCAGCTCAGGAGCGACATGTATAGCTCGACAGAGAGATAGGTAGAGGAAAAAGGAGAGAGGGAGAGAGAGAGAGAGGAGAGAGCAGAAAAGAAGAGAGTAAAGAGATGGAGAGATAACAGTTAGGTATGGTCACAGTCGAACAATGCAAAAAGTGAATGTATATTTAGTGCAGAGTGCAAGCAGAGACTCCGGCAGGACTAACTATGACAGCATAACTAAAAAGGGAGAGCCAGATGGAAACACAAACATGAGGGCTTCCAGAGATGTAAGGCAACCAATCACCTCACCGTCAACAAACCTGAGTGATCAATGAGAGTGGGGAAGACAGCATCCAAACATACCAGTTCACCTAATACTCCACGTCCATGAGTCCCCCAGATCTGCTCCTTTACCTAAGGCTAATCTATTTATAAAAATGCTTGGCTAAATTAATAGGTTTTTAGCCTGGACTTAAACACTGAGACTGTGTCTGAGTCCCGAACGCTATTTGGAAGACTATTCCATAACTTTGGGGCTTTGTAAGAAAAAGCTCTGCCCCCTGCTGTAGTTTTAATAATACGCGGTACTGACAAGCAGCCTGCATCCTTTGATCGAAGTAGGAGTGGCGGATTGTAAGACACTAGCAGTTCATTCAGATACTGCGGCGCGAGACCATTTAATGCTTTATACGTCAAGAGTAGTATTTTAAAATCGATGCGAAATTTCACAGGAAGCCAATGCAATGTAGATAAGATAGGGGTGATGTGCTCATATCTTCTGGTTCGAGTAAGGACTCTCGCTGCTGCATTCTGGACTAATTGAAACTTGTTTAGGCACCTACCTGAAGTTGAACAACCAGACAGTTAGGCGTTACAATAATCCAACCTAGATGTGATAAAAGCATGAACTAGTTTTTCTGCATCGTTTAGTGACAATATATTTCTTATCTTGGCAATATTTCTGAGGTGAAAGAATGCTATCCTGGTAGTATTATCTACAAATATATATAATTTTTATTATAATGTGCTTCAAATGAAAGGCTTGAATCTATAATCACACCGAGGTCTTTTACTGTTGCACTTGATGTAACAGAAAGGCCATTTAAAATCACAGTGTGATCAGAAAGCTTACTTCTAGCTGCTTGTGGTCCTATGACTGGAACTTCTTTTTTATCAGGATGTAAATTAATTAACATTCAATCTCTTATGTCCTGCACACATTGCTCAACTTAAGTAAGCTGGTTTTTTTCATCTGGTTTTGCTGAAACGTATACTTGTGTGTCATCAGCATAACAATGAAAACTAATACCATGTTTACGAATTATGTTTGCTAGAGGAAGCATGTAAAGGGAAAAAAGCAGTGGGCCTAAAACAGAACCCTGTGGAACACCAAACTCAACTTGAGAACATGAGGAATGGTCACCATCTAAATCTACAAACTGATAACGATCAGTCAAATAGGATCTGAGCCATAAGAGGGCCGTTCCCTTAATTCCTACTACATTTTCTAATCTGTGAAGGAGAATACCATGATCAATAGTGTCAAAAGCTGCACTGAGGTCGAGTAACACAAGTATAGTGACACAACCCTGATCAGAGGCCACTAGGAGGTCATTTACTACTTTAACGAGTGCTGTCTCTGTGCTGTGATGAGGCCTAAATCCTGACTGATACAGTTCATGTATGCTATTCCTATGTAGATATGAACATAGCTGTTGTGATACTACCTTTTCCAGAATTTTAGAGATACACGGGAGGTTTGATATCGGCCTGTAATTGGAAAGCTGACAGGGGTCAAGGTCAGGTTTTTTGATTATTGGTTTAATAACTGCTAATTTAGGGATTTAGGAACATACCCACTGCTGAGTGAACAGTTAATTACTTTTAACAGGGATTCTGTTATTGCTGGAACTATCTGCTTGAGAAAATGTGTCGGTATAGGATCTAATTCACAGGTTGACGATTTTGAAGAGGAGATGAGTGAAATTAGTTCACTCGCTTCAAGGGGAGTAAAGTATTCTAGGTTCTGATGTGATGTAATTAATTTATCATCTGTATCACTTAAATTGTCTGGTTTTAAAGCCTGAATTTTTTGCCTAATATTTATGATTTTGTTATTAAAAAAGTTCATGAAATCCTCACTACTGTATGTTGTTGTTGTGGAGATTTTTGCAGTGGTCTTGTTTTTAGTTAATTTAGCTATGGTATTAAATAAAAATCTAGGATTATTTTTGTTATTTTCTATAAGAGTGGAGAGATACATTGACCTAGCAGCACTGAGAGCTCTTCTATAGTTCAGGATGCTCTCCTTCCATGCTATTTGGAAAACTATCAATTTAGTTTGACGCCATTTGCGTTCTAATTGCCAAGCGGTTTGTTTTAGAGGAGTGTGATCGTTATACCAAGGAGCACGTTTATTATCTCTAATGATTTTTTTTTTAACTGGAGCTACATTATCTAAGCTATGACGAAGTGTTGACTCTAGATATTCAGTCGCTTGATCGAGTTCTGTGGAATCAAATGGCGATCCAATTAAAGTTGGATAAATAAATAAATGTGTTGTGCTTCACTGAATATCCGCCAGATGGCGCATGGAAGGACTTTATGAAAGACATGGCATTGCCTCGCGTTAAATGGTCTTAAATTAAATTGATTTAAATACCTGATAGTAGGCTAACTTATAATCTGATAGTTACCTATGCGAAAGTCAGTATCATGCTGTGAGGATCTTTTTCAGCAGCAGGAACGGGGAGACTAGTCAGGATAAAGGGAAAGATGACTGGAGCAATGTACAGAGACATCCTGGATAAAAAGCTTTTGCTTCTATGCTTTAGTGCGCTCTTGACCACAGACTGGAGCGGTGGTTCATCTTTCAGCAAAAAAACGACCCTAAGCACACAGCCAAGATATCAAAGGAGTGGCTTCAGGACAGCTCTGTGAATGTCCTTGAGTGGCCCAGCCAAAGCCCAGACTTGAATCCGATTGAACATCTCTGGAGAGATCTTACAATGGCTGTGCCAATGCTTCTCATCAAACTTGATGGAGCTTGAGAGGTGCTGCAAAGAGGAATGGGCAAAACTGGCCAAAGATAAGTGTGCCAAGCTTGTGGCATCATATTCAAAAAGCCTTGAGGCTGTAATTGCTGCCAAAGGTGCATCGACAAAGTATTGAGCAAAGGCTGTGAATACTTATGTACATGTGATTTGTTGTTTTTTTTAACACATTTGCAAAATCCTCAAGTAAACTTTTTTCACATTGTCAATATGGGTGTTGTGTGTAGAATACTGAGAAATTTTTTTTTTAATTTCCTTTGAAATAAGACTGTAACATAAAATGTGATGTACTGTGAATACTTTACGGATGCACTGTAATTTATAGTTTACCTACGTACAGTATTCAAATTACAAACAAATATACCCAGGACTGTATTTTTACATAACTATTAATTTCATAATGACTGAATTTTGAACAAGTTAGATCCTCATTGTGTTTTACAGGAGTTCTTGAATTTCTGAAAAAGTTGGCTATGATAGAAAGGTACCAAAATACACAATGGTTTACAAAGCATCATGATGCAGTGTATGGCCACAACCAATGGCCTAAGAACACAAGTGAAATGTGTCTTCAAAATAAAGAGTCTTTTATTCAAACAAATCAACTAAACACACTGAAACTTAAACAAGCAAAACACTGGCTCTGGAAACAAAACATACTTAGGGATCCAGGACACAAAACAAACAGGGATTCAGGAAACAGAACACACACAGGCTTTGGAAACCCTTCCCACTTAACCCAAGCTTAGTGTTGTAACACAGGCATTCAGAAAGACATACTCTAGCTCTGTATGATGATACAGGCTCTCTAACACACATACTCTAGCTCTGTGTTGTGACACAGGCCCTCTAACATACATACAGGCTCTAATACCTGAGACATACACATACAGGCTCTAATACTCGAGACATACACATACAGGCTCTAATACCCGAGACATACAATAGCTCCGTGTTAGACTGATGACATTAGCTTGGTGTTGTGATAAAGGTTCTAAGTCCTACATTACACATCTAACCAAAGCTCTTAAAGATGAATTTAACTAGGGATGCACCGAAATGAAAATTCTGGGCCGAAAACGAAACCGAAATTTTTGGATGCACTTGGCCGAAAACTGATACCGAAACCGAAAATGGCTTCATTAAAAAACATGTTTAAAATATTTTCTTTTTGTTTGTATTAAATTTTTTTTTGCATATTGCAACTTTGCTGTCCTCATCTAAAACTTTAAAGTGCTTCCAAACCGCCGACATACTCCGTGTTTGATGCGTAATGACAGCGCGAACGAGACGGGAGGATGGCAGAGGCGTGGCGAAAATTTCGGCTTTTATTTTCGGCACTTTCTTACGTTTCGGCCGAAACCGATAATGCTATTTCGGCCGAAAATTTTCGGCGGCCGAAATTTCGGTGCATCCCTAGATTTAACCCTGCTACGCTTCTACGAGCAACACTCCCACAATTACTCCTCTGAGCGACACACACACCCGCGCTCCTATGAGCGACATTCACACGCCCACGCTTCTACGAGTGGCCTTCAGCCACACAATTCTATGAGCAGCATACTCACCTCCACGCTCCTATGAACGGCATACTCACCTCCACGCTCCTATGAGCGGCACTCATACCAACGCTCCTATGAGCGGCATTCAGCCACACGCTCCTATGAGCGGCATTCAGCCACACGCTCCTAAGAGCGGCATACTCACCTCCACGCTCCTATGAGCGGCACTCATACCCACGCTCCAATGAGCGGCATTCAGCCACACGCTCCTATGAGCGGCATTCAGCCACGCGCTCCTATGATCGGCATACTCACCTCCACGCTCCTATGAGCGGCACTCATACCCACGCTCCTATGAGCGGCATTTATACACACGCTCCTATGAGCGGCTTCCACGCACACCTACGCTCCAACGAGCGGCAATCACGCCTACGCTCCTATGAGCGGCATTCATACCCACGCTTCTAGGAGCGGCATACTCACCTACACGCTCTTATGAGCGGACCTCACACACACACGCTCCTATGAGCGAACCTCACACGCACACACATGCTCCTACGAGCAAACCTCACACATATACACACGCTCCTATGAGCGAACCTCACACACACACACACCCTCCTATGAGCGAACCTCACACACACATAGCGCATACCCAGGCTTCGAGCTTTGATTAGAGACAAGGAGAGATACAAAAGACTAGGTAGGGACACTAGAGACACGAGGCAGAAACAAACATGAGTAACTAGAATCAAACGAACAACAAGACTCAGAAACACACAGGTAAACTCAAAGATACACAAAGTCAAGCCTTCAGAGCCAGTTCGCTATACTTCTAAATATAAACAAACAAAAAAAATACTGTAAACTAAACAAAACTAAACACATGCCCACTAAACAGCGTCAATGCTCGACCCAGTTTCCCAGAACCAACAGCTATTTATAATGTCTCTAATTGGCAGGGGCAGTCCCTTACAATATATATATATATATATATATATATATATATATATATATATATAAACAATATATATATATACAATAATTTTATCACATTAAGTAAATATTATTTTATGAACACGAAGTGCTTCGGGCTTTTCATCATGTTTTTTGCTGTTTGTGTCCAGCATTTAATAATTATTTTACCCATTATTTGACCTCATACTGTACTGTCACTTTAGAAAAGTCAGCGTTTTGATCAAAAGGCTGCTAATCGCGTGCGATTTATTGATGTAAAATGTAGACATTCTCGGCAAGAAATGAACCAAAGACAAATACATGTACTGTATATAGGCTACTCGCATTGTTTTTGCACGGAGAGATTGTGTGTGCGTGGACAGAGAGTTTATGTTTGTCTACGCGCGCTTAACATGTGTATGCACAGAGAGAGTTTGTGTGTTTGTGCACGTGTCTCATATTTGAGATTCATATGGACATTCATATGAAATGCACATTCTTGATACTTGTTGATAAGTGTATGTTGATAAGTTGATAAGTGTATGTTGTCAAAGTATTTGTGGACATATAATTAGGGAAGAAATGTAAATTAAGGATGTCTTAAAACATAATGCAGTAACATAATGCAGTTATTTAAACACAGTAAATAAAGTCAGTATGTCAAATAAAGTCAGTAGAAAAATCGGTAACTGAATAACTACTATTTTGTGGCGTGGGCGGGGCGGTGGCTGAAGACCATCATGCATTGCGGGGGTTTTAAATGTGTTCACCCTGTTGGGGAAGAGTGTTTGGGGTGGTGGCTTTGGCCAGGTTTGTGTGTTAGTGTGTGACCTGTTGAATGTGTGCTGGTTCATACTTAGGCTGAATTGGGTCTGGGTCTTGGATGAATGTGTTGCTCATGCTATACAGTGCTGTGTGAAATAAAGTACTCCCAGCCATTGCATTGGGCAGCAATTAAGCTCGCTTGTCTCTCCAACATCCTTTACAGCGGTAAAACACTACATTGGTGTCAGATGTGGGATGGAGAATTACGAGTTCAAGAACACTATTAAGGACCTACAAAAGATCCAAGCAGGCTGCCGAGTAGTGGAGCAACTATGGTGGGAGAAAGAGCATCTTCCTGACGGGGCTAGCGCGAGCAAACCGGGGCAACCGAAGCGGAGCAGCGAAACATCAGGTTTGCGGCGGAGCGCGCAGAACCCATAATAGTGGAACAACACGGCAAAAGAGCTGAGCGACCTCCTGCAGCTCGGGGGCACTCGGTAGGTAAATCTAGCTGGGGACAGGGCTACCCGTCACGGTTAGACAAAGAACAAGTCTCTGAGGTTTCGCAGTGATGCCGAGGGACAGCGTACCACAGCAGCCATTAAACTAGCTCCGGGGGGTGCTAAGGGAAAGCCACCTCCAGCAACCTTTCGTGTTCCCCCAACTAGTGGATTCAACTTCCGTTCGGGACGTTTAGGAAAGTGTTCTGGACGACGTCTTACTACGGGCGCTCGTGGATACCGGTTATACTGTTTCGCTGTTGCGCTGTGGATTACTTGGACAAAGCGAGCGCGTTTGCAGACCGCCTGATCCAGACTTCAACATTCGCACCGTATCAGGGAGCAACATGAAGGTACGGGCGTGTGAGTGAATTCATTCACATGAATTCTTTGTGAGTATTATAGAAGAGGATTGCATTTTGGGGTTGGACATTTTAGAAAAATGGGGTGTGTTGTTAAACTTAAATGACGGAACTCTCCGTGATAACTTCAAATAAGTCAGGTTGCTAATACCCAAACCACAGCTGGACATTTTAGTAGCACACACCCGGGGGGCGAAACTTCCAGCAGACCAAGCGTAAAAACTACACGCTAACGCCGACACTTTATCCCGCCAGCCGGGCAGCAAGGTGTGTGGTCGGTTCTGTGAGCGAATTGAAGAGCTCGTGTTCGGTTGCAACGTAGAACCCTTGACTCCAAACATTCTCCCCTTGCAGTCCTCCAGGCTCTCCGGCGGTGATCGGCCATCTGAGCCGGCGTGCAGCCGAGCTACTGTGTTGCCTAGAGCGCCAACCGTAGTCGTTTTGGCCTGTGCCACAGCTGGACCGTGATCAGCTTATTGCCGAGCAGGAGAATGATCCGGTTCTGTATAGGGTGCCAGGTTGGGTTAAAGCGGGCCTGAGACCAGATTACACCGCTATCGCCTATCTAGGGCGAGAGGTAAAATGGCCCCTCAGTAGGGAATTGGGTCCTAGACTTCCTGACCAACAGATCTTAAACTGTCAGGATCCATGACACCATCTCCTCCACCATCACCATCAGTACAGGCTCGCCTCAAGGTTGCGTGCTGAGCCCTCTCCTGTTCACTCTGTTGACGTATGACTGCATAGCGAGACACTCCAGCTGTCATATAGTCAAATTCGCAGATGACACAGCAGTAGTGGGACGCATTACTGACAACGATGAATCCTATGACAGAGAGGAGGTAGAACAACTGGTACAGTGGTGTAGGGAAAATAAACTCTGCATCAATGTAAAAAAGACCAAAGAGATAGTGGTGGACTTCAGAAAGGACAGGCGAACTGCTCTCCCCCTACACATTGTTGGAGCAGCTGTGGAAGTGGTCTCCAGCTTTAAGTATCTAGGCGTCCATATAGCTAAGGACTTAAACTGGAGCGTCAACACCTCGGGCCTGATTAAAAAGGCCCACCAGCGCCTCTACTTCTTCAGTAAGCTAAAACGAGCTGGACTTAGGGACTTCACTTACCCTGCACATGCTCTATTTCAACCTCCTACCTCAGGCAGGAGGTATTCATGTATATACATACAGTATATACACCCTCATATTTATACTACTATGCTATTTCTGTGGCTTAAATGAGACCTGGGTCCTAATTTCGTACCAGAACATGGAAGTGTCCTGGTATGACAATAAAGCATCTTTAAATCCTTGAATCCTTGAATCCTTAAAAGCTCTTCGCTCCCAGTTTACTCACCTAGCGTTACACGAAGGGTTACTCTACCGCCGCTGGTAACGGCCGCACAGCACAGGCAAATGCTTTCAGCTGCTGGTAATGAGGGCTTTGCAGACATGTGTACTGGGTTTGGTGCATGGACATTGTGGTCACAGCTCGGTTGGGGGCAGTGTGGGGTGGGTGGGGCTTCGGCTGATGACCATCATGCATTGAGGAGGGTTTTCAATGTGTTCACCCTGTTGGGGAAGAGTGTTTGGGGTGGTGGCTTTGGCCAGGTTTGTGTATTAGTGTGTGACATGTTGAATGTGCTCCGGTTCATGCAAAGGCTGAATTGGGTCTGGGTCTCGTGTGAATGTATATATTCAATATATTATTAAAACCACTGGATGCTATTAAATACCACAAATGTTTACCTTGAGGATTTAGGAATTTAATTAAACATGAATATATGATTATATTATATATATTTAATATGTTTGGGTGTGTGTATAATATGAAATTATATTTGATATAATATGCGCGTGGGCCACTAGACAGCAAAAACATGTTAGTATATTATGACTGAAATAAAGCGGCTCATATCGGCGTGCGTTTCGCACAGCGCTGCATAGACAGCGCTTATTTAATACGTATAAATGTGTGTTTGTTGTATTTCTTGGAAAGAGAAATCTCTTATAAATCTCTCATATCTCACATCTGGCGTTAGATCAAAACTCAGTAAAATGAAAGAGCGTACCTGCGGGTTCGCGCGAACATTTTACGTTCACTCAAAGACTTATTCACAACCACATTTTAGCTATTTGAGCTCGACACGTTTATGAGCTCTTTCGCTTGCTGTCAATGGGCGCCTAAGAAAGATAACACACTTTCGGCTTCAGTAGACACAAAATACTTTGGACTGAAATATGACTGCCCCCTACAGGTAGGTTCGGGAAGGGCATTTTCACAGTTGCCACGCGCAGCCGCGTCAAGTTGCAGGATCCCTGTTCTCGAAACGTGCATTTTTAATGGCCAGATCTGTATTTGTACTTTAAGAGATTAATTTGCATTAACGATTTTAATGCACATGATATTTTATTAAGTAATTCATTATGTAAATCATTTATGAATTAAGCTTGTCCACTTGGTACAGAACTAGTTCTGAATATCTGAGGGTGCGCAGCTGACCACTAGTTAAGGCCGATCAAGCTTAAAACCAGCACATTCTAGTCACTGGCCAATTATATGCCTACATTGCAAATGTGAAAACGAATTTTAAGGGGAATAGTCCCAGAATCTCTAGTCTTGTAGAATGATCTGTGTCAAATGACTGATTAAAGAAGTATAAAAGCAAAATCACTCTTAAGGAATCTCTCTTGTAATGAATTTCAGCATGACTGTTGGGGAAGAGTGTTTGGGGTGGTGGCTTTGGCCAGGTTTGTGTATTAGTGTGTGACATGTTGAATGTGCTCCGGTTCATGCAAAGGCTGAATTGGGTCTGGGTCTCGTGTGAATGTATATATTCAATATATTATTAAAACCACTGGATGCTATTAAATACCACAAATGTTTACCTTGAGGATTTAGGAATTTAATTAAACATGAATATATGATTATATTATATATATTTAATATGTTTGGGTGTGTGTATAATATGAAATTATATTTGATATAATATGCGCGTGGGCCACTAGACAGCAAAAACATGTTAGTATATTATGACTGAAATAAAGCGGCTCATATCGGCGTGCGTTTCGCACAGCGCTGCATAGACAGCGCTTATTTAATACGTATAAATGTGTGTTTGTTGTATTTCTTGGAAAGAGAAATCTCTTATAAATCTCTCATATCTCACATCTGGCGTTAGATCAAAACTCAGCAAAATGAAAGAGCGTACCTGCGGGTTCGCGCGAACATTTTACGTTCACTCAAAGACTTATTCACAACCACATTTTAGCTATTTACACACATGCTTTGTGCTGTGTTGTTGGTACACACTTTCACTTTTAATCTCCCTTTTGATCAAAATGCTCCCGATATAAGCCGACACGAGCAGCTTTGTTTCAGTCATAATGTTTATCAATCATAAAGAGGAGCGACATATACTTGCTGATTAAACACTGCATTTTTTTAAGTGAAAGCATGCGTGATGTGAGGAGCTTTAATTATTAACAATTAAATAATAATTAAATGCTGGACTTAAACAGCTAAAATTACAATAATTATAATTCTTTTGATTATTATTATGTTATTTTGCTGTTTGGGTTTAGCGTTGATCAAAAAGCTGCATGCAAAACTCACTTTCACTTTGCACAAGGCAGTGTTTATTGTTTAGTGTATATTTAAAGCGCATAAACACAATAAAACAATAATAAAACACTTTCGGCTTCAGTAGACACAAAATACTTTGGACTGAAATAATACTGAATGGAGAAAGCGCAGTCATCATTGAAGGAGAGAAGATAATGAAAAATAAATACATATCAGTATTTAAAGTTTGAGCTCGACACGTTTATGAGCTCTTTCGCTTGCTGTCAATGGGCGCCTAAGAAAGATAACACACTTTCGGCTTCAGTAGACACAAAATACTTTGGACTGAAATATGACTGCCCCCTACAGGTAGGTTCGGGAAGGGCATTTTCACAGTTGCCACGCGCAGCCGCGTCAAGTTGCAGGATCCCTGTTCTCGAAACGTGCATTTTTAATGGCCAGATCTGTATTTGTACTTTAAGAGATTAATTTGCATTAACGATTTTAATGCACATGATATTTTATTAAGTAATTCATTATGTAAATCATTTATGAATTAAGCTTGTCCACTTGGTACAGAACTAGTTCTGAATATCTGAGGGTGCGCAGCTGACCACTAGTTAAGGCCGATCAAGCTTAAAACCAGCACATTCTAGTCACTGGCCAATTATATGCCTACATTGCAAATGTGAAAATGAATTTTAAGGGGAATAGTCCCAGAATCTCTAGTCTTGTAGAATGATCTGTGTCAAATGACTGATTAAAGAAGTATAAAAGCAAAATCACTCTTAAGGAATCTCTCTTGTAATGAATTTCAGCATGACTGTGATATTTCTAGATAAGTGCACTTTCAAACCTCTCAATGTCTGAAGGCAACAGGCCCAGCCAAAGCATCGAAGAGACAGTCAGAGTGGGAGCTTCAAATGCCATTGACTGAGAACAAAAGGCAGTTAAAATATTTAAGCTACTTTAATAATTAAAATAGTTTGATATAAAAAAATGAAGTTAGTATTATCAATATTTTCACAGATTTAAAATATATACAAATAAGCTAGTGTTAATGACAACATCACTGCTGTTCTGCAAAAGGCCATACTTACAATTGATCCATACTTATAGATGCACATGATTTCAATCCCTGGGGGTAAAAGAGAGAGAGAGAGAGAGAGAGAGAGAGAGAGAGAGAGAGAAAGAGAGAGAGAGATTAAATTTGAATAATCATTAATGTTTTTACAGCAGTGCATGTTAAATTCCTGTCATTCCTATAACCAATGCATACCGTGTGGGTCAGCATCTACCAAGGCAAACACAGGGATGTGCAGGGTCTCCCATAGTTTTTTCACCATTAGCCTGCTGTTGACATCTGGTACACCTTTTCCCTAACATTCACAAAGATTAACAAAAATATTTAATAACTTGCTACTGGATATTATGAGGCATTTTGCAGACCAGTGTCAGATTTTATTTTATTTTTTTACTGTTTTACTCTTCCTGTAAAAAAAAAAAAAAGGTTTTAGTGATTCTGTCAATGTTGCTATTCTAATTAATACTTAAGGTTACATGGAAATATTGTTGAAGCTGTTATTACCTAATAAGGAGATAAAAATTCAGGAACATCTTTTCTATACTATTGTGAATTTTAATTTCATACCATTTAACTGATGAGAAACTTAAATAGTTTCCACTTACATGGTCTATGCAGAGAAAAACTAAAGTTCTCCCCACTCATCAGTGATTTTTTTTCTGCTGATATGTATTAGGAAACAGGGAAATTTCTCTGATAATTTTGGTACAGAGGTGGGATCCAAAAAAAGAAAGAAAGTGATACTCTTCACTAACTACTCTTCTCTCATATAAAGTGCTATCAAAGCACATTCATGGAGTGTTGAATGTAAGGTAAGTGTAATAGGAGACTGTCAAGCAAAGTCGATTCAGTAATTTGGAAGAGTTCCACAAGGATTTGAGTGAGGCTGGAATTAGTGCATCAAGAGCCACCAGCCACAGACATCTTTAGAAAATAGACTACAACATTCCTAGTACCAAGCCACTTCTGAACCAGACACAACGTCAGAAGTGTCTTACCTGGGCTAATGATAAAAAGAAAGAGATTGCTGCACAAAAAGTCCCTTTTTCAGGTAAAAGTAAATTTTGCATTTCATTTGCAAATCAAGGTCCCAGAGTCTGGAGGAAGAGAGAAGAGCAGTGGTCGACCCATAGGGATTTTTCTATTGCTGATGCTGATCTTAAAAAATAAGTGCAGCAAATGGTCAATATGTGATGCCAATTAATTAATTAATTTTATTTTATTTATTTATTTATTTATGGCTGGTGTTTTCTTTTCCCCCCCTCAATATGACAAAAAATATAATAGGTAAATAATTAATAAAAATAAAATGTTTTTAAGACTGCAATAAAAAAGATTTATATTCATTAAGTAATTTATTCTATAACTCCATTATAATTTGGGATGTTTACTGAAACAAGCACTGAAAAACTACAATAAAAACTTTTTATCAACATAAATATGATCATAAACCACTATGTTTACACACAGTGCAATATATTAGCAACTAAAAAATATAAGCTAACAAGAGTGCTACACATTCACTAGCAGCTAACATTACAAGCTTCAGAAGTGCCAGTGGATGATTGCCTCCATGACATGCTGCACTGATGCAGTAATTCATGCTAAAGGAGCCCTCACCAAGTATTGACTACATACATAAACATACTTTTCAGAAGATGGATATATCTGTATTGTAAATCTCTCTTTTAAATGATTTAATAATAATTTGCCATATTGATATTTTTTAGTATTTACTTCAAGCAATGATATATGTAATATTAAGCCACATTTCTCCTTTACTTAAAATAAAAAAGTAAACGGATCACATTGTTATTTATTATTGTCAAATGTGAGATTTTGCTTATCTGATTAACACTTAATGTTGTATATATTTTTTTTATAAATATTTAATTAGAATATCAAAGTTTTTTTCAAAAAATCATTTTGCTCATTTATGTACATTAAATAAATCACTTTGTGTGTCTTTCAGCTGGTTAGCCATGCTCTGCAGCAACAAAAATGTAGGTCTGTGCAGTAATAGTTTTTGTGAAACTTATTTGTTTAATTACCTTCTACTTTGTTTATATACTTTTAGGGTGTGTGTAAAAACTTTATGTTTTAGGACACAGTTATGCAAAAAATAAAAAAAATTATAAACTTTTAATCATGACTGTACTGAAAAAAATATATATTTTTACTCTCTCTCAATAACACCTGATTTACCAATGCAGCAATGATACTCACTGTTATGATGATGCATGGATTGAATTGAGTGCAAAAGTCATCATCGATAAGTCTTTGGAAAGTTGCATCCTTTTCAATGACTAAAACAAATTTTGCAGATGACACAATATCTTAATACTGTTAAGGAGAACAAACACCTTCAAAGGACACACAGGACAATGACTGTTTAACATAAAGGATACTCATGACCCCATTGACACTAGAGGATATAGGCACTACCTATTGACAAAAAAGGAATTAAATTATTTGGTAAATTTGTTATCAGAGTTAATTATGAAATTAACAGAAATTATAAAACCCCACAGACAATTTAGATTAAAACATTTTTATTGTGCATCGGATTTTAATATGTAATATATCTTTCAATAGTGTTTAATCATGAATGTTTTCTGTAAAATACCTTTTTGTTAATTTTGTCATTACTTCCATCTACATTTTATGCAAGGATTATTTGGCTGCTGAAGTCACATACTATGATCTAATAGGGCAGATGTCAGTTTGGGCCCTAAATATTTGTCATGTCAACTATGTGTGTGTGTGTGTGTGTGTGTGTGTGACAGAGAGAGAGAGAGAGTGTTTATGGACGAGTGTGTTTATGTACGAGTGTGTTTATGAGTGCATGTGTGTGTGAGAGAGAAATGTTAGTGTGTGTGTCATACAGTATGAGTGTGTTTGTGCATGTGTGTGTGTGCATGTGTGTGTGCGTGTATGTTGTGATGTCTACGTGTGTACAGTAGAATAGGCCACAGATGCTGAAAAAAACATCACACTATGATACTCAATGTGATGTCACTGAATGTGATGTCACTGAAAGTGTCACTCAATATAATGTCACTGAATATAATGTCACATAGAAAGTTAGAAAGATATTATTTAGTTATAAAGTCACGGCTGACCTGTTTGAGATATTAAAAATAACTCTACAATTTTGCATCCTCAGTGTCCTTAGATCACATAGGCGATCGTTTAAATTCCCTAGGAGGAACATATCAAAATCCATCGGGTGTGTTTTGGCAAACAACACAAAATAACTAAATTCCTATTGAGTTAAGCCCATGACATGCGAAAGTTGTTCGGCTCAATGAGCATTTCGTACATATCGTGCATACGTGCAAATGTGTATAAGCTATGCAACAAAATCTCGTGTGGGGGACACGCAACTCTCAGGCATCCTAATGGCAGCAGATTCCAACCTGTCTGTCAATATTCATGACTTTTTAAGCATGTTAAGACCCCCAAAAGCCCAAAAGGTTGGAAAAAAATATAATCCTTAGGATAACAAAAGGGTCCTGCACATCCTATAGTGCTTGGGCCCTAATAAATAAAAAGATTCATCCGCGAGTATTGGCACTGTGATTAGGTTTTAATTTTTCCGTGCATTCTCGCATAATCAAACCGCATAGGTGATATATTTTTTATAACAGACAGGGTTATCGGGGACGGGGCTTGTAGGACAACTTTCACAAACACACACACACAAACGGATTGGGAAGGACTCACAGATTAAATAAATTGTCTGAATAACGGATTACAGATGTGGCCATTAAGACTGCGCGTGTTTTCCCGCGAGACGCCGCAATTTAGCACACGGCGTGCCGCGACTTGCCGTGAGCAACATTCGGGAATTTAAATAAATGTGTTGTGCTTCACCACTGAATATCCGCCAGATGGCGCATGGAAGGATTTTATCTAAAAGCCGGACCAAGTATAATGAAGAATTGCGTATAATTACTTAGCCTAAAACAATATTGTTTCCAATGCTGAAGCAAACATGAATTTTATTTTGCTTTACAACAGATCTTTCATGATGAATGTGTGTATATGTGCTTCATATTATTTTCATAATAATGAAATGAGCTGCCCAAATTCATGCTTTAAAATTCTTAATAAGTTTCTTATATATTTTTTGTAATGTTTTAACAGGGACAAAACAGGAAAAGACATGGCAATGTCTCGGTTTAAATGGTGTTTAAATTAATTTAATTTCCTGATAGTAGGCTATCTGATAGACTTAACTATGCGAATGTCCTGATTCGTGAATATGCCAACATATCTTATTTAAAATGTAAAAAATGTGTCGACATCATTAGAAAACATGAATGAACTATATATATTATATTATTAAGTAAATATTATTTTATGAACACGAACTTCTTCGGGCTTTTTATAATAATCATCATATTTGCTGTTTGTGTCCAGCATTTAATAATTATTTCATCCATTATTTAACCACGGCTGGAAATAAAAGCTGGAATGTGATGTGATTGTCAATTCATGACTGAAATAAAGCTGTTCGTCTTTTGTAAAGTACTTTCACTTTACAAAAGGCATCGTTTTTTTCAAAAGGTTGATAAACGTGTGTTGTACAGTATATACACCGCGACAGCGCTTAGTTACTCACCCCTCACCTTTCATGTAGGTCTGCTCGGACTTATTCATTCGTGTTAAACCCCTTAAAATGCGTGTGTATACAGCTCAAAACCTCCATCAGTTATTAAAGATAGCATCTATTTAGAAAAAATGCCCCAGTGATTTCGGAGCTTCAGGAAATCTCCCAACGCTCTGTGCATAACACCGGGCCAACTCATGTCGGAAAGAATTTATAAACGGTTTCTAAACGTGGGCTATTGTTTTTTACTTATAATATTTGTTAATTTAATTTAAATGAGGTTTGGGCTCAGGACTTCGATTCGGCATCGTGATTCTCCTCTTTAATTTACTCCACAGTTTTAATCAGCGCTCAGCCGCACGCATAAAGTTTTTCAGAGCGCACCGGCAAAAGTAGACTAATGATTATGAACGCGTCAGGAAAACAGCAAGCAGACTGACTGACCATTTAAAAAAACGTTTGCGTTCATTTTCTGACGCGCTCAAGTTCACCAAAAACAATACAGAACAGCGCAGCTTATTTGCTTTCAAACATTTACAAAATCACAACGTTTTTTTCGTTATTGTGAGTGCGCTTAAATAAAAGTTGAGTCTTATAAAGGCATGTAGTCTTATATAGTTTTATTATATAGTTTTGCACATTAATCTGAGTCCTCATCTGTAAAATTTTTGAGGACAATAGTTTTTTTTCAGCCTGTCACGGCGTGCGCTCAAATCAATATCGCTCCACGCTCACTAGTTAGGCTGCCTCCCCTTCAGATATGCGAAGAAGCGGGGCTGCGGAATTAGGCACGAATGGTGAAGAAGAGCTCTCCTTGCTAATATTCCTGGGCTTCCAATCCGCGCTATAAAATACTCGGGGTTTGTTGGTTTACAGTGGATTTGTGCGGCATGCAAACGGGGCAAATGGAACGCGCCCCAGGGACTTCAAAGAAGAGCCAGCGCGAGCAGACGGAGGCAGGAGCTGCTGCCCGCGGATGGCCGTCGTACTCGTATTTTATAGCGCAGGGTGCAAGCCCAGGATCATTGGCATGGGTAGCTCAACAGCATGTCGTGTGGGCATTATAAGATTTGTATTGAAAACTTCTAACTAAAAAGTGGCAGCTCGCACGCCTAAAAATAGACGCAGGTTAATTTTTTATAGTCTAAATTAAGGTGGAGTTATAGCACTTTTCGAATCACACTAACTATACATTGATAAGAATAACTTTGAATGATGAATGCTACGTTAATATGATCTCGGGCTTGCTCCACATTATAAAAGCAAGGCGCAGAGTTTAGTCCGAGATCGAAGAAGTACGTGATGTGGTGGAAAATAGGCAGTGGCGGTTCTACACTGAATTGCTCCCCGGGCGAGACTCCCTCCCGTCCCCCCCGTCAGCGCCACTTCTAACCAACCAAACCCCCTCTCTGACGTCTGCTCGGTCTTATTAATTTGTTTTAAAACCCCCAATTCTGCGAATTCCCCCAGCACAAACTGGTTTGATGACTTCACACCTGTTGTAAAGGTGAGATGGGGGATTACAGTAACTGTGGGTGCGCTTCACCTCGGAGCGCGCTGTCGCGTTGTATTCAATGAATAGACTAAAACAAAATCATGTTTGCTTCAGCATTGGAAACAATATTGTATTAGGCTAACTTTATTAAAGATTATACACTTTTGTATTCTTTGTCCATACACGTGGGCATCTTAAACATTTTAGATATTGATCCTTTCTCGATGCAGCGAATTTTCTGAGCAAAATAATAATAATTTACATGAATGAAAAGCAGGAAAAAGAAAAGGTAACACGAAAATAAGAAAAAGCTTTAGAGAATATAAGAAAACGCTTTAGAGGTAAATGCTGTGAAATGCTTCAAATGAACAGATTCTGCCTATAACAGGTCAGGGACAGTGAGGCTGGATCCAGCAGCGCACCACATCCCACATCATAATACATGCTGATGATGACCAACACGTCTCCCCTGATCTACCAGAGCCAAGTAAAAAGAATGAAAATCAAACTGAATAAAATTAGTAGCAGCATTAACTTGTGCTAGTAATTATTATGGTGGTCAATATTAATTGAAATAATGTTTCTCAGCATTATTTTGTATTAATATTGACTACCATAATAATTAAAATAAGTAACTAGTTTACTAGCGTGAGCTACTGCTGCTACTGATTTTATTTAAGCTCACCTGTTCAGTTTTATTGCCATTCCTTTTAAAATATTGTCTTCATAGATTTATATGTTGTTTGTCTTGATGTTCTTTTCTTCGTTTCTTTGTTTTACTAATATGACCCAATATATGTTTAGTGATACTTCAAATAACATGTTTAAATAGCATTGATTTCTGGATTGTGTTATATTTTTATACTAGTAACTGGTGTTAAAAATGTATCTCCACATTAATGAGCCAATGTATTATGGTGTGGGCTGCTGTGGGCCAGGAAGTCCAGGGACCCAGTCCGCCCCTGTAATAACGAATGGAGAAAGCGCAGTCAAAGCCCGGGGATTCTGCGTTCCGCGGGGGGCCAGTCGTGAATAGCTGACACTCAGTGACAGCCAATGAAATTGAAGCATTTTTGCCGCTTTCCACGTGGTGTGGCGTTGCTTAAATAATAGTATAAACTCGTCCAGACCCTGGTTCAAATCCCGCTCTGGGTGAAAATGTAATAAATGTGAATCCTTTGTTTTACACTTTTTGCTTATGATTATCATTAAATTATAGCAACTGTGAGGTGAGTGCTAATGTGTTTCATAGCTTAAGCAAAAAAAAATTCTCAATTGCAAAAATTGCTCAAATGCATATAGTACTGAAACATAACTTGATAATGTAATGGCTACATCGTGGCATTTTAGCGCAACGTGCGTTTTTACAGGCCAGATCTGTACATTTTTGAAAAAATAACTGAGTACTTAAATGATTATGCAAACATTAGATTACTCGTTACATCAAAAAAGTAATTCATGTGGGGCCTCCGAGTGGCGCAGTGGTAAAGTGCTCGCCCTATCACTGGTTCGGTTCCAGGGTGATGCTGTAACCTCCCTTAGCCGGAAGTCTAGAGAGAGCTGATGGGTGGGAGGGGAGGGATGAGAGGTACTTTGTGCTCCCACATTAATCTACAGCCAATTAGGGGCGCCTGTGAGCTCACGCAAGCAGAAGGAGCTGATAGCACTGTCCTCAGAGTGTGTTACCCCGCTCCCAACAGTGCATGAGCGAGTGATTCGAAAACATGCAGTCGGCTTGTCATGTGGATCAGAGGAAACTCAACACTGCTAACAGAATCACTGCTATCTTTTGGCTCACTAGAAAATTTTTCTTTTTGCAGACTTTAACACTTTAACACTTTGCCCCCTTTTGAGAAATTCGTGAAATTTGTGACATTGCATTGTCGTTCAACAAATTCATTGCTCGCACTGTTACATCTTTATTAATCTCTTGCTTCATGGGGCCAGAGTTGTGGTCCTATTACTAAAGAATAGTCATTACAAAAAGGACACAAAATAAAATAAAAAAATGTTTGATGCGCACACGCGTGTTCATAACATTATAGTACACAGTATACACGTGCACTGATGTTGACTAACAAGTGAGACACGCACTGAAACCCAGCATGAGAGACAATTACCTGCAGCAGGACTATTGGCTCAGTTGTGATCATGTGACTCTCATGTGTCATCAAGTGATCCTGTGACACAATTATTTCAGGACCAGGATCCCCACACTATATTATTTCTCTTCACTTGGAGGCAAAAAGTGAAAAACATTGCTCGGGTGCGCTTCAATAGAGCATGGCTGAGAGTGAGAATTAAATATTCGTGTTTACAAAGGTGTGCACATGCATGCACACACATCCAATCTCACTCGTGGAACACAAACAGTAATAAAAAAAAACAACACCAGTAGGCCATTAAAAGAATGTTTTACAGACCTAAAAAAGTATAGATGTAATACCAGCTAAATGTTATTATACAACAGTTAGTTTCGACCAAGTTATCTGACTAAACGAGAGCTACAGTAATTAACAAGTAGTAACAATAAACGGTAACAGCTCTGGGATGTTTACCTTGGTCACGTTACAGGCATTATAACAAACAATTACACTAGCTGTTAGCCGTGAGCATGGGTGAAAGTAGGCCAGTACGGTTTGCAGTTGAGAACAGCTGTCTGCCAAAACCCACATTTAAAACCTGTTGTGACTTAAATGACCCAGTTGGGTGGAATGGTCAGAATTTAAATGGGATAAAAGAGTCCATGCCTACCTATCTGCTGTTTACCCTTTGCACTATACATAAGATAATAGAATTTACTTTTTTGTTGTCTTATTTCACAAACTATACTGCTATATTTTTGTTCCACTGAATATGTTGTGGTTGCATTCTTCAATTGGTTTGGCAAAATAAATTTTAAGTAGTTTTTAAAAGTACAAGAGTGTATTGAAGTCCATCGGCCTAGCTGGTAAACTAAACTCAAAAGTGAAGGAAGAATAATTAAAATCATGTTGACCACTAGATAATAGATTAACCCTATATATACAGTACATTGGGGAAAAACAATGCTATTTATCTTATTAAAAGATCTGTGAAACTGCTCTCAAGTAAATGTAAATCATTCAGTTTAAGGACTAGAGATACTAGTGTTTGTTGATGTCCCACACTAGGTGGAGTCTTTTCCAAAAAAACAGGCACAGCTGCCAGAAGGCTTGTAGTGAGAGTTGTGCTTCATGTTGGAAGTGGATCTGAAATTTCATTACATGCAACATCCAGTGTGTAAACATTAGGTGGAAATGGTTCTGGCTTACAGTGGAACTACAGTCTACCCTTGTTCCATCCTCCTCCAAGTAGCACAAATCACCAAAGATTAATCCTTTAGTAGTGGCACACTGTAAAGGGAACACACAAACATCAGTTTCACCACATTAGTAACATGAAGTAACACACAAACATCACAAGTATTGTTACATCATTAAAAAGTCTTCTTGACGTAATTAAAAAAGGCTCCTGCAATATCATAAACTTGAATTTAAAAATAAAGATGCTAAGTTTCCGTCAGGAGCATTTAAAACAAATTTCTAAAATTATAATGATTGTACCAACTCTAAGAACAGGTTAAATGGCAAATTTACCCACTAAAAATCTTACACACAAATAGAAAAATTGAAAAAATGCTGCTTTAGAACAGTCAAATTATTGGCCTGGATTAAAAAAACAACAAAAAAAAACAAATAAGGAGGTTTAAAAATACTGGAGGTTAAGAACTGTCCAACTCTTTCTTAATAACTGGAAGGATAGTGCTGAACTATCAACTTTGTGGATGAATCGTAAAAATAAATTCAATGGATCAAATGCTTGGTGAAGTTGTATCGTAAAGAAATCAACAACAACAACAATAATTAATTTATGCTTTTTATATAAGTGCCTCTCTAGGCACTCAAGGGCTCGAAGCAAAATTCAAACAATAAATAAGTTAATAAGATCACATACTAAAACTAAAACAATTTAATTATTACCTTATAAAGCCGAATAAATGCTTTTGTATAATTAGGTTTTACGACCCGTATCGTCTTCTCATTGGTTCATCTCCAGCAGGAGGGAATCACGGTGATGCTGATTCATTGGTGAGCGGTTGTTGGTATGACGTTTTTCGGGAAAGCCCAAAGGTGATGCGTTGGTTGATTGGTTACGAATGGTGGGGCTCTGAAACTTCTTCTGAGAGTTTCTTCGTTGCAAGACTTTGGAGTTCTGGCATGAAGTTTTTTTGAGTTTCTTAACGAGCGGATGACTTAGTCGCTTGGTGGTGCAGCACGTAAGTGCAGGTCATAGCGCAAGGTGCGAAAGAGTGTCTGCAAGGGTGGCGGAGCCCCCTCAAGGGTGGAAGAATGATTGACAAGCCACGGGTGATTGTCCCAATCAGATGTTTTTTGCAGAGCTTAGCCATGTCCCACATGGTTCCTTTTCCGTGCATACATTAGCCTAATGTTTGGTCTGTCACATGGGGAATGTCCTGCTAAAGTTTTTAAAACTTTTATAAAGAATATTCGCATGAACCCTTTTTACGCTACTAACTTATACACACTAATTTTATTCAAATAAAAAAAGGCTGCATTCACTACTAAACATCCCATATCTTGCACATTCATTACTACCTTCATTTAGAGAAAGTGATATTTGTGAATATCATTCATCTTATCATCTTCTATACCGCTTACGTTGAACATTTAAAATGATGCTCCTGAGCAAAGGAGAGAAAAGGCAGGAGAGAAAATGCACACCTGCATCCTAGGGTCAACAAGAGTATCAGCGGTGTGAAGCTATAAAACTGCCTACTTTGCTTATTGGATTGCCACTGTTGTTGTCAAGGATAACCCGAGCAATCTGGTGCTGACGTGGTTCCAGCGGGCTTCTTTTCCATGATTGGGTTAAGCTACCCGCTGCTTTGCATTACAGACGCTGCTTTGTGTCGCAGACAAAATAAGGTAATCAGGATGGCGCAACTTTGGGGTAGCCTGTTCATCCATACACTGTTAATATAGGACTTGACAGATAGACTGCTACCAAATATCGCCCTCAGGTTGAAAAAGGAGAGGAGAAAGGCATGTTTGAAAGCAGAGAGAGAAAAGAAAAAGCAAGAGTTAAGGAGTGATAGTAGGGACTTTAAATTTTGGGACTATGACAGGGAAGGCAAGAGAGTTGGTTGATATGATGCAGAGAGGAAAGGTGGATATACTCATAGATAATTGGAAGACCTTTAAGGGCAAAGCTGGCCTGTTAGGGCAGGACGGTGTCCATCTCACTCGGGAAGGTGCTGCTCTCATTTCCTGTAGTATCGCTCATAGTCTCAGAAAAGGCCTAGTTAATCTGTGACAATCCAGTGCCCAGGCCAGGGAGCAGACAGACAGGCTAAACCAACCGTCTGCTAGCTGCATAGAGTCGTCACTTAGGGTTCACTGTATTGAGACTGTGTCTGTTCCCCGAGGTAAGCAAAAATGTAGAAAGACCCGGCAAGTCTGTTTTAGTAATTTATTTAACATAGATACCACAAACTTGGATCACACTGAATGCGCAGCTGGCACCTCTGATCTGAAGCTAGCACTGTTAAATATTAGATCTCTCGCATCCAAAGCAGTTATTGTTAATGAAATTATCATGGATCAAGAGTTTAATATACTCTGTTTAACAGAAACCTGGATTAAACATGACGAGTATGTAGCTTTAAATGAAGCTAGTCTTCCTGGATACAGCTACATACACCAGCCGTGGTTAACTGGTAGAGGAGGAGGCGTCGCAGTTATTCACAATGATAATTTGACTATTATACAAAAACACGGACACAAAATTAATTCATTTGAAGTTTTCTATAGTAACATAAGTGTAGCTACAAATTTTAAGTCAGCTCAGTTGATTCCACTAATTGTCATTTACAGACTTTCAGGGCCGTACTCAGAATTTCTTAGTAAATTTGCAGATTTCCTCTCAAACCTAGTCGTTTCTGTGAACAAGGCATTAATTGCTGGAGATTTTAATATTCATTTTGAGAATATAGAAGAGCATTATGATCGCATAATGTGCGTAAAGCAGACTTAGTACTTAGTAGAAGTAAATCAGTGTGTAGTAGGACCCACTCATAAAGCAGGTCACACTTTAGATTTAATAATATTTTTCGGATTAAGTATAAAAAATTTATTTACAATTCCATTGTCCATAGCATGGAAGGAGAGCATCCTGAACTATAGAAAAGCTCTTAGTGTAGCTAGATCAACGTATATCTCTACTCTTATAGAAAATAACAAAATAATCCTAGATTTTTATTTAATACCGTAGCCAAATTAACCAGAAATAAGACCACTACAGAAATCTCTACGACAACATCGTGTAACACTGAGGACTTCATGAACTTTTTTAATAATAAAATCTTAAATATTAGGCATAAAAATAAGCTTTGAAACCAAACAATGTAAGTTATGCAGATGTTAAACTAGCCATGTCAGAATAGAATACTTTACTCCCCTTGAAGAAAATGAACTAATCTCACTCATTTCTTCTGCGAATTCATAAATGCATTAGATCCTGTACCGACACATTTTCTTAAACAGATACCAGCAATAACAGAACCTTTGCTGAGAAACCTGACCTTGACCCCTGTCAGCTGTCCAATTACAGGCCAATATCAAACCTCCCCTTTATCTCTAAGATTCTGGAAAAGATAGTAGTGGAGCAGCTATGCGCCTATCTACATAGAAATAGCATACATGAACTGTATCAGTCAGGATGTAGGCCTCATCACAGCACAGAAACAGCACTCGTTAAAGTAGTAAATTTACATTTACATTTACATTTAGGCATTTGGCAGACGCTCTTATCCAGAGCGACTTACAAAAAGTGCTTTAATGTTTACATAATTGGATACATACTTACACTGGGTTAACTAGGTTAATAACTAAGTGCCATTAGTCCAACACAACTAAGAAGAGTTTTTTTTTGTTTTTTTTTCTCGGGTCCAAGTAAATTCAAGTAGTCCAAGTAAATGACCTCCTATTGGCCTCTGATCAAGGTTGTGTAACCATGCTTGTATTACTCGACCTCAGTGCAGCTTTGACACTATTGATCATAGTATTCTTCTTCACAGATTAAAAAATGTAGTAGGAATTAAAAGTACAGCCCTCTCCTGGCTCAGATCCTATTTGACCGATCGGTATCAGTATGTAGACCTAAATAGTGATTATTCTGCATGATTTCTAGTGGAGTTTGGTGTTCCACAGGGTTCGGTTTTGGGCCCACTGCTTTTTTCCCTTTACATGTTTCCTCTGGGCAACATAATCCGTAAGCATGGTATTAGTTTTCACTGTTATGCTGACGACACACAGTTATATGTCTTACCAAAACCTGATGAGATAAACCAGCTAACTAAAGTTGAGCAATGTGTGCAGGACATAAGAAATTGGATGCTAATTAACTTCCTTCTGCTTAATCTAGATAAGACAGAAGTTCTAGTCATAGGACTGCATACAGCTAGAAGTAAGATTCTAGATCATTCTGTAACTTTAGATGGCCTTTCTGTTCCATCAAGTGCAACATTAAAAGACCTAAAAGTAAAAGAACTTCGATTGAAGGATGCAGGCTGCTTGTCAGTACCTTCCAAATAGTGTTTGGGACTCAGACACAGTCTCAGTGTTTAAGTCTAGGCTAAAAAACCTATACTTATACCTAAACACATTTTTATAAATAGATTTGTCTTGGGTGAAGATCTGGGGGACTCATGGACATAGAGTATTAGGTGAACTGGTATGTTTAGATGCTGTTTTCCCCACTTTCATTGATCACTCAGGTTTGTTGATGGTGAGGTGATTGTTTGCTCATGTCTGAGTTTCCTTGTGGCTCTCCCTTTTAGTTATGCTGTTATAGTTAGTCCTGCTGGAGTCTCTGCTTGCACTCTACACTAAATACTGTATACATTCACATTATACATTATGTCACTGCGACCATACCTGTTATCTCTGCTCTTTTGCCCTCCCGTCTACTGTTCTCTATCTACTCTCCCCTCTCTCTTTTCCCTCTCTTCCCCTTTCTCTCTTTCCCTCTCTCTGCCGAGCTACACATGTTGTTCCTGAGCTGCCAGTGATCCAGACTCCCGCTGCCCTCCGGACCTGTCTGACCAATTCCGGTGCCCCGCTTCTGGTTGAAGTTCTTGTCACATGGATGCCCCGTTTGTCTCTTTGGAATGAGTCTGGGGATGGTTTCAACCTACCATGAAGGCGGTTCTGGCCTCGACTAGTGTTAACAGCTGTTTCTCTGAGGACTTGACTTGGCTGTAGTTGCTCAATAGACCTGAGTCTCTAATAACTACCTGGACTCCATATTAACATCAATTAACACTGTTATAGCTGAACTGACTAGCACACCTAACACACAGTATGAATGTTCCTCCCAAGGTTACTTCCTATTCTCAGGGAGTTTTTCCTTGCCAATGTCCCCCTCGGCTTGCTCACCAGGGACTATCTGACCATTTTGATTTTGATCTGCTCCGATTTTTCATGAGATGGACTTAAAAATCTAAAATTCATTCCAGATACACAATATTACCATTTCTCTCAAACATTGTGCACAAATCAGTCTAAATGTGTGATAGTGAGCACTTCTGCTTTGCTGAGATAATCCATCCCACCTTACAGGTGTGCCACATCAAGATGCTGATCTGACATCATGAGTAGTGCACAGGTGTACCTTATACTGCCCACAATAAAAGGCCACCCTGGAATGTGCAGTTTTTTGCTTTATTGGGAGTCTGGGGACTCAGAACCGGTCAGTATCTGGTGTGACCACCATTTGCCTCATGCAGTGCAACACATCTTCTTCGCATAGAGTTAATCAGATTGTCAATTGTGGCCTGTGGAATGTTGGTCCACTCCTCTTCAATGGCTGTGCGAAGTTGTTGGATATTAGTGGGAACTGGTACACGCTGTCGTATACGCCGGTCAAGCACATCCCAAACATGCTCAACGGGTGACCTGTCCGGTGAGTATGCTGGCCATGCAAGAACTGGGACATTTTTAGCTTCCAAGAACTGTGTACAGATCCTTGCATCATGGGGCCGTGCATTATCTTGCTGAAACATGAGGTGATGTTCATGGATGTATGGCACAACAATGGGCCTCAGGATCTCATCACGGTATCTCTGTGCATTCAAAATGCCATCAATAAAATGTACCTGTGTTCTTCGTCCATAACAGATGCCTGCCCATACCATAACCCCACCACCACCATGGGTCACTCGATCCACAACATTGACATCAGCAAAGCGCTCACCCACACGATGCCACACACGCTGTCTGCCATCTGCCCTGAACAATGTAAACCGAGATTCATTCGTGAAGAGAACATCTCTCCAACGTGCCAGACGCCATCGAATGTAAGCATTTGCCCACTCAAGTCTGTTACGGCGGTCCCTGAGACGGTTTCTGACAGTTTGTGCAGAAATTGTTTGGTTATGCAAACCAATTGTTTCAGCAGCTGTCTGAGTGGCTGGTCTCAGACGATCTTGGAGGTAAACCTGCTGGATGTGGAGGTCCTGGGCTGGTGTGGTTACACGTGGTCTGCGGTTGTGAGGCTGGTTGGATGTACTGCCATATTCTCTGAAACGCCTTTGGAGACGGCTTATGGTGGAGAAATGAACATTCAATGCACGAGCAACAGATCTGGTTGACATTCCTGCTGTCAGCATGCCAATTGCACGCTCCCTCAATGCTTGTGGCATCTGTGGCAAAGTCTCAATATTTAAAATATTAAAGAATATCAATCCAAAAAAAAAAAAAAACACATGATACAAATGTTATGAATTAAGTTGCATTTAAATAAGGAAAATAGGTATTTGATGCCCAAGCAAAACATGACTTAGTACTTGGTAGAGAAACATTTGCTGGAAAGCACAGTGGAAAGACATTTCTTGTAGTTGTTCACCAGATTTGCACACATCTTGGGATGCATTTTGATTCAATATTTTTTACAGATTTAAAAAAAATGTTTAAGGTTTTTTGCCTGTTGCTTGGCAACTCGAAGTTACAGCTCTCTCAGTGAATTTTCTATTGGATTAAGGTCTGAAGACTAGACCACTCCATGACCTTAATGAGCTTATTCTTTCTCTGTTCATTGGTAAACTTCAGACGGGTCTGTACATGTGAAAAATTTCAATCCATGCAGGCATATTGTGTTACCAATGGTTTGTTTGATGACTGTGCTCCTAACTACCTTGAGATCATTCAAAAGTTTCTCCCGTGTAGTCCTGGGCTGGTCCATTATTTTTCTCATGATTATTCTTAGTCCAAGAGGTGAAATCTTGCAAATAGGGCCATTAATGGTTACTTTGTGTTTCTTCCATTTGTAAATAGCAGTTGTCTCCTTCTCGCCAAGCTTCTAGCTAAAGGAATTGTAGCCCATTCCAGCCTTGTGCAGGTCTAAAATCTTGTTCCTGACTTGCTTTGACAGCTCTTTGGTCTTGCCGATGGTGGTGAGGATGAAATGGAAGATAGAGATTTTGTGGGAAGGTGGCTTTTATACACAGACCACATTTTTGTTAGGAGCACCTTCAAATTCAAATCAAATTCTAATTTTATTTGTCACATACACAGTACGATATGCAGTGAAATGCTTATACGACTGCCAGTGACCTTAAAAAATAAAAACTTATACATAAGAAACAAATATGAATAAAATAAATACGTTAAAAAATAAAATTAACTAGTAAAATATATTATACAAAGTAAAATATACTGTACAAATAAGGACAAAATATCAATAAAGCAAAATATAGAAATATAGAAGAAAAAATGACTGAATGAAATGAATGGGGTGTGCAAATATGACTTCTACACTTGACTTCTACACTTTACTCTAAAGTGACTTATTAAAGTGATTTCTGTAGAGCTCTTTTGGCCTGCATGGCGCTGTTTTGTACTCTCTATGGTGCAGGGGTGGAAATTCCTGAGCACCTTGGAGAGCAGTCTGAAGTCTCTCAAGTGTCTGAGGGGGTAGAGACGCTGCCGGGCCTTTTTCACCATGGTGTTGATGTGACAGGACCATTACAGGTCCTGCGTGATGTGAACACAGAGGTATCGAAAGCTGTCCACTCTTTCATCAAGCCCACCACGACAGTGTCGTCAGCAAACTTGATGACGGCGGTGGAGTTGGTAGTGGCCACACAGTCGTAGGTGTACAAAGAGTAGGGGGTTTAAAACACAACCCTGGGGGGCTCCAGTGCTGAAAGTGAGGGAGGCAGAGACATGTCTGCCCATCCTTACTGCCTGTGGTTTGCCAGTTAGGAAGTTGGAGATCGACTGACGCATAGATGAGCTGAGTCCCAGGTGCTCCTGCTTGGTTCAAGTTCATGTAGGCTTTATTGTCACTTTATCCATATACAGTTAGTACACAGTAAAACAAAACAACGTTCCTTCAGGACCAAGGTGCTACATGCAACATAAATTTACAACATAAATTAACAGAAAAACTAAACTAGCTAACTAAGAGGCCTAGTTAGCTGGCTAGCAGAGACAAGACAGATTGACCTTACATAAATTACAAAAAAATTAACAAAAACTAACTAACTAAGAAAGACTTTCTACAGGGTTTTTACAGAAAACAGACAACATAAAGTGCACGTGCAAATATAACAGCAACAGCTGGTGGTGAGTGTGGAGGGAATTATGGTATGAAATGCAGAGCTGTAGTCGATAAAGAGCATTTTAACATAATTCCCCTTCTGAGTGTCCAGATGAGTGAGTGATGTGTGGAGGTGATGAGAGATTGTCATCTGTGGAGTGGTTTGGGCGGTATGCAAACTGTAGAGGGTCCAGTGTGTAGAGAAGAAATGATAAAGTCTCTGACCAGGCGCTCAAAGCACTTCTGAGGTGAGGGCTACAGGGCGATAGTCATTTAGAAAAGCAGGATGGGGTTCCTTCAGGACAGGAACAATGATGGACTCTTTGAAGCATGTGGGGATCACCAACTGAGATAAAGAGAGGTTGAATATTTCTGTGAACACAGGTGCTAGCTGGTCTGCGCAGGCTCTGAGAATACGACCTGAGATGCCGTCTGGTCATGCTGCTTTCCTGGTGTTCACTCTCTTGAAGGCTCTCCTCACGTCATGCTCAGGAAGATGAACGCGCTTCCAGTGCTGGCAGTATCTTCCTGTCTGCAGCCGTTAGCACCCCTAGCATTAGCATCGCTAGCATCTTTAGCTGCAGCCTTAAAGCGAGCATAGAATGTGTTCAGCTCGTCTGCCAGAGTCATGTCTGCGTTTGTCATACCGGATGTAGGTGCTTTATAATCCATTATTGTCCTTAGTCCCTGCCACAGGCTCCTAGATTCACTCTGTTGGAGTTGTGACTCTAGCTTTCCTCCCATAGCGCTGCTTCGCCTCTTTCACCGCCTTCCAGACATTATATGACTTAACCTTGTAATATATCTCAGAGCATTGCGGATGGTTTTATTCACCCACGGCTTCTGGTTGGAAAACGTTCTGATAGTCTTTTTCTCCACGGTATCATCCGCTTGTTTCCCAATGAATCCCACAACTGCTTCCATAAACATGCTGATGTCATTGGAGCTGTTACGGAACATGTCCCGGTCTGCGTCATCAAGTGCGTCCTGTAACACGGCCACCTATTGGTCCATCCAGCGCGCGACCTGCCTCTGAACCAGAACTTCCTGTGTCAGCCTTTGTTTGTATTTTGGTATGAGGAAGATGGCAGCGTGGTCGGATTTCCCAAATGGTGGACGAGATTGTGCCTTGTAGCCGTCCTTGACTGTAGTGTAACAGTGGTCCAGTGTCCTTTCGCCCCTGGTGGGGCAGGTGATGTTCTTAAATTAATATGTGTACCACAAGAGCACATAACCAGTCTATGAGAGGCAGAATTATTGTTGGTTGGTAGGGGATCAAATACTTATTTCCCTCATTGAAATGCAGCTTAATTCATAACTTTTGTATCATGTGCTTTTTCTGGATTTTTGGTTGATATTCTGTCTCAACCCTTTACCATAGACTTATGATAAAAATTATAGACCCTTCATTTCTTTGTAAGTGAGCAAACTTAGAAAATCTGTTGGGGATCAAATACTTATTTCTCCATTGTATATACAGTACACTCACCAAAAAGTGAGTAGGTAAAAACACCCTAAATATTTTTAGAACTATACAAATGAACGTATATACAGTACGGATATCTGACAGGAAAAAAAGTTCATTTGCATAGTTCTAAACATTTTCAGGGTAAAAAAAAAGCTGGATTTTTTTTTTATTCAATGTGCTCAATTTTTGACTTCCCACAAGTTGAAACCATCCTCTCTCAATGTAACTTCCTAACCCTATGGTTCCTACAATATAAGTAACAGGAGCCGTTGGTTTTAAACTTTATGCTGGATACATTCTCTGATATACATACTCATATCTCTGTATAACTAGAAACTAGCTATATTCCGTGTTTTGCCCAACAATAGAGGTGCCCAATTAAGCTCCTACTTAACAGTTTCTCCAGGCATTTTCTAGTTTTTACATTGTTTCCACAGCATAGGCCAGTCACCATGCCATTAAAAAAAAAAACAAATGCAAATTTAAAAGTCTCATTCGATTAGATAGCAAACATTAGTTGAAATAATTGGCTAGCTACTACTTAGTATTGAGGTCTGTGTGATCAGACTTCCTGCTTGCTTGGGCAAAATGTTAGTAAAATATAAAAATAGTGCTAATGTTACATTTTTTGCACAATGTTATATATTTTTGATAATTGTTTTTTATTAAAGGTAGATTGTTTTAACTTCTTTGATTATGAAGTAATTATTGCCAACAATAAATGTTAAAGCTATAAATATTGCCATGTGCGCACAAAACCTCTATCATTCTCTTGTCACTTTGTCTGAAAGAATGCTCTTGGGGAAACGCTGCTTCATTATTATTTTAATATTTATTTCATTATACTGAGAAAACAATTATGAAGAGAGGGCTGGTAAACATGTGCCACCCACAAAACCTGCAATAATCTCAGCAAATACTAGTATGCTTACAATACATACAAAAAAGATGATTGGATGAGTGAGTACAGTATACCTTCTTATAGTGAGGCTTAGAATAAATGTGTGAGGTAATTATTAAATTAGGTGCCAAGATGCTAAGCTCCTACCCAAAATAGCTAAATGTGTTTCAATTGAAAAAGTAAAAAAGGTGGAAATTTTTTCTTAGTTTAAAATTTTATGTCACAAATCCTTCAACAGGGATGGGTTTTACGGTATGTTTAAAGAGCTTTAAATAAAAGTGTTATTTATAAATAATACTGATATTGAACAAATATAGGAAACTGCACAGGTCTTTAAGAGTAAAACTGTATGGTATCAATAAATACTTTACATGTAATATTAAAATACTCTTGAAATACTGTGTTCTAAATAAAACTTCGACAGTTTTGGCTAAACAAGAAAAGCCAATGAACATTTAATGACATTTAAAATGCACAGGTAAGGTGCAATTATTACGTAAGTTATGTACAGTATAGTCTGGAATTTACAGTATGTAGAGTTTGTCAATAATTTGAGTATTTTTTGGTATAATTATAAGGTGATTACCAAATATTGACAAACATTATTTTATTAAGATAAAATAACGCCTGCAAGAACAGTACACCCAATTACAATGTAATTGCAACAGTGCAATATGTCCGAGACTGGTTATGAGATGACACTTAAGGGTGAGTGTCACACTGTTCAAAGCTGTCTTTATGAGCTAAGGTCCTCACACGTTCCCTACAGATGGCCCATTATAATGTGTGTTGCATACCAAATGGTCTGTCATGTGCATAGCCACACCTTGTGAAAACTGGTCTTCGAGCTAGTAGAAATTATACAGGAAAATACAATTACTAAAATATTCAATCTATTTATAATTTTGCATACATGAATGCATTTGTAACCCTGTGCATTTTTAAAGAGCCTAAGTATGCATTTTCGATGGTAAACACGTTTTCATTGTGTGTAATCAAGTAGAAGCTGAATGAAGAGAGTTTAAATACACAAAAAGAAGCAATGCTGCTTGAGAGGTTTACAACATATCATTAGAGAATTTGGAAAGTCCCACATCATGTAAGTGTGCCTGTATGCTAGGAAATGTACCACATGAAGGCTCCTCCGAGGAACTCTGAGTAGGCATGATATATCATCAACAATGACATCCAAAATCTTCTGTGATCCAAAAAGCTGTGGGTCATCATAATAGATATCCCTGTTTTTCATAAAGAAAACCAGTCCGGGATTAAGGAAAAACAAACATAAATAAAAGTTCTTTAATTCATTCACAATATAAATCTGTGGGGATAAATATAGTTACAAAAATACATTTGTTTATCATTATTATTATTATATGTATTATTATTGTAGTTATTATTATTATTATTGTTATTATTATTATTATTGTTATTATTATTATTATTGTTATTATTATTATTATTATTATTATTAATAATAATAATAATAATAATAATAATAAATAAATAAATAAATAAAATACACATACCTTTTGGTTACATATGAATCACTTTGGACAAGTTTGTAAATTGTTGACAGGGCCTTCAACATTAGTGCTGAGAGCAGAGAAATGCCTTTTTAGGTGTGATGTTTTATTTGCACAGAAAATACAGTAAATATAATAAAATTATGTATGTAATATAATATAATATAATATAATATAATATAATATAATATAATAATAGCATTGTCTATGTATTATTTGGCAGTAGGTTTTCAGGAAATAGTTTTTGGTAAAGTAGTATGAGTAACAATATATTCTTAATGCAATTAAAATGTATTTCCTGAATGTGCTTTATTTTTATTTTCAATTAATATATTCAAGATCATAAAAGGTTGAAAACTTGTACAATGACTAAAAATAACAAGTGTCTGCATAATTGTCCAAACTATAACAATATATTTATGTCCAATCTATATCAAAACATTAAACTAAAACATAATTAAACTTAGCAGAGCTTTCAGAGCAAACTAATCAGTAAGAAAAAGCAGAGTTGAATGCTGCAGAGTTTGCTGTATGAGGTACAACATTTCCTAGCCTAGAACACTTGCATTATAATACCCCAAACCTCTTGTAGCCTGTTAAGATTACAGATGAAAAACATGCTTTCACAGGAAAGCTGCTTAGCTGTTCAGAGGAGGAAATCCCCTGAATGTTAAAAGTTTATTAAAGCTTGCATAATTTAAGCTTCATTTTAATGATGAGTCCTCTACTTTATTAAGTAGACAGTTGAGTGTATTTTGATACACATATGCATTGAATCAAGAGCTTTAAATCCAACAATATATAGAAAATACAAAACTCTACAGCTTTGGTTAATGTGCATAGCAAACACCTGAAAGGGTAAGGAGATGTGGTAAAATAGGCTTTAGCAACTAAAGCCTTGTTTACACGGCAGGTCTCGATGCCCAACTCTGATTTGTAGCCTATATCTGATTTTTTTTACACGTCTGTTTACACGTTCTTTCAACTATGACCCATATCCGATTCAAGTGTTTACACTTGCCATACCATCTGAAACATTGCGCATACTTAAAGGGAGGTTCTTGCGCTACACACTAGCCAAGATAGCCTTTTCCACCTGCGATGTTATCATTCCACAAGCGATTCCACCGGAGAATAACATTGTTTATATATATAGCCACGTCTGCACCTGTGATGGGCGTGCGCCCAAATCTATTATCGTTCTCCGCTCACTCCGTAGGCTCCCTAGATAGGCGGCACCCCCTTCTGCAGGTATGCAAAGGGACAGAGCCGCCTATTCAGACTGGCTGGCGATAATTAATGTATTAGGATCTCGGGCTTGCTCCGCATTATAAAAGCAAGGCGCGGAGTTTAGTCTGGGAAGAACCTAATGCAGTGGAGCATGAGATAGTGGCATGCTAGCGGGGTGATGTGATGCGCCCGAATGACTTTTTAAAAAAGGACACTGGAATTCCGCCCTTTAATCTCCGCGTTGAGGACAGCGCGAGAAAGACATGCCCGAGCTTTCATTCCTGCGCCGAGCCTGCCTTCGTGTCCCCGTCGCCGAAGAGGAAAAGGCCGTGAGGTGGATTGCGTTAACGCCCCCGATCCAAGCTGGGAAAGCCGCCCAGCTGCAGACATCAGCGAGGACTCCTGCCTGACACCCACAGAGAGCTGGGAGGAGCCAGGCCGGCCATTGACAGCGGGATAAGCTCCCTTGAGGGAGCGTGCTAAAGCGCCGCCTCCGCTTACTCCATTCTGCCATTTTGCCCACTGCCACTTATCGCCAGCTGTGTGCCCGCATGCCAGCTGGGCATTGCCCCAGGACCTGCAAGTGCACTCTCTTTCCTTCCCTTTCTTTTCATCCTCCCCCATTTAACCCTTTCCTTCCCTATTTTTCCCAAATAAATTATCCTTTTTTCCGTAATACCTTGCCTTGTGTCCGTGCTTCATGGTGCTGCCTGTGCACATAGGGTCAAACCCGTTACAATAGTTTAACTATTTAAACCATTAAACTATTAATTTTAATTAGTATTATTTAATTTACGTCAAAATAAATTTAAAAACAAGAACAATTAAACTCTTAATATTTTTTAATAAATGTGGGTTGAGAAAATGTAAACAGATGAGGACTTATGTCGATCAATCTGACATGACAAAAACAGTCTGCTGGAGAAACTCCCAGGTGGGAAGACACTGCTTAGTGTAGGTAACATCAAAGACAAAAAAAATAAAAAACTTCAACATCCACCAAAGAGTCTGGAATGCAGAGTAAAGGATGCGTCACACAGCCGCAATATATTATTCTATAACTGTATTATACCAAAGAAGATGAGAAATACAGAAAATAAAATACCTTTGCTGTTTTCAAAATTACAGACACATCACAGCCAGTGGGAGTTTTCAGAAAACCTGTCTGCGGTGAGGCTGCATTAATTAAATTAAATAAAATTTTATTTGTATAGCGCTTTTAGCGATTGTCATTGCCGCAAAGCAGCTTTACACAATTTACACAAAAGAATTATTTAAGTTGGTATGAAATGTGAATGTGTATGAATCAAAATGGTCAGTTTGTCCCTGGTGAGCAAGCCCAGGGCGACAGTGGCAAGGAAAAACTCCCTGAGATGGTAATAGGAAGAAACCTTGAGAGGAACCAGACTCAACAGGGAACCCATCCTCATTTGGGTGAAACAGAAAGCAGTAAATGATCTGCATTTATACAGTGTGTTAGGTGGCAGGCAGTTCAGCTATAATAGCTGATGTTAATTGATGTTAATTAGGCATTAGGCGGGGTACATAAGGCATGTACATGGGCATTGACAAATCTCCGAAAACGTTGGGGCATATTTTTCTTAATAGACGCTATGTTTAATAACCGATATAGCTTTTAAGCTGTACACACATGCATTCTCACCTAAACAACTCTTAAAACTACACTTTGCGACACAATAACAGTAATATTTTAAAAATTTTGCAGGCTGTTTGGAGAAACCAGAGAATACAGGATAAAACAGTTGTTGAGTCAAAATAAGCCAAATTAACAAAAACACAGCATTTTTTTTATGTGTATTCTTTGAGTTATTCTAATGTTTTCTTCTGAAAGTCTATTTTTCCAGTTATTTCTATATTTAAAGTTTGATGTAAATAATAAGAAGAAACCGATACAAATAGAGGCTATATAACAGTTAATTCTTTGTACAAATAAAATTGTAAGCTAGTGAACTTGTCTGTCCAAACAACATTTACCCATTTAAAACTCATTATTGTACAATAAATGTCAATAGACCTGGTACTGATTTTTCATATTTGTTGTATAAAGTACTCTGATGTGGAAATTACCATCACTAGTATTTCTCGATACAACATATGACTTTTTTATGACTTAAGGAACGAACACTGCACTATAATACAAAACAATAACAGGTCTGTTAGAGCAATACTTTAAATCAGGTAGCCTAACAAGTAGTTACTGGCGCCGTAAAGGGTAGGCTATTTAAATAAAAGAATGAAAAATTAATTAACGAAGTTTAACGAATTGTAATAAATAAAAAACGCGGCAGTAGCATACTTTCAATAAAATCACACATTTTAATTAACGAACAGTTTAAATAAAATTGAATGAATTCCCTTATAGAATGAAAACATTTTAATAGTCTAATTAAAATAAGCTAACGTTAGGCTAGCTACAGTAGTTGATCAATTGGAATGGTTATTACCGTCGCGCTCACCGCCGCGTAAAAACGTCAGCGGCCAAAATAAATCAGTTGCATTTCAAAGTCATTCGTAAAATGGCCGCCAGGTGGCGCAAAGTGACATTTTCGCTCGTTGCCGTAAATACAACAGTGACCGTTATACAGCGTATCTCTGTATCGGTTTATTGTTATTTAAGTTCTGGATTATTTCAGGTACTTTAAACACATTGTTGGGTTGCTCATGTTGGCTCATATGAGATGTAGTTTACAAATGAACACCTGGTTGGGTTATTTTGACCCAACAACTGGTTTATTCATTATTCTTTCCTTTCTCCAAATATCAGCCTGCAGAATGTTTGAAATATTACTGTTTATTGTGTTACAGGTATAGTTTTAAGAGTTGTTTAGGCAGGAATGCGTGTGTATACAGCTCAAAACCTCCATCAGTTATTAAAGATAGCGGCTATTTAGAAAACATGCCCAGTGATTTCTGAGCTTCAGGAAATCTCCCGGCGCTCTGCGCATAACACCGGGCCAACTCATGTCGGAAAGAATTTATAAACGGTTTCTAAACATGGGCTATTGTTTTTTTACTTATAATATTTGTTAATTTAATTTAAATGAGGTTTGGGCTCAGGACTTCGACTCGGCATCGTGATTCTCCTCTTTAATTTACTCCATAGTTTTAATCAGCGCTCAGCCGCATGCATGAAGTTTTCCAGAGCGCACCGGCAGAAGTAGACTAATGATTATGAACGCGTCGGGAAAACAGCAAGCAGACTGACTCTGACCATTTAAAAAAACGTTTGCGTTCATTTTCTGACGCGCTCAAGTTCACCAAAAACAATACAGAACAGCGCGGCTTACAACACTTACAAAATCACAACACTTACAAAATCACAACGTTTTTTCGTTATTGTGAGTGCGCTTAAATAAAAGTTGAGTCTTATAAAGGCGTGTAGTCTTATATAGTTTTTTATATAGTTTTTGCACATTAATCTGACACAGTTTTTTCAGCCTGTCACGGCGTGCGCCCAAATCAATATCGCTCCTCGCTCACTAGTTAGGCGGCCTCCCCTTCAGACATGCGAAGCGGCGGGACCGCAGAATTACACATGACTGGTGAGCTATCGTTGCTATCGTTGCCCGGGCTTGCACCCCGCGCTATAAATAAATACTCGGAGTTTGTTGGGCTACAGTGGATTTTACTACACGCTGTGTATGCAGCGCGCGTGCAACAACGCGGAAGTGCGGCATGCAAGCAGGGCAAATGGAACGCGCCCCATGGACTTTAAAGGAGCGAGAGGTGGGAGGGGGGCGGTACGGCCATCCGCGGAGAGCAGAGTCAGCGCGAGCAGACGGATGGCCATTGCACTCACACCGCGTAGTAAAATCCACTGTAACCCAACAAACCCCAAATCATCACCAGCCGTGCCTTATTCCGTCATGTCATGTGGGCAACATAAGATTTGTATTGAAAACTTCTAACTAAAAAGTGGCAGCTGGCACGCCTAAAAATAGACGCAGGTTATTTTTTTAATAGTCTAAATAAAAACCCTCCGATTTAATTTCCTATAGTCTAACCAGCGCTCAACCGCACGCATAGTTTTCCCGAGCGCAAGGAATTTTTTTGTGCTAAATAATGTTTATGCAGTATAAGAATTCCTATTAATCCTGGGTTGTTCTTTTAGTGTCACTATAGTGCTTTACAATGCCAGACAACATTCAAATACAAATTATTCACCCTCCCCAGGTGTGAATCGGCTGTTCTCACCTATACATTCAGAGGAACTGAAATGCACTTCTCCCCACTTTAAAAACTTCTTGAATCTGAGGCTCTTCTGGAGACTTTCAGTGATTTCAATTTGTGTAATTTTAATCTCCTGGATTCTAGATTCTAAAGTTGACATTGTTACCTTTTTTAATCATTGGAATGGAAGAACTTGTTATTTTCCTTATGATAGCATAAATTGCATTGTTTTTAATCAGTCTATACACAATAATATTCTTTGGTATTTTTTATTTTTTTTAAACGGGTATGGGGGCTATCTTGGTTCATTAATCTCCGTGCCTGGTTTATAGTATTCAGTGCGCATCTGTTATATTACAACTATCATAACACTCAAATGCCTTTTATTGGGGGTTAAGTGACTGATGTGCCTAACATTTTTCAGCTGAGCCTTTGTTTCACTGAATAATCAACCACCGCGACACCCCTCTCTCTCTCACACACACACACACACACACAGAGCCGACCAAATCATTAGCACCTCCCTCCCCCAAACAGCGCAGACATTTACTTTCTATCCATTTACTTACACCTGAACTGAGTTGTTTGAGTAACATGGGTCGAACCCGTTACAAATCATAACAGTCTACTGCATTTCATTCTTATAATAACGCAAAAACACAAGCGGGGCTGAAAGACCGACATCTGCTGACGCAGTAGAACGTCCTAACACTGTTTTAATTTTATGGTAATTTATTTCAGTTAATAAATCTACTATAAATTTAAAGAACACAAGAAATAAGATGACACAAATCCATACACGCTTTTTCGTGGCTCACTGTGTTAACATTTATTGTGCTTAAATTTGATCCTAATAAAATGTGATTTAATTTGAATTTTAGAACAGTGGCAGCTGGAACACCTAAAACAGATGCAGGATTATTTTTTTATAATCTAAATAAAAATGCTTTTTTAAACGTGGGCTATTGTTATTTACATGCAATATTTGTTAATTTAATTTAAATGGGGTTTGGTCTCCGGAATGTTGAGCATCAGGATCCTCTTCTTTACTTTCCTACGTAGAATCAGCGCTTAATCGCACGCATTAAGTTTTGTAAATTCGTTTAATGTTTAATAGTAAATAATGACCCCCGTTGCGCTGTACCACCGCTCGGAAAACCTTTTGAAATACAAGTTTAGGACAATTATGATGATCTGCCACGGCGTGCGCGTGTGATGGGTGTACGCCCAAATCTACTATAACTACTCCCTCACTCCGTAGGCTCCCTGAATAGGCAGCAAAGGGACGGGGACGCCTATTTGTGCCGGCTGGCGATAATTAACGTTAATATGATCTCGGGCTTGCTCCGCATTATAAAAGCAAGGCGCGGAGGTTTGTCTAAGGTCTGGGAAGTACGTGATGTGATGGATAATATGAAAGAAGCATGTCAGTGGGGAGATGTGACACGCCCCAGGGACTTTAAACAAGGACACTAGAATTTCGCCCTTTGATCTCCGCGCTGAGGACAGCTCGAGAAAGAGCTGCGCGAGCTCCCGCAGCATCTACACTCCCGCACCGTGCCTGCCCTCGCAGCCCCGCTGCCGAAGAGGAAAAGTGTGGTTAGGTTTTTGCGTCAGCGAGAACTCGCGCCGGCCATCGACAGCGGGAGAAGCGCCGTCACGAGGGAGCGTGCAGGAGCGCTGCCTCCGCGTGCTCAGTTCTGCCACTCCGCACACGAACACTTAGCATCAGCTGTGTGCCCGCATGCCAGTGTGGCACAGCCCCCGGAACTGCACATGCACAACCTTTATCCCATTCTTTTCTTTCTCCCTCCTTCAACACTTTCCTTCCCCATTTTACCTAAATAAATTACCCTTTTCCCGTAAGACCTCGCCTCGTGTCCGTGCTTTATGGTGCCGCCCGTGCAACATGGGTCGAACCCGTTACAGATCATAACAGTCTACTGCATTTCATTCCTATAATAACGCACAAACACAAGCGGGGCTGAATGACCAACATCAGCTGACGCAGTAGAACGTCCTAACACTGTTTTAATTTTATGGTCATTTATTTTAGTTAATAAATCTACTATAAATTTAAAGAACACAAGATATAAGACGACACAAAACCCTACACGCGTCTTTTCTAATTACACGTGATAAAATTTAAAGGCTCACTGTGTTAACATTTATTTTGTTTAAATTTGATCCTAATAAGATTTAATTTAATTTAAATTCTACATTTGTATCTTCATTTTAGTTCTGTGATTAATGCAACCACGGGGGGGCGCAATCCAGTGTCTTCTTGTGCCAGTCCCAAGTCTGGATAAATGCAGAGGGTTGTGTCAGGAAGGGCATCCGACGTAAAACATTTGCCTAATCAATGATGCGAATCAAGAATATAATTCCCATACCGGATCGGTCGTGGCCCGGGTTAACAACGACCACCACTGGTGCTGTTGACCTACAGGGTGCTGGTGGAAATTGGGCTACTGTTCGTCGAAGAAGGAGAGGAGGAAGGCGTGTTCGTAAGCATAGAGAGAAGAGGAAAGGCAAGAGTTTAGGAGTGATAGTAGGGACTTTGAATGTTGGGACCATGACAGGGAAGGGAAGAGAGTTAGTTGATATGATGCAGAGAAGAAAGGTGGATATACTGTGTGTACAGGAGACCAGGTGGAAAGGTAGCAAGGCTAGAAGCTTAGGATCAGGGTTCAAATTTTTTTACCATGGTGTGGATAGGAAAAGAAATGGAGTAGGAGTTATCCTGAAAGACGAGTTTGTAAGGAATGTTCTAGAGGTGAAGAGAGTATCAGATAGGGTGATGAGTCTGAAGCTGGAAATTGAAGGGGTGATGTTAAATGTTGTTAGTGGTTATGCCCCACAGGTAGGATGTGAGTTAAAAGAGAAGGAGAAATTCTGGAGTGAGTTAGATGAAGTGATGCAGAGCATCCCCAGAGGGGAGAGAGTGGTGATTGGTGCAGACTTCAATGGACATGTTGGGGAAGGGAACAGAGGTGATGAAAATGTGATGGGCAGGTTTGGTCTTCGGGACAGGAATGTAGAAGGACAGATGGTGGTGGACTTTGCAAAGAGGATGGAAATGGCAGTAGTAAATACTTTCTTCCAGAAGAGGCAGGAACATAGCGTGACATATAAGAGTGGAGGCAGAAGCACTCAGGTCGACTACATCTTGTGTCGACGTTGTAACCTGAAAGAGATCAGTGACTGCAAAGTGTTGGTAGGGGAGAGTGTAGCCAGACAACACAGAATGGTGGTGTGTAAAATAACCCTGGTGGTGAGGAAGGCGAAGAGGACAAAGGCAGAGCAGAGGACAAAGTGGTGGAAGCTGAGAAAGGAAGAATGTTGTGAAGTCTTTAGGGCGGAGTTGAGACAGGCTATGGGTGGTCAGGAGGTGCTTTCAGTTGACTGGACAACTACAGCTAATGTGATCAGGGAGACAGGTAGGAGGGTACTTGGTGTATCATCAGGTAAGGGGAAAGTGGACAAGGAGACTTGGTGGTGGAATGAGGAAGTCCAGGAGTGTATACAGGGAAAGAGGCTAGCTAAGAAGAAGTGGGACACTGAGAGGACTGAAGAGAGTAGACAGGAGTACAGGGAGATGCAGAGTAAGGTGAAGGTAGAGGTGGCAAAGGCCAATCAAAGAGCATATGAGGACTTGTATGCTAGGCTAGACAGTAAGGAGGGAGAGGGGGATCTGTACAGGTTGGCAAGGCAGAGAGATAGAGATGGGAAGGATGTGCAGCAGGTTAGAGTGATTAAAGATAGAGATGGAAATGTACTGACAGATGCCAGAAGGGTGATGGGAAGATGGAAGGAGTACTTTAAGGAGTTGATGAATGAGGAAAACGAAAGAGAACAAAGAGTAGAAGAGGTGACTGTTGTGGAACAGGAAGTAGCAAATGTTGGTAGAAGTGAGGTGAGAAGGGCGTTGAAGAGGATGAAGAGTGGAAAGGCTGTTGGTCCTGATGACATACCTGTGGAGGTATGGAAGTGCTTAGGAAAGGTGGCAGTAGAGTTTTTGACAAGTTTGTTTAACAAGATCTTGGAGAGTGAGAGGATTCCAGAGGAATGGAGGAGAAGTGTATTGGTGCCAATTTTTAAGAACAAGGGAGATGTGCAAAGCTGTGGCAATTATAGAGGTATAAAGCTAATGAGCCATACAATGAAGCTGTGGGAAAGAGTAGTGGAAGCTAGGTTAAGGGTAGAGGTGAGCATTTGTGAGCAGCAATATGGTTTTATGCCTAGAAAGAGTACATCAGATGCAGTATTTGCTCTGAGGATGCTGGCGGAGAAGTACAGAGAAGGTAACAGGGAGTTGCATTGTGTCTTTTTAGATTTAGAGAAAGCGTATGACAGGGTGCCAAGAGAGGAGCTGTGGTATTGTATGAGGAAGTCTGGAGTGGCAGAGAAGTATGTTAGAGTGGTGCAGGACATGTATGAGAGCTGTAAGACAGTGGTAAGATGTGCTGTAGGTGTGACAGAAAAGTTTAAGGTGGAGGTGGGTCTGCATCAAGGATCGGCTCTAAGCCCCTTTTTGTTTGCTCTGGTGATGGACAGGATGACAGATGAGGTAAGACAGGAGTCCCCATGGACTATGATGTTTGCAGATGACATTGTGCTCTGTAGCGAGAGCAGGCAACAGGTGGAGGAAAATTTGGAGAGGTGGAGGTTTGCTCTGGAAAGCAGAGGAATAAAGGTTAGCCGCAGCAAGACGGAATACATGTGTGTGAATGAGAGGGACCCAGGAGGATCGGTGAGGCTACAGGGAGCAGAGGTAAAGAAGGTGCAGGATTTTAAGTACTTGGGGTCAACGGTCCAGAGCAACGGAGAGTGTGGAAAGGAGGTGAAGAGGCGGGTACAGGCAGGTTGGAATGGGTGGAGAAAAGTGTCAGGTGTGTTGTGCGATAAAAGAGTATCAGCGAAAATGAAAGGAAAGGTGTATAGGACAGTGGTGAGACCAGCGATGCTCTACGGCTTAGAGACAGTGGCGCTGAAGAAAAGACAGGAGGCAGAGTTGGAGGTAGCAGAGCTGAAGATGTTGAGGTTCTCTTTGGGAGTGACAAGGATGGATAGGATTAAGAATGAGTTTATCAGAGGGACAACCCACGTTAGATGTTTTGGAGATAAAGTCAGAGAGGCCAGATTGAGGTGGTTTGGACATGTTCAGAGGAGAGATGGTGAATATATCGGTAGAAGGATGCTAAGGTTGGAACTGCCAGGCAGGAGGTCTAGAGGAAGACCTAAGAGGAGATTTATGGATGCAGTGAGAGAGGACATGAAGTTAGTTGGTGTGAGAGAAGAGGATGCAGAGGATAGGGTTAGATGGAGGCAGATGATTCGCTGTGGCGACCCCTGAAAGGGAACAGCCGAAAGACAAAGAAGAAGATTTTAGTTCTGTGATTATAAATTTGTTTAACTACAATGTTTTACTTGATTTTATGCAGTTCTAAAACTCTGTGTCTCATTAATCCAGCAGAGAATGAACTAAGGCATGAGGCGTCAGCCTGTAGTTATATAGCGCCACTCAACGGTAAAAGCCAGCAAACGCACAAAAGCAAACGGTACCGCAGAGCGCGGCGACGGTAGGACCTACAGTCCGATTGATTAACCACTGTAGATAGTTCACATTTCAATGAACAAATAATTTTACAAATCAAACTTTCAAATAAATAAAACCAGCTTGCAAGATGAGGCGAGTAAAGCTCCTTATTTAACTACACTCTTTTCAAGTTGTGTGCAAGAAAGATGAGGTTGTCTACTCCGCTCTAACGGATGCAGTGGCCGGAACACAAAGAAGGTATTTGGCTGCCAATGGCAGTTTAGGGTAGCGGTCACTGTTTTGCTTCCACCATGCAAGCGGGCCCTACTGTACTTTTGTAGCGTCTTTTAAATATTGCTTCATCTCTTTTTTTGCACGGTCTCCATGTTCTTCTTCCTCTTCGTCTTTGGACTGCATCAGCATTAAGATCTCCGATGTTTTCTTTTCTTTTTTGGGGGGTGGTCTCCTCTACTCTATGGCTTGCAGACAGCTCTTCCACATTCCGATCGGTCTGTTGCAGATGCAGATGTTCAGCCTGGAATTTTAGGTGCTTGAATTGCTGGTCTAGTGCTGAAGAAAGGAGGAAGATACTGCTGGGTTCCAAACTTAACAGTTTCCATCTGCTGTCTATGTCCGTGATGATAGTGTTCTTAATTTCTTTGATGGCAGGGCTATTATCCTCCTCTGGTGACAGGTGGCGTTTCTTTAGGTTGAAGATCATTGGCAATGTTGCAGACAACGAGAAGTTATCCTCCTGTGATAGTGGTTCTGTGAGTGTGATTGGGGGCCCCAATACTTCTGCCATTCTCTGTGCCAGTTTTCACTGATCTGCTGTCAAGTCAAGGGTGCGTTCTCCTTTTTTCGAGATGCTGGGATCTGACAAAACAGCTGTCACTGGCCATCGTTGCTCCATTAGTCGGTTAAGAATTTCGTATGTAGAGTTCCAACGAGTAGCAACATCTTGAATTAGTTTGTGTTGTGCAACGTTCTGCTGCGTTTGTTTCTCTTTCAATGCAGCTGTAGCCTTTGCACTTTTTAAAAAATGTCCCACGAGATACCTGGCAGCCGCAACGGCTACTCACTTATAATTTGGAATAGCGAATGCGTCCACCACGTCCCCAAGCTGTTGTGCAATGCTTTGGTTACCAGAACAAAGGTAGAGAGCTCCCGCTCCTGAGATATAAAATGACAGGTGACAGCCATATACGCCTCCATACTCACCGAGGTCCAAATGTCCGTTGTGAAACTCAAGGCTGTTACGTTTTTAATGATATTATAAATTTGGCCTCGAAGATCGCTGTACTTCAAAGACAGGGCAGTTTGGGACAGTGTAATTGGGCTCCATCTTCTTGATTAATTTTTTAAAGCCTTCGCCTTCAACTAGATTAATGGGTCTCATATCCATAGCGATAAAATCAACTAGGGCATCTGTTATCTCCCTTTTTATTTTCTCCGTTTACGTTTTTCGGAACTGTAGGAGCTGCTGTGAACTTTTCAGTTTGGTTGAGCATGCTGATGTTAATGTTGATGGTGCGCTACCGTACCTTATTAAATTTTTTATTTCAATTTTATTTGTATAGCGCTTTTAACGATTTACATCATCACAAAGCAGCTTTACACAATCAAAAGAATTAAGTTTGTATGAAATGTGAATGTGTATGAATCAACACATTCACATGTTCACACTGCCGTGCAGTATTCGCAAGTATTTTCCAAGCAAATTAAATGCACGTTTTAATCATGTGTAAACATTACTGATTAACATGGCAGATGAAAGCTCCTTTTTTACACCAACAATATAGTATATATAATTTCGTACTACTTACAGAACTTGAGAAGATGATTTTTTAAACCTGTTGTGCTGTAGTGGTAGGCCAGTTTTAAATCCCATATTTGACACACTGCCTTTGTTTTGTCTTCAGTCAAATTAAAGTGCTTCCACACAACCGAGGTCTTCTGCATTTTTGTCTTCTCTCTGAGATAAAGTAAATAACGATGTTGGCGTTGCCGCAAGAGCTAGTCATTTAAGCGCGAATGAGAACCGGTTTGCAGGGATCGATGTCACATGTTAAATTATTTTCCCCGAATATTCGAATCTCAAAATGAAAAAATCTAATGCCATCCCTCCAAACGAATATTCGAATATTTTGGTCCAGCCAGAATATGGTTCATTGTACAATAGTTACTATTTACATCTACAACCCCAAATCAGAAACAATTGGGACAGTATGAAAAACGCAAATAAAAAAAATAAAGTAGTGATTTTTAAATTTACTTTGACTTGTATTTCATAGCAGATAATACAACAGCACATTATTTAAGATGGAGTGATATCCCGGGCATTTTCCAAACGGAATTGCAAATTGCATTTGCAATTGCGTTTCCCATATGTAGACGCATAAAGTGTGACATAATTCAAATGCAGTTTAAATTAAATTAAATAAAGTGGTATATGGACATTCTTTTTACTGCCAGGCCTATCAATTTAAATGTTTTTTATTTTATTTTACTTAACTGTAAAGTTTCCTAGAGATATAATATACTCAGCAAAAAAAGAAACATCCCTTTGACTTTCAATTGTTTTTACTTGCAGTAAACTTAATGTGTAAATATTTGTAAGAATATTAAAAGAGTCAACACCATAAGACATAAACTAAAAATGTTTCACAATGTGTCCCTGAATGAAGGGAGGCTCAAAATCAAAAGTACCAGTCAGTATCTGGTGTGGCCACCAGCTGCTTGAAGTACTGCAGTGCATCTCTTCTCATGGACTGGACCAGATTTGTCAGTTATTGCTGTGAGATGTTACCCCACTCTTCCACCAAGGCACCTGCAAGTTTCTGGACTTTTCTCGGGGGAATGGCCCTAGTCCTCACCCTGCGATCCAACAGGTTCCAGACGTGCTCAATGGGATTGAGATCCAGGCTCTTCGCTGGCCATGTCAGAACATTTACATTGCTGTCATGCAGAAACTGGGCCTTCTCTGGATGCCTCAGGATCCTCGCAGGGTTGGCCTTTGTCTACTGAAGCTGGTACAATCTCCAGATGCCTCGGATGGGTAGAAAAGTACAGAACAGATGGAGAGAATTAGTGTAGTTGCCATTCAGGATAGATGTAGTGAAGTATGAAGTTATGGGATGAGTTACGCGTATGCCAGATTAAAAAGATGCGTCTTGAGTCTACTTTTAAACTGGAAAACTGTGTCTGAGCCCCGAACACTGTCTGGAAGGCTATTCCAAAGTTTTGGAGCTAAATATGAACTCGGTGGCCTCGGTGTAACGCTCATTTCTTCGACAATAAACACGAATCCGTCCATCATCCCTGGTGAGACAGAACAATGACTAATCAGTGAAGAGCACTTTTTGCCACTCCTGTCTGGTGGGTTTGTGCCCATATGCGGCGTTGTTGCTGGTGATGTCTGGTAAAGACCTGCCTTACAACAGGCCTACAAGCCCTCAGTCCAGCCTCTCTCAGCCTACTGCGGACAGTCTAAGCACTGATGGAGGGATTATGTGTTCCTGGTGTGACTCGGGCAGTTGTTGTGGCCATCCTGTACCTGTCACGCAGGTGTGATATTTGGATGTACCGATCCTGTGCAGGTGTTGTTACATGTGGTCTTCCACTGCGAGGATGATCAGCTGTCCTTCCTGTCTCCCTGTAGTGCTGTCTTAGGCGTCTCACAGTGCGGACATGGCAAGTTATTGCCCTAGCAGCAGTCCTCATGCCTCCCTGCAGCATGCCTAATGCACGTTCATGCAGATGAGCGGGGACCCTGGGCATCTTTCTTTGGGTGTTTTTCACAGTTGGTAGACAAGTCTCTTTAGTGTCCTGCGTTTTTAGAACTGTGACCTTAAATGCCTGCTTTCTGTAAGCTGTTAAGGCCTTAACGACCATTCCACAGGTCCATGTTAATTAATTGATTATGGTTAATTGAACATGCATGGAAAACATTGTTTAAACCCTTTACAATGAAGATCTGTAAAGTTATTTAGATTTTTACATTATTGTTAAAATACACAGTCCTGAAAAAGGGACATTTCTTTTTTTTTCCTGAGTTTATTAAATTACAAAGAAACATGGTGGTTATAAAGGGTCAGAAACAATGCTCAGGTAGCATGTGTCATTTAAACAATGCCCAATTGGCACTAAGGTGCCTAAAGTGTGCCAAGAAAACATCCCCTACACCATTACACCACCACCACCAGCCTGCACAGTGGTAACAAGGCATGATGTTCTCATTCTGTTTACGCCAAATTTTGACTCTACCATTTGAATGTCTCAACAGAAATCGAGACTCATCAGACCAGGCAACATTTTTCCAGTCTTTAACTGTCCAATTTTGGTGAGCTCGTGCAAATTGTAACCTCTTTCTGATTTGTAGTGGAGATGAGTGGTACCCGCTAGGGTCCTCTGCTGTTGTAGCCCATCCATCCCAAGGTTGTGCTTGACTTGAAAAATTAACAAGTCTTGATTTAAGAGTACCGAGCATTATGTATCACACATGCACTTCTTGTTTTGAATGTTATGTGATCACAACTGAGCCAATTGTTTTTCTTTCTCTTGCGCTGCAGAATTATGGATAATCTCCCCTGCTCTGTTTTAGTGTGCATCTCACACTGGTTTAATCAACATCCGTGCATGAGTACTGTTTATTATAACACTGTGATCGTGTGTGCATGTAAAACATTTTGTTTGTATGCGTGTAAGGTTTTATAATATTGTACGACAATGTAATCTAATAAGAAGGTTCCTGTGCTCTGAGAACAGACCCCTTACTGTGCTTCCTCATGCCTTCTGTGGTAACACCTTCTATATTCTGTATCCAGACGAGAATACATCCAAATGGCTCTTGTTTGCTAGAACCCTTTTGTTTAATCAGCAGAATGCAAATGCATCTCCTCTCACCTGTCTGTCTCTGGGTCCCTTTATGACTGACTTGTTAATGACTGGTTCTTTTGATGTTCGGGATGTAGCACCGTTTAAATGTGCTTACTTTGCTGAGAATAAACAGAGACCTTCAGACATCATGTCTGCGTGTGTGTGTTTGTCTCTCCTGGTCAATCGGGCCCGGACCGGTAAGTGTATCAAGGTGCAGCGGACACAACAAAAAATAACTCTTTATTCTCTTAGCTTAAAACTTAGCTCTGACACAATTCTTTTACATTTTAAAACCTAACAATACTGTTTATTATAACACATGGGTGTGTGCACATGTAAAGCAAAAGCTAGTCTTATTAGAGAGTTATTAGCGATGTTCCTTGCTAATTTTCTTTCAGTTAATTTATGTGGGTGTGTGTGTGTGTGAAACTCAAATAAAAAAGGAGGCAGGTTTACTGTGTAAAATGAGAAGAGGGAGACAAAGGGTCTGATTCCTTCTTTCCTCTTATTCAGCTTTACACACATACACAAACACATGCTCTCTCTCTCACACACACACACACACAAACACTTATCTGTCTGGATTTATTTAAACTTTTTTTTAAAGGTATGGTTATTTTTACATTATATTTTGTATTCATCATTTTTATGTTTGTTTTTTTTTTGGGCTGTGGAACGAATAATTTGAGTTTTCATTATTTCTTATGGGGATGTTTCCGTTGGTTTACGAGTTTTTTGAACTATGAGCCCGCTTCCGGAACAAATTATGCTCGTAATCCAAGGTTTCACTGTATTTACTGTCATTAAGCATTATCAGATTTTCTTACCAAACTTCATTATGGTTGAAGGGCAGTCACTTCGCAGTCTTGATACAGTGCCATCTGTGGTCATAAGCAGACCAACAGATTTGTCAAATCTGAGAATTTGCAAAAATAAAAAGGAAAGAAGCAAAAAGAAAACATTCAGCGTCTACAATGCATTAATACTCACTGATTTACCAATAACAAAATACATCATTAATCATATTTTTGGTTGTTATTGAAATGATTACAATAGTGTTTTTTAATGATTGAATAGCTTATAGAATAAAAGCATTAGCGCATACTTGAGAATTTATTCTTTGTTTTAAACACCATACATTCTATCAGGGTTCAATCGCTCTAATAACACCCATTTACACAAGTTGTAGTTCACACATCTAGAAAGTTTAGTAACAAGTTGCCCAGGTTTTTTTTTTTTAAGTTTACTCAACTTTATATTGCTGTTTAGTTGACACAATGTGTACCCAGTTAAAAATCTTAAGTTGATCCAACTCATTAAATCATTAAATCTTTAATGCTCTGACTGAGGGAAGGAGGTTTTTGCCCAATATGTCACAATACATGGCCCCGTTCATCCTCTTCTTAATACAGTGCAATCGTCCTGTCCCGTGCAGAAAAACACCCCCAGAGCATGATGCTTCCAGCCCCATGCTTCCCTGTAGGTATGGTATTATTGGGATGATACTTATCATTCTTCTTCCTCCAAACACAAAGAATAGAGTTAAGACCAAAAAGTTCTACTTTGACCACAGGACTTTCTCCCATGACTTCTCTGGATTTAGGGGAACATTCGGTGCGATGCAAGATTTTAAACCATGACGTCGTAGTACATTACTGATAGTAGCTTTGAAAACAATGGTCCCAGCTCTCTTCACGGCATTGACCAGCACCTCCCGTGTAGTTCTGGGTTGATTCTTCACCATTCTTAGCATCATGGATACCCCACGAGGAGAGATCGTCCGTGGGGCCCCAGTCCGAGGGACATTGTCATCATTAGCCTCTTTCATTTTCTGACAATTGCTCCAACAGTGGATCTTTTTTCACCAAGCTGTTTGGCAATTGCCCCGTAGCCCTTTCCAGCTTTGTGAAAGTCTACAATTTTGTCTCTTGTGTCTTTTGACAGCTAACGACCTCAAACAGGTGCTAATTTAGAATCCTGAGCAGAGTGTAGCTGGACTATTTAAAAGCAAAATAAAAGGTCTTTAAGGTTTAGAAATCTGGCTGATAAGCAAGTAATCAATTACTTATTTGACACAGTAATTCACAAATAAATAAGTGGGATATAGCCGTTATACAATCACACAATTGCAGGAAAGTCTGAGGAAATCTCAGGAAAGAAATGGCTGGTTTAAGTTGTGTTTTTTAGTTTATTCCGTTTGTGTCTTCACAAAGCTTCAAGAAAACAATGTTACCTGTTGTCTCAACAAATCCCACTTTTTAATTCTGTAATTACTGCATTTCATTGGTACTTTGCACAATGACGATGAAGTTTAATCTAATCTAAGAAGTTGGGCAAACAATACAAAATTATTTAATTTAACATTTATCTAGTTGGATGTTTAAAAATTCAAATAAATTCAACTCAATTCAATTGTATTTGTATGGCGCTTTTAACAATTGTCATTGTCACAAAGCAGCTTTACACAATAAAAATAATTATTTAAGTTTGTATGGAATGTGAATGTGTATGAATCAAAATGGTCAGATTGTCCCTGGTGAGCAAGCTGAGGGCGACAGTGGCAAGGAAAAACTCCCTGAGATGGTAATAGGAATAAACCTTAAGAGGGACCAAACTCAACAGGGAACCCATCCTCATTTGGGTAAAACAGATAGCAGGAATTCATCTGCATTTATACTGTGTGTTAGGTGGCAGGTAGTTCAGCTATAATAGTTAATTGATTTTAATATGGAGTCCAGGTAGTTATTGGAGATTCAGGTAGACTTGTAGGAAGTTCCAGTCCTAAACTATCGAACTGTTAAGTCCTCAGAGAAACAGCTGCCAACACCAGTTGAGGCCAGAACCATCTTCTAGGAAAAGAGAACCATCCCCAGACACCAGATGCATCCCAAAGAGACACACGAGGCATCCATGTGACGAGATTCCCAGGATGGGTCAGACAGGTCCGGAGGGCAGAGAGAGTCTGAATCACTGGCAGCTCAGGAATGGCATGTGTAGCTCGACAGAGAGAGAAAGAGAGACAGGGGGAGAGAGGGAAGAGAGAGAGGGGGAGAGAGCAGAAGAGGAGAGATGGCAGTTAGGTATGTTCACAGTCACAATGTATAATGTAAATGTATATTTACTGTAGAGGTCAAGCAAAGACTCCGGCAGGAATAACTATGACCGCATAACTAAAAGGGAGAGCCAGAAGGAAACACAAACATAAGGGGTCCCTGAGATGTAAAGCAAACAATCACCTCACCGTCAACAAACCTGTGTGATCAATGAGTTGTAAACATACAAGGTTATCATAATACTCTACGGTCATGAGTCCCCTAGATCTGCTACTTTACCTAAGGCAAATCTATTTATAAAAATGCTTGATTAAATAAATGGGTTTTTAGCCTGGACTTAAACACTGAGACTGTGTCTGAGTCCAAGTCCCGAACACTATTTGAAAAACTATTCCATAATTTTGGAGCTTTGTAAGAAAAAGCTCTGCCCCCAGCTGTAGTTTTCATAATACGCAGTACTGACAAGCAGGCTGCATCCTTTAATCGAAGTAGGCATGGCGGATCACAAGACACTAGCAGTTTGCTCTGATACTGCGGTGCAAGACCATTTAATGCTTTATATGTCAAAAGTAGTATTTTAAAATCAAGATTCCAAGATGGTGCCGGTAAGGTCGGTTGCCGTCACGACTGCTCTGACCACCTTTTCTTTGTTTTTGTTCTTTAAGTTAGTTTACAGCGTTTTAAAACCAGTCAAATTACCACCATGGAGTACATTAGGTATGATAGAGATACTCTTGTTTCTATTGGTATACAATGTACTCACAATTCGACGTTTTTAACTAGCTGGCTCAGTGAGATCCTGAGGGACAACAAAGGACGTGACTCGAAGCGGCGGCCCCGAGGGAAACGAGCCGGCGTCCGGAACAGGCTGAGAGCCCATGCACACCGCATACCTCTGCCTAGCATCCTGCTCGCCAACGTCCAGTCACTGGAGAACAAGCTCGATGACCTCAGGGCCAGGATAAAGTTCCAGAGAGACAATCGGGACTGCAATCTCCTCTGCTTCACCGAGACATGGCTGAACCCAGCGGTGCCGGACCACGCCATCCAGCCGGCCGAGTTCTTCTCGGTTCACCGCATGGCAGGACACGGGACTCGGGGAAGTCAAGGGGAGGCGGCGTGTGTTTAATAGGGAACAGCAGCTGGTGCAACAGTGAGAGCGTTGTTTCTCTCACACGCTCCTGCACACCCAACCTGGACCTACTGTCCATCATGTGTTGTCCTTTTTATTTACCTCGGGAGTTTACATCGGTCATAATCAGTGCCGTTTATATTCCACCACAAGGTGGAAAACAAACCCACCAGGGGTGAAAGGACACTGGATCATTGTTATACAACTGTCAAGAAGGGCTACAAGGCACAATCTTGTCCACCGTTTGGTAAATCCGACCACGCCGCCATCTTCCTCATGCCAAAATACAAACAAAGGCTGAAACAGGAAGTTCCGGTTCAGAGGGAGGTCGCGCGCTGGACGGACCAATCGGTGGCTTTCACAGCTCTGATGATGTCAGCGTGTTTATGAAAGCGGTTGTGGGAATCATTGGGAAACTAGCGGATGATACCGTGGAAAAAAAGACTATCAGAACCTGGAACCACTGTCCATCATGTGTCGTCCTTTTTATTTACAGATGTGGCCATTAAGACTGCACGTTTTTTCCCGCGGGATGCCTCAATTTAGCGCGCGGCGCGCCGCGACTTGCCGTAAGCAACATTTGGGAATTTAAATAAATGTGTTGTGCTTCACTGAATATCCGCCAGATGGCGCATGGAAGGACTTTATTTAAACGCCGGACCAAGTACTGTACAACGAAGAATTGTGTATAATTACTTAGTCTAAAACAATATTGTTCCCAATGCTGAAGCAAACATGAATTTTATTTTGCTTTACAACAGATCTTTCATGATAAATGTGTGTATATGTGCTTCATATTATTTTCATAATAATGAAATGAGCTGCCCAAATTCATGCTTTAAAATTCTTAATAAGTTTCTTATATATTTTTTGTAATGTTTTAACAGGGACAAAACAGTGAAAGACATGGCAATGTCTCGGTTTACATGGTGTTGAAATTAATTTAATTTCCTGATAGTAGGCTATCTGGTAGTCTTAACTATGCGAATGTCCTGATTCGTGAATATGCCATTTAAAACGTAATCATCAGAAGACATGAATGAACTATATATATTATATTATTAAGTAAATATTATTTTATGACCACGAACTTCTTCGGGCTTTTTATAATAATCATCATATTTGCTGTTTGTGTCCAGCATTTAATAATTATTTCATACATTATTTAATTATGGCTGGAAATAATAGCTGAAATGTGATGTGATTGTGAATTCATGACTAAAATAAAGCAGTTTCTCTTTTGTAAAGTACTTTCACTTTACAAACGGCGGCGTTTTTATCAAAAGGTTGATAAACGTGTGTTGTACAGTATATACACCGCGACAGCGCGCGCAGTTACTCTCTTCTCACCTTTCATGTAGGTCTGCTCTGACTAATTCGTTTTAAACCCCTCAAAAATGCGTGTGTATACAGCCCAAAACCTTCATCAGTTATTAACGATAGCATCTATTTAGAAAAAATGCCCCAGTGATTTCGAAGCTTCAGGAAATCTCCCGGCGCTCTGCGCATAACACTGGGCCAACGCATGTCTGAAAGAATTTATAAACAGTTTCTAAACCTGGGCTATTGTTTTTTTTACTTACAGCATTTGTTAATTTAATTTAAATGAGGTTTGGGCTCAGGACTTTGATTCGGCATCGTGATTCTCCTCTTTAATTTACTCCATAGTTTTAATCAGCGCTCAGCCGCATGCATGGAGTTTTCCAGAGCGCACCGGCAGAAGTAGACTAATGATTATGAACGCGTCGGGAAAACAGCAAGCAGACTGACTCTGACCATTTAAAAAAACGTTTGCGTTCATTTTCTGACGCGCTCAAGTTCACCAAAAACAATACAGAACAGCGCAGCTTATTTGCTATATATATATAAAATACTCGGGGTTTGTTGGTTTACAGTGGATTTTACTACGCAGTGTGAGTGAGACGCGCGCAAACAACGCGGAAGTGCGGCATGCAAACGGGGCAAATGGAACGCGCCCCAGGGACTTCAAAGAAGAGCCAGCGCGAGCGGACGGAGGCAGGAGCAGTCCGCGGATGGCCGTCGTACTCGTATTTTATAGCGCAGGGTGCAAACCCGGGATCATTGGAATGGATGAGCTATGTCCAGCTCTGTACCAGCATGTCATGTGGGCATTATAAGACTAAAAAGTGGCAGCTGGCACGCCTAAAAATAGACGCAGGTTAATTTTTTTATAGTCTAAATTAAAATCCTCCTCTTTAGTGCCTCCTATTCCTATTAATCCTATTGTTCTTTTAGTGTCACTGCGTGTGCTTACAATGCCAGACAACATTCAAATGCAAATTATTCACTCTCCCCAAGTGTGAATCAGCTGTTCTCACCTATACATATTAACCTATACGTTCTCACCTAAAGTGTTTAGGTAAAATTCCACCTATACAAGTGTGACAAATATGCAAAAAAAATAAATAGGAAGGGGCAAATACTTTTTCATGGCACTTCACATGTAGTCAGATTGTTCCACTGGGCTGAAACTGTAGCAGGTGGAGTTATAGCACTTTTCAAATCACACTTACTATACACTGCACTGTGAAAAAGCCAACTTCTAAAAAGTTCTCTAAATAAAGTTTAAAAAGTAAACTAAACTACGATGTTTTTATTTGAAATGTTTAGAAATAATACTTTGTCATTCAACAAATATGTTGTGTCAATGTTAAAAACTGTATAATACTAAAAATGTTTTGTTGAACTTACATTAAAATGTAAGTTGTGCGTTAAAGCGTGCGTTTCTTGTTTGGCGCGTGCGCATGAGCGCATGGTAGTTTGAAACTTCAACTGCCAGTGTTACTGAAAGGGCAGGATCGCGCCAACAATTCACTTGTTGCTGCCAAGTTACAGGTGAGTGCAATCAGTTTCATGATCGAATAGCTTTATTTTTATTTATTTATTTTTTTTTCCATTTCAAATGTGATGTCCTACCAAGCTAAATGCCTAATCTGTTTTACTAGTGTAGTGTTGATTTGAAAAAGCATGCTGGTTCAAAGCAGTCCAGCATTTCTGCCAAATCATAGGTAAGTTATGTATTAATTTTTTTTTTATTTTATCATCTAACTTAATGTTATATTATTTGATGTGTAAGATTGGATGTTGGTTCCCCAAAATGACTATCTATTCGAATGTAGCTGCTTGCTAACGATTTCGCAGGGTTAGCTTTTTAACAAATTTAGAGTTTTGAATGATTGTGTTTAAAGAGAAAATTCAAACGAGCCATTTGTTTATTGAAAAAAAAATACACAAATATTGCAATAAGTTCAACGTGACATTTGCTAGTCATATGCATTTGCAAAACAAGGAATATAACGTTAACTTTAGGTCCTGTCTATTCGGATGCCTGTTGGCACCATTTAAACATTGCGCATATTCTTAACGGTTTTGATAATCAAGAACATCGTGTGACATTCAGGCAATGTGCGCCACTTGAGACTTTTGTTAATTGGTTACCTCGACTAAACAGCCAATAAATTGTATTGTGGCACTGGCTAGCCAGGCCAACTTAACTTACCTCAAGACAGCTCACTAGCTGGAAATTACATTTTAACAGTTTAATTTTTTATGGCAAATTAGTAGTCCAGAAACAAAGACACTTTTGGATAAGGAGGTACTATTTAAGATTCTTTAATATTGTAGTGTTTTACCGCTGGGAAGAATGTTGTAGAAACAAGTGAGCTTACTTGCTGCTCAATGCAATGGCTGGGAGTACTTTATTAACACACGCAGTCATACAAAAGCATGAACAGCACATTCACATGATAGCCTAAGCAAAAACCGGAGCACATTCAATGTCTCACACACACCATACACAAACATGGCCGAAGCCACATACACAAACACCCTTCCCCAACATGGTGAACACATTGCAAAGCCCCCCGCAATGCATGATGGTCGTCAGCCGCTGCCCCGCCCCGCCCCGCCCACGCCACAATGTAATACAATACATATATTTAAAATACTGAAGTACTTACTTGAATAGGGTAATTAAAGCAAGTTTGCATATCTTTCGTCTGTGTTGTGTGTGAATCCAACTGAACTGGTGAATTTTAGGAATAATTGTATAATAATTATAAACTATATAATTGGTTCCCACTGTGGAAGCATTGTGCATTTAATCACAAATGATCCTTTTTACTTTCAATTTGAGATCCATTTAATCCATAAGATTTATAAGGTGGTAAAGCATCTGCACCCTTTGGAAACCTTTTTTTTTTTTTTTCAGGCCAGTGATATTGTCATTTACCGAAAAAGAGCAGCTCTTGAGGGACTGTCACTCGTTCTGCATGAAAATTCGGTTTTATTGCTCAAGGTGTATCTGGTAGGTTGCCTTTTTCAAAACTTATTTGTAATTTGTTAGCAAGCTTAGTATTACATTTGTTCATTTTGTTTGCACATTATAAAAATAATAATTAAAGCTGCAAGCACCACCATTGCTCAAGCCCTAATAACAATAAGTAAATATGTTTACATGTCAATTAATGCCCCTTCCTATCACTTAATCTTCTAGGACGTTGACCCTGAGGACCGCAGCACCAGATGTGTAAAGATCGGAATCTTTACTGTAGTTGAGGATAATGTTGGCACTCCTGCTTCACTGGCCACTGTGATTAACCGTGTAATCCTAAATGAGGCCATTGTTCTTCAGGATATGCCGGATCGGCCTGAAGCCTTTGCTCGGTCCCTTGTATGCATTCAATATGATTGTATTGTTCGGTCCCTTATATGCATTTAATATGAAATACCCAAAAGAACTGAAATATACTTTTGAAGTTATTCAGAAAATCCTTATGGATCTTGGTGATACCTGCTCTGCGTCCAGTCACTTAAATAAAAATTGTTGTAGTTGACCATTTTGTGGATGTTATTGAAGCTACGGCAAATGGGACAATGATTGTTGCAATCAAAATTTAATAGTACATACTAATTTATCACAATGTATAATTTGGTTCAATCTTTGCAGCCAAAAATACTGAATCTTTGATCTTTGTTTTTTTTATCTGGCTTTAGCGGTACAAGCTAACTATTTTCTTTTCTGATACACTGTTACATGCAGTAAAATAGTTCATGTTATATATGAATCATACTGTACTTTACCAAGGTTTGAGGTTTATTCAGATGCAATGTTAATGTATTCTTAAGTTGATCTGTCGAAATAATACAAAATTCTTCATGCAGTGTTTGAATCTAGTATATTTTGTCATATACTCATTTTCTTTTTTTCATGTTTTCGAATGCTTTTACTTATGTTTGTTCTGGGTTTTTGGGCAAAATAGAACTTTTTTTTGGATCTCATCTTTCAATTCATGTTGAAAAAAGTGGTAGTTTATAAATTTTCCAATTATTAACATTTCTGTACTATTTTTCTATAAACATGCTTAATGCAGAAGACATGTACGGCATATCGTAGACTGTATTTTAATGTGTTCAGACAAACTATTAAAAAAGAGAGAGAAATTTGTTTTGTGGTTTATTAAATTTTAAATATAAAAAATAATCATGAACACATAATAGATCAATCTGTAGTAATTGCCTTCAGCAAACAAAAAATATTTTGTTTTGTTATTTGTTAGGTCAACAAATATATTTATGTTGTGAGAACTAAGGATTTTAACAAAATACTTTGAGTTGCTTTGTTTTCAGACCCTGTTTGTTCAGTTAACTTATAAAAGTGCTTGTGATAGGTTGCCTTATTATTTTAAGTTAACACAACTTTTTTTTACAGTGTGATATGAATAACTTTGAATGATGAATGCTACGTCAATATGATCTCGGGCTTGCTCCACATTATAAAAGCAAAGCGCGGCGTTTAGTCCGAGATCAGGGAAGTACGTGATGTGGTGGAAAATAGGCAGTGAAATGCTTCAAATGAACAGATTCTGCCTATAACAGGTCAGGGACAGTGAGGCTGGACCCAGCAGCGCACCACATCCCACATCATAATACATGCTGATGATGACCAACACGTCTCCCCTGATCTACCAGAGCCAAGTAAAAAGAATGGCAATCACACAGAATAAAATTAGTAGCAGCATTAACTTGTGCTAGTTATTATGATGGTGGTCAATATTAATTGAAATAATGTTTCTCAGCATTATTTCGTGTTAATATTGACTACCATAATAATTAAAATAAGTAACTAGTTTACTAGCGTGAGCTACTGCTGCTACTGATTTTATTTCAGCTTACCTGTTCAGTTTTATGACCATTCCTTTTAAAATATTGTCTTTATAGATTTATATGTTGTTTGTCTTGATGTTCTTTTTTTTTCGTTTCTTTGACCCAATATATGTTCAGTGATACTTCAAATAACATGTTTAAATAGCATAGATTTCTGTATTGTGTTATATTTTTATACTAGTAACTGGTGTTAAAAATGTATCTCTACATTAATGAGCCAATGTATTATGAAGTGGGCTGCTGTGGGCCAGGAAGTCCAGGGCCACTTTTTGGTCCCAGTCCGGCCCTGTAATAACAAATGGAGAAAGCGCAGTCAAAGCCCGGGGATTCTGTGTCCCGCGGGGGCCAGTCGTGAATAGCTGACACTCAGTGACAGCCAATGAAATTGAAGCATTTTTGCCGCTTTCCACGTGGTGTGGCGTTGCTTAAATAATATTCGTATAATATCCGTATATCCTATAAAATCGTCCAGACCCTGGTTCGAAATCCCGCTCTGGGTGAAAATGTAATAAATGTGAATCCTTTGTTTTACACTTTTTGCTTATAATAATCATTAAATTATAGCAACTGTGAGGTGAGTGCTAATGTGTTTCTTAGCTAAAAAAAATTCTCAATTGCAAACATGCATTTAGTACTGAAGCATAAGTTGACAATGTAATGGCAATATCTATGGCATTTTAGCGAATAGCACCAGCATATTGAGCACTGGCTGGGAATCGAACCCGGGTCTCCCCCATGGCGGGCGAATCACCTACCACTGAGCCACCAGTACCCATCTGCGTATAAATCGCATAAAAACAATAAAACAATACTGTTATAGGCTAACGTCATACATCTTTGTAGTCCTTTTGCACACGCGTGGGTGCGTTACAATAATAATAATAATAATAATAAATTCGGAGAACTACTACTACTAATAATAATAATTCTGAATGAAAATGATGAATAAATTCATAACAGTTTGAGCTCTACACGTTTATGAGCTCTGTCGCTTGCTGTCAATGGGCGCCTAAGAGACATAACATTTTTCGGCTTCAGTAGACACACAAAACTTTAGACTAAAACACGACTGCCCCCTACAGGTATTGAAGGGCATTTTCACAGCTTGCCGCGCGCAACCGCAGCAAGTCGTGGGATCCCTTTTCCAAAAAACGTGCGTTTTTAAAAGCCAGATCTGTACCTCTCGAGTTTACATCGGTCATAATCAGTGCTGTTTATATTCCACCACAAGCAGACACGGACACTGCCTTATGCAAGCTGCATGAGGCACTCACACAGCACCAAACGCAGCATCGGGACGCTGTGCTTATTGTGGCGAACTTTAATACTGCCAACCTCAAACGCGCAGCGCCGAACTTTTATCAGCATATCACTTGCCCCACCAGGGGTGAAAGGACACTGGATCATTGTTATACAACTGTCAAGAAGGGCTACAAGGCACAATCTTGTCCACCGTTTGGTAAATCCGACCACGCCGCCATCTTCCTCATGCCAAAATACAAACAAAGGCTGAAACAGGAAGTTCCGGTTCAGAGGTCGGTTGCGCGCTGGACGGTGGCAGCGTTACAGGACGCACTCGATGACGCAGACTGCGTCCATACCTTGGTGTTTACATCACGCAGGACCTGACATGGTCCTGTCACATCAACACCGTGGTAAAAAAGGCCTGGCAGCGTCTGTACCACCTCAGACGCTTGAGAGACTTTAGACTGCCCTCCAAGGTGCTCAGGAATTTCTACTCCTGCACCATAGAGAGCGTCCTGATGGGAAACATCACGACCTGGTTCGGGAACAGCACCATGCAGGACAGACGAGCTCTACAGAGGGTGTTGCGATCAGCTGAGCGCATCATCCGCACCGAGCTCCCTGACCTGTACTCGATCTACAGCAAGCGGTGCTTGACCAGGGCCAGGAAGATTGTGAAGGACCTCAGCCACCCCAACAACGGACTGTTTACTCTGTTGTGGTCTGGGAAGCGATTCCGCTCCCTGAGGGCCAACACAGAGAGACTGAGGAGGAGCTTTTTCCCGCAGGCGATAAGGTCTCTCAACCACACCACTATGCAGAACTAACACAATCTTTTCACAATTAATCAATCAATCAATATTTTTACATCCATGGACACTATGGACAATTCCACACACACCTACCTGCATATCTACACTACATGTTTACGTTTACATCCTGGACCATTGCACAAAGACACTTTAATAACTTTGCACACCTACCTTCACATCTACACTACATGTTTACATTTACATCCTGGACCACTGCACAAAGACACTTTAATAACCTTTGCACAAAGACACTTTGTTCTATGCATATTTGCACACCATCTTTCTTACAAAATATTAATTTCTTAAATGCTCTTGTACAGTACAGTATATTTCAATTTGTACAGTATATTTCTATTTTTATGTACAGCAAATTTCTATTTTTATTTTTAGTTCTATTTTTCCTAGTTTAATTTAATTTTTCTATTTAATAATCTATTTAATATTGTATTTCTTTTATTCATATTTATTTCTTATTATAAGCTTTAATTCTCTTTTAGGGTCATTGGCAACAGGTTTGCTCTCCTCAGTGATGCACCCACTGAGAAACCTGAAAGAGCTCTGGTTATAGGAGGCTCTATAATGAGGCACGTGAAATTAGCTAGGCCTTTAGGGGCGCCAGTGGCAGTGGTTAGGTGCAGAGCACCAGACATAGCAGGTAATCTTAGGGCTCTAGGACAGCACAGGTTCTCCAAGATAGTAGTCCATGCTGGAGCTAACGATATACGCATTCGTCAGTCAGAGGTTAGTAAGAATAACTTTATAGAGGTTTAAATTAGCGAAGGCGATGTCCGATAGAGTAGTATGCTCTGGTCCCATCCCAATGAGACGTGGTGACATAACTTACAGCAGGTTATGGTCGCTGAACCGCTGGATGTCCAGGTGGTGCTCCGAAAACAACGTGGGCTTCATTGATAATTGGAAGACCTTTGAGGGCAAAGCTGGCCTGTTAGGGCGGGACGGTGTCCATCCCACTCGGGAAGGTGCTGCTCTCATTTCTTGCAGTATAGCTCATAGTCTCAGAAGAGGCCTAGTTAATCGGTGACAATCCAGAGCCCATGCCAGGGAGCAGACAGACAGGCTAAACCAACCGTCTGCTAGCTGCATAGAGTCGTCACTCAGGGTTCACCATATTGAGACTGTGTCTGTTCCCCGAGCTAAAAACAAATTTAGAAAGACTCAGAAAGTCTGTTTTAGTAATTTAATTAACATAAAGACCACAAACTTGGATCAGACTGAATGCGCAGCCGGCACCTCTGATCTGAAGCTAGGACTGTTAAATATTAGATCTCTCGCATCTAAAGCAGTTATAGTTAATGAAATTATCACCGATCAGGAGTTTGATATACTCTGTTTAACAGAAACCTGGATTAAACAGGACGAGTATGTAGCTCTAAATGAAGCTAGTCCTCCTGGATACAGCTACATACACCAGCCTCGGTTAACTGGTAGAGGAGGAGGCGTCGCAGTTATTCACAATGATAATTTGACTATTTAAACAAATTTAATTCATTTTAAATTCTTTATAGTAACATAAGTGTATTTAACTATATTAAGTCAGCTCAGTCGATCCCGCTAATTGTCATTTACAGACCTCCAGGGCCGTATTCTGAATTTCTTAGTGAATTTGCAGATTTCCTCTCAAACCTAGTCGTTTCTGTAGACAAAGTGTTAATTGCTGGAGATTTTAATATTCATTTTGAAAACCCAGAAGACCCTCTGAGAACAGCATTTATGTCCATACTGGACTCGGTAGGAGTCAATCAGTGTGTAGTAGGACCCACTCATAAAGCAGGTCACACTTTAGATTTAATAATATTATTCGGATTAAGTATAAGAAATTTATTCACAATTCCACTATCTGAAGGTATCTCAGATCACTATCTTGTCTCAATTCAAGTGTGTCACAGTAATAATGTACGCACAGCGCCGCGCTACCGTATGAAACGTACATTCACATCAACTACCAAACAGAGTTCCCAACTTCGATTAGATCACCGTCTGACCCCACAGAACTCAATCAGGCGACTGTCGACATTTCGCTATACCTTAGATAATGTAGCTCCAGTTAAAGGGTCAGGGTTGTGTAACTATGCTTGTATTACTTAACCTCAGTGCACCTTTTGACACCGTTGATCACGCTATTCTTCTTCACAGATTAGAAATTGTAGTAGGAATTAAGGGTACAGCCCTCTCTTGGCTCAGATCCTATCTGACCCATCGTTATCAGTATGTAGACTTAAATGGTGATTATTCTGCATGTTCTCTAGTGGAGTTTGGCGTTCCGCAGGGTTCAGTGTTAGGTCCACTGCTTTTTTCCCTTTACATGCTTTCTCTGGGCAACATAATCCGTAAGCATGGTATTATTTTTCATTGTTATGCTGACGATACACAGTTAAATGTCTCAGCAAAACCTGATGAGAAAAAAACTGCTTACTAAAATTGAGCAATGTGTGCAGGACATAAGAAATTGGATGCTAATTAACTTCCTTCTGCTAAATCCTGATAAGACAGAAGTTCTAGTCATAGGACCGCATACAGCTAGGAGTAAAATTTTAGATGACACCGTAACTTTAGATGGCCTTTCTGTTTCTTTAAATGCAACAGTGAAAGACCTTGGTGTGATTATTGATTCCAGCCTTTCATTTGAAGCTCATGTGGATAATATTACCAGGATAGCATTCTTTCACCTCAGAAATATTGCCAGGATAAGAAATTTATTGTCGCTAAACGATGCAGAAAAACTAGTTCATGCTTTTATCACCTCTAGGTTGGACTATTGTAATGCCTTACTGTCTGGTTGTTCAGCTAGATGCATAAATAGGCTTCAGCTAGTCCAGAATGCAGCAGCGAGAGTCCTCACTAGAACCAGAAGATAGGAGCACATCACCCCTATCTTATCTTCACTGCATTGGCTCCCTGTGAAATTTCGCATTGATTTTAAAATACTACTCTTGACATATAAAGCATTAAATGGTCTCGCGCCACAGTACCTGAGCGAACTGCTAGTGTCTTACGATCTGCCACGCTTACTTCGATTAAAGGATGCAGGCTGCTTGTCAGTACCGCGTTTTATGAAAAAATACAGCTGGGGGCAGAGCTTTTTCTTACAAAGCCCCAAAATTATGGAATAGTCTTCCTGCTGTTAATGAAAAGGCAGCCAAACCTGCCTCCTGGACTTTTTAAAAAAGAGGACATTTATGCACGTCGCAAGTGGAAGCAAATTCAGTACCTTGCTGACTTATTCTGGAAGCGATGGGTGCGTGAATATTTACCCTTGCTTCAGGAGCGTCAAAAATGTTTTCAAGTGAGAAAAAACCTTTCAATTGGAGATGTAGTTCTAATAATTGATGAGTCTTCTCCAAGAAATTAATGGGTCGTCAGACGAATCACGAAAGTGTTCCTGGATAAAAAAAGGACTTGTGAGACGTGTGCTGGTTAAAACTAAGACCAATACACTGGAAAGACCCATTGACAAGTCGTGCCTCGTATGTGAAATGGACTGTTAATTATGTCATAACTAGTTAAGACTTTTTCTTTGGTACGCAGAGATATATATTTAAAGTTTATTAGTTAAGCATTCATTTATGATAATCGTAAGTTGTTCTGTGACGTCATTCCATAATTGCGTAGTTGCATGTCTATTACACGGTAGAAGTTGTTAGGATACAGAAGTTGTGGAGAACACAAGCTTTTGACCGTAATCAAAAAAAACGTAATAAGATACAGCAAATAAGTTATTGTAACCATAGTGGATTTATGCAAGAAAACTGTAAGAAGGGTTAAAGGACGTTAAAAAATAAACGAAGAGACAAAGAATTCATGGACGCCCGAGTCGTGAGTAAATCAGTTTAATAAGAAAGATACGCGTCAGAACTAGTGAAATAACATGCCCATACAGCAAGACTTGGCAAGTCTTAAAATTATAAGAAAATCTAAAAAATTTTATATCAAATCGGGGATATTTATAAAATCTTGATACTTACAGAATCACAGTATAAATCAAATTGGCACCTAGCTATCAGCATATTATATTGGGTAGTGACTGGTGATTCCTATGTCTACTTTATAATAAGTTATATGGGCTACCATAAAATCCCAACTGTGATCACTACTATCAATTCTTTTTAAAGCTAAACACTAAAAATTGCAAAACAATTAACCATGTAATTTAGTACATGTGTTGTAAACGTAAAACTACATCTTTATTTTCGACAGCAAACAATATTAGTGGACAATTATGTTTGACTGTTCAAACCAAGTACCAAAATAAAGAATTGGAGGTAAGTGCGGTGTTGCGTTCTGACAGCGACATGATAGCTGGGGCAGTGCCACTGCTTATGATTTTACTAGGTGCATTTCAAAAGTGGCTCTCCATGCTGATCTGCTAAATATATGCACTTAGTCTATGTTTTTATGTCTGGAAGCTTGCATTACCATTAAGAGCAGTGGTAGTGCCTGCTTTGCAAGTAGTTTGCAACCCTTGATGTAATCAGAAAAAGACAATGAGCTAGAAAACAGTCAAATGAAGCACAATAGCAAACTTGCACACACAGGAAAACAAACAAACAATGTTTGTGAACTAACTACAAAGTAGATGTGTTAGTTGTAAAAGTGAGTGATGGTTAATTGTGTAAAGCTGCTTTTGCAACAATGACAATTGTTAATAGTGTTATACAAATAAAATTGAATTGAAAGATAAATTATTTATGTCTGCTGTTATAATGACTTGGATGTGACCCAAGCATTCACATAAAATGCTAAAAAATAAAGAGACTAAGTAGTATAAACTGCATTAGAGGTAGCACCAAAAAACGAACCCTAAACATCTGCTTACAAACCACTATACCATAGGTTGGATTGTGTACAGAGATTGGTTTATAAAACTGCAATACTGTATATGTTGCCCTTATTTTTTTAAATACTATGAATTTTTAAACTACCACTGTACACTAAAAATACAACATTTACAAGACGAGATGGCCACAAGTGTAAATATGCATCTATTGTTAATATGTTTTTAATTTTGTTTAAGGCTATGACAAGGCTGCCACCCCAACCTGAAAAGCTTTCAGTACAAAATTCACCATACGTCATGACTTTTAACACTAGAATTTTAAGGGGTGGGATAGGGTCACTAGATTTATTATTGTAAGAAATAATCACCTAATAGAGATTGGGTTAAATTGATTGATAGGGATAATAGATCAGACTAAATCCACTCTGGATCCACCCCAATATGTCTATTGCCAAAATAGGTCAATAGTAGATGCCACTTCCATCCTTCGGGGGCGGCGTATGGAAAGGACACAGAAGCAAGGCAAGCGAGCCATGCATGAGCTGGTGGATTAGGTTAATCCACACAGACCAAGGGACTTCAAGTCCCTTCCTCACAAACTCCTGGGCACTCATCAACAACATGGACAAAAAATAACTAAGGATTATTTCTCATTGGATGCATGGCTGCATGGCAGTATTCACAGACACTTGGCTGGATAGCGCAGTCTCTAACACAGCTGGCGAGGTAATGGGTTGCTTCATTTAGCAGGCATACAGAACTGCCAACTCTGAAAAGGAATAAATATGTTTCTATACAGTGGGAGCCACGTCAAACAGCCGCTTGGAGCATGATAGGTCCATGACAGGACCGTGACAGGACCATGATCGATCCCTGCACGGAATGTGATCCCCCGCGATGACGTAGTTAACGATGCCCCGCCCCATGTTATCAGGACAGGATTCACCTACAGGATACTACTGAAATTTTTACTGCTTATATATTTTTGCCATAGTTTCATTTGATTTTACGCGATTTCATGTTTTATTTGTTTGTGTGTGTACGTGTGTGTGTGTGTGTGTGTGAGAGAGAGAGAGAGAGAGAGAGAGAGAGAGAGAGCGTGCGCGGGAAAGGGCTTATATTGTGATTTATCCAAGGTTACTAAAGACTGGCTTACTACTACTAATAAAAATATTTCAATGTAACCCATGGGTCTCAATCACAAAATCAGCCAACGCTGTAAACAGATGACAAGACAAATTATATAGGCTACTCTGAAACGTTAATTTGAACATTAAAAAAAAAATATATATAAAAAAAAATTACGGGGCTTCTTAGTCTTTCGTTAATTTTACTACTGACTCGAAACCAATGTCGCTTATTAAAGATGCACTGTTTTATTGGACATGGCTGTTTTGTAATGTTCTGCAGAATAAACCCTGTCTACGGTTCGAATATACTGTGAACGTCTCAAAGTCACGTCTCTAGATCCTTCTGCAGTAATGTTATCGTGGTGTAAATTATTAACGTATCGATGTATTTCACTTGCAGACAAAATAGTCTAGTAACGAAAGTAACGAATTTGTCACTACTCTTCTCTTACGCAGCACGGCTAAAAAGATAATAAAAATGACACCAATCCTGCCATGATGCTACCCTGCCTATACACAACTCTGGCTGGGGAGATAAACTCAGACTTTACAAAACTTACTATTATTTCATGAAATGGAAATTAAGCTAGGATGAAGAGAACAGAAGTGAACTCCCCTCTGTGCAATATCTAAGTAGAGTGTAACTGGGGCAGCCACAAAATGCCCCCCATGTAACTCTGATTAGGAAAAGCACACAGACACCAAACCTGCAGCACTTTGGTGTAATTTTTATTATCTTTTTAGCCGTGCTGCATACATAGCACCTTAATGTATGAAACACTTACTTCCTGGTTTGTTTTATTTTAAATATTGCTTATTACCTTTTCCCGCAAAATAAACATTAAACATAAACAACATGTTATCATTGTGTAAGGACAAAAGGCAAGTTAAGGACAAAAACAGACCCTGCGCTTGTGTTTAGGACTGGTGCTGAACAGCTGTGTTCATAGGTTTAATCAACGATTTACAAGACAACAGTTAAAGCGTTTGTGGATGAGAGGTGTGTGTGTGCGCGCGCGCGCTCCTGCATTTCTCTGTTGGTTTAACAGAAACATTGCGCAGACAAGTAAGTCTGAAGTACCCCTCCCCCCGCCAAAACCACACACACACACACACACACACACACACGGAGCAATTAGCACCATGTCACAGTCAGTATTCTCTACTGAGGTTTCTTACCTTCTTACCACTCCTTCTAAGTTTGCTCTTTTAATGGAGTTCTTAAAACCCCGAAGAAAATTATACTGAGAAAAAAATGATTATGGGTCACATAATCACAAACACAAACTAGCACAGATACATATGATCAAGTGTTTAACTGTTGTTTTCATTTGTTTCTATAACCAGTAATATTAATAATAATAATAATAATTATTATTATTATTATTATTATTATTATTAGCCCAACTCTTTGACTATTTAAAACAATGTCGGGTCCCATTTTTTGCACATTGAAGTTGCTGGTTTAGGTAAATGTATTTTTATATAAATATAAAAGATATTAGTAAACCTACACCACAGAGTGTGTGAAATAGTTTTGGGGAATTCTGGAATGTAAATAAACTGGGATAACTTTAACCATTGAACTTTGTTAGTGTTAACCCCGGTCTGTCTGTATTATCGTCTGCATTAAATTAAAATGCGCTTTTCATACAAATAATTTAGGCGATATAAGTCACGGCCAAATTGAAAAAAAATATAAACCCGGTTATGAGCGTTTAGCTCGCGAGCTCCTGTACATCTATCCTCAGCTTGTGTCCTTCATGAACTGCATCACATACTATTCACAGATATAACCTGCAGATTAACTCTTACCCAAAGAATAAATAAATGCTGAATTTATCCAGACAACACGCGGTCAGACTCTAAAGGCATTTTTATAAAACACAAACACTCTTCATCCGGTAGTGCAGCTTTTGTAATAGGAACATTAATAGTATTTTCGAAGCTTTAGTGTCTTTTTTAGTTAAAGAGGAGTGACATTGTAAGTTTGTGACACTGACAGTAAGCTGTAATGTTAACTCCAGACTTGGTAAACAGATCATTAAGTTATCTAAAGTCACATCTGACCGCTGCTGGTGCTGCCAGTGATTTTCAAAACGGCCGGTAAAAAACTAAACTGGGAAATAAAATGTAAACTAATCCCAAACAAATTTTATAAATTAAAACACCACTTACCGCAAATAGTCCATTAAGCCGCCATCTTCATCTCTAGTGCAGTTTGGCAGCGTCAGTTCGGCGGGGTGGGGGTGGGTTGTTAAAATCACGTGATTGCAACTCAGCGCAGCTAAATTGCTGGCTTGTGTTAACGTGTCCTTGAGAACGAAGCGCCATCTAGTGGTGAAACCAGGTAAATACATAAATAGGGCTTGAATGGGCGTGTTTACTGTGAAATCTTGACACGCCTTTCTCGAAGAAAAAGGAGGGGGGACTACGGCGTGCATAGGGCAGCCGTACGCCATTCGTACGCCATTCACACGGCCGCGGCTGTTTGGCGTGGCTCCATCTGTATGTTACTAATGCCTGGTCTACATCTGAAAAACATTACTGTGACACATTGCTCCCCTGACATTGAATATCTGACTTTAAAATGCAGACCTTTTACACACCCAGAGAATTTACGGTTATTCTTATCACAGCTGTTTACATTCCACCACAGGGTAATGTTAACACTAGAAGCGCTGCGCCATTGTCGCCTACTTATAACGCGGTTCAGCGATCATTTGACCGCCTATTGTTTTAAATGGGAAGCTGTTGCTGACACGCAATGATCGTTGGATGGTGCTTTTTTTGGCATTACTTTTTTCTGCAATTTTTTCTCCTCCTTTGTTCATCTAGGGGCTTTGTACTACAACAAAAAGGAAAGCACTACTTAATTTTTATATCATATGGAGAAAATTCGTTTGTTCATCCTATTTGAAGCTTCTGAACGTCTCGATTGGAGCAGGAGCAGCGATTTAGTTTTGAACTCGCTTCCGTGAAATTATTGCTAAAACAATATTGAATTTGAATAAATTAGACCTACCACAGGAGATAATAAACTGTGCTATGTCATAAACGAAGCAAACACCACGATTATGCCTCGTTTATTTCAGTGTTCAAGCAAATCAGTCAAGACGTAGCCTAACGTAGCGTCGTGTCGGATTTCAGCAGTCACACAGTGGAAAGACTTTAAAGCAGTTGCAGCGTTTTTCAGTTACAACAAGCACAACGATGGGTCCATGTGGTTTTACTGTTTATGACACAGTGACACTAAACAGCTGAATTACTTCACTTTTACTTCGCGTTAAGCTCTGAAAAAAAAGCTGTACTTTGTTTGTTTATATTTAGAATTTTTATAACAGTACAAGAAGGTAACAGTTTGATCTGTGTAGTTAGTGCCCTTGTTGAAACACCTTCCAACTACCTCTCATAGTCCATTGTTAGTTTTAGTGATTTGGAAGAAACTAATTATAACTACATAAGTAACCCTAGCACCATTGATCATGAGTTTCAGCTGAAACTAATTCTATACATGTAACAGAATATGTAGACGCAGTAATTTATAAAGATGCATGCTATTATATATAATAACATGTTGTGTGTGTGTGTGCATAATCAAGGCCGGCTCTATTCAGGGGCAAGAGGGGGCAGCGCCCCCTCAAATTAATGTCTGCACATGTTAATATATTCCTAAAATTTATATATTACAAGTTGATAAACTGATCTGCGGTAGCGGAAAAATCCGCTGAAAAGGGACACTACACAATAAGGTATTAGGTTTCCCTCATGTCTTTGTCCCTCTGTGCAAATTCATTTACAGGCTGCAGCGCACGCACACACACACACACACCTCCCCTGAAGCAGTTGCAGCGTTTTTTCAGTTACAACAAGCACAGCGATGAGTCCACGTCCACTGAATTTGACAGACTGAAGATGAATTACCGTTGTCTGACAGACCCCTACTTAAAGCCTATAGTAAAAGCCTAAGTAAATGAATATAGTCAAATTTACCTTGTGTTTTCTACTATAAGACTATCATAAACCAAATTTAAGCTAAGCGTTTTTGAGTTCTTGTCCTGTTGGCAGGAATTCACTATAGTAAAAGCCTATAATAAATTTTGACTATATAAATCTACTTAAAGCTGTTCATTTACTATAAAAAAATAACAAATAAATATATAAAAAACATATGATCCGTTTTATAGCCCATCTGCTTTAACTTAGGTTTTTTTTATTATTCATAAGACAACCTTTCAGTTTTGTAAATATTCTAGTTACAGTGTGATAAGTTTTACTTTAGGTTCAACGTTTTTGAGAATTAGAACATCCAGCTAAGATAAATGTCATGTTGTTTCTTGATAAAATCTGGATTAAGGATATTTTATTTTATTCTATTTATTTATGTTTCACTGTTTATGACATAGTGACACTAAACAGCTGAACGACTTCACTTTTCCGTTTACTTCTGAGTTTAAAAAAAGCTGCATTTTGTTTGTTTATATTTAGAATTTTTACAACAGTACAAGAAGGTAACAGTTTGGTCTGTGTAGTTAGTGCCCTTGTAGAGAATAAACAAATGAATAACACCTTCCAAAAACCTCTCAAGAGAGTGCCATATTTTAGCAAAAATACTTGCAAAACATCAGCATACATTGGAGGGAACTTCTAAGGTGGTCAGTGATTGATGGCACGGTCGTTCAAAGGGGGTTGTGATCACACCTACAGTTCTTTTGTTCTAGGCTGTCGGTCAAATATCTCTCCAATTGAAAAGAAAGCACAAAATGGAGGGGCAACATGCAAGGGATTTCAGCATCTTGACGCACAGTATACTAAGCTGTTTATAAAGTAGACACTGTTTGTTTTTTCATTTTGTAATCTTTCTCGTGTTTACCTTGTACTGTACAATGTACTGTACATAAATTTTTTAATGAATTACTGTAAATTAACTACATATGCAGTTGATTTACCAGAAAGGACTTTTCAGGGGTTTTTTTGTGTGCTAATTTTTGTGTAATATATATAATACTTTTAAAATAAAATCGTTATTACTTGACCCTGAAGTTTAGTTTATATATATATATATATATATATATAAAATATGTGTTTGACACAAAATATGTGGAAAGATTAAGAAACACTGAAGCGGAATCTGAACGAAACAATGTTGATAAGTTTAAGCTTAGATTAATATATAAACTGCTTCAAAGTCTTTGGAACTGTGTGGATACAGACCAAACTGTCACCTTCTTGTACTTATTGTTACTATATATATATATATATATATATAAAATAGCATGCATCTTTATACATTTGGAATCTGCGTCTACATTTTCTGTTACATGTATAGAATTAGTTTCAGCTGAAACTTATGATCAATGGTGTTAGGATACTTATGTAGTGATAATTAGTTTCTGCCAAATCACTAAAACTAACAAGAAACTATGAGAGGTGGTTTGACGGTGTTATTCATTTATTTATTCTCCACAAGGGCGCTAACTACACAGACCAAACTGTTACCTTCTTGTACTGTTATAAAAATTCTAAATATAAACAAACAAAATACAGCTTTTTTTCCAGAGGTAAACGGAAGTGAAGTTGTTCAGCTGTTTAGTGTCACTATGCAGATGTTACACTCAGTGTAGTTATCGAAATCTTTGATTTAGTTCTCATTGAGTGGCCACACATCACTTCCACATTTTCCTCGCTTTTATTACATAATTCTTATGTGAGCATAAACAGTGAAACATTCCGCAGGTTTATAATACATTGCGGCCAAGTGAACCACATTCCCGCAGATTAGGCACGTGGTCCGTTGCCTAGCAAAACTGGACGAAACGAGGCATAATCGTGGTGTTTGCTTCGGTTATGACGTATCATAGTTTATTATCTCAATCAATCAAAATTTATTTATATAGCGCCCTACAACAACCAAAAGGTGCCCAGGGCGCTTTCCAGTATAAAAAAAAACCCCCAAAAAACACAACAATCAGAACAGGACAATATACATAAAAACAACTATCAAATCAATAGCTACATATCAAAAGCAAGTCTAAAAAGATGTGTCTTCAACTGCAATTTAAAAGCACTGAGCTCAGTGATACTTCGAAGCTGTCCCGGTAGTGCGTTCCACAGTTTTGGGCCCTGAACAGCAAATGACCGACCTCCAAACTTTTTATAATTAAACTTGGGTATGACCAACGTGGTATATTCAGAAGAGCGCAAAGTTCTGGCTGGGTGGTGGACTATTATCAACTCCGCGAAGTAAACAGGGGCCAGACCATTGATGGCCTTAAATACAAACATCAGGATCTTAAATTCCACCCTAAACCGCACTGGAAGCCAGTGGAGCGAGCGGAGGACTGGACTGATGTGAGAGCGTTTAGAGGTGTTGGAAAGAAGACGTGCTGCAGCATTGTGTACCAGTTGAAGCCGATTGAGCAGTGATTGACTGAGTCCAGAGTAGAGGGCATTACAAAAGTCAATCCGCGAGCTGATGAAGGCATGAACAGCTTTTTCAAGATCAGCTCGGGTCAAAATTTATTTGACCTTACTGAGAAGCCTTAGCTGGTAAAAGCTTGCCTTCACAACTGCACTTATCTGTTTATCAAAAAACATGCCACTGTCAAAAATAACACCCAGGTTGCGCACTACCGGAACAAACCGAGGTGTTAAAGGACCAAAACTGGGAGAACTGCTAGATGAATCCGGAGTAAACAAAATGTACTCAGTCTTTTCTTTATTCAGGTGCAAGAAATTATGAGAAAGGCATTGTCTGATGTCAAAAATACAATTATAAAGAGAGCCCAATGCAGAACAATTACTCATATAAATACTATATAAATAAATTTTGATTCATTGATTGATTGATTGATTATCTGCTGTGGCAGATCTGATTAATTTAAACACAATAATAAAGCTTTATATTCTCAGGAGGGTTCATTACATTGTTTTAGAGATAATTTCACAGAAGCTTTAAACAGAATGAACAAACTAATTAATTTTCTCGAAACGTTATAAAATTAAGTAAAGCGCAATCCCCTAAATCTCCTTATAAAATATCACTGCCAGAATGAATGGTGAATTGTCGATATTTCATGGAAGCATATATATATATATTGACCATATATTATAATTGACCAAGTGTACATCAAAGTCATGGTTGCAGGACTGTTTTGAAAATGTTTGTACAGACCGGGAGGAATATAGCTTACCTGTTTTGGCCTACATAGCCTTTTGCACGGACACTGTGTAACCACCAAGACCTTCAAAGTGTCCCAAACCAAAATGCATAGCTTGTCATGAACGTCTGGCCTCTGCTCAAAACGAGCTGGCACACAATAATTCCTGAAGAGAACTGAAGATGGGCATCAAAGAAGCCAAGCAAACATACAGCTGGGGCAAATATTTTTTCTTACAAACCCCTAAAGTTATGGAATAGCCTTCCAATTAATGTTTGGGACTCAGACATAATCTTAGTATTTAAGTCTAGGCTAAAAACCTATTTATTTAGCCAAGCATTTTTATAAATAGGTTTGTCTTAGGTAAATGAGCAGATCTGGGGGACTCACTGATGTAGAGTATTATGGTGAACTGGTATGTTTTTAGATGCACTCTCATTGATCACACAGGTTTGTTGACGGTGAAGTGATTGGTTGTTTTACATCTCAGGGACCAATTATGTCTGTGTTTCCTTCTGGGTCTCCCTTAAATTTAGCTGTCATACAGTAGTTAGTCCTGCCTGCTTCCACTATGCACTACATATACTGTACATTCACCTTATATGTTGTGTGACTGTGACCATACCTAACGGTTTTCTCTCCTTTTCTTCTGCTTTCTCCTTTTCTCTCTTTTCTTTCTCTCCCACTCCCTGTCTTTCTGTCAAGCTACACATAATGTTCCTGAGCTGACAGTGATCCAGATCCCCTCTGCCATCTGGACTTGTCCTACTCTTCCTGGTGCCCCCACTTCTAGTGGGAGATTTCGTTGCATGGATGCTCATGTAGTCTGCTTGGAATGCGTGTGGTGACGGTTTCACTTTACCATGAAGTCCTGCACTCGGCTGATGCAGACAGTTATTCTCTGAGGACTTGTGACTGCAGTGGCTCAAAAGCCCAGAACTGGAATTTCCTACAGTCTAACTGAGCCTCCATTACATAAAATTTATATTTAAAAACATTTAATTTACAGATCATAATGTAACAAAACGTGAAAAATGCCGAGGGGGTATAAAAAAGGAATACTTTTTCATGGCACTTTAGTTGTGTAGTATAGTGCTATTTTTTAAGGAGTAAAGGGTCTACTTTTATTTATGTACACTCATAAATTTGGAAGATGGCACGTGCTGTAGAGGAGGTTCTGGACAGTGAGAAGGAGTTTAGCTTTTCCTCTGAAGAACACTGCAAATCCAACCACAAACATCTGCATTTTAAAGAGTGATTTGATCAGAAAGGTAATCCAGCAAGCCTTTATGATGACTAATCTTTGTTGTGATTATATAAAACTAATATTATTTTCTTTTTCCTCGTTTTGGCTAGCTTTTGATATGCTTATGTGAAACATTGTCTTCTATTGTCACTTACATAGCTTAGGTTAGCATGTAGATGACACTGCTTGAAAATGAAAGTCAGCAAATTGAAGCATAAAGTGCAGCAACATGTAATGCAACAGTTGTAGCCCATGTCCTTTTGCATGTGTTTTGAGTAAATTAGCTGATTAAAGTGCGACATAATGAGTCTCCAATATTGCACTTTTTCACAATATTCAACATTTCTAAGATACACACTAAAAATATAGAATTTTGGGTTTTCATTAGCTGTAAGCCATAATAATCAAAATAAAAAGAAATAAACATTTGAAATATATTAGTCCTTTTTATATACTTTTGAGTCTTTTTGCACTCACACATACACTACCGTTCAAAAGTTTGGGGTCACTTTCTAGCTCCATGATCGTTCCTAATTTTTATTTCTTTCTACATTGTAAAGGAATGCTAAAGACGTCCAAAAATGCATTAATCTGCTCTGAACAGTTAAGGGTGAGATGTGTCTGCTACTTAGGCTCTGTAAAGACTTCATAATGCCTCTAATCTGAAGTGCTGTTAATTGGTCATTTTTCAGGCTGATAACTCTAAATGAACTTCTCGTCTGCGGCAGAGGTAGGTTTTGGTCTCTCCCTCCTGGGATGGCCTTTATAAGAGCCAGTTTCATTATACTGCTTGACAGATTTTGCAAATGCACTTGACAATACTGTTTTTGCAAGAACTATTACAGAAAGGCTGACCTCTGTGTCTTAAAATACCAACTAACTGTTGTTTTTGTTGTTATGTAATTACCTAATCCCATATGTGTTATTTTATAGTTTTGAAATCCCCAGTATTTTTGTAGAATGTAGAAAATAAATCATGAAACAAAAACAAAGAAATTTGCAAGTGACCCCAAACTTTTAAACAGTAGTAGATATCCTGTTAAATTGTTATAGCATTATATATTCTGTAGTTACGGCATACTGTATACTTGCATAGCCAAGTTACATAATATTTACTGCATTTCCTGTCCCTGTTACCATTTTGTAAATGCAAATTAATCATATGACCAAGTTTAACCCTAACAGCTTCACATAATCGCAGCGCAGTTACAAGGTTGTGCATCATAATGGCATGTTTAACGCGGATAATATGATGACTGAGGAAACATCACCCAGTTTCATTATAAAAAAAACTTCCAGGTAAAAATCTGGATAAAATCAAACTTGTGTGCATATATTGCAGTGATGAACTGTCCAAATTCAAATTCAAATTCAAATTTTATTCGTCACATACACAGTCATAAAAAGTACGATATGCAGTGAAATGCTTGTACGACCGCCGGTGACCTATAAAAGAATTAAAAACTATATATAAGGAATAAATATTAATAAAAAGAAATGAAATACAAAAGAAAATAAATGCAACTAGTAAAATAAACAAACTGTACAAATAAGGGCATAATAAAAATATTACAAAATATAGGAATATTGGCGGGGTATATATAAAAAAAAATTCATGTTTTAAAGTGGCAATGGCTGTGCAAATATGCATGAAAAGTGACTTATGAAAATGACTTATGAAAGTGTCATGTGCAATGGCAGATATATAAACATGTATTGTATAAAGTGACTTATGAAAATGACGTGCAATGGTTTCAGATCTGTAAATATGTATTGCATGAATGTGTCCATGATTGTCCAGTCAATGTCAATGTTTAAAAGATATTACTTTTGTGTGGTGTGATTGAGAGACCTTATCGCCTGCGTGAAGAAGCTCCTCCTCAGTTTCTCTGTGTTGGCCTTCAGGGAGCGGAATCGCTTCCCAGACCGCAACAGAGAGAACAGTCCATTGTTGGGATGGCTGAGGTCCTTCACGATCTTCCTGGACTTGGTCCAGCACCGCTTGCTGTAGATCAAGTGCAGGTGAGGGAGCTCAGGGCGGATAATGCGCTCAGCTAATCGCACCACCCTCTGTAGAGCTCGTCTGTCCTGCATGGTGCTGTTTCTAAACCAGGTCGTGATGTTTCCCGTCAGGATGCTCTCTATGGTACAGGAGTAGAAATTCCTGAGCACCTTAGAGGGCAGTCTAAAGTCTCTCAAGCGTCTGAGGTGGTAGAGACGCTGCTGGGCCTTTTTCACCGCGGTGTTGATGTGACAGGACCATGCCAGGTCCTGCGTGATGTAAACACCGAGGTATCGGAAGCTGTCAATTCTCTCCACTGGGCTCCTGTTGATGATGGGGGTCTGGTAGTTCCTCTCCTGCTTTGTACTAAAGTCCATTATTAGCTCCTTTGTCTTGCTGACGTTCAGGAGGAGATTGTTCCTCTGGCACCAGTTCTCCAGATTTAGAATCTCCTCTAGGTAGGCCGACTCATCATTGTTGGTGATCAGGCCCACCACGACAGTGTCGTCAGCAAACTTGATGATGGCGGTGGAGTTGGTAGTGGCCACGCAGTCGTGGGCGTACAAAGAGTACAGCAGGAGGCTTAGAACACAACCCTGGGGGGCTCCAGTGCTGAGAGTGAGTGAGGCTGAGACATGTCCGCCCATACTTACTGCCTGTGGTCTGCCAGTCAGTCAGTGGTCGGATTTACCAAACGGCGGGCGAGATTGTGCCTTGTAGCCTTCCTTGACCGTTGGTCCATTGTCCTTTCACCCCTGGTGGTGCAGGTGATATGCTGATAAAAGTTCGGCACTGCGCGTTTGAGGTTGGCACTATTAAAGTCCCCTGCCACAATAAGCGCAGCGTCCCGGTGTTGTGTCTGGTGCTGTGTGAGTGCCTCATGCAGCTTGCATAAGGCAGTGTCCGTGTCTGCTTGTGGTGAAATATAAACGGCGCTGATTATGACCGATGTAAACTCCAGAGGTAGATAAAAAGGACGACACATGATGGACAGTAGTTCCAGGTTTGGTGTGCAGGAGCGTGTGAGAGGAACAACGATTGCGCTGTTGCACCAGCTGTTGTTTACCATTAAACACACGCCGCTTCCCCTTGACTTCCCCGAGTCCTGTGTCCTGTCCATGCGGTGAACCAAGAAGAACTCGGCTGGCTGGATGGCGTGGTCTGGCACCGCTGGGTTCAGCCAGGTCTCGGTCAAGCAGAGGAGATTGCAGTCCAGAATGTCTCTCTGGAACTTTACCCTGGCCCTGAGGTCATCGAGTTTGTTTTTCAGTGACTGGTCGTTGGCGAGCAGGATGCTAGGCAGAGGTGTGCGGTGTGCACGGGCTCTCAGCTTGTTCCTGACGCCGGCTGTCCTTCCATTGAAGCATGGCAAGTCCAAAGTACCATGCCCGGGCGACACACATTTTTGCTGATGTTAGCAAAGATGCTATGCTGAGACTAAACAAGTCAAATGACACTGGTGAAGTGCAGGTGCAGTAAGTTTGTCAACAAAACAACAACAGCATGACTAACCAAATGTCATTGCTGAATGTATCGCCACAGATTTCAGGTCCATTAAAATCGTTTAGGACTGGGGCCAAAGCGACCAATCATACAAGCCACCTTTGAGAGAAACTATTGTTACCAGAAAACATGAACTGTATAACATTTAAAAGCCTACAAAGTGAAGCAGTTGGCAGAAGCTACTTTTACTGGGCTTACTGGAGACCACTGGAAATCAGTAAGTAAACATAACTAACTCGGTGTAGCATAACATCTAATTGATGACAAATATGATGGTGTATTAAAAAAGTTACAAACAAGTGAGAGATAATGGACAAGGCCACCACAAAAAGAACTTAACTTCAGGCAAATACCTAAGTACTGTCAACGTTTTAATTTCGTCGCGACAGTTCTGCGTGATGCTGTGACAAAATCTGGCTGAACAGACATACAGTAATTTAAAAAAAAACTGGTTTCAGGTCCTCCAAAACTATGAAATGTAAAAATATAATTTAAAGAGTAAGGTCTGACTGATATTTAGACTAAACCTTTCTTTTATGTATATAATTTACATTATACACCCTGTCCTACTGCACATTCTATACGTAAATGACTCTGACCCCTGTACTTTACATTCTAAAGAGATTTTCCCACTGTGAGAAATAAAGGGATATCTTATCTAACATATGGGCTCATGTCCTCATTAACCTCATTGTATTTTATTATAAATAAGCCAGTTATACACTTCTAGTTAGATGCTACAGTAACTGTATTTCATTGGCTCTGTACATGTACTTTGCATAATGACAAAGTTGAATCTAATCTAATATTTGTTAGAACAGTCAATCCATGCCAGACAAGGAACTGATTTTTGATTGAACAAGAGCATTCCAAGAGCAGGTATATGGCCAATAAACTCAATGAATGTCTCTTTAAAAATAATCATGTTTATTTTTAAATCTTAATTTGTAAAGTCAAATTTAACCATAAAAACTTAAAAATAATTGTATAAAAGTGTATTGTTTACCACTATGACTGCTAGCTTTTATTAGGAAAGTGGTGATTTATTTCTTAACATATCAGAGAATCCACTATGAGCAACCTCGACTTGCTGCATGAACCAGGCCTTGAAACCTCGGCATTGCCTAATGCCGACGCCCGGAGAAGGAGACATCGGAAGCGGTGCGCGAGGAAGCGGAAGGGCGGCAAGCGGGCAGGAGTCTGTGCTAGCCTAAAAACAAACCCTAGCCGGCCGGCTCTCCCGTCCATCATCTTATCCAACCTCTGCTCCCTGGACATTTAACGGTTAAAAGTTAACGGACTGGTGTAAAGACAACAACCTGTCTCTGAATGTTGACAAAACAAAAAAGATGGTTGTTGACTTTAGGAGGACACGAATCGACCATTCTCCGCTGAGCATCAACAACTCCTCTGTGGAGATCGTCGAAAGCACCAAATTTCTGGGTGTCCACCTGGAGAAGGACCTCAGCTGGTCCCTCAACACCAGCTCCCTGCACAAAAAGGCCCAACAGTGTCTCTTTATTCTGAGAAGACTAAGGAAGGCCCAGCTTCAAACACCAATCCTGACCACCTTCCATAAAGGAACTATCAAGAGCATCGTGAGCGGCTGCATCACTTTCTGGTTGGGGAATTGTGCCATATCGGAGCGCAAGACCCTCCAGCGGATAGTGAGGACAGCGGAGAAGATCATCAGGGTCTCTCTCCCCTCTATTGAAGATATCTACACCACACGCTACATCCGCAAAGCCACCAGCATTGTGGCTGATCGGACACACTCCTCTCACACACACTTCACACTCCTGCCATCTGAAAAAAGGTATTAAAGCATTTGGGCACACACATCCAGACTAGGCAACAGCTTTTTTCCACAAGCCATCCCTCTCCTCAACAAAAAGAGACTGGACTGATAAACACAAACAAACAAACACACACACACACACACACACACACACAAACATTATCACTCAGCTAAACTCAACTACCTCAAAACATTGAGACTGGGCTGACTAATCAACACAAGCGCAAACACACTGACCTACACTACCAAACTATTGTACACACCAGCCTGTAAATGCTCTTTTGCACAATATTCTTTACTGGATTACCTTTGCACTAACTTTTTAATTCTAGCTGCTACGTTAAGGAACGCTTACTGGTTCTCCACTACTTCTGATCACCTTGACACCACATGTTATGTTATGTTATGTCGTGTTTGTCGCACTGTCACTTTGTTGCTCTTGTTTGCACATTTGCATGTGCACTTTGTTGTCTGTAAAAAAAAAAAAAAAAATGTAGATAGTTTTCCTTAGCTAGTTGTTTTTTGTTAATTTATGTTGTTAATTTATGTTGTCAGGTCAATCTGTCTTGTCTCCGCTAGCCAGCTAACTAGGCCTCTTAGTTAGCTAGTTTAGTTTTTCTGTTAACTTATGTTGTAAATTTATGTTGCATGTAGCACCTTGGTCCTGAAGGAGTGTTGTTTCGTTTCACTGTGTACTAACTGTATATGGTTGAAGTGACAATAAAGCCTACATGAACTTGAAAAACTGTAACCGTGCAAAAAAGAAAGAATGCTACTGCCTCTTAGTTTTTCTTTCTGTTCGTGCATGTGTGTGTGTGATTGTGAGAGACATCTCACCTAGCAGCCTACAAATTAAATGCAAATGTGTGCATTATATGATATACAGTAGGTGGACAAGCAGTATGTTACTTTTACCGTCGCGGCGCATGGCAACAGCATTTGGGTTTGTGCGTTTGCTGGCTTTTACCACTGAGTGGCGCTATATAACTATAGACTGACGCCTCAGGCATCAGTTCATTCTCTCCAAGCTTAATGAGCCGCACGTAGTTGCAGGTAAAATCAAGTGAAACCTTGTAATTAAATGAAATTATAATCACAATAGTAACATCAAAACAGTACAAATTTATAATTAAAATTAATTAAAATATTTTAAGAATCAAATTTAAGCAACGTAAACGTTAACACACTGAGCAATTAGATTTTATGTGTAATTAAAAAAGCTACACGTGTAGGGTCTTGTGCAAAAACGATAGTAAAACTATATAAGCTACATAGCCTTTATAAGACTATACTTTTATTTAGAGCCAATCACCGAAAAACTTTAGGATTTTGTTAAATAAAGAAAGTAAACAGGGTTCTGTATTGTTTTCGGTGAACTTAAGCGCGTCAGAAAATGAACCGAAACTCTGTGTACTGTATACGTGAATTATTAAAATGGTCAGAGTCAGTCTCCTTGCTGTTTTTCCCCCCCACGCAGTTTTTTTACTTTATGCGTGCAGCTAAGCACTGATTAGGCTACGTAGGAGGTTAAAGACGAGGATCACGATATGTCACGGCGTGCGCCTGTGATGGACATGCGCCCAAATTTACTCCTTGCTCCTTGCTCACTCTGTAGGCTCCCTAGATAGGCAGCAGGTATGTAAAGGTACAGAGCTGCCTAACCGGGCCGGCTGGCGATAATTAATGTTAGGATTTTGGGCTTCGCATTATAAAAGCAAGGCGCGGAGTTGAGTCCGGGAAGTACATGATGCGGTAGAGCAGGAAAGAGTGGCATGCGAGTGGGGCGATGTGACGCACCCCAGGGACTTTAAACAGGACACTAGAATTCCGCCCTTTGATCCTTGCGCTCCCGCGGTGCCTTTACTCCGTGCAGGCGCGCTGCCTCCGCGTGCTCCGTTCTGCCACTCTGCCCACCGCCACCTTTCGCCAGCTGTGTGCCCGCATGCCAGCATGGCACAGCCCCCGGATCTGCACATGCACTTTATCCCTTCCTCTTTCTTTCCGTCCTCTCCCTTTAACCCTTTCCTTCCCTATTTTACCTAAATAAATTATCCCTTTTTCTGTAAGACCTCGCTTCGTGTCCATGCTTCATGGTGCCACCCGTGCAAATAGGCTCGAACCCATTACAGATACCAAATCCCGAGGCCAAACCTCATTTAAATTAAATTTACTAATATTGTAAGTAAACAACAATAGCCAACGGTTAGAAATTCTTTCCGAGGCTGCGTTGGGCCGGTGTTATGCGCAGAGCGCCAGAAGATTTCCTGAAGCTCAAATCTCCAAAAATTACACTTGTGACACAATAACAGTAATATTTCAAACATTTTTTGCAGGCTGCCGTTTGGAGAAACCAAAGAACAAAGAATAAACCTGTTGTTGGGTCAAAATAGCCCAACCAGGTGTTAATTTGTAAATGACTCACTGCATCTCATATGACTCAACATGAGCAACCCAACAATATGTTTAAAGTACCCGAAATAACCCAGAATTTTGACCCAGCATAAACCACCCAACGATGTGTTTACAGAAACAACACAGTATTTTTAGTGTGTCTTTTTTGAGTTATTGTAATGTTTTATTTTGAAAGTCTTTTTTACCAGTTATTTCTATATTTAAAATTTTATGTATTTGTGAATTTATTTTTTTAAATAACAATAAACAGAAACAAACAGAGATAGGCTATATAACAGTTCATTCTTTGTACAAATAAAATTATCAGCTAGTGAACTTGATTGTCTGTCCAAACAATATTTAACCAATGTTTGTTTTTTTGACTCATTATTATAAAATATATATCAATATCTCTGGTTGAGATTTTTCATTTTTGTTGTATAAAGTTCTTAGATGTGGAAATTACAATCACTGTAGTATTTCTTTAATACAACATACTGTAAAGACTTTATGACTTAATTATATTTAAAACTGTGTAGAGTGAAAAATGTCACTTTGCGCCACCTGGCGGTCATTTCACAAATGACTTTAAAATGCAACTGATTTATTTTTTTTGCTACCACATTTCCGTGGTACGGGAAATACCCGCATTATGGGTTCTCGCAACTAGACCAGCAAAGTTTAGGGGCCGGTTTGGTGCTTATTTTAGGGCACCGGCACCAATTTTTTTTTTATGTGGAAAAGCGTGGCACTGGTTCCAAAATTGGGATATATGTCATATGTGGCATGAGCGTAATATATGCATTATAATATACTTGAATTCCCACAATGCAAGTGTGCAAAGACACAAACCCGGATCATCTGCTCTCAAGGCAAGTGTCTTAACCATTTTGTCATGCGAAAAGTTAGAGGGCTTGTCTGCTGAATTTGGGCATATTTAAATTTGGTTTTATGTTGTACATGAAGCGGAGAGGCAGTAAAATAAGAAGGGTGTACTGATGATCAAACCAGCTGCGCAAAAAAACACAGTTATGCATGGTGAATAGACTCTTCTTATAAAGAGACCAAAGTTATCATTACTTTAACAACATGAACATTTTGCTTCTACAGTAATACAGGTCCATTTTACTGACTACCACGCAAATATATTTCACACCTGATGCACCCATCATGCATAGGGCCCACAACCCTCTGGAGGCAGTGTTATGAGATGGGGCTGCTTTATTCTGTCAGGTCTAGGTTCTGCAACGTTATAAGACAATAAAATTAAGTTAGCTGATGACCGAAATGTACTGAATGACTAGGCAATAACAATAATAAAGTTTTTCCAGGTCTCAGATTGTCAAAAAGTGTTTCTAGGAGCATGAGGAATCATTTTCAGACATGAACTGGCCACCACATCGTGTGCTAGAATCAAAGATAAGTAACGCAATTAAATCTTCAACCGTGCAACTTTTTTTTTTTTGGCCAAGCAGTGCACAGCATAGCACAGCACAGCATAACAAAGCATATTACATGTTTCTGATGCTATTTTTTGTAAAATGTTATATATATATATTTTAATATTTTTTCTTAATGATAGTTTGTTCTAATGTCTTTAATTGTGAAGTAATTGGTGTTTTGACAGGTATTTGTGTGCAATAAATACATCTTAGTAATTCCCTCCTTCGTTTACCACCGTTCTCGATCTCGTTCACCGTTCACCTTTACAATATTTGTTGGCATTTTTCACCAAACTTCAGTAATTATAGATAACAAGCTAAAAAAACTTAAATTCAGCAGCTGCTGTCTTGCCACTTTCAATTTTTGGTTTTTATGTATGCATGCATTGTGTCCCACACATAGAGTATACTTTATGAATAGTTGTGCACCATTTTTGAAAATGTATCCAGAAGACTGAAGCCATCTGCAATAATTTAATTAGTAGCGGACATTACACAACTCTGGTGCTAGTAGAATAAATTAGGTTATGATTGCTTTTAAAATTTACTAATTTTGCTGCTACTTGAATATGGGATTTACATCACAAAAATATAGAAATTGCAAATATTTTATTATTATTATTATTATTAGGTCACAGAAACAACTTAAAACAATTTTTAAAAAATGAATGATCTTATAAATCAGCTGGTTTGTAGGTGGTTAAAATGAAATTAATTCCAATTAATTATAGTGCCTAGGTTGTGCTGAAAAAATTAATATGACGTAATATGAAGGATAACTCTATATTGCACAATTCTGACCCTACATTTATATACTGTAAGCATTAAAACACTAGCATTAGTACTTATCAATGTCTAAAATGCTTTGGTTTTTAAGGGCTATGTGCTCTGACAAACAGTGCCATCTTTATACACAAAAGAGTGTTTAGTTCTTAATTTTTAAATTAATCTTACTCTTTACATACACTATATTGCCAAAATGTTTTCGCTCACCTGCCTTTACATGCATATGAACTTGAGTAACATCCAAAATTCTTAATCAATAGGGTTTAATATGATGTTGGCCCACTCTTTGCAGCTATAACTGGTTCAACTTTCCTGGGAAGCATAGTATAGTAAAATGTAATTTTTTTTCAGTCATGCTGTGTGTTAGGTGGCTGGAAGTTCAGGTGATGTCTTCAAGTTAATATGGAGTCCAGTTCGTTATCGGAGGCACAGGTAGACTGTACGAAATTCCAATCCGTCTTCATGGTAATGGAACCGTCCCCAGTTACGTCATTGGACACCGTGCCACCCACACACACACCCCTCTCCTACTTTCACCCTTACATACACATACACACACTCTCTCTCTGCTGTACACAGAACCACTGCTCAGTCGCATTTCTTTTCAAAGGTAAATTGCAGGTTATGCAATGATTCTGTTAGTGTTTTTAAAAATTAAATTTGGTTTACGAGTGTTTTGGAACACGAGCCGCTTCCGGAACAAATTATGCTCGTAATTCCACTGTATATATTTGGCAGATGTAAAGCATACATGTCTATGTTTTTTTGTGTTAGTCCATTTTTTAATTATTATTATTATTATTATTATTATTATTATAACAGCTCAATAAGCAACATGTTGGTGCACTTTCTAAAGATTTTATTTCTGTTTTTGAATAAAGAGTTGGAAATAAATGCTTTTCTTGTTGTTTTTTTTATATCAGATTCATCGATTAATCAAAAAAATATTTGATTATTAAAATAATTAGTTAGTTGGAGCCCCATTTCCATCCCTATGTTTAACACTAGAAGCGCCGAGCAGCGGTCATTTGACCGCAAGGGGGTAAAAAAAAAATAATACTTTACACTCGATCAAATTCCAGGACCCTCCTTCCATGACTTTTCCTAGTTCCGTGAGCTTAATCACCCTGTATGCTTACATTTTCAAAATCGCACCAGTAAAAGCCAGTATAACCCTATTTTGCTCTTATTTACGTGAAATCGCTGACAGCTGCGCGGCGGCATGACGTTTCCTGCCTTTTCCAACCAGCGATTCTCATTTCTCTCAGCAGATGGCGCAAGGAATCGCGCATACTATCTATGCGTCATTCAGTGCGTATATGTAACTATCTCAGGTTTCATTCCATATATGCAGTTTTTTATATATATATATATATATATATATATATATATATATATATATATATTGTATTAACCACAAAGTGTACATTTTTAGTATTTGTAATGTATATTAATCATGTATTTGAAACAGTAAAAATAGCTGTAACGTACTTAATACTTTAAATATATACTTAGATATACTTGTATATATATATATATATATATATATATATATATATATACTTCCGTGAAATATCGACAATTCGCCATTCATTCTGGCGTTGATAATTCAGCGATATTTTATAAGGACATTTAGGGGATTTCGCTTTACTTAATTTTATAACGTTTTGAGAAAATTCATTAGTTTGTTCATTCTGTTAGAAGCCTCCGTGAAATTATCTCTAAAACAATATTGTTTTACATATTACATATGTAATGACCCCTCCTGAGGATATAAAGCCTCATTATTAAATTTGTATGAATTAGATCTACCACAGCAGATAATAAACTATTATTATTATTATTATATAAACCACGATTATGCCTTCGTTCGTTCAGTCGAAATCGGCGGGAACGTGGCACGCGCACATACACACACACGCACACACACACACCTCCCCTGAGCCCTCGGTCAACATCTAATCACCGTCGATATGCAAATGAGTCTAGACGTAGCCTAACGTGGTGTCGGAGAGGAAAGACTTTGAAGCAGTTTCAGCGTTTTTCAGTTACAACAAGCACAGCGATGAGTCCACGTTGTTTCACTGGTTATGACATAGTGACACTAAACAGCTGAACAACTTCACTTTGCCGTTGTATTTTGTTTGTTTATATTCAGAGTAACACCTTCCAACCACCTCTCATAGTCTATTGTTAGTTTTAATGATTTGGCAGAAACTAATTATCACTACATAAGTACCCCAACACCATTGATCATGAGTTTCAGCTGAAACTAATTCTATACATGCAACAGAAAATGTAGATGCAGATTCCAAATGTATAAAGATGCATGCTATATATATATATATATATATATATATATATATATATATATATATATGTGTGTGTGTGTGTGTGAGATCGAGGCTGGCTCTATTCAGGGGCAAGAGGGGCAGCGCCCCTTCAACTAAATGTCTGCACATGTTAATATATTCCTAAAATTAATATATTACAAGTTGATAAACTGATCTGCGGTAGCAGAGAAATCCGCTGAAAAAGGGACACTACACAATACGGTATTAGATGTCCCTCATGTCTCTGTTCTCGGCTGTGCGTATTCATTCACAGGCTGCAGCGCGCGCACATACACACACACACCTCCCCTGAAGCAGTTGCAGCGTTTTTCAGTTACAACAAGCACAGCGATGAGTATAAGAATAAAATAAGGTAACAGTTTGATCTGTGTAGTTAGTGCCCTTGTATAGAATAAATAAATAAATAACACATTCCAACCACCTCTCAAGAGAGTGCCATAGTTTTGCAAAAATACTTGCAAACATCAGCATACATTGGAGGGAACTTCTGAGGTGGTCAGTGATTTATGGCACGGTCGTTCGGAGGGGGGTTGTGATCACACCTACAGTTCTTTTGTTCTAAGCTGTCGGTCAAATATCTCTCCACTTGAAATGGAAGCACAAAATTGAGGGGCAACATGCAAGGGATTTCAGCATCTCGACGCACAGTAGAAGCTGTTTATAAAGAAGACACTGTTTTTTTTTTTTCATTTTGTAATCTTTCTCGTGTTTACCTTGTACTGTACAATATATATTCATTTTTAATGAATTGCTGTAAATAAAATACATATGCAGTTGATTTACCAGAAAGGACTTTTTTGTGTGCTAAACTAAACTTCAGGGTCAAGTAATAGCTATCTATATATATATATATAGATAGCTATTACTTGACCCTGAAGTTTATATATATATAGAAAGATTAAGAAACACACTGGAGCGGAATCTGAACGAAACAATGTTGATAAGTTCAAGCTTAGATTAATATATAAACTGCTTCAAAGTCTTTTTACTCCGTGACCGCTGATATATATATATATATATATATATATATATATATATATATATATAAAGAGAGCGAGAGAGAGAGAGCACCTTTATACATTTGGAATCTGCATGTACATTTTCTGTTGCATGTATAGAATTAGTTTCAGCTGAAACTCATGATCAGTGGTGTTGGGGTACTTATGTAGTGATAATTAGTTTCAGCCAAATCACTAAAACTAACAATAGACTATGAGAGGTGGTTGGAAGGTGTTACTCTGAATATAAACAAACTAAATACAGCTTTTTTTTTTCAGAGGTAAACAGAAAAGTGAAGTTGTTCAGCTGTTTAGTGTCACTATGTCATAACCAGTGAAACAACATGGACTCATCGCTGTGCTTGTTGTAACTGAAAAAACGCTGCAATTGCCTCAAAGTCTTTCCTCTCCGTGACCGCTGAAATCCGACACGACACCACGTTAGGCTACGTCTTGACTCATTTGCATATCGACGGTCATTAGATGTTGACCGAGGGCTCAGGGGAGGTGTGTGTGTGTGTGTGTCTGTGCGCGCGCCTACTTCGTGTACTTTTATAAACATTCTAAATATAAACACACAAAATACAGCTTTTTTTGCTCAGAGGTAAACGGAAAAGTGAAATTGTTCAGCTGTTTAGTGTCACTATGCAGATGTTACACTCAGTGTAGTTACCGAAATCTTTGATTTAGTTCTCATTCAGTGGCCACACATCACCTCCACATTTCCCTCTCTTTTATTACATGAACATAAGCAGTCCCGCCGATTAGGCTCGTGGTTCGTTGCCTAGCAACACCGAACGAAACGAGGCATAATCGTGGTGTTTGCTTCGGTTATGACATAGCATAGTTTATTATCTGCTGTGGTAGATCTGTAGATCAAATTTAATATTGTTTTAGCGATACTTTCACGGAAGCGAGTTCAGAACTAAATCGCTGCTCCGAGACGTTCAGAAGCTTCAAATAGAATGAACAAACTAATAACATTTTCTCCATACGATATAAAATTAGGTAGAGCTTTTCTTTTTGTTATAGTATGAAGCCCCTAGATGGACAAAGGAGGAGAAAAAACGGCAGAAAAAAGTCATGCCAAAAACTTTGGGTTATAATGCAAAAAAATGACTTGTTTTTTTCTGCCGTTTTCCCCCTCCTTCTTTGTTCCTTAGAGACTCTGTAGTAGGTTTTCTCAGTTGAATATGTAAAAAAGATACCGCTGATTATCAACGCGGGAATGAATGGCGCATTGTCCAAGTGCAAGTTGATCTTGGAGCTAAACTATTTGCTTTGGGTGAAAGCGCCATCTAGCGATCATTGTGTGTCAGCAGCAGCTTCCCATTCAAAACAATAGGCGGTCAAATGACCGCTGAACGGCGTTTTTAGTAGGTGACACTGGCGCGGCGCTTCTAGTGTTAATCACTCTAACCTGCTGCACATCCTTCCAATCTTTATCTCTCTGCCTCACCAACCTGTACAGATCCATCTCTACCTCCTTACTATTTAATCTAGCATACAAGTCTTCATATGCTCTTTGTTTGGGATTTGCCACCTCTACCTTCACCTTACGCTGCATCTCCCTGTACTCCTGTCTACTACCTTCAGTCCTCTCTGTGTCCCACTTCTTCAAAGCTAACCTCTTTCTCTGTATACACTTCTGCACTTTATTGTTCCACCACCAGGTCTCCTTGTCCACTTTGCTCTTTCCTGATGATACACCAAGTACGCTCCTTCCTGTCTCCCTGATCACATTGGCTGTAGTTGTCCAGTCAACTGAAAGCACCTCCTGACCACCATAGCCTGTCTCAACTCCTCCCTAAAGACTACACAACATTCTTCCTTTCTCATTTTCCACCACTTTGTCCTATGCTCTGCCTTTATCCCCTTCACCTTCCTCACCACCAGGGTTATTTTACACACCACCATACTGTGTTGTCCAGCTACATTCTTCCATACCAACACTTTGCAGTCACTAATCTCTTTCAGATTACAAAGTCGACACAAGATGTAGTCCACCTGAGTGCTTTTGCCTCCTCCACCCTCTTTGCAAAGTCCACCACCCTCTGTCCTTCTACATCCCTGTCCTGAGGTCCAAACCTACCCATCACATTTTCATCACCTCTGTTCCCTTCCCCAACATGTCCATTGAAGTCTGCACCAATCACCACTCTCTCACCCCTGGGGATGCTCTGCCTCACTTCATCTAACATCACCCCTTAAATTTCCAGCTTCAGACTCATCACCCCATCTGATACCATTTTCACCTCTAGAACATTCCTAAAAAAACTCTTTCAGGACAACTCCTCCTCTCCTCTCTCTGGTCTCAATCACTGTAGGTAGAATTCTTTTTGAAGTAGAGTGGGTTTATTGTTCTCCTATCCGCTAGATGACTTTTCAAAATGCAGGTTAATTTGTTTTATTATTACTTTATATTTTGTATTAATTATTTAAAAATGTATATTTTTGGGTTGTGAAACGAATCATCTGAGTTTTCATTATTTTTTATGGGGGAAGTTAATATATGGGGTGAGAGGGGTTGTCCATGATACCGAGAAGCTTTTTTAGCATTACCTCTGGCAGGTTCTCCAGACTGACACCCAGGGAAACCCCTCTCACCCCATGCATGCCTCCCTGATGGGCCATTGGAGCACACGCAGCAATAGACTCATCGCCTCTAAATGCAGAACTGACCGTCACAGGAAATCCTTCCTACCTGTGGCAATAAGACTGTACAACTCTTCACTGCTCTGTAGGTGATTTTTCAGGATTAATAATAATATTAATACTAATGTTACTTTGTCCTCAGTCAAATCGTGCAGTATTACACATATGTATGTCATTAAATGTTTGTTTCATCCCACTATTACATACTTCTACTCTCTTTATTCATTTTGCACTGTCACTTTTTAGAACCACTTGCACCAATAGTTATATTACTGTATTTTATTGCATTTTATTTTTATCTATTTGCACTATTCCACTGTTGTTATTACTATTTACTGTACTTATGTATACTGTTTTCATTTTATTATTATTACTTACTGTATGTTTTTATTTTTCTTGTTCCTTGGCTGCATTGAGCATGCTTGTGACAAAAGAATTTCCCTCGGAATAAATAAAGTTCCGCTTATCTTATCTTATCTTATTTAGTACTCATATCAAGACTCACTCGTTTATCAGGACAAAAAATAATAATTACTTGTTTGCGGAATGCTTACAAACTGGATTACTCACAATCCGAGGTTCCACTTTGCTATGACATTTAAGTTCTAGATGCAAGTTTAGCCACAGGAAGTGGCACAGGTAAGGCGGCAGAAGCCCCACACTTACATGTAGACCGTAGTATCTGCTTCATGCCTTTAAAGAATGTGAAGAGAATGTAGGATACTCAAAGTTTGAGTTGAAAAGTTCCTGATTTTCCCCTTTTAACATATTTAGTATTAAATATGATTTTGAGAAATTTGTTAATGGCGGCACGGTGGTGTAGTGGTTAGCACTGTCGCTTTGCATGTTTCTTTCCTCTGGGTATCCGGTTTTCTCCCACAGTCCAAAAACTTGCAGATTAGGCTAATTGTCGTCCCAAAATTGCCCGTAGTGTGCGAATGAGTGTGTGAGTGAGTGTATCTGTGTGTGTGCCCTGCGATGGATTGGCAGGGTGTCCAGGGTGTATCTCGCCTCGTGCCCTAAGTCTCCTAGGATAGACTCTAGGCCCCTTGTAACCCTGTATAGAGGATAAAGCGGTATGACGAGTGAGTGAGTAAGTACTTTGTTATGAGAAACAGATTGACCTTTTCTTTTGAATCTGATATGATAATGTGTTCTTTTCTTCTCTCTCAATGTTAAAGTTTATGAGAGATGATGTTCCACTGTTAAAGCACAATAGCCTAAATATTTAATTTTGTTTTTCATTTTAGGATTGTACTGTAATGCTATAATAAAAACTGAACTTCTTTTTATTGTATTTTGTATCATACTTGGACTATACTGTGTCACAGTTCTACAGGCTATTTTACAAATATATTATCTTTGTTAATATAATTAAATATATTATAAATCTTATATTATAATGTGTTAACACTTGATTGAACAAGTGTTAATAGAAATTTATGAAAATTTGTAAAACTACTAGATTTTTTGTGTTGTTGCTTTATTTGAAGATGTTTGATCTTGAATTCAGGAAAAATCTGTAAAATAACGGTGTTTCACTGCTAAACTAGTGCTGCTGCTTTAATAAAGGTGTTTAACAGTATACATTTTTGAAAAATCCATAATATTTTGTTTTTTATCTGCTAAACTTCTAGAGCTGCTAGTTCAGTTAAGGTGTTTAATTGTATAAATTGAGGAAAAATCTGTAAAATAAGAGTTAAAAATAACAGTCTTTTCTCTGTAAATATTAAATAGCAATTTCTATAAATTTAATGTTTTTGCACATAATATGAATTAGAGTATTTTACCTTATTTTTAGGTTTTTTGTTTGGCAGCCATTGCTGCCAGTCATTTTACCGTTTTTTAAACGATTTATTTATTTATTTACTTTACTTTACAGCCCAGTTCTCCACACAGAAAGCCCAGTTCGGGGAATTAAGCAAAAAAGTGCACCTCTGTCAAAGATTCAAATGTGATTTATTGGCATTCGTATTGCCAAGCTTAAAAATAAGGCACACGAAAATAACAGGAGTTATTCACTGCAGAAAAGTTCCTTCACTGCATTGTGTTTTACACACGGAATACACCCTTTTCTCACGTCGGAAAGCAATATGAAAGCAGCCCTAAGCTTACCTCACGTCGGACCACCGAGAACGACTTTTTAAGATCAAGACCGGTGCTTCTTCTTTCGACAAACCGCTAACTACCTTTTCGGTAACGTCTTCTATGCGTGACACAACTTCTAGCCTGGTCATGGTTAATCAAAATATTGCTTATTAAATCTAATAAACCACATCCATAAATAGAAAGTAAATAACTTAGACAAATAAAATGACAAAACACTTTACTAACATTACCTTGCGATATCACTGAAGCAGTTGGTCATGGTTTTCCCATCTTCGAGATTTTGCAAGAGCTCAGCTCGCAGTATGTCTATCTCGAAAAATTGCTTAGACATGTCTCTGTTAGACAAAAAATAAAGTTAAACTAATAAAGCAAGTAAAAACATTTTTTGTAGATTTTAACATGTAAAATTATATGATTTTTTTTCATCCTAGGGCTTGTTTCATATTAGGAAAAATGTTTACCTCAGTTGCCTAGTTTCACAAGATTTTGCGGTTTAACTTCCGGTTTAACAAGCGTTTTTTGTGAGCGGCAGCTGTCGCAAGTGTTGTGTCTCAATCCTTGGCAAAAATGACTCGCTTCGTGTGCACGCGCGAGCAAAACTACAAGTACAGTCAAAAGAGTAAGCATGCTTAATTCTAGCCAACCACTGAGGTGATTTGCTGACCGGAACGACCTGATGTTTCATCATTACATCTATGATATTATGTCTATGACGGCGCGCTCACCTCGGAACCACAAAGGTAGGATTGTTTAATTATTATTATTATTATTATTATTATCATAAACCGTGCACTTGGATTGTATTTTAATAAATAAAATAAAATAAGAAATAAATAAAAAGTGCACACACACACACACACACACACACACACACACACAGGAGTAGACTGGGACTAAAATGTGGCTCTGGACTTCCTGGCCCACAGCAAGCCACATCATAATACATTGGCTCATTAATGCAGAGATACATTTTTAACACATTACAGAAATCAATGTTATTTAAGCATATTATTTGAAATAACACTGAACATATATTGGGTCATATTAGTAAAACAAAGAAACAAAGAAAAGTACATCAAGACAAACAACACATAAAACTATAAAGGCAATATTTAAAAAAGAATGGCAATAAAACTGAACAGGTAAGCTTAAATAATATCAGTAGCAGCATTAGCTTATGCTAGTAAACTAGTTACTTATTTTAATTATTATGATACTCAAAATTAATTTGAAATAATGCTGAAAAACATTATTTAGAATCAATATTGACTACCATAATAATTACTAGCATGAGATAATGCTGCTACTGATTTTATTCCAGCTTATCTGTTTAGTTTGATTGTCATTCTTTTCACTTGGCTCTGGTAGATCAGGGTGTTGGTCATCATCACCAGGCACTAGTTCATCATCACTGACCCTGCTGCACTTGCAGGTTACACTGATGAGTGGTATATCTTACACTGCATCACAATGATACCCCCTGGATAATGTTCATGATATCTCACAAACACAAAGGCCAATTTGTCTTTCCTCATAAAGTGTTTAGGTGGTATTCCACCCATACACATGGACAAATATGCAAAGAAAAAAAATCAGAAAGGGCCCAATACTTTTTCATGGCACTGCACATGTAGTCAGATTGTTCCACTGGTATGAAACTGTGCCAGGTGGAGTTTTCAACTTTTAAAATCATACTAACTTTACACTGATATGAATAACTTTGAATGATGAACACCCTTGTGACTCAACAAGAGACAATGCACAGAATATTTTCTAACAGCCTGTAAATGATAGATTTTGGCAGTATTGTCTTGCATCTTTTGAAATAAATAAATTAATTCATTAACCACAATACTGCCAAAATGTCTTATTTTGTTGTCAAACTGTTTATAAGGTTCCTGGGTCTCTGTAAGACTGGTGCTACTGGACACTGAAAATATTGTCTTTATACGTAGTTTTATATGTTGTTTGTCTTATTGTTCTTTTTAGTTTTTTTATTTTACAAATATGACCCAATATACTGTATGTTCAGTGATACTTTTTTTTTTTTACGTTTTTGCATTGTGTTATATTTTTATACTAGTATGTGGTTTTAAAATTAATCTCCACTTTAATAAGCCAATGTATTATGATGTAAGATGTGGTGGGCTGCTGGATCCAGCCTTGTTATACCTGACCGAAATGTTAGAGCCATCAGAGCCTGCGGAACTGTAACTTTCCTTTACGCCTAAATCTGTTCATTTGAAGCATTTTACAACATTTACCTCTCAAGCTTTTTTCTTATTTTCACATAACTTTCAGCTATACCTTTTCTTCTTCCTCCCTTTCATTCATGGAAATTATTGTTAATTTGCTCAGAGAAATTCGCTGCATCGAAAAAGAATCAATATCTCCCCCTCCGTAAATTAAAAGTGAAGAGGTCAAAAGGGGAGGATGGGTTGTGGGGGTGGGGGGATGGGCGTGTTTCAGAACGCAGATGGAATAGATTAATGTTAGATAACTAATTAATATTAAGGGAGCGCAATGCGCTGTAACATAAACACACACTCTTTGTCAGCAGCGCCCATGCGATCAACATACTCATCCAAACATTGTTCACAAATCAGTCTAAATGTGCGATAGTAAGCACTTCTGCTTTGCTGAGATAATCCATCCCACCTCACAGGTGTGCCACATCAAGATGCTGATCTGATGCCAACGTGCCAGACGTCATCGAATGTGAGCATTTGCCCACTCAAGTCTGTTACGGCGACGAGCTGGAGTCAGGTCAAGACCCCGATGAGGACGACGAGCATGCAGTTGAGCTTCCCTGAGACGGTTTCTGACAGTTTGTGCAGAAATTGTTTGGTTATGCAAACCAATTGTTTCAGCAGCTGTCTGAGTGGCTGGTCTCAGACGATCTTAGAGGTGAACCTGCTGGATGTGAAGGTCCTGGGCTGGTGTGGTTACACGTGGTCTGCGGTTGTGAGGCGGTTGGATGTACTGCCATATTCTCTGAAACGCCTTTGGAGACGGCTTATGGTGGAGAAATGAACATTCAATGCACGAGCAACAGATCTGGTTGACATTCCTGCTGTCAGCATGCCAATTGCACGCTCCCTCAATGCTTGTGGCATCTGTGACATTTTGCTGTGAGACAAAATTGCACATTCCAGGGTGGCCTTTTATTGCGGGCAGTATAAGGTACACCTGTGCACTACTCATGATGTCAGATCAGCATCTTGATGTGGCACACCTGTGAGGTGGGATGGATTATCTCAGCAAAGCAGAAGTGCTCACTATCACACATTTAGACTGATTTGTGAACAATGTTTGAGAGAAATGGTAATATTGTGTATCTGGAATAAGTTTTAAATCTTTAAGTCCATCTCATGAAAAATCGGAGCAGAAACAAAGGTGTTGCGTTTATATTTTTGTTGAGTGTATTTACATTATTTAGTTTCCCCCACAATTTCCTATAATTTAACTTTTTAATAATTATATAATCTATATAAGCTATATAATTATTTACACAATGGTGGGTACTATGTACTAAATATGTACTGAATTTGAATAACTCACCAGTGAAGTAACAACAGTTCTAGCCCAATATATAATTAGTGTAACAGAATAAATCTTCAGTTGAAATTGTTGAGTTTATTGAAGGTGCAATCCAATCGGCCTCAAATACCCTGCAAAGTATACTTCACAGGGTGTTTATCCATGTTAAGTGTGAATCCAAACCGCAGAAAGCAAAAATGTTCAGTTCAAAGGGAACTGCAAACTGTGTAGAGAACGAGTGAACATCAGGTCTCCACCTCACCGGAAGAGAAATGAAAACAGTCATTGCGTCTTGCTGGAGCGTGAAAAACATGGAGTTCGAAAAAGAATTTATGTATTTATTATCATTATCGAGCACAACATCTTATTAAAAGGACACAACAATTTATATATTAATTTAATCAAGAAATCCTTAGTGTTATATATGGTAGTAATCTCTATGCGAATGTATGGATACGAGAGAGTCGCCTCCTTTTAGTAAAAAGGTTCGTTCCGTTTCAAAGTGTACTTAACTGCACATTCTCCATTTAGTATTATTATTAGTAGTATTAGTAGAATTTATTATTGTTATTCTTCTTATTATTATTGTAACGCACCCGCACGTGTGCGCAAAAAGACTAGAAAGATGTATATGTTAGCCTAAAACATTGTCTATTGTTTTATTGTGTTTAGTAAAGTGGAACTTGTGCAAAGTAAAAGTGAATTGCGCATGCGGTTTTTTTATCAACGCTAAACCCAAACAGCAAAAGAACATAAAAATAATAATAATAATAATAATAATAATAATTAAAAGAATAATAATCATCGTGATTTTAGCTGTTTATGTCTAGCATTGAATTATTATTTAATTATTGATAATTAAAGCTGGTCACATCGCGCGCGCTTTCACTTAAAAAAATGCAGTGTTCAATCAGCAAGTATACAGTAGGTGGACAAGCGGTATGTTACTTTTACTGTTGCGGCGTATGGCGTCAGCATTTGGGTTTGTGCGTTTGCTGGCTTTTACCACTGAGTGGCGCTATATAACAATTGGAAATACAAATGGAATCTTTTTTGTTGTTTTTTTTTTCATTTTTTTTTATAAAATATTAACTTTCACTTTTTTAAAAAAAATACCAAAAAAATTTATTGTGTATAGAGTGATTACAACCAATACAATTTATGTTATGATAAGGAAAATCTTCATTTCTTTTATTCCAGTAAAACAGTAATAATGTCAATTTTATAATCTAGAATCCAAAAGATAAAATTTGCATAAATTTAAAAAGGGGCCTGCATCACTGCAGGTCTTCAAAAAGTGGGGAGTGGTGCATTTCAGTTTATCCCAATGTATAGGTGAGAACAGCTGATTCACACCTGGGGAGGGTAAATAATTTGCATTTGAATGTTGCCTGCCATTGTAAAGCACACTCTTCTTCTTTGTCTATCGGCTGTTCCCTTTCAGGGGTCACCACAGCGAATCATCTGCCTCCATCTAACCCTATCCTCTGCATCCTCTTCTCTCACACCAACAAACTTCATGTCCTCTCTCACCTCATCCATAAATCTCCTCTTTGGTTTTCCTCTAGATCTCCTGCCTGGCAGTTCAAACCTCAACATCCTTTTACCAATATATTCACCATTTCTCCTCTGAACATGTCCAAACCACCTCCATCTGGCCTCTCTGACTTTATCTCCAAAACATCTAACATGGGTTGTCCCTCTGATGAACTCATTCTTGATCCTATCTATTCTTGTCACTCCCAAAGAGAACCTCAACGTATTCAACTCTGCTACCTCCAACTCTGCCTTCTGTCTTTTCTTCAGTGCCACTGTCTCTAAGCAGTAGAGCATCGCTAAGTACTTAAAGTCCTGCACCTTCTTTACCTCTGCTCCCTGTATCCTCACCGTTTCTCTTGGGTTCCTCTCATTTACACACATGTATTCCGTCTTACTGCGGCTAACCTTCATTCCTTTGCTTTCCAGAGCATACCTCCACCTCTCCAAATTTTCTTCCACCTGTTCCCTGCTCTCGCTACAAACCACAATGTCATCTGCAAACATCAAAGTCCTTGGAGACTCCTGTCTAACCTCATCTGTCATCCTGTCCATCACCAGAGCAAACAAAAAGGGGCTTAGAGCCTTGATGCAGACTAGGGCTGCACGATTTGGGAAAAATGTCACATTGCGATTATTAAGGTCAAAATTGCGATTTACGATTGCGATATGATAAACAAGTGGTATGACTCAACTTGCTTGTTATCAAGGAAAATGCTCCCACATTACTAATAATGCTGAAATTTTAATTTCTCAACTGAGATATAGTGTACAGTGCAATCTAGCAACTAGAAATGAACAATGTTTTCTAATTAAAACAAAATTGTACAAATTTAAATAACAGTAACATCTTTACATTATTGAATTAAATTACATTAAATTAACTTTAAAATAAAATTAAAAAGTCAAAAGTACAGATAAATGAAACAAATACCTATTTAAAAAAAAATATTTTTACATTTTGTCCCAAAACAGGGACATTTAAGGAGGATGTAACATATACTTTATTGGTATTCTTATCAAATCACTTACCATTTTTAATCTAATTATGAAGAAGAGATTAAAGGAAAGAAAAGTGTCCTTTAAACATATTAATTTTAGAGTCATGCTAATAATCATGAAAATAATTTAAATGAGACATTTCTAGAGTTCTTTGTGACACAGATTTCTACACTGTATTTCCATTTATTCTTAAATAAATCTGTTAATAGCTGTCCTCTCTAACATACAGTTAAGTAGCTTTAAATATGAAAAGATTAAATTAATTTAACTTACCGATGGCCAAATAAAGTTTATGTCCGAAGCACTGTAACCTAGTCCAGTGATTAACCCCCCCGCTTTGGCGATGTGCGTGCCGTTGTCTGTTGCGACTGCGACCAAACCATCCTTACAGAGGTCCCGTGCAGCCAGTGCCTCTCTCAAATTCGCGGCTACAGTATGTTCCCTCCGGTGTGATCGCCAGGGAAATACCATGTTTGCAGGCAACGGCTTTTCAGTTCAAACTCATTGTGCGCGGTTAGGCTAATACAGTCATGTGAAAAAATTAGGACACCCTTTGAAAGCATGTGGTTTTTTGTAACATTTTTAATAAATGGTTATTTCATCTCCGTTTCAACAATACAGATAGATTAAAGTAATCCAACTAAACAAAGAAAACTGAAGAAAAGTCTTTTCAAGATCTTCTGTAAATGTCATTCTACAAAAATGCCTATTCTAACTGAGGAAAAAGATAGGACACCCTTGCCCCTAATAGCGAGTGTTACCTCCTTTGGCTGAAATAACTGCAGTGAGACGGTTCTTGTAGCCATCTACCAGTCTTCGACATCGGTCTGAGGAAATTTTACCCCACTCCTCAATGCAGAACTTTTTCAGCTGTGAGATGTTTGAGGGGTTTCTTGCGCGTACAGCCCTTTTCAAGTCACCCCACAGCATCTCAATGGGATTCAAATCTGGACTTTGACTTGGCCATTCCAGGACTCTCCATTTCTTCTTTTTCAGCCAATCTTTGGTTGATTTACTAGTATGTTTTGGGTCATTGTCATGTTGCATGGTCCAGTTCCGCTTCAGCTTTAATTTTCTAACTGATGGTCTCACATGTTCTTCAAGCACCTTCTGATACACAGTAGAATTCATCGTGGATTCTATGATGGTGAGCTGACCAGGTCCTGCTGCAGCAAAGCAGCCCCAAACCATGACACTTCCACCTCCATGCTTCACAGTTGGTATGAGGTTCTTTTCTTGGAATGCTGTGTTTGGTTTACGCCAAACATGTCCTCTGCTGTTGTGTCCAAATAATTCAATTTTGGACTCATCTGTCCAAAGAACATTATTCCAGAAGTCCTGGTCTTTGTCAACTTTATCTCTGGCAAATGTCAGTCTGGCCTCGATGTTTCTCTTGGAAAGCAAAGGTTTCCTCCTTGCACACCTCCCATGCAAGTTAAACTTGTACAGTCTCTTTCTGATTGTAGAGGCATGTACTTCTACATCAACAGTAGTCAGAGCCTGCTGTAGTTCTCGAGATGACACTTTAGGGTTTTTGGAGACCTCTTTTAGCATCTTGCGGTCTGCTCTTGGGGTGAACTTGCTGGGGCGACCAGTCCTGGGCATGTTGGCAGTTGTTTTGAAAGCCCTCCACTTGTAGACTATCTTCCGGACAGTGGAATGGCTAATTTCAAAATCTTTTGAGATCTTTTTAAATCCCTTCCCAGACTCATAGGCTGCTACAATCTTTTTTCTGAAGTCCTCTGACAGCTCTTTTGTTCTCACCATGGTGCTCACTCTCACTTCAACAGTCAGGAGCACACCAAACTAAATGTTTGAGGTTTAAATAGGGCAAGCCTCATTCAACATGCAGAGTAACGATCTACTAATTATGTGCACCTGGTGTGATATACCTGTGTGAGATCTGAGCCAATTTAAGAGGGAATACATGTGAGGGTGTCCTATCTTTTTCCTCAGTTAGAATAGGCATTTTTGTAGAATGACATTTACAGAAGATCTTGAAAAGACTTTTCTTCAGTTTTCTTTGTTTAGTTGGATTACTTTAATCTCTCTGTATTGTTGAAACGGAGATGAAATAACCATTTATTAAAAATGTTACAAAAAACCACATGCTTTCAAAGGGTGTCCTAATTTTTTCACATGACTGTATATGTCTCATTCGTCCTGCTTGACCAAAGGTCCGTAGGGGTTCAAAAGAATTTCACTGCAGTTATTTTAAGTTGAACGTCGCTACGTCACTTACAGTACTGAGACTTACAAACACATCTGTAATAATGTGTTGTTTTGTTCTGCTCATGTTTGGTCTTTTTACTACTCTTGGCTTTTACCGCCATGCATTTATCATACTTTTCTGTGTTGCTTCAGGTGCTGATATAAATTTGTCGTGTTGCCACCTGATGTAGCGACTTTAGTTTTGCCAATTTTGCGCAGTACCTCTTTCTGCTTAGTGTCCGATATCCTGAAACCAAAATATCGCCAAATAACAGAGGTTGCATTTTTTCTGGGCACAAGTTCAGCCTCGGTCTCTACTGTATCTATTTTCTTCCGTCTCCACACTGCGCTGCCACATGAGACTGACTGTTTTATTTTTTTCTGACATAAGAAATGGCCATACAGAATGAATGTCTTGTTACGTCCGCTAACGCATTTGTTTATTTAATATAATCGCAACATTTGCTGTAATGTAATCGCATAGGCTGACATCGCGATTGCGATATGATTAATCGTGCAACACTAATGCAGACCCACCTCCACCTTGAACTCTTCTGTCACACCTACAGCACATCTCACCACTGTCTTACAGCTCTTATACATGTCCTGCACCACTCTAACATACTTCTCTGCCACTTCAGACAGTACTTTCTTATACAGTACCACAGCTCCTCTCTCGGCACCCTGTCGTACGCTTTCTTTAAATCTACAAAGACACAATGCAACTCTTTATTACCTTCTCTGTACTTCTCCGCCAGCATCCTCAAAGCAAATATTGCATCTGATGTACTCTTTCTAGGCATGAAACCATATTGCTGCTCACAAATGCTCACCTCTGCCCGTAACCTAGCTTCCACTACTCTTTCCCACAGCTTCAATGTATGGCTCATTAGCTTTATGCCTCTGTTATTGCCACAGCTCTGCACATCTCCCTTGTTCTTAAAAATCGGCACCAATACACTTCTCCTCCATTCTTCTGGAATCCTCTCGCTCTTCAAGATCCTGTTAAACAAACTAGTTAGAAACTCTACTGCCACCTCTCACAAGCACTTTCGTACCTCCACTGGTATGTCATCAGGACCAACAGTCTTTCCACTCTTCATCCTCTTCAACGCCCTTCTCACCTTACTTTTACTAATATTTGCTAGTTCCTGCTTCACAACAGTCACCTCTTCTACTCTTTGTTCTCTTTCATTTTCCTTATTCATCAATTCTTTAAAGTACTCCTTCCATCTTCCCATTACCCTCCTGGCATCTGTCAGTACATTTCCATCTCTATCTTTAATCACTCTAACCTGCTGCACATCCTTCCCATCTTTATTGTTCTGCCTCGCCAACCTGTACAAATCCACCTCTCCCCCCTTACTGTCCAATCTAGCATAGAAGTCCTTATATGATCTTTGTTTGGCCTTTGCCAACTCTACCTTCACCTTACGCTGCATCTCCCTGTACTCCTGTCTACTCCTGGCTACTCCTGTCTACTTCTCCTTAGCTAGCCTCTTTCCCTGTAGACACTCATGGACTTCCTCGTTCCACCAGCAAGTCTCCTTGTCCACTTTTGCCTTACCTGATGATAAACCAAGTACCCTCCTACCTGGCTTCCTGATCACATTGGCTGTAGTTGTCCAGTCAACTGTAAGCACCTCCTGACCACCCATAGCGTGTCTCAACTTCTCCCTGAAGACTACACAACATTCTTCCTTTCTCAGCTTCCACCACTTTGTCCTCTGCTCTGCCTTTGTCTTCTTCACCTTCCTCACCACCAGGGTTATTTTATACACCAGCATTCTGTGTTGTCTGGCTACACTCTTCCCTACCAACACTTTGCAGTCACTAATCTCTTTCAGATTACAACGTCAACACAAGATGAAGTCTACCTGAGTGCTTCTGCCTCCACTTTTATATGTCACCCTATGTTCCTGTCTTTTCTGAAAGAAAGTATTTACTACAGCCATTTCCATCCTCTTTGCAAAGTCCACCGCCATCTGTCCTACATTCCTGTTCTGAAGACTAAACCTGCCCATCAAATTTTCATCACCTCTGTTCTCTTCCCCAACATGTCCATTAAAGTGCATTGTAAAGCACACACAGTAATACTAAAAGAACAACATCCCAGGACAAATAGGAATAAGAGCCCCTGATTATACGGCATCAATTTTATTAAATATTACATACAAACAAAATTCCTCTGCACGCGGGAAAACTTTATGCGTGCAGCTGAGCGCTGATTAGACTTTGTAGGATTAAAGAGGAGGAGATAAACAACAATAGCCCACGTTTAGAAAAGCAGATTTATTTAGACTATATAAAATAATCCTGCATCTATTTTTAGGCGTCACAATGACGAAAAAACTTAATGATTTTGTAAAATAATTAAAGCAAATGATATTCTATATTGTTTTCGGTGAACTTGAGCGCGTCAGAAAGTCAACCGAAACTCTTTGTATACATGAATTATTAAAATGGTCAGAGTCAGTCTCCTTGCTGTTTTTCCCCTAACGCATTTCTTAACTTTATGCGTGCGGCTGAGCGCAGCTAAGACTACGTAGAAAGTTTAAGACAAGGATCCCGATATGTTACGGTGTGTGCCCAAATCTACTATCGCTTTTAGCAATTTTCATTGCTGCAAAGCAGCTTTACACAATCAAAAGAATTATTTAAGTTTGTATGAAATGTGAATTTGTATGAAATGGTCAGAGTGTCCCTGGTGAGCAAGCCGAGGGCGACAGTGGCAAGGAAAAACTCCCTGAGATGGTAATAGAAAGAAACCTTGAGAGGAACCAGACTCAACAGGGAACCCATCCTCATTTGGGTGAAACAGAAAGCAGTAAATGATCTGCATTTATACAGTGTATAGGGTGGGAGGCAGTTCAGCTATAATAGCTGATATTAATTGATGTTAATATGGAGTCCAGGTAGTTATTGAAGACCCAGGTAGACTTGTAAGACATTCCAGTCCTGAACTAACGAACTGTCAAGTCCCCAGAGAAACAGTTGCCAACACCAGTCAAGGCCAGAACCATTTTCTAGGTAGAGAGAATCATCCCCAGACACCAGACGCATCCCAGAGAGACACACGGGGCATCCATGTGACGAGATCTTCAGCCAGTAGCGGGGCACCAGGATGGGTCAGACAGGTCCGGAGGGCAGAGGGAGTCTGGATCACTGGCAGCTCGGGAACGACATGTGTAGCTCGACAGAGAGAGAGAAAGAGTGAAAGAGGGAGACAGGATGAGAGAGGAAAAAGGGGGGGGGGAGAAGAAGAGGAGAGATGGCAGTTAGGTATGGTCACAGTCACACAATGTATAATGTGAATGTATATTAACTGTAGAGTGCAAGCAGAGACTCCGGCAGGACTAACTATGACAGCATAACTAAAAGGGAGAGCCAAAAGGAAACACAAACATGAGGGCTTCCTGAGATGTAAAGCAAACAATCACCTCACCGTCAGCAAACCTGAGTGATCAATGAGAGTGAGGAAGACAGCATCCAAACATACCAGTTCACCATAATACTCTACGTCCATGAGTCCCCCAGATCTGCTCCTTTACCTATGGCAAATCTATTTATAAAAATGCTTGGCTAAATAAATAGGTTTTTAGCCTGGACTTAAACACTGAGACTGTGTCTAAGTCCCGAACACTATTTGGAAGACTATTCCATAATTTTACTCCTAGCTGTATGCGGTCCTATGACTAGAACTTTTGTCTTATGCGGATTAAGCAGAAGGAAGTTAATTAGCATCCAATTTCTTATGTCTTATTGTCTCATTGCTCAATTTTAGTAAGCTGTTTTTTCTCATCAGGTTTTGCTGAGACATATAACTGTGTATCGTCAGCATAACAATGAAAACTAATACCATGCTTACGGGAGGAATAAAGTGCACGTGGAACCGCAGACCACGTGTAACCACACCAGCCCAGGACCTCCACATCCAGCAGGTTCACCTCCAAGATCGTCTGAGACCAGCCACTCAGACAGCTGCTGAAACAATTGGTTTGCATAACCAAACAATTTCTGCACAAACTGTCAGAAACCGTCTCAGGGAAGCTCAACTGCATGTTCGTCGTCCTCATCGGGGTCTTGACCTGACTCCAGCTTGTCGCCGTAACAGACTTGAGTGGGCAAATGCTCACATTCGATGGCGTCTGGCACGTCGGAGAGGTGTTCTCTTCACCGATGAATCTCGGTTTACATTGTTCAGGGCAGATGGCAGACAGCGTGTGTGGCGTCATGTGGGTGAGCGCTTTGCTGATGTCAATGTTGTGGATCGAGTGGCCCATGGTGGTGGTGGGGTTATGGTATGGGCAGGCATCTGTTATGAACGAAGAACACAGGTATATTTTGTTGATGGCATTTTGAATGCACAGAGATACCATGATGAGATCCTGAGGCCCATTGTTGTGCCATACATCCATGAACATCACCTCATGTTTCAGCAAGATATGCCCCATGTTGCAAGTATCTGTACACAGTTCTTGGAAGCTGAAAATGTCCCAGTTCTCGCATGGCCAGCATACTCACCGGACAGGTCACACGTTGAGCATGTTTGGGATGTGCTTGACCTGCGTATACGACAGCGTGTACCAGTTCTCACTAATATCCAACAACTTCGCAAAGCCATTGAAGAGGAGTGGACCAACATTCCACAGGCCACAATGGACAATCTGATAAACTCTATGCGAAGATGTGTTGCACTGCATGAGGCAAATGGTGGTCACAGAGTCCCCAGACCCCCAATAAAGCAAAAAACTGCACATTCCAGGGTGGCCTTTTATTGTGGGCAGTATAAGGTACACCTGTGCACTACTCATGATGTCAGATCAGCATCTTAATGTGGCACACCTGTGAGGTGGGATGGATTATCTCAGCAAAGCAGAAGTGCTCACTATCACACATTTAGACTGATTTGTGCACAATGTTTGAGAGAAATGGTAATATTGCGTATCTGGAATAAATTTTAGATCTTTAAGCCCATCTCATGAAAAATCGGAGCAGAAACAAAGGTGTTGCGTTTATATTTTTGTTGAGTGTATATATATATATATATATATATATACAGTATCTCACAAAAGTGAGTACACCCCTCACATTTTTGTAAATACTTTATTATATCTTTTCAACAGACAACGCTAAAGATATGAAACTCTGATAGAATGTAAAGTAATCAGTGTACAGCTTGTATAATAGTGTAAAGTTGATGTCCTCTCAAAATAACTCAACACACAGCCATTAATGTCAGAACTGCTGGCAACAAAAGTGAGTACACCCCTAAATGAAAATGCCCAAATTGTGCCCGATTAGCCCTTTTTCCTTCCCGTTGTCATGTCACTCGTTATTATTATAAAATAAGCAATATAAAAATATACATGTTGTATATGAAAAATGTATATATTTTTCCCCTTTACAACATTTTTTATGTTGCTTATTTTATAATTAAATTCGTTTGTTATAATTTGTAATTTGTAAACCATAAACCTATGAATTTATGTTCTAATATACTATTTGAAAGAGATTATGTAAGGGAGGCAATCCATGGCGGGGGCGCATTTTAGAGCATAACACCGGGTCAGTAGCGTACTGTATGTAGTGAGCATAATAACATCAACGGGTACATTTGTTACATGGACCACAAAAAAGGAAGGTGATTCAGCACTATCAGCCTAATCAACCAAAAAGCCTATGATGAAGCCTATATGTTGCACTTGGATTCATGGTGGTGATGGTGAGGGCAGAGGAGAGACCTGTGTGTGTTTTGTGTCTTAAACCGCTGGCAGCAGACAGCATGAGACCCAACAAAGTAGGAAGACACTTAGAGACAACACACCCCAGTCACGTTAATAAGCCACTCGACTTCTTTGAAATAAAGCTCTAGATAAGTGACGAAGTAAGCCTGTTATAACAATTGCACATGTATTTTATCTGTTTTGAGCTTGCCGTTATTTGATCTTATCGGTTTAGAAATTGATATTTCAATAAATAGTACACTTGGCCGTTTTCGTTATCATTTTGTTGACAAGTGGGGCTTGAAAATTCGCCCACCCCCTTAAGTGGGGAATGACAGAAAATGTTTGAGAACCACTGGCCTAAAATGTATTTCGCCAGCAAAACATAAAAAGAAAAAAAAAACCATAAGTAGATATAAAATGGTTAAAGGGGTCATACGGTCCTACATGCACTTTTTCAAGCTGTTTAGACTGAAATGTGTGTTAGGAGAGTGCGTACACAACCACTCTACAATGATAAAGAGCCACCCAATGATTTTCTTTTCATTTATTAAAATAAAATGCCCCTTCTGAAATCAGGCTAATCTCAAATGCCTGTCGATGTGACGCCACACCAACAGAGCGCGCTCCTACTATAGTTGATTGACACTGGTGTTTTAGCAAAGACCCGCCCCGAGTGAGAAGAAGCTGTCGGCCATTGTTTTTTGCCACTGGAGCAAAATGTCGCCTAAGCGAGTGTGGTGTACAGTTTTTGGGTGTAATAGCGAACACAGCAGTCGTCATTCACTACCGACATCTGAGCCGCTGGGGACGCAATGGCTGGATTTTGTTTTTGAAGCTAACGTCCCCGCCGATCTACCTAAATGCGTTCATGTTTGCGCTAATAATTTTTCACCAGACTGCTTTATAAACGCGGGTCAATATAAAGCAGGTTTTGCTAGGAAGCTGCTCATGAAAAATGGATCTGTACTAACGCTTCGAGTTCCTGCTTCATCTTCACCAGGCTCGGTGAGTGTGATTTCTTTTTCTATGAATCTTTGCAGATCGCCTTTTCTAATAATCAAAAAGAATGCGGAGTGTAAGTTAACTTAGACTCTCATAGAACATGGTTATGTCGTCTTATCCATGTACATCCGTCTAAATACATCCGTCTCTATATAATTCCTAATCGCACGTTTATAAGATACAATGCATTAAGGTGGCTGGCCGACCAAAATTACCCCAAGAGCGCAGAGACAACTCATCCGAGTTAAGAACATTAAGGCTCGTCTCAATTTTGCTAAAAACATCTCAATGATTGCCAAGACTTTTGGGAAAATACCTTGTGGACCGACGAGACAAAAGTTGAACTTTTTGGAAGGTGCGTGTCCCGTTACATCTGGCGTAAAAGTAACACAGCATTTCAGAAAAAGAACATCATACCAACAGTAAAATATTTATAATAAACAATGCATTAAGGTGATTGTCTAGTTGCAAACTGTGTACGTAGTCGGAAAACTATATTATGCTTACCTTTGTAACGCTAGTTGGTTTATAACAGTGTCTCTCAATGATTAAGAAGTCATGTAAACACATCAGAAAACACATCAGTAAACACATCGCGTTCGTATCTCTCTCAGTACGCTACTTACCCTGTGTTAGCTTCTCCACTTTCTTTTGTTGTTGCTTGCGGCAGCGTAACAACCCATTAATTTATGCCCATGCAGTGAATTGCCCATGCAGTGAAAGACAAACGAGTCAATGCATGTCCATTCTTTTAATTTCTGCGTTGTCAGGCGATACTACAAACTTCCGGGTGAGTTCCGTACTTAAATCAAACCAAAAACAGCTTATCTCACATTTTCGCGTTTTCGCACTTTGGACTGCATTACCCACACGCATTGCCCACACTGGACTACACTCCCGTGGCTATACCCCACGTGTGTTGTGAAGACACGCCCCACAGAACTGGGAGGCGGGCTCAGCAGAAATCATAAGCATTTAAAGGAGCATGTACTGAAACAGGTTGCTGAGAACAGAGCTAGTTTTTACCAGGTAAAAGTAGTGTTTTTTTACACAACCATTAAGAATTTTTAATTAAAGTATATTACAAACTTTTCATTAGGACCCTAAAGAATCATATTAACATTTAATGAAAAATGGGACTGGATGACCCCTTTAATGGTAACAATTAAATTAGACTTCATAGTTGGATTTAATACTTTAAGTGTAATTCATAAATTTAGCGTAGTAAAGGTACCCTAGCATGAGTTAATATATACAGTGGTGTGGAAAACTATTTGCCCCCTTCCTGATTTCTTATTTTTTTGCATGTTTGTCACACAAAATTTTTCTGATCATCAAACACGTTTAACTATTAGTCAAAGATAACATAATTGAACACAAAATGCAGTTTTTAAATGATGGTTTTTATTATTTATAGAGAAAAAAAAATTCAAACCTACATGGCCCTGTGTGAAAAAGTGATTGCCCCCTGTAAAGTTTTTCTAAAGTTACGTGGACGAGAGGCGAGTTGCTCGGTCTGTCCGCTGTGCTTCGGTAAGCTTCTCTGGCGCCAGGAGAGACTCAGTCAAACACACACACACACACACGTTGTCTGTCAGAAAGGTCTCTGTTTATTAACAGCAAAAGATGGGGTTTATATATGTTTGACCAAACGCCTGTGCCATAGACATATGTTACTACAAAGAACATGAACCATTGTAAATGTGCTGGTAAGATCCTGAAGAATCAAAGGAGAGGAAGATAGAGAGGTGTCCGTCCAGAGACAGATCACAAGATGTTGGCTCGAGTTAGGGGGAGAGGGGGAAGGAGACAGAGGGGGAGAGGGGGGAGGAGACAGAGGGGGAGAGAGAGAGGGGGGGAGAGAGACATGAAGAGAGAATGGGAAGGTGAGCGTGGGAGCGTTCACACCTTAAAGAGCAGATGGAAGAGGAGACAGGAAGATAGCAGCAGGAAAGATTTAACACGTTAATATCAGATCTATGAGGAAGAGAGCAAGAGAGTAGAAACAACTCCTTTATATATAAAATAATTCTAACAGTTGCCCCCATTAAATTCTAAAAGAATTTGTGAATGTCAATTAGGTAACATAGCAAGAGATATTAATGTGAAGAAGCAGAGATTCATAATTAGTAAAGTCAGCAAAGATGATAAGAAGGATGATAAAAAGAATAGATAGAATAGATAGAACAGTTATAGAGAAGATCAGGATTAAATCACTTCTAGAATCACAATTAGAAATGAAATTAACAGTACATAGGACATCAGGCGTTGGCATAAAATAAAATGTGGAAAAAGAGCTAATACAAAGTTGAACCTATATGTGTATGTGAAAAAGGTGAGAAGCGACGAGAGCCCCCTTTTGAGGTGTCTTCAGGACGTGTGTCGCCCCACTAGCCCCTCGGTGCGGGCTAGGAGATCTTGTGAAGTAGTGGTCGATTATCTCAAGCAGTCAGAGTCGTCTGCGGTGCCTTCTTCACACGGCTGGCGTGAATCCACTGTGGCTGTGAATCTGTGAGAACAGCTGTGCGAGTCACTGCAATTACAGTTGTAGGTGTACTGTAGGCAGCGTCTCCCACCTTCCTGCGATTTAAACTTTTCACCAGCACTGTATCATCTGGGATGAAAGAATGAGTAGGCTTGTCTGTAGGCAGAGGGAGAGAAGCAGAGACATTACAATGAACACTGTTCAGTTTTTCAATGAGTGCTTGCGTGTAATCGCCGACAATCACGTCCAGATCACCTGTAAGGGAAACACCAGGGTTACCTTTTACCCAGGGGGTGGGGAATGGTCGTCCCATTATAATCTCAAATGGTGAAAGTTTGGTTGTAGAATTGGGTGTCATTCTAATTTCACAAAGCACAGAAGGTAACAGGTCAACCCAGTTCTTACCTGTATCCATCATGGCTTTGGTCAACCTATCTTTAATTGTTCTGTTCATCCTTTCTACCACACCAGAACTTTGGGGATGGTAGGGGATGTGAAATTTCCAATTAATGCTTAAAAATTTAGACAATTTTTGTGTCACTTTGGAGACGAAGGGCGTGCCATTATCACTGTCAATAGATGTTGGAATACCATATCTAGGAATGATTTCTTTAGCCAGAATTTTAACTACTATTGTTGCATTTTCTTTTGAGCATGGAAATGCTTCTACCCATTTAGAAAATCTGTCCACAATTACAAGCATGTATTTAAGATTTCTGACAGGTGGCATGTGTGTAAAGTCAATTTGTAAACATTGAAATGGTGCAATAAGCATTGGCAAGGCATCATGTTTAACATGTCGTCCTTGTGTATTTGCGCGAGCACAGATCAAACAGGAATCTAATAGAACAAGTGTAGCCTGTTTGATATTGCGAATGCAGAATCTGTCCTCGATCATACGGATTACCCCCCGTTTTGCGACATGTGAAATACCATGAAAATGTCGCACTAATAATGGGAGGACAGATGCTGGAAGAGCTATACGGCCAGTCTCATCCCGAATTAGCATATCGCTGCCAGGTGAACACTTACGGGAGGACCAAAAATGTAGATCTTCGGGTGATGAATGGGTTTGCAAGAAGGCTATGTCAATGTCAGATGACAAACTTGGGACGGAGACATGGGACGTCAGAGAGAATACTGTATCCCTACAAACTTGTGGGGACAAAGGTGCTTCTTTAGCGGCCCATTTGGCAACTTCATCAGCTAAACAGTTACCCAAAACCTCTTCAGAGTCACCAGATGCATGACCTTTGACCTTTACTATAGCCAATTGTGAGGGAAGCAAACTAGTCTGTAAAAGATGAGAGACAAGATTAGCATGTGATAATGTCAGCATTGTCAAATGAACCCTCTCCTGGATAATGTCTCCACTGAGAAGAACCCTCCGTCCATCCAGCCAAATTGTTAATGAAAGGTTGAACAAAAATTCCAAATCCATGATTATACATCCAATCATTAGGAGTAAGAGACTGTTTGGAACGACCATTACCCATTTTGTTAGTAAGTTACAGTTAGTAAACAAACCAAGCTTATCGAAGTTAAGCGGACACTTTAAGCTTTTTTTTTTTTTTTTTTTAATTACGGGTGGTGTGACGTTCGAACAGAGTGTATCAGAGTCTATTTAAAACTGAAGAATACTGTAATTTATAAGTGTATTATCAAAATGTGCAATATCTCCGCGTTCCTGATACACTATCAGGAATATGGATTCTATTTCAAATCTCACGTGCCTCTACACCTTTGGAGATTATTCACACATTTATCAAATACCAATATAGTGAATTAATAAGGCATTCGGCCAATCTACCCTGTTTCTGAGAACACTCTCAGAAAAATGAACCTCAGGTGCGCCGGGCTGAGTCCACACGCCTCTACGTCAGGGAGACAATAAAACTCATGCACCTCCCACGTGTATAACTGCAACTGCACGCCGTTTCCTGTTCCAAAGAACACTCTAAGGAATATGGCTATAACCAATTAATTTATTTATTTTTTAGCCACGCGCCTCTACGCCAGGGCCAGCTTATACACAAAGTGCACGCTACAAATGCCTCACTAAATTACTAATATTGTAATGCATAAATCACGTCAACAACAGAAATTAGTGAACGTAAAACTTTTTAAAACACACCCGAAGTCGCACGTCTCCTCTAACGGGACGCGGTTTTGATGACGTAGGTACTCGCGACGACAGCGCTGTGTATGTTTTTAGCTTATTGCTAACAACACCGGTTCAGTTTCAGTTAAACACCTAGTTTTATCTATATCTTTCAATTAACCACAATCGCTACAGCCGCTGTAATTTAAATCAATAAATCAACGCGAGTAATGCCAAAAACAATGCGAGACAAAAACAAATTAACACGCATGAAGTTTCTTTTTCCAAAATATACCCCAAATATACGCCAATTTACTACGTAAAATGAACTATTGGTTCAAAAACTTTTCTGACCAAGGAAGGAAGTACAATAGCAAAAATAATGCTTAACTTACCTTCCTGGAGAGAAAAGGTTAGACGAGCCCCCAGATTGTAAAGTTTTTCTAAAGTTACGTAGTACGAGAGGCGAGTTGCTCGGTCTGTCCGCTGTGCTTCGGTAAGCTTCTCTGGTGCCAGGAGAGACTCAGTCAAACACACACACACACGTTGTCTGTCAGAAAGGTCTCTGTTTATTAACAGCAAAAGATGGGGTTTATATATGTTTGACCAAACGCCTGTGCCATAGACATATGTTACTACAAAGAACATGAACCATTGTAAATGTCCTGGTAAGATCCTGAAGAATCAAAGGAGAGGAAGATAGAGAGGTGTCCGTCCAGAGACAGATCACAAGATGTTGGCTCGAGTTAGGGGGAGAGGGGGAAGGAGACAGAGGGGGAGAGAGAGAGGGGGGGAGAGAGACATGAAGAGAGAATGGGAAGGTGAGCGTGGGAGCGTTCACACCTTAAAGAGCAGATGGAAGAGGAGACAGGAAGATAGCAGCAGGAAAGATTTAACACGTTAATATCAGATCTATGAGGAAGAGAGCAAGAGAGTAGAAACAACTCCTTTATATATAAAATAATTCTAACACCCCCTTTGTTAAAAAATAACTTAACTGTGGTTTATCACACCTGAGTTCAATTTCTTTAGTCACCCCCAGGCCTGATTACTGCCACACCTGTTTCAATCAAGAAATCACTTAAATAGGAGCTACCTGACACAGAGAAGTAGACCAAAAGCACCTCAAAAGCTGAACATCATGCCAAGATCCAAAGAAATTCAGGAACAAATGAGAACAAAAGTAATTGAGATCTATCAGTCTGGTAAAGGTTATAAAGCCATTTCTAAAGCTTTGGGACTCCAGCGAACCACAGTGAGAGCCATTATCCACAAATGGCAAAAACATGGAACAGTGGTGAACCTTCCCAGGAGTGGCTGGCCGACCAAAATTACCCCAAGAGTGCAGAGACAACTCATCCGAGTTAAGAACATTAAGGCTCGTCTCAATTTTGCTAAAAAACATCTCAATAATTGCCAAGACTTTTGGGAAAATACCTTGTGGACCGACGAGACAAAAGTTGAACTTTTTGAAAGGTGCGTGTCCCGTTACATCTGGCGTAAAAGTAACACAGCATTTCAGAAAAAGAACATCATACCAACAGTAAAATATGGTGGTGGTTGTGCATGCATGTTATTCACAAGTTCTGACGCGAGTCTTTTTTTACACAGTGTCACTGACATCAGACGTTTCGTTGATTTCTTTGTCTCTTGTTTATTTTCAACATCAAAGTACAACGGTTGTTACAGTTTCTTGCATAAATCCACTGTAGTCACGACAAGTCGCTTGCTGTGTTCTGTAGCTTCGATAGATTACAGTAACAACAACTTATTTTACTGTATTCCTTTTAGCTTACTGTCTCACGGTCAAAAGCTTGTGTGCTCCACACCTTTCTGTATCCTTCCGTGTTTTACAGACATGAAACTGCATAACTGTGGGATGATGTCACAGAACAACTCATGAAATGATCACAATACAAATTATGAATATGATACTTAATGCTTAATGCTTAACTAATAAACTGAAATAAGATAAACATAACAACAAACACAAGAATAAAACATGGCCCTTACATTTCCAGCCCCTAATTGACAGGTAGGAAGACTGACAATTACACACATTTTTTGTTTTGTTGTTTTTTCTTTTTTTTTTACAATTGGGCTTTTTACAATTTTTTTACTTTTTTTTACAAAAAGTAAATTTGAATTAACTTTCTTAACACTTTAAACATTTGTTAACGGTTTAACTTAAAGTATTCATATCTCTGCGTACCGAATAAAAGGAACATGACTACTTTGTAAGGTAATTAACAGTCCATTTCACAAATCAGGCACAGCTTATCGATGGGTCTTTCCAGGGTGCTGGTTTTAGTTTTGACCAGTACACGTCTCACAAGTCTTTTTTTATCAGGGAACACTTTCGTGATCCCATGAATTTCTTGGAGAAGACTCATCAATTATTAGAACTACGTCTCCGATCGTGAGGTTTTTTCTCACCTGAGACCATTTTTGGCGCTTCTGAAGCAAGGGCAAGTATTCACGCACCCATTGCTTCCAAAATAGATCGGCAAGGTACTGAATTTGCTTCCACTTGCGACGTGCGTAAGTGTCCTCCTTTTTGAAAAGTCCAGGAGGCAAGTTTGGCTGTTTTTTCATCAGCAGCAGGTGGTTAGGTGTCAGGGGCTCCAGGTCTATGGGATCGTCTGTAGCGGTGGTAAGGGGACGGTCATTCATTATAGCTTCCACCTCACACAGGAATGTATGCAAGCTCTCATCGTTTAGTGTTTGTTCTTTTAGTACAGACCTCAAGATTTTTTTTTAACTGACCTTATCTGCCTTTCCCATATTCCACCGAAGTGAGACCCAGCAGGAGGATTAAATATCCATTGTATCCCCTTTTGCATGAGGACACCTTTTATTTTTGACTGATTCCACTGTTACGCAATTCAGTCTCAGCGCCTATGAAGTTTGTTCCATTATCACTTCTCATAACTGACACCTGGCCTCTTCTGCACATGAAGCGTCGAATAGCATTTAAGCAGGAGTCTGTATCTAATGACTGCGCGACTTCAATGTGCACGGCTCTTGTTGTCAGACAAGTAAACAATACGCCATATCTTTTAACATTACTTCTACCCCGTTTGACCTCGAAGGGTCCAAAATAGTCTACCCCTACGTTAGTGAACGGTGGGTGATCTGGTGTTATTCCATCACGTGGCAGTCGGGAAATCCTTTAGTTGAATCCTTTAGAAATCAAGCGGTATGTACTAATGTTTCTTATATACTCTGGTATGTCATTCCAATCTTTTGTCGATTTTACAGAAAAGTGGTTTTGGCCCAAACTGCTTTTGTTCTGTTGTCTTTTATTTTAATAAAAGTGCAGAGGAAAGGATGAGCCATATCATTGAATAACTTATAGTCTAGACCTAATTATACATATTATTATATTTTTAATAAAATTTTATGTGTATAGTGGTTTTAACAATGGTCATAGTTGCAAAGCAGCTTTACAGAATTGGAGTATGAAAATTAGTATGAAACGTACAGTGGGAGCCACGTCAAACAGCCGTTTGGAAAATGGCAGGTCCATGACAGAACCATGACAAGTCCATGCACGATCCGTGCAATGAATGTGGTCCCCCGCGATGTTAACGATGCCCTGCCTCCAAAAAGATGGTTGCAATGTTGTATAATCCCGCCAGGTGGAGCATTGACTGCTTCAATTCAATTCTATTTTATTTGTATAGCGCTTTTAACAATTGGCATTGTCCCAAAGCAGCTTTACACAATCAAAATAATTATTTAGGTTTGTATGGAATTTGAATGTGTATGATTAAAAATGGTCAGATAGTCCCTGGTGAGCAAGCAGAGGGCGACAGTGGCAAGGAAAACTCCCTGAGATGGTAGTAGGAAGAAACTTTTGAGAGAACCAGACTCAACAGGGAACCCATCCTCATTTGGGTGAAACAGAGAGCAGAAATAGATCTGCATTCATACTGTGTGTTAGTTGGCAGGCAATTCAGCATACCAGTTGATGTTAATTGATGTTAATATGGGATCTAGTTAGTTATTAAAAACTCAGGTAGACTTGTATGAAGTTCCAGTCCTAAACTATTAAACAATCAAGTCCTTAGAGTAACAGCTGCCAACACCAGTCGAGGCCAGAACCGACTTCTAGGTAGAGAGAGCCATTCCCAGACACAAGATGCACACCCCGAAGAGACACACATGGCATCCATGTGATGAGATCTCCAACCAGAAGCAGGGCACCAGGATGGGTCAGACAGGTCTGGAGGGCAGAGGGAGTCTGGATCACTGCCAGCTCAGTAACGACATGTGTAGCTCGACAGAGAGAGGGAAGGAGAGAGAGGGAGAGAGAGCAGAAGAGAAGAGATAACAGTTAGGTCTGGTCACAGTCATATAATGTATGATGTAAATGTATATTTACTGTAGAGTGCAAGCAGAGACTCCGGCAGGACTAACTATGACAGCATAACTAAAAGGGAGAGCCAGAAGGAAACACAGACATGAGGGCTCCCTGAGATGTAAAGCAACCAATCACCCCACCGTCAACAAACCTGAGTGATCAATGAGAGTGGGGAGGACAGCATCTAAACATACCAGTTCACCTAATACTTTATGTCCATGAGTCCCCCAGATCTGCTCCTAAGACAAATCTATTTATAAAAATGCTTGATTAAATAAATAAGTTTTTAGCCTGGACTTAAACAGACTGGGTCTGAGTCCTGAACACTATTTGGAAGCCTATTCCATAATTTTTTGTAAGAAAAAGCTCTGCCCCCAGCTGTAGTTTTCATAATACACGGTACTAATAAGCAGCCTGCACCCTTTGATCGAAATAGGCGTGGCGGATCACTAGCAGTTCACTCAGATACTGTGGTGCGAGACCATTTAATGCATTATATGTCAAAAGTACTTTTTTAAATAAATGCAAAATTTCACAGGGAGCCAATGAAGTGAAGATAAGATAGGTGTGATGTGCTCGTATCTTCTGGTTCTAGTGAGGACTCTCACTGCTGCATTCTGGACTAGCTGAAGCTTGTTTATGCACCTAGTTTAACAACCAGACAGTAACGCACTACAATAGTCCAACCTAGAGGTGATAAAAGCATGAAATAGTTTTTCTGCATTGTTTAGCGACAATATATTTCTTATCTTGGCAATATTTCTGAGGTAAAGGAATTCTATCCTGGTAATATTATCTACATGAGCTTCAAATGAAAGGCTGGAATCTATAATCACACCGAGGTCTTTTACTGTTGCACTTGGAACAGAAAGGCCATCTAAAGTTACAGAGTGATCTAGAATCTTACTTCTAGCTGTATGCGGTCCTATGACCAGAACTTCTGTCTGGATTAAGCAAAAGGAAGTTAATTAGCATCCAATTTCTTATGTCCTGCACACATTGCTCAACTTTAGTTAGGAAACTTTTTCTGAATTCAGGTTTCTTAATAATTGGTTTGATAAATGCTAATTTAAAAGATTTTGGAACATACTCAATGCTAAGTGAAGAATTAATTATTCTCAACAGGGGTTCTGTTATTGCTGGTACTATCTGTTTAAGAAAATGTGTCAGTACAGAATCTAATATACAGGTTGATGAATTTGTGGAAGAGATAAGTGAAATTAGTTCATTCTCTTCAAGTGGAGTAAAGTATTCTAGGTTACGATCTGACATGGCTAGTTTAACATCTGCATAACTCACATTGTTTGGTTTCAAAGCCTTAATTTTATGCCTAATATTTACAATTTTATTGTAGTGTGTATTGTAAGTCCTCACTATTACATGATGTTGTTGTAGAGATTTCTGCAGTGGTCTTATTTCTGGTTAATTTGGCTACGGTATTAAATAAAAATCTAGGATTAATTGTTTTTTTTATAAGAGAGATATGTTGATCTAGCTACACTAAGAGCTTTTCTATGGTTCAGGATGCTCTCCTTTCATGCTATTTGAAATACTAACAATTTAGTTTGACCCCATTTACGTTCTAATTTCCGAGCGGACTGTATTAAAGAGCGTGTATGATCGTTATACCAGGAAGTGAGTTTCTTATCTCTAATAATTTTTTTTTAGCTGGAGCTACATTATCTAAGGTGTAACGAAATGTCGACACCAAATATTCAGTCGCCTGATCGAGTTCTGTGGGGTCAGACGGTAATCTAATTAAAGTTGGTAACTCTGGGAGATTACTGATAAAACTCTGCGTGGTAGTTAATGTGAATGTACGTTTAGTACGGTAGCGCGACGTTGTGCGTACGTTATTACTATGACACACTTGAATTGAGACAAGATAGGGATCTAATATAACTTCAGACAATGGAATTGTAAATAAATAACTTATACTTAATCCGAAGAATGTTATTAAATCCAAAGTGTGACCTGCTTTATGAGTGGGTCCTACTACACACTGATTTACTCCTACTGAGTCCAGTATGGACATAAATGCTCTACGCAGAGGGTCTTCTGGATTCTCAAAATAAATATTAAAATCTCCAGCAATTAACGCCTTGTTCACAGAAATGACTAGGTTTCTAGAGGAAATCTGCAAATTCACTAACAAATTCAGAGTACGGCCCTGGAGGTCTGTAAATGACAATTAGTGAAATCAACTGAGCTGACATAATATTTGTAGCTACACTTGTTATTTAACTATAGAGAACTTCAAATGAATTAAATTAATTTTTTTGTATAATTTTTTTATAATAGTCAAATTATCATTGTAAATAACTGCAACGCCTCCTCCTCTACCAGTTAACCGAGGCTGGAGTATGTAGCTGTATCCAGGAGGACTAGCTTTATTTAGAGCTGCATCCTCGTCCTGTTTAATCCAGGTTTTAGTTAAACAGAGAATATCAAATTCCTGATCTGTGATAATTTTATTAACAATAACTGCTTTAGATGCGAGAGATCTTATATTTGACAGTCCTAGCTTCAGATCAGAGGTAATTTAATTAACATAGATACCACAAACTCGGATCACACTGAATGCGCAGCCGGCACGGCTTTTTTTTTTTAATTACTAAAACAGGTCTTTCTACATTTTTGCTTAACTCGGGGAACAGACACAGTCTCAATAGAGTGAACCCTGATTGACAACTCTATGCAGCTAGCAGACAGTTGGTTTAGCCTGTCTGTCTGCTCCCTGGCCTGGGCTCTGGATTGTCACAGATTAACTAGGCCTCTTCTGAGACTATGAGCTATACTACAAGAAATAAGAGCAGCACCTTCTCGAGTGGGATGGACACTGCCCTAACAGGCCAGCTTTGCCCTCAAAGGTCTTCCAATTATCTATGAAGCCCACATTATTTTGTGAGCACCACCTGGACATTTAGCGGTTCAGCGACCATAACCTGCTGTAAGCTATGTCGCCACGTCTCATTGGGATGGGACCAGAGCATATTATGTCATCGGACATTGCCTTTGCAATTTAAACACCTCTGTAAAGTTACTTTTACTAACCTCTGACTGATGAAGGCGTATATCATTAGCTCCAGCATGTACTACTAAAGTAGAACCTACAGATGGAGCCACATCAAATAGCCGCGACCGTGTGAATGGCGTGCGGATGCCTTATGGACGGCGTAATCCCCCCTCCTTTTCCTGCGAGAAAGGCGTGTCAAGATTTCCCAGTTAACACGCCCATTCAATGCTCATAACCAGGTTTATATTTTTCTCAATTTTACCACAAGTTTGCGTGGTAGCGCAAGTGCTTAGCAAACGAGCTGGATAAAAACTCTGAAGTGTTTATCAGTTAAGGAGTGTTCTTTATTACTCAGTAAGTTATAGTTTGGCTTCAGAGATGAACTAATGCTTATATACGAGTGTTATATTGATTAACTTATTGGTATGAAAAGCGCATTAAGTAAATTCTCGGTTATTTTTATATATTTAACAGACGATAATACAGACAGACAGTGGCTAACGCTAACAAAGTTCAATGGTTAACATTAGCACAGTTAGGCAGTTTATTTACATTCCAGAATTCCTAAAACAATATTTTACACACTCTGTGGTGTAGGTTTACTAATATCTTTTATATTTATTACAACTAGATATTCTGTAAAGTTTATTTATCTTTGTCTTCACTAAATTCTCCTGTTCTCTTTAAGCAGAGCTCCGCTGTGGAGGATGGGGTCAGACGGGTGACGGCTGGCCTTTTGGAGCTACTGGAGGAGCCTGAACAAGCTGTTTGAGGGAGCTGTAGTAGGAATGACGTCACAGTGCAACAGCTTTAGAATGATGTTTGGTCAGGTCTATATTCTGAACATAGAATTGCAAAATGGCTGATACTTTAGGGAGGAAACAAAGAATTAAACTGTTCCAGTTATTTTAAAATTATATATAAAATTATTTTTAAAATTTATATTTTAATATAAAAGGACCAGATAGAGACTGATAAGCAGCTGGTGTTATCCGGGTATTTTAATGACCTTTAAGCAAAAATACAACATGTATTCATCTGTTTTATACAAATTACTGTTTTACCTTTGACTAGTTTTAGAAGAATAAAATTTATTTTTAAAATCATGTGTGCGTGTTTTAATTGTTGGGGAATTGTTTGGGTATTTAAAAATACATTTACTTGAACCAACAACTTCAGTGGGCAAAAAATGGGAGACGACTTTGTTTTAAATAGTCAAAGAGTCGGGCTAATAATAATAATAATAATTAGCCAGGGGAACAGACACAATATAATAAACAATATAATATAAACCCTGAGTGACGACTCAGCTAGCAGACCGTTGGTTTAGCTTGTCTGTCTGCTCTCTGGCCTGGGCTCTGGATTGTCACCAATTAACTAGGCCTCTTCTGAAACTATGAGCTATACTGCAAGAAAGCACCACCTGAACATCCAGCGGTTCAGCGACCATAACCTGCTGTAAGCTATGTCGCCACGTCTCATTGAGAGCATATTACTCCAACGGACATCGCCTTCACTAATTTAAACACCTCTATAAAGTTATTTTTACTAACCAGTGGGTGCATCACTGAGGAGAGCAAACCTGTTGGGCATGTGAAGAACCGGAATTGGAGTTTAGTTGTTTGGAGCTGAATTCCGTTTGTTGTTTTAGATAAAGAAACTCGCGCGTCTCCAAAAAGCGCAGAAAAAGGCGGAGCCAAATAGTATAAAGATGTAAAAAAAAATAGTTGCTATTAATATTATTATTGTATAAATGAAAAAGCTATGTAATTTAAACGCTGATACAAACGCGAAACTTTCGCTACAACGATACAAAAACAGGCAACCAAGTGCCCCAACAAATAGCAACAGTTAGAGAGTGTGCGCGCTGTGGGGGATTGGAAGGTGAATGAGAATAATCATTTACAAGACAAAAGACGTTCAGAGGTGTGTTATACCCTAAAACGCACTCTAAAATTGACACTATCAAACTTAAAAATGATACATCTAATCAAACATCACGTTATTAAAAGTAATGAATTTGTCACTATTTTTCTCTTATGCAACAAGGCTAAAAAGATAGGAAAAATTACACCAAAGTGCTGCAGGTTTGGTGTCTGTGAGCTTTTCCTAATTAGAGTTAGACGGGGGGGCATTTTGTGACTGCTCCAGTTACACTTTACTTAGATATTGCACAGAGTGGAGTTCATTTCTGTTCTCTTCATCCGAGCTTAATTTCATCTCAAGAAATAATAGTAAGTTTTGTAAAGTCTGAGTTCATCTTCCCAGCCAGTGTTGTGTAGGGGCAGGGTAGCATCATGGCAGGATTGGTGCAATTTATATTATCTTTTTAGCCGTGCTGCATAAGAGAAGAGTAGTGACAAATTTGTTAATTTCGTTACTAGACATGGTCTATTTTGTCCGCAAGTGAAATACATCAATACGTTAATAATTTACACCACGATAACATTTAGTGCAGAAGGATCTGAAGAGACGTAACTTTGAGACGTTCACAGTATATTCGAACCGTAGACGATGTTTATTTTGCTGAACATTACAAAACAGCCATGTCTAATAAAACAGTGCATCTGTAATAAGCCACATTGGTTTTGGGTTAGAAGTAAAATTAACGAAAGACTGAGAAGCCCCGTAAACTTGACCCTGACAATAATGGTCGATTGTTTTTATATTAATGTTTATATATATATTTAAAGTAGTAGTAAGCCAGGCTTTAGTAACTTTGGACAAATCACAATATAAGCCCTCTCTCACACATGCGTGCTCTCTCTCTCTTTCTCTCTTTCTCTCTCTCTCTTACACACACAAATACAGTAACACATGAAATCGCGTGAAACCAAATGAAACTTTGGCAAAAATATATAAGCAGTAAAAAATACAGTACTATCCTGTAGGTGATTCCTGTCCTGATAACAGGCGCTAACCCTCTGGAACTGTTTAGTTCTGTTAGTATTGTTTTCAAGTGTGAATGTTTATGGGGATTTAATCTGTCTCTGCTGCCGCATCTATTCACCGTTGTTATTAGTGATTAATGCCCCATCAGATCTTTAATGGGGAAGACGTTATGCTGGTTAAATGACTAAAGAAATACTGATCCATATGGACAGATATTTGTTCCAGATATTATGCGCCATTAATCAATTTGTTATGCCAATTTTTGACTATCAGAAAAATATAACGAAAACAAACCCAAGCAGAAGTAAAATTTTAAGCTTTACTTTGCAGCAAAATATTATCTACCAGTGTATTAAACGGAAATAGATAAAATACACCGTAATGTAAAATAGTGTACATACTGTAGCCCGCACTTGTATACCGTACCTACAACGAGCGGTATAGATAAATTGTGATGTTACTGTGTCTTTAAGGATTATTAAGGATGTCGTGAAAAATATTGCAATAAATTGTTTAATTAATTAAGTAATTAATAAAAAATAGCATAAGCATCATGGGTTGTGTATTGAGTGATTTAAATCTTTTTTATTAATCGTTTTATTAATAGTCCCTTTTTTACCACATCATCTATTTATGTTTGTTGTTTTTAGACGAAGAAACTCGCGCGTTCTCCAAAAAGCGCAGAAAAAGGCGAAGCCAAATAGTATGAAGATGTAAAAACTAGTTGCTATTAATATTATTATTGTTATTATTATTATTATTGTTATTGTGCTCACTAACACACACCTATCACAAGTAGAAGAAGTAAAAAATATAAACCAAAACTACTCACTTCAGACAGCAGTTAAAACCAATGCTACTCACCTCAGGAGAATTATGAAAAGTATAGGCCGTCTTCGGGCTGTGTCACCACATTGCTCAGCCACTCAGAAGCGCAAGTGCACGCCGTCTCCGGGCTGTGACACAATATTGCTCAGCCAATCATAAGTGCAAACTTTAGTTACACAACTCATAGTCATACAGCCTTACTCGTTTGCACATATGTGTAAAGGGTAGTCTTCATACACATTCACATTTCATACATCCTTTTATAATTTCTTTTGATAGTGTAAAGCTGCTTTGCGACAAATGACAAATGTTAAAATCACTATACAAATAAAAATTTTGGATTTAATAGTTCTGCACAGTACAGACATTCCTTAAATTTCATTTTATGGGATCCCAATCTATGGGATCGGTGCTCTTAAGTGGTTGCTGGGGTGTGGCTTGAAAGCTTCATAATGACCCTGAGAGACTGATTAGTTGCTAACATGATGCTAACATAATTATCTGTTGCTAGCATGCTAATAAATGATTAGCATATCACTATCATGATGCTAATATGATTAGCATGTTGCTAACATAATGCTAGCATGATTAGCATGTTCTTAGGAAGACTTTAAAAGGATTAACATGCTGCCGGCATGATGCCAACATAATTAGCTTGTTCCTAGCAACATCAGTAGCATGTTGCTTACATGATACTAGCATGATTAGCATGTTGCTAGCATGATGCTAACACGATAAGCATGTCACAAGCATTGTGTTAACTATATTAGCATGTAGCTAGCAACATCATTAGCATGTTGTTAGCATGATGCTAACATGATTAGCCCGACACTAACACGTTTAACATGTTGCTAGTATGACTCCAATGTGATTAGCATTTCGCTACCATGATGCTAGCATGATAAGTCTATTGCTAGCAACATCATTAACATGTCGCTAGCATAATGCCAACATGATTAGCCTGTTGCTAACTGACATCTGTATTTAATGTTTGGAGCAGATATATGTCTTGCAAAATGATTGCGAAGGTACTCTGTTTTGTTGCTAGGGAGTGGCTTGGCACCTGCTAATGAAGAAAAGCCTTCTATGGACTATGACTGATATAAACCAATCCCCATGTCTCTATGATATACTGTTGTGAAGATAATCCTTCATTGGTTTGAGTTGCTAGGGTGCTCTAAATGGTTGCTAGGAGCGTAGCTTATGAGCATCATGATAATTGCGAAAGACTGATTGGTTGCTTGAGGTAAATACCCCTACCTCATTTACATTCCTGAATGAGGATGGCCTGACAGTGTCACAATGATCCATGACACTACCATCATTGGCATGTTGCTACCAACATCCCTAGCATGTTTCTAGCATAACGCTAACATGATTAGCATGTTGCAAGCAACATCATTAGCACATTGCTAGCCTAACACTAATATAGTTAATATGTTGCTAGCAAAACGCTTACATGTTTAGTATCTTGCTTGCATGAATCCAATGTCAGTATTGCTGGCAGTCAAAAAACAAAACAAACATGTCTAGTCAACGTTCTGATGCAGGGATAAATGTCTTGCAAAATAGTCGCTACGGTACTCTTTTGTTGCTAGGAAGTGGCTTGGCACTTACCCTAAGTCAATGGGGTAAATTTGTGCACCTGTTGTGTCCCAGGGGTAAAACCCTTGTGCGGGGTATGTTCTATGACAAACAGTATGGGACTAGTTACGTGCTAACTTTTGTATGGAAGAATAATAATAACTAGAGAGGTACATTTCCTGAAGAAAATGTGAGTGGTGCCCGCTGTGGCAAAACTCGGGCCCCAATATCTCTATGACAATGGGATCTTAGCATCATGTTAGTGACTTTTTCATTATGTTGCTAGCAACATGCTAATATAGCTAGCATCATTCTAGCAACATGCTAATCATCTTAACACCATGCTAGCAACATGCTAATCATGTTTAGTGCACAATGCTAATATAGTTAGCATAATGCTAGCAACATGCTATTCAGCTAAACGTCATGCTAATTACACTAGCATCATGCTAGGAACATTCTACATGTTATTAGCGAAATGCTACTAAAGTTAGCATAATGCTAGCAACATGCTAATATGCTAATATCATTAGCATCATGTTAGCAATGTGCTGATATAATTAGCATAATGCTAGCAACATGCTAATATCGTTAGCATCATGCTAGCAAAATGCTAATATCGTTAGCATCATGCTAGCAAAATGCTAATCGTGTTAGCATCATGCTAACACCATGCTAGGGGGCGTGGCTTATAAGCATGATGATAAATGCAAAAGACTGGTTGGGTGTTTGAGTTAAATGATGCCTTCCTCGTGTCTCTACGACAGTGGTTTTCACAGTTAAATTCAATTTCAAAATTGCTATGGAATTTAGCATTGTATGTTAATTGCCACTCGCCTATTAGAAAAGTCATAGCACCCCATTCTGGAATAAGGTGCATGATTTGACACCTCATTCATGGGTCTACGACAAGTGGTGCGGGACTAGTTAGCGCCAAACTTTCATACGGAAGAAGAAACGGAAGAAGAAAAAGAAGAAAAAAGAAGCCTGTGAGATAACAATAGTAGTGCTCGCTTCGCAACATATAAATCATGCTAGCATCATGACAGTGACATGCTACTGATGTTGCTAGCAACATGCTAATATAGTTAACATCACACTAGCAACATGCTAATATTGTTTTATGGTTTTATACCCCTAATATATGTGCTTTATACCCCTATCTCACCTATGCGGTTTGACTATGCGAGGACCGACACAAGGAAAGATGGAAACCTAATCACAGCGCCAAGATGATGATCGTACTTATGGCCACTACACAAAACCACGTAGGTGAAATTGAGGAATTAGTCGTTAACAGATTATGGGCCAAACTTCGCGGACTGATAATGGTAGAATAATTATAAAGATCTTGACTAAAACAACATGCATAATAAATCACAAAGGAGTTTTTATTTTCTGCAATGGAAAAGTACTCTAACTAGTTAATTTTATCAGAAAGTAACGCTGTATTGTAACTGATTACTTTTTAAAGACAGTAATTTTGTGATGTAATTAGTTACTTTAAAAAGTAACGTCGCCCAACACTGGTTAGCATCACCAAACGGAAACCAGAGAACCTGGAGAAAACTCCACGCACACAGACCCTGGAGGTGAAAGGCCACAGTACTAACCACTATGCCATCATGCTGTCTACACACATATTTTTTTGGATAGAACATCACAGACTAGAAATTTGAAGTGTTTGTTTACATATGACATTTCTCTAAATGAAATGTACCAGTGCACATCTCTTAAATGTAAGGCCAGAATCCACAGAGGGCTAAATTTCACAGACCTGGATGTAACAGTCTGGCTTATGCTGGTTACAAACATAAAGTATTGGTCGCCTCTAAATAAAATATAATATGTTATCATTAATTTGAATTATTAGCCACTAATGTTTAACTGTTACATAATACGTTTTTCTCCTTTGCATAAATTATTAATCTTCACCAAAACAGAATATTGTAAAATCCCTTTGTTAATGTGAATTTGTGTGTGCTATAATGTCTGAGACTAAATGAAAATCTATGATAGTGTTTGTTTATAGTTCTGTTCTGTTAGCTGTTTATAATTGTGCACTAATAGTCCTTTCCTAAAAGGTCTGCATGAAAATAAAGCAGACTGTCAGAGCAGCAGATAGAGAACAGAGCTGACTACATAACATATGTAAAGAGATACCAAAAGAGGAAGTTTGTTTAGTTTTTGGTCTTGATAATATCGTATGCTGCCAAAGTAAAGGATGGAGCTTTCTCACTTGTGAAGCCAACAAATTCCAGTCCTTTTTTAGAGATGTATGTGCATATGAGAGAGAGAGAGAGAGAGAGAGCAATAAACAGAAGGAAATTCTGAGAGTGAAGATAATGTTGATTGCACAGGAACAAGAAACAAGCACTCAGAGCTGGACAGTTTAAGCAGGGACAAGATAGAGGCAACAATTCTACTAGGTTATTTCTTTTATATTTCTCTATGGCACACAGCTGTTAATGTAAAATCCTCCTGTAACTGTTTAAGTAATTTTGGCAACTGTTTTCTTTATGCCACTGATTATCCTTGTTATCATTTTAGAGAGATGTCATCCTACTTGCGCAACAAGGATCTGTCATCCTGCACTAGGAAATCTGTTTTAGAGTTGGCATCCTCCTCATCCTCTGGGAACAAAAGCTTCAGAGTAAGAATGAGTTGTGCATGTTTACATCTTTTTGAGTCTTTATCAGAAAAGTGGAAATAATTGTCTTCTGTGTATTATAAAGTGTCAATAATATATTTAGTAATGTGATTATATTATTTATATAGATCGCCATCTTCCAGCAATTGCATCTGCTCTTTAACAGAGTTTGGAACTGGTTTGTTTTGACTAATGATAAAAAAAAAAAATTAAAAATAAAGAAAAAGGTAATAATAAAGGTCATCAGTGATTTACATTTTGCAGTGTATTATTGTTTAAATATATCCAAATTCTATGATGCTTTATTAGTGATTGTGGAGTATCAATTATCCGATTTGCATGACATTATATAACTTAATATTTCAAAATGTCTTTTGTTTTGTTGTGTTTTACATAAAAACAAATCGGAAAAACTTTGGATTTAGAAAGCGCTACATGCTACAGACATGAACTCTTTACAAACTGTAGGTAGACGTTTCTTTCTTTACTCAGGCTGGGGAAATGAGCCCAGTCTTACAATATAATGAAGTATGTTAACTTTGTTACCGTACTTTAGTACATTTTTATGAAACTATACTTTACTTGGGTAAATGTACCTGGGGTTATATATGACTTTTACTCAGTTATATCCTACAGTAAATTTTTTTTTTTCTACTTCACTCCATTTTTGCAGAGCATTACGTTACAGACACTGATGCTGAATTGTCAGACCTGTGCCATACAGAGATATGGTGCTATGTGTTTAAGTGGCAACACGCAGTGTGATGTGAGCATGTTGGCCCACAAGCAGTTATCACAGGACCCACAATACCTACACAGTTTATCATTTCTGTTCCCTTTGTAGAGGTTCCAAAACTTTTTTTTTTTGCAGTAAATGTTAGCCACCAGCCATGCCGCTGTGCTAATGAAAGGCTATCAGTAAATTTTAGAGTGGAATTTTTTTATTCTGGTGCACTTCAACAGTATTATGGCCTTGGTGCCATCGATTTCATTTCTTTCTTTCAAAAGAAATGAAATAATTAATATAAATAGAAATAAATACTGAGGTATGATAACTTTTCAAATGATCACATATCTTAGCATTCACATAAATTAAGCTGTTAGGAAAGTCTTTCTGATTGTTGTCAGCTTTAATTGTCATCACTACTGTGTAATGACCTGGACTCCATATTAACATAAATTAACATCAACTGTTATAGCTGAACTGGCTAACACACCTAACACACAGTATGAATGCAGATCAATTTCTGCTTTCTGTTTCACCCAAATTTAGAGGGGTTTCCTGTTGAGTCTGGTTCCTCTCAAAGTTTCTTCTTATTACCATTTCAGGGAGTTTTTCCTTGCCATTGTCGCCCTCAGCTTGCTCACCAGGGACCATTTTGATTCATGCACACTCACATTCCATACAAACTTAAATAATTCTTTTAATTGTGTAAAGCTACTTTGCGACAATGACAATTGTTGAAAGCGCTATACAAATGAAATTAAATTGAACTGAATTAATGATACTCAGCACCAGTTAACTTCCAGTTCAAATGTAAAGTAGTATTTTAAAATCTATACAAAATTTTACTTAGAGCCAATACAGTGTGAATAGAACTGAAGATAAGATATGGGTGATGTGCTCATATCTTCTGGTTCTTTTCTTCTAATTCTATCCACACAGGACACTCAGGTGCTTGTTTATTCCATTGTCAATTTAAACCTGGACTACTGCAACTCGCTCCTCACAGGTCAACCTCTGCAACTAATCCAGAATGCAGTTTCATGACATATTAAATCTGATTCAAGCAGCTACAGGAAGCAAACTGATAGTGTGGTAGAATTTAAGAAGATTCACAAATCTTCTTAAATTCTACCACACTACCTCATTACTTTGCTTCCTGTAGCTGCTCGAATCAGATTTAATATGTTGATGCAAGGTTAAAATGAGCCAGCACTGAAAGCACACCCCCATTACCCACACTGTCCACGTTACCTTTGATTATGTAGCAGTAATTGACTGTCCCCATCACCTGTCAAAGTACATGTAAGACTCTGTCCTCTAATTTAATTTAATTTAATTTTATTTTATTTTATTTTATTTTATTTTATTTAAACTTCCAATGGCATTTTAGACTGATGGTCAATAACATAGGGAAATAGTAAAGGTTGTATTTAATAATAGATACTTCAAATGACATGTGTTAATTATACATACAAGGATCATCTGCCAAGTGACATAAATGTAAATACCAAGCAACTGCACTGCTAGGCATATACACTGATCATTCACGGATCATTCTGTTTTTAATGTATTATATGTGTAACCCTAATCTTTCCGACATATGAAATAATAATAATAATAATAATAATAATAATAAAAATAATACAGTGGAACCTTGGATTGCGAGTAACTTGGTCTGCAAGTGTTTTGTGTAGGCTTGCCAACAGGCCATAGTACAGTGAGCGTTCAAGAACCCCTCTCCCACCCGAATGGCACCATCCGATTACCTTGTCTCATCTGCAAACACAAGCAGCGCCTGTGAAACAAAGCCACGGGAAACTTAACCAAGCCTGGAACAGGAAGTCCTCTGTGTCTGGAGCCACGCTGAGACCATAATTTGTGTAACCAAAAAAGTGTAATCAGCATTTACAAAGTCCTTTTATTAGATGAAGGTATGAACGAGTGTGCAAGATACGGGATGATTGATAATAATCAAAATCTTTTTTTATTTAAAAAACGTTTGTGTACACAGAAAATTGGTAGCATGAACAGAGTTCATGCCAAAACACTTTATAAAGATATTTAAAAAACTCCAACCGGATGGGCCCCATGTGACAGCCGAAACATCAGGCTAAAGTATGCACAAAAGGAGAAACCACGTGAGGTGTGGCTAAGCCTCGCAACCACATCTAATTAGACCAATCACCCGTGGGATGGACCGACTCTGCAAGATCAAAAACCCAAGGTCCGAACAGCCTCTTCACGTCACGTTGTCTAAAGGAAGCAAGCCCGCCCACTCTTTCGCTGCTTATGCTTTGGCTCTTGTGGGCGCTTTTCACCGTCGTCTTTTCACTGCATCACCAAGCAACCGGGTCATCTGCTCTTCAAGAACTCTCAACGAGACTTTGTGCCAGAACTCCAAAGTCCTGCAACGAAGAAACCCTCATAAGAAGCTCCAGAGCTTCATTATCGGTGTACGGGCATATTATTTACAAGTTCTGACGTGTATCCTTCTTGTTATACTTGGTTACTCACGACTCAAACGTCCGTTGAATTCTTTGTCTATTGTTTTATTATTAACATCAAAGTTCAACAGTTCTTATAGTTTTCTTGCATAAATCCACTGTGGTTACAACAACTTTGCTGTATCTTGTAGCTTACGGTCTTAAATTATAGTTACAACAACTTATTTGCTGTATCTTTTAGATTACGGTCTTAAATTGCAGTTACAACAACTTATTTGCTGTATCTTTTATATTACGGTCAAAAGCTTGTGTTCTCCACAACTTCCGTATCCAAACTGATTTCTACCATGCGCAATAGCCATGAGCCTTGCTCATAATTGATAAATACCAGATTTTGTGTCATCATCGGTGGCCATGTGATAAACAAAATTGGTAAGATAAACTAAATCATGCTAAACGCTGGACAGATAGATGATGAAGTGTAACCTTCAAGTGTAATCCTTAAAGATTCAATTCACCTCTGACCAAGAGCTAAAACCCTACATTTGCAAAATAAACATTTTTCAATAAAATCTTTTTTATTGTTTTTTTTTTTATTATTATTTTAAAATAAATTTTTACTTGTAAACGATCACTGCATAAAAAGAGCTGTATCCGGACAAATATGGTATGAGGAATCATCGCTAAACTTTAAGTTTGCCAAATTTATGAGGCAGAGTGCTTGGAAAGGTAGAATGCAAAGGAAATTTTGTGAAACAACCAGATAACTCATGTATGTGGATGTATACTGGAATCGGTGAAACTTTTTAGGAATTCTCACAGCTAGCAGTGGAAAGGTAATGGCTGTAAGGTGTAAAGGCCTTTTGTATGACTAGCAGAAAGATGTGCTGTCCTTCTTATCATAGCCGGGTGGGGGGATTAGCCATGATGTGCCTTTGTCTCTTCAGCTTGAGGGAGAAGCAAGCTGCACACACTGCTATTCTCAAAGAGGTTATCCAGTGTCTTGATGCATTTAAGTGCAAATTTGATGAGAGAAGACTGCAGGAAGAGTCAAGCCATGTGCATAAAAGAGCTAACAGGGTGCATAATGTGGGCATTGCGGTAAGTTGACCTTTATGTTACCTGACAATACAGTAGTAAATTATACCTTGCCAAGTTAGCCTAAGCATTTGGCTACACATCTACTTTTTTGTTACTTGCATTGTTGTAGGTGTCCAGCATATTTAAAAGTTTTTCACGTCGGAATCATACAATGTTGTTTCCAAATGTATGTATTAAAGCGGTTTAATTTCAACATTACAGGAAGCTGTAAGGAGCCTCCATAATTCAGAAAACAACCCTCATAAATACGATCCACAAACTGGGTAAGAATGTTGTTTCTTTACATGCTATGTATGGGGTTTTACATAATCATTTTAAATGTAATTAATAATACTACTCTCTTTCCACACAGAATAAGTTTACTTTATGATCAGGCAGTTATGACATATCTGCTGGAGGAATTAAGGATGACTTTTGCAGATGCAGACCCTGAGTGTATAAAGGGTAATCAGAAATTGTCATTGTAATTTTTTTCATGTCCCTTTATTTTTGTCCCTCTAATAATTTGAATTTTTTCTGTCACTTATCTGATTTTTTTTTTTTTTTTTTTTACCAACATGTTAAACATTGCAGAGGAAATACTCTTTTTCTCAGCCAGAAAAGTCTTCATTAAGACTAAAAACCGACAAAGATGAGTAAGTGTACACATTCATCTATGTTTTAAGTTCGGTACATCTTTTGAGTGTTTTTAGGGGTTTACGTATGGTGTGCTTTGCAGTTGCTGGAGTCGAGGTGTAGGGTCGTTCAAACAGATGCAGAGAGAGAACTGTGGCAGACTGCAATACTGGAACTGATGTCCGATGAGGAGGATGCCATTGCGTGCCATGTCGTCAGAGTGTAATATCTAATAGGACAGAGCTAGACGTACATATATATTTGGACATCTAACAGGCACTGGTGCATGATTGTTTTAGTATTGCTTTTAATTAAGTTGCACCTTAATTAATGCACATTTATTCATTTTTTCCATATTTTATGTTTTTTTCCCTTATTCTTACTTTGCTTTGTATATTTATTAGTGTTTGGTTTGATTTTAATACAAAAATTCTGAATCAATTCTATTGTCATTTTTTAAAGGATGTGGGGGATATATAGTATGGGGGGTGGATAGGGTCTATCTACATACCTGCCCAATGACCAATCAAGTCACTAAGTTAGGAGGGCTTGGGCTGGGCTAAATAAAAAGTAGTGACTGGGTAATGTCCCAATAGATGTCAGGGTTTTGAGAGTTTTTCTTTTTGTTTTAACAACCAATCAGTGTTGAGATAAGAAACCAATAGTGAAGAGCAGAGTTGGGCAAAGGAGTAAAATGCAAATGGGGTTTTGGGTTTGAATGTCTCTTGTCAAAATCCTTGAGTGGATTATTTGCCATGTCAAAAAATGGCTGTACCATGGAAGGATTCCTCTGCAAGATACATCCGAATTGGTATCAATACAGAAGAATCCTAGCTTGGTGGAATTTGATGTATACACTCAGTGGTACTTGTAGATACTTCCGAAAATCAGTGGTGTATACGGGAGTTTCCTAGTACAGATACACCTTCTTTCATGCAGTAATATGTGCAGCAAAATGTTGCAGATCTTTTATCAGTCTCTTGTATCAAGTACAATATTCTTTGGTTCTACCTGCTGAGGCAGCAGAATCAGAAGCAATGACTCTTAAGAAGCTCAACAAACTCATCAAAAAAGCTAGTTCAATACTGAGCACTCCCATGGAGTGTTTGAGGTTGGTAGTGGAGAGAAGGATGCTACACAAACTTTTAACCCTAATGGAGAACACCTCACTTTCCCTCCACAGCCTACTAGCTAAAGCGTGGAGCACTTTCAGTAAAAGAATGCTTCAGATCTACAGGTCTTTTTTGCCAACTTTTCAGTTGGACAATAACTCTGCTCTATCAAGCGAAGGATTTCCTTCTCTGACTCCATTATAAATACCCTCATGTACATTGTCTAATTTGCACTATAATACATCCTTCATTCATTTCATTCTGTCTTTTTTAATATTTCAACTTGCTAGTTCATTCTCTCTAGTACTATTTCAACTTTCCGGTTAACCTTATGTACTGTTTTGTCCCTGCCTGTCTGTATATACAATTATCATAGACGTGTACTGTACATAGAAACAGTATATTTGTATTATTTGACACCATTTTTACCTCATTAATGCACTTTTATGTGTAAACAGTGTCTCTTTTTTGTGTGCATACAATCATCATGCACATGTACATGAAAACTGTACATTTGTATTATCTGACACCATTTTTACCTCATTAATGACCATTCATTTGTTAACAGTGTTCAACAGCTTTTTTAACTTTACCTTTTTCTCACTGCAATTTTAGCTTGTTGCTTACTTCTTGTATAATTTGAGAACTTGCTGCTGTAACAATACAATTTCCATGGGATTAATAAAGTATTCTATTACAGTATCTATCTATCTATCTATCTATCTATCTATCTATCTATCTATCTATCTATCTATCTATCTATCTATCTTATTTATCCATCCATCCATTCATCTACTGTATTTATCATATTATGGCCATTACCATCTTCAAACCAAGTTTGTTGTGGTGGGCCTTCTATCTGACAGGAATGAGAAGACCTACCTAGAGGAAATTAAAAACCTGGAGAACTGCTGCTAGAACTTCCTCCAGAACGAAAGCAAGACAATAAAGTGGATAAATTATTACAAAGAAAGAGTGGGTTGACCTTGGCGTTCATATCATGAAGCTAAGAATATAAAGGAAAGTAGTAAAAGATCTCATCCACACCAAATGGTTTTTGCTTCCTGAAGGGGGACACAGGAAGAATGAGAAGGACCTTCTCACTGCAGGTTACTGTATCTGGGCTTTGAACACAGGCAACACCCAGACTAATTTCATTTTTCACATATACAAGTCAAACTGGGGAAGCAACAGAACAAGCTCAAGTATAAATGTTTACCCTGTTTGCACTGATCTCTTACTGCTGGACATTTTGCACATGAACAGTCATCGACATGGTCACCCTGCACATCATGTTTTTATGTCTGACAATCATAATGGCTGCTGCCATCTATCCTTATGCCAATTACATTGTTCATTATAACATCACATTATTACATATCTATACTTTTGCTTGCACATATTTATTTGATTGAGTTTTGGTCATGTATTGCAAATTATATTCCTATTCTTACTTTACTCAATTTGTTGTATTTGCAACTTCAGTTTTATTATAATGTATATCCGATTTAACTAGCTTACATTTTAGTTTTAGTTTTCTTGACACTGGCAGTTATGTAAACATTTGAATGCATTTAAATTATTTTTTTAAAGCTGAAATTATTAATTAAATTGAAATATGAGATAGTAAATTCAGGTACAGTGTTTCTGACTATTAATTATATACGTCAGTTTCATACAATGACAATATTAGTTTGCAATACTCATGTATTTTTTATTATATATATATATGTTAATAATAAAACTTTTAACTGTCTTACTTATGTACCTAATTTTCTTTTGCAGCAAGATAAATTGTCTAGGTATGTACTTTCTATTTGCAATTATTTATTATACTTTGCTGTTTTTTAATTAATATTATGAATATATTATTATAAAAAAAAGTAAAATACTACTACTACTACTGCTACTTATAATAATAATAATAATAATAATAATAATAAAATTCTGTCCTTTTTATTACAGGAGTGATGCCAGTGAAGTGGAAAGCCCTTTGGAAACACTTGGTTCTACCAGCTACTACCCACGTAAAGAAATGGATTCTCTAAACAAGTCAGCTGACTTTGCCAGCAAGAACTACAAGAAGGTCAGTGAGTACAGTAATAGGTAGAATTTACTTGTTCGTGTGATTGGGTTTATAAAGATTCAAAAGTGTTTATGTATACCAACGTATGTACCATGCTTGCACTTCTTTCACAATTTATAGTGTTACAATCTTGATCTAAAATAAAAATTAATGAATTATTAATCCTAATGAAATTATACTCCAAAATTTAGAGAAAAGCCTTCCCAGATGAAGAGTTAGTATAACATAAAGTGGGGATACATTTAGAATGACAGGTGTTATTGTCAGATGTCCGCAAATTTTGGTTTATCATATAATATCCTAAACCAATCTAAACTTTAAATGGGAAAACTATATAATATGTAATTTTATTTACACACTGTTATGATCACAATGACCACAAGCTTTAATTAAGCACATGGTCAGCATATATACTGAAGCATATTAATGTGACTAATGTTTTGTGAACCTGCTCTACATTCTGGCTGTGCAACAATACAAGACCAGAACAAAAATGTTTTCACACATAACATCACATTTATTTTAAATTTTTAATGACCCGCCCCAACCCAATAAAGTGACACCAAAGCAAATAAAGTGACAATTTCTTTACCCGGCCCAACCCGACCCGCGGGTTACCTGCCGGGGTCCGCGGGTTACCAGACGACCTGCGCATTACTAGTAAGTAGCACAAGAATTGCATTTCAAGTGTGCATTCTCATACTGTAAACACATCTTTTTTTCCAACAAATTTCAATGAGTCTTTTTAGGAGGCTTGACATTATGTTTCAGCCTGCAACTATTCTCAGGAGATACCATAAACTCTTTTAACTTACGTGAGTCTGTATGTGTCCTTAACACTGTTGTCATCTTGTTCACTAGTGACAATATGAGACTCTCCAAAGTCATTTGATTGTGAACCTGCTTTATCAACTGTCAGTTGTGGTCTTAAGTCCACTGTGTTCCTCTTGAGTGTTGCACCACTCTCTGTTTGAATCTCATTGGAAGTAAAAACTCTTTGGCAAAAGAGCTAAACTCTATTAGAGAATTGAGGACAGTTATCAAAAGAAACCTTGCAGGAAACTTCATGTCTTGCAAAACTGTTTTAAAGAAAGCAATGATGGCTTGACTTGACGTGACCTGTAACATTGCGATTTCTGGACAGTTGGATAAATATTCAGTAACTACACCATGACTCTTACTGTTGCACTCAAATAAGTCTGCACCAATCTTTTGGTATGGGCGCTGGATGAGGCATAAGTGGCTCTGCTTGTTGCTTAGACCTATCTGTGAGATATATTTCGCATAAAGCTGTAGTCTGGCTGATGTCGTAGTTTATCCTTGGCGAATACATTACCTCCCGTGCTCTGCATTTACATTTCTCCTCATATACAGTATATGTCCATCGTGAATTTTCTGTAGCATGTCTTTGCTAATTGATGTTGGAATGACAACTTGTTTCCTCTGAAGATGATATTTGCTACTGAAAGCTTAGCCCTATATGCCCAGTAATCTTGAATTTGCTTTGAACAGTCACTTTTATTTTCTGGCCAGCGATTCAGTATGAACTATTTAAGTTGTGACAATGTCTTGCCAACATATGCTTGTATGTTTGCGCATTTATCTTTGTTTGTATTTTTATGCTTGTCAAAGGAGGGTATCTGCTGCTAACATGAATTTTCTGGTTTCATATTTTGGAGTTTGATGAGCATTCGCTGAATTCTCCTTGGACAGTAATTTAAGGATTTCGACATTATAGACACAAGAGGCTTATGATCATTTTTTACTTCAATCGTCTGACCATACACGTACTGATAAAACCCTTCACAAGAAATGTGCTGGCCAAGAGTTCTTTCTCTATTTGTGCATAGTTTTATCAACATATATCAAAGCATGTGATGCGTATGCTATTGGCTGCCATCTCTTATCATATTGCTGCTGCAGCAGCACTGCACTGAAGCCATATCATAAGGCATCAGCTTATACCCTAATGTTCTTCTGCGAGTCATAATATCTGAGCACAGGCTGCTCTGTGATGATGCCGTTCAGATCTTGAAAGCATTCCAGCTGCTCATGAAACCATACCCACTGAGTCCTTTGCTTAAGGAGACATCTGAAAAGAGCAGACTGTATGGACACCTGTGGAATGAATTTGGCCAAGTATGTGATTATTCCAAGGAATTTCTCTTTTGGGGCTGTTCTATGTTGACTATTGCTGAGGTTTTTCTTTGATCTGGTCTAACTCCATCCTCAGACAGCAAAAGTCAAGCTAAGCTATTAGCTGCTAACTAATTTCTTTCTAGTTTTAAATTAGACTTTCGTATCAGATCTAGAACATGCCCCAACCAAGCATCATGTTCCTGACCGGTGGAACCCCACATAATTATATCATCCATTATAGTTTCTACACCTGGTAGGCGCTCAAAGATCATGAGGATTGTCTTTTGATAAACTTCTGACACTGACAAAATGCCATATGGAAAATGAAGAAAACGGTACCTGCCTTCTGGTGTATAGAAGGTAAACAGTTTTTTTTTTTTGCTTCTTTGTCAAGTTTTATTTGCCAAAAGCCAGATAATGTGTCAAGCTTACCAAACCACCTAGCTCAAGCAAATTGTGACATGATCTCCTCCTCGGTGGGCATCTTAAAATGTTTACACTTTATAAATCTATCGAGAAAGACAAATCCTCAAAGCTAAAAAATTTTTTTACAATGACTCACCCAGTCTGTTGGTTCATAAATTTTTTTTTTTTAAACATTGATCTTTTCCATGGTAGCCAGCCCCTGCCTTTTTTGCTTTGCAAAGCAAAGGGAACTTTTCTACATGGATGTACAATAGGAGTCACTGCCATTAATACTTATCCTGATCCTCGCCAGGCATACGTCCAAGCCCTTTAAACACATCTTTATATTCCTCCATAAGTGAAGTTGCATCATTTTTGTGTTGTGACATCACTACAAATGCTTTTCTGATCAAGCCACGTCTCTCACATGTAGTCAGTCCTATGATTGGCTGTACACTTCACGTTCAGCATTTGTGTTTTCAGCACCTGTTCTTTGTGCTTTGAGTCACCAGGCAGCTTCACTTAACTGGCACATCCTCACCAGGTCATCTAACAAAAGTCAGATACATTTTACCTTCATTTTTGTTTAGTGTATTTTGTAGGCTTTCACAGATATAAGTTTAACTTGTACTCCAGTGTCTATTTTATTTTATTGATTAATTTACTGTTAGTGGTACACTCTATTCAGCTTTGTCAATTGTGCTGATCTGCAACAAATCCACACAAAAAAAAATCTCTTCTTCTTTAACTTTATGTACTTTTCTTTTGCAACACCAGCTTTTTAACATTTGGCAAAATTATTGTTTTTACCAGAGCTGTTTCAAATCTTTCCATACAGTATGCTGGGCATGACCTTGGAATGTGAACTCCTCCGCATCTGTTGCATCTAATTTTAAAGAGGTTTTCCTCTTTTTTTTGTTTTATGTGTTGCTCTCCTCTTTGTACTGCTTGCACTTTTGCGCCTTCCTATTGCAGTTCTGTGGCTTATGCACAAGTTATTTCAGAAGCTCTACACATGTTGACAGCCTTGTTCAATGTCAGAGCTGGCTCCAGTAATAGTCTTTCTCTGTTGTGGGCGATCCAACAGATGATACAGTCTCTCACAAGCAAATCTCTCAAATCGCCAAATTTATAAGTCTTACTTAAATTGACTTTATTACTCAGCAAGGTACTGATCTAAACCCGTCCTATTTTTTTGGTCAGCAGAGATAAAATTGTATCTCTCAAACGTGACATTCTTGCTTGGCACAAAATATTCTCCAAATTTTTGCATTAGAGCAGTCAGTGTTATATTTGCCTCATTGAGTTGAAAGCTATTAAAAAATGTCCAAGATCTTTACCCATTAGATTAAAACCTATGGATCCTTTAAGCTTTTTATCATCTCCACCCGCACCGCTAGTAGCCAGATAAATATTAAATTGCTGCTTGAAAAGTTTCCATTTATCAGCAAGGCAAAATTACCACTAAGCTGCATCAGAGTTGGTGGATTTAACTTTTCCATGATAGCAAGCAATCAAAGTTTTTGTGTTTCAATGACTCCCAACATTGTGGCAACTGGTGAGAAGGCCCACAGGAGGTCAGGACATCTACCATGTCAGTGATTTGGCATTACTGACAGCTGCAACTAAGAGGCCTAAACTGAAAGGTGCTTATAGGTGATTTCTGTGTTTCAATGCCAACTCCCAAAATAGTGGCAACAGGTGGCAACAAGGCCCACTTTTGGGTAAGGAGGTAATTTACCAGTGATTTGGTAGGCATTACTGAGAGATCCAACAAAAAGGCCTAAACTGAAAGGTGTTTATAGGTGATTTTAGGAACTGCCATGAGCAAGAGAGAAACTGGCAGATAGCAGAACCTAAAAGCAAAATGTAGCAAACCACTACAAAAAGAAAATTTAGGGGAATTTGAAGTTGTAAATTTTTAATTTTTTTTTGTTAAAAAGTGTCCCAAAAGTGACTGGAGCAGCCCCATGCTTCTGATATTTTTATGTGAACTTTAAAAAAAAATGGTAATGTGGTGTTTGTTACACTTTTAATGCCATCAGTCAGACTTGCTTTAATTTGACACTAGATTTGACTATAGGGTGTATAAATACTTTCTTACTTTAATTAAGTATTTTTATATTTTTTTATTTGTGTATTTTCTGTATGTGATATTTTAACTTCTCACTTATTTTTTGATGAAAAACAAAGTTTTACTCACTGAATTTCAAATACAGACTTGTCATGTCAAACAACAAATAAGGATAGATGATTCAAGAGAGGGTGAAAGAAGCCATCTATGTGCAGGTGGAGGACTACAACACAACCTGTCTCAAGACCTCTTTACACGTCTTCCAAGACCGCCACACTTAAGGATTCCCCTTATGCTGTATTGCTGTATTGACCACAAAAGGAGGCCCTACACCATATTAATGAATTATTGTGGTATAAAACCAGGCATTTAAATTTTATTGTCCAAGCCCCTGTATCTGCCAGGCAAAGGGCTAGGATTTTGTCAAAGGTGATTAAGAAGAGGGAAGAACACCCATGTGCAATATAATTTGGAAGTTCTCTGTTAGGGAACGCAAACACAGTGCCATCAATAAGGTGTGCTTGGCCATTGAGTGGCAGGTCCTGAGCCTTTAATAGAACATTTTTACCCTTATGTTCATACTCTGCTTTAATAGTTTAATTACATGAAAGATGCTAAACTGTGGATAACTTTTTGGTATCTGTACTTCGGATACCAACTACTGGCAAGTAATGTGATTTACAGGCCAGGAATGCAGATAGGTGTAGATGATTTTTTAACTCTTAGTGGGGCCTAAAACATACAGTAATACAGTAATGTTTAAAAGTTAGTACCCCCTCTTTAAATTGAATGCGTTTCTGTGTAATAACATTATGAAATAATCATAGGGGATCTTTACAGCATTAGGCTGTAACAAACTACCTACTGTTATTAAAACAATAATTGGTTGTTAGCAGAAAAGGTAGGTAAGGACCACCAGAGACACCATATATGCAATTAAAGTGTATATACATTTAATTAGTGCACTGTACATCACTCACACATCCACCCCACATACCACATCCACACAGTTTAGTATTTTCTAATTATAAGAGTCCTTTCTCCAACCAACACAAGTCCATATATACAATAAACAATTCAGAGCGCATCCTGCTCCGCTCTGGACATCCTCCGCGAGCGACATCTCCTTAACAGCGGCACTATTGCATCGGAAGATTTGGTCCTGTGCACACTCCCCAAACACAGCCGATGAGTTGTGTATTCCCAGGAAAACAGCTGACACGCAACAACACCCAGGACAACAGAGAAACAGGGGAAAAAAAAAAACTTCTGCTGTGGTTATGCATGTGGATACCATGAGTGCACAGTTAAGTAATACAAATGCCTCGGAGGGCTTTACACACACAAACACATTAAACCATATGTACTTACATGTGCATCGGATATACCTATCCTGCATTCAGGTTTACAAACTACTTAGCCTTAGCCTTAGTCTTAGTCTTGATAGGTTTAGCTTTTTAGCTTTGGCTGAGTAATGGCTGCTTGCTGTTACCTTGCGGTGGTACCAACTAGCTGCGACCGCGCTGCCGTTAAGGATGTTGGTGGGAGAAAGGACTCTTATGATAAGGAAATACTAAACTGTGTGGATGTGGTATGCGAGGTGGATGTGTGAGTGATGTATGGCACACTAATACACTTTAATTGCATATATGGTGTCTATGGTGGTCCTTACCTACCTTTTCTGCTAACAACTAATTATCATTTTAATAACAGTAGGTTTGTTACAAGGCAAACACAACCTTTTTTACTGTGAAATTGTTATTTAACAAAAATTAAGGCAAAAAGAAAAAAAATGTGGGCAATACTAAGTACCCACTGTGTGCAGACCTCTACAAAGGCAGATGCTTGGCAGCTTGCTGATCCTGGGCATTCAGGTGTGTTAACACAATGCCAAAAGGAAAAGACATTCACAGTGGTCTCACAGAAGAAATTGTTGCTGTGCATCAATCTGGAAAGAGTAATCGTAACAATGTGGCTCGCATGAGGGGCAGAGCGACGTATAAACTGTTCAGAACAGGCAGATCCACAGGCTGCTACCATGCGAAGTTTTGAACAAGCAAAGCGCGGTAATTTATACACGTGGTTCCTAGGCAACGCCGCAGTCAGGCAATCGGCCCAAACGAGCCGCACCTGGCAGCGTGTCTATATAAGGGTCCTGATACCTCCACACTTTGTGCAAATATTAGGTAGCACCGGTAAAGGTATCAGGGCCAAGACAAAGACAAAAAAAGCTTACAGAAAGAAAGAGACAGAGGCAAAGCCCTAGCCTCTGTCTCCCTAAGACACCAGGGAGAGAGAAAGAGAAAGCGTCACGCAGCAGTTTAGCGTGCGCTCTCAGGTTAAGTATAAAGTGTACATAAAAACACAACCCCTCTCTCTCCCATAAATCCTCGATAAGGGCAAACACCCCTAGAGGATATAGTTTTTGTTTTGGGCCCCGTCCGTTCTTATGTAGATGGCCAACTCTGTTTATTTTGTGTTTTCAGTTTCCTTTTGTTTCCCTTTAAGTTTCTAATTAATAATCCCATGCTATCTCCAAACAGGAAGGTCTTCCAGTGCCCATCATAAGCACTCTTACAGCGTCCTATTCCGTTGATCCCCTCTAAAGCCCTGCGTCATGGCACTTATCATTAAAAACATCTCATGGTGTAACAGAATATTCGCACCATCAGAAAAGCCTGCAAGCTTGGAGAGGATGCAGGAAGTAGTTAACGATCAAGCGATAGTGCTTGATAGGCATAAGGAAGCAGAGGCAGAGTACTAGAGTGGGCTACTCTAGTAGGGCTACTCTAGTACTAAAGTTCATGGAGGCAGAGCCTGAAGACCTAGAGCTGGAAGACACGGAAGAGCCCATGCAGAGGGGTGTCGCCAGGCTTGCCCCTCAGTGTAGCAGCCCACAGGGCTCCCAGAGGGTAAGTGACGCCTGTGATGCAGCAAGCAACAGACGGGGTCACCCCAGGAGCAGGGGGTCAGGTAGGACCCAAAAGTTAAGACCCCGTCATGCAGGGCTCTTCCTTCCAGCCACACTCCCAGGGACTGGTATCCGGAGAGCCTGAACAGAGGTGCTCATTGATTCGGGGGCCATGGAAAATTTTATTGACGGGAGGCTAGCTGCAGCACTGTGTATTCCAGCTAGCCCGCTCCCTTCCACCATCCTGTTGGTCTCCGTGGCTGGCCAGCCAATTAAGTCGGGGTGTGTGACGAAGAGGACGGCCTCGGTGGACTCGGACATCACTCCGAGCGAATCTCTTTTCTGGTAACCCGGGTGCCAGAACAGAGAGTAATGCTGGGGCTCCCCTGGCCTCAACGTCACAACCCTCGCATTGACTGGTTGACCTATTCCATCTCGAACTGGGGATGTCAGTGCGCCCTAAGCTGCCCAAACCCCACTTCCAGCACCTCCTGTTCCAGTACCCCTTTTTACTGCCCCTCAGGGCTACAGGGATGTAGAACCGCATCGCAGGGCCATACCAAACCAGCGTACATCACGCACCGTATTCCCCTCCATACACCCAACCAAGGGGACCAAGCGGCGGACCGCCAGGCTCAGTGGCTCCAGACAGGAAGACAATGTCAGCACCAGAAACGCATTCAGCATCTCCGAGCATGATGTTAGGAGAGCCTTCAGGAGAGTGAACACCAGGAAAGCAGCAGGACCAGACGGCATCTTGGGTCGAGTCCTCAGAGCCTGCGCAGACCAGCTAGCACCTGTGTTCACAGAGATATTCAACCTCTCAGTCTCAGTCGGTGATCCCCACATGCTTTAAAGGGTCCATCATTGTTCCTGCTCCAAAGAAACCCCATCTTGCTTCAATCAATAACTATTGCCTTGTAGCCCTCACCTCAGTAGTGATGAAGTACTTTGAGCGGCTGGTCAAGGACATCATTTCTTCACTACCAGACACACTTGACCCACTACAGTTCACTTACCGTCCAAATCGTTCAACTGACGATGCCATCTCTCACCTCCTCCACACATCACTCACTCGCCTGGACACTAGGAGAAGGAATTATGTTAAAATGCTCTTCATCAAATACAAATCAGCATTTAATACCATAATACCCTCCACACAACCTCCCTCACTCTCAGCACTGGAGCCCACCAGGATTGTGTTCTGAGCTTCCTGCTGTACTCTTTGTAAACATATGACTGTGTGGCCACTATCAGCTCCACGACCATCAAGTTTGCTGACAACACCGTCGTGGTGGGCCTGATCTCTGACAACAACAAGTAGGCCTACCTGAAGGATATTAGGAATCTGGAGAACTGGTGCCAGAGGAACAACCTCCTTCTAAACATCATTAAGACAAAGAAGTTGATAATGAAAGCTCAGGACACAGTTATAACTTGTCTAACAAGTAACTTTTACTTTTAGCTTCTTAAAGCACACTTTAATTCGCCTGTAGCATGTACATAGACGAAATGTCCAGATCCAGTTGGCAGACAGTGGAATACCATCAGGAATAAAGCATCCACTCATTCACACAAGCAATTGGTCACTGCTTGGACATAGAACACTACACACTATCTCTGCCTGCCTCACGCCCCATCTACTTGTCTCACCTGCTCAGTCTGCCTCGCGCAACCCTGAGAATGAGCTTTGACCCACGAACCTGCCTCATTCACCTAGACAACCACCAAAACCACAGTGCTTCTAACGATTTCACGTTCTCTAAAACTGCATACCTATGAACTTAAACAATGTTGTGCTTAATAAAACAGTTTCTGTTTGTGATCTCTGGTTCCCATGGAAGTGCTCCGTTTGTCATACCCAATGCACTGGTAGAGAATGGAACCAAGACCACAATGGTCCCTCAAGGAATACTTGGGACACTTACTGGAAACGAGCATCCAACAGCAAGTGCTTCTTAAGCAGCTCACACAGGGTTTTGCTGGTTCAAAAACAAAAACAACTGCCAGATAAACTTTCCACAAGATTCTACTCCTCCTTTTGCAATGAACTGGCTCCTTGGCTGTCAAGGCCAAATTCACCGCCTGACGAGTCAGTGCCTTCTGAGCCATAGGTAAACTGAGCACCTGCTTGAGGCTTCCTAGTCAGTGCACAGATGAGCCAGTACCCACATCCATGCACTGGGTAAAAGGGCATAAGTACATCTTAGTAATCATCAGCTATACAAGAGAGCTGGTGCAGCTGTTTAGCTGTGTGGGAATCCCCAAGGAGATCCTTATGAACCAAGTTACATCCTTATGTCAAAACTAATGTGTGATGTGTGCCGGCTGTTGCAGGTCAAACAAATCCGCATAGTGCACCCGCAGATAGATGGACTCGTCAAGCATGTATCAAGTAAACTTATTAAAGATTTGGAGTGAACTAATACCATGTGTCTATTGCAGCTGTTGAGCAAAGCCATGATCTGATCCAGCAAGGAGAGGAACTGTCTCTTATGTTACACTGCTCAGTGCTATGGTCTATCAGCGCCCATACTGTGTCCTGGGAAGGCTGCCATGGTGCCAGGATTGCTGAAATTGAAAGCATGCTCCGACATAGCATCATTGTCAACATTGAGTCAACAAGCCCCATATTAATGGTGCCTAAACCTGATGGGTCGATCAGTCTCTGTAAAAACTTCTGATGACTAAGCGCCATAATAACATTAAATGCATACCTGCTTCCGCGTGTGGATGATTTAGTGGAACCGGGCAAGGCCCAGTTAATCCCTCGATCTGACCAAAGGCTAATGGTAGGTGGCTCTCACCCTGGAAACTAAGAAGACTTCCCTTTTGACTGAGCAGATGTTGCACATCTTGGCTCAAGTTGGTTTGGCAGAATGGAATGGCAAACGGAATGGCAAACCCTCGCGAAAGCATCTGGGGCTGACCGAGGCACAGTGCCTGGGGTACCGGATCAGAAGCAGCATGCTAAACCTGCAGAAGCATAAAGTGGAGGCCATCCGATCCTCGTCCCACAACAAAGAAACAGGTAAGTGCCTTTTTGTGGCTCACAAATTATTACCATCAATTTGTTGCTTGTTTTTCCTCCCTGGCAGCACCCCTCTTAGACTTCCTAAAAAAGCACCTTCCAGAGAAAGTATGCTGAACAAACACAATGTTCAACAAAATTAAATACCCAGCTCACCAGTTCACCCATCTTCCAGAATTCTGATTTCAACCTCCCTTTCTAGTAGCATTTTACCCTGTTACCAGATGCTTCTCTACAGTGGTTGGCAAGAGCTAAGAAAGTTTTACACAATTCAAGATGGCGCTGGTGAGGTCGGCTGCCGTCACGACTGCTCCGACCTATTTTACTTTGTTTTCGTCTTTTAAGTTATCTTTCAGTAACTTTAAACCGGCTAATTCATAACCATTGAGTGCATTAGTTATGATAGAGACACTCTTGTTTCTATTGGTAAACAATGTACTCACAATTCAATGTTTTTAACTCCGGATCTGAGCTGGCCGAATGAGATCCTGAGAGACAACAAAGGACGCGACACATAACAGCGGCCTCGAGGGAAACGAGCCGGCGTCAGGAACAGGCTGAGAGCCCGTGCACACCGCACACCTCTGCCTAGCATCCTGCTCGCCAATGTCCAGTCACTGGAGAACATGCTAGATGACCTCAGGGCCAGGATAAAGTTCCAGAGAGACATTCGGGACTGCAATCTCCTCTGCTTCACCGAGACATGGCTGAACCCAGTGAGCCGGACCACGCCATCCAGCCGGCCGAGTTCTTCTCAGTTTACCGCATGGACAGGACACGGGACTCGGGGAAGTCAAGGGGAGGCGGCGTGTGTTTAATGGTGAACAGCAGCTGGTGCAACAGCGCAAGCATTGTTCCTCTCACACGCTCCTGCACACCAAACCTGGAACTACTGTCCATCATGTGTCGTCCTTTTTATCTACCTCAGGAGTTCACATCGGTCATAATCAGCGCCGCTCATATTTCACCACAAGCGGACACGGACACTGCCTTATGCGAGCTGCATGAGGCACTCACACAGCACCAGACACAACACCGGGACGCTGCGCTTATTGTGGCGGGGGACTTTAATAGTGCCAACCTCAAACGTGCAGCGCTGAACTTTTATCAGCATATCACCTGCCCCACCAGGGGCGAAAGGACACTAGATTATTGTTACACAACGGTCAAGGACGGCTACAAGACACAATCTCGCCCTCCGTTTGGCAAATCTGACCATGGTCAACGACGCGGCTCTGCCTCTCGAAACCTCGGAGACTTGCTCGTTACCTAGCCGCGACGGGTAGCCCTGTTCCCGGCTAGGTTCACCTACCGAACGCCACGGTCGCTTGGCTCTTTAGCCGTGATGTGCCGCCATTATGGGCTCAGCGCATTCGGCCTCGCGTAGCGCCACGGAAAGGGAAGCTGGTGCCGCTAACCTGATGTGCTCGGCGCTCGGAGCCACGGCGGTCAGAGACCCCCGACAAATGAGCGATAGGCTAGCTCTTCCCGCTTGTCGTGCTCGAATCCCGGATAGCCCCGGCGCGCGAGACATTTCAGATCCGTGGCGAACGCCCCCAGTGGCTCTGAAGCGCACCGCTCGTGGACCAGCTCTTCGCACACTGCCTCCTTACGATCACCCGTGCTAAGCCGGAAGTGGAGCGACTCCCGCAGCTTTGCCCTTCCGCTCATCGGTCCAGAGGTCTTCCAGCGCCCGGAGCGCGTCGCCCTCCAGTGAGAGAGCTACCCGAACAGCTGTTTCCACCGGGGACCAGCCCGCGAAGTCTGCGGCTAGCTCTACTTGGGCGAGGAATGCGTGGGGTTCATAGGAGCCGTTGTAGGAAGGAAGGCGCAGCTGCAGGTCGCTTCGCCGGCTGACGGCGCACGGAGCTGTAGCTTGCTCTGGCGCTTGCGCAGCGTCGGCCTCCGCCCCAAGATCCAGTGCCGGGATTTTCATCTCGACAATTAAGAATGTCTTGAAACATAATGCAATAACTCTATAAGCCCGCAATCTTATTAACGTTAATTATCGCCATCCGGCACGAATAGGCGGCTCCATCCCTTTGCCGCCTATTCAGGGAGCCTACAGAGTGAGCGAGTAGCGATAGTAGATTTGGGCGTACACCCATCACAATGCGTACACCCATACACATTCTGTAACAAACCTGTAAATTTCCATGTAAAACAGGAACATCTGTATGAATAAACTGATATGATGAGCTATTGATCAGTGACTTATGTAAACGACTCAGTTCAGATGTAAGTAAATGGAAAGAAAGTAAATGGCTGCGCTGTTTGGGGGAGGGACGTGCTAATGACGATTTGGTTTGCTGTGTCTGTGTGTGTGTGTGTGTGTGAGAGTGAGAGAGGTGTCAAGAGGTCTTACTCATGAAAAGTCAAGGATTATTTAGTGAAACAGAGGATCTGCTAAAAAATGTTAGGCACATCAGTCACTTAACCATTGTTAAAAAAAAAGCGCTATATAAATAAAATTGAATTGAATTAACCCCAAATAAAAGGTCTTTCTGAGTGTTGATATAGTTAAAATAACAAATGTACAAACAGTGCGCACTGAATACTAAACCTAAGCCAGGCACAAGGATTAATAAACCAAGATAGCCCCATACCTAGGGTAAATTATTTTTTTATAAAAAAAAATACCAAAGAATATTATTGTGTATAAAGTGATTAAAAACAATGCAATTTATGCTATCATATGGAAAATATTGATTTCTTCCATTCCAAGGATTAAAAACGGTAACAATGTCAACTTTTGAATTTAGAATCCAGGAGATTAAAATTACACAAATTTAAATCACTGAAAGTCTTTAGAACAGCCTCAGATTCAAGAGGTTTTTAAAGTGTGGAGAGGTGCATTTCAGTTTCTCTGAATGTATAGGTGAGAACAGCTGATTCACACCTGGTAAGGATGCGACAACCCAGGATTAATAGGAATAAGAGGCCCTTACTGCATAAATATTATTTAGTACAACAACATTCCTCCGTGCTCGGGAAAAAGTTTTGGTGCGGTTGAGCGCTGATTAGACTGTAGGAAATGTAGGAAATTATGATGTAGGAAATTACAAAGGAGAATTTTTATTTAGACTATTAAAAAAATTAACCTGCGTCTATTTTTAGGTGTGCCAGCTGCCACTTTTTAATTAGAAGTTTTCAATACAAATCTTATAGTGCCCACATAAGAGATTGGTTGGTATGCGGGCACGGCCTGGTGAGCGGTGGGCAGCGGACAGAGTGGCAGCGTGGGCCCGCAAGGACATTCAATTCAATTCAATTCAATTTTATTTATATAGCGCTTTTAACAATGGTCATTGTCTCAAAGCAGCTTCACAAAAAAAAAAAATTAAAGAATTTTTATTTTTTTTTCTAGAAAAGAAAAGAAAAGAAAATATTTGGAAGTGTGTATGTGTGAGAAAAATGTGTCTAGATAATAATGAAATGAATGAATGATGAATGAAATGTCTCTGATGAGCAAGCCAAGGGTGACGGCGACAGTGGCAAGGAAAAACTCCCTGAGATGGCAATAGGAAGAAACCTTGAGAGGAACCAGACTCAACAGGGAACCCATCCTCATCTGGGTGATAACAGATAGAAATAACATCATGTGTTGTGCAGGTGGAAGTTCAATATAACAGAAGTTGTGTAGATTCAGTTCAGCAGTAGGTGCAGAGGGCAGATGGGGTCTGGATCACTGGAAGCACAGGAGCAGGATGGTAGCTCCAGCCATCATAAAGCAGAATCTAGCTGGAGCAGGTCCTTCTCAGAATGCCTTAGAAACCTCGCAGGGTTGGCCTTTGTCTACTAAAGCTGGCACAATCTCCAGATGCCTTGGGATGGGTAGAAAAATACAGAAAAGATGGAGAGAATTAGCGTAGTTGCCATTCAGGATAGGTGTACTGGAGTATGAGGTTATGGGATGAGTTACGCGTATGCCAGATTAAAGAGATGCGTCTTGAGTCTACTTTTGAATTGGGAAACCCTGTCTGCTCCCCGAACAGTGTCTGGAAGGCTATTCCAAAGCTTTGGAGCCAAATATGAAAATGCCCTGCCCCCTTTTGTAGATTTAAAAATTCTGGGAATTACCAGAAGTCCGGAGTTTTGTGATCTTAAGGGACGTGGTGGATTATAGCGTATCAAAAGACTGGTTAGGTATGTGGGAGCTAAACCATTTAAAGCCTTGTATGTAAGTAGTACTATTTTGTAATTAATTCTAAATTAAACAGGTAGCCAGTGCAGGGATGATAGTATAGGTGTTATATGATCATATTTTCTGGATCTAGTGAGAACCCTGGCGGCTGTATTTTGGACTAACTGTAGCTTGTTTATTGAGGATGCAGGACAACCACCTAGTAATGCATTACAATAGTCCAGTCTGGAGGTCATGAATGCATGAACTAGCTTTTCTACATCAGATACGGATAGGATACTCCTAAGTTTGGCAATATTTCTAAGATGAAAAAAGGCTGTTTTTGTGATATTGGAAATATGATTTTCAAAAGACAAGTTACTGTCTAATATCACACCCAGGTCTTTTACTGTTGAGCTGGTAGTAACAGTACATCCTTCTAAACGCAGGCTGAATTGTGAAAGCTGTTGTGTGCTGGTTTTTGGGCCGATGAGCAATATCTCTGTCTTATCTGAATTTAGTAAAAGAAAGTTATTGGTCATCCAATCTTTTATGTCCTGGACACACTCTGTTAATCTAGACAACTTGGGTATTTCATCTGGTTTTGTTGAGATGTATAATTGGGTATCATCAGCATAACAATGGAAACTAATCCCATGCCTTCTAATGATGTTTCCCAGGGGAAGCATGTAAATTGAGAACAGGAGAGGTCCTAAAACTGACCCTTGTGGGACCCCATATTTCACTGGCATTACATCAGACGGTACTCCATTTAGATCTACAAAATGGTATCGATCAGACAGGTATGATCTAAACCATTTTAATGAGTGCCCCTGAATACCTATATGATTTTGTAGGAGATCTATGAGAATATTATGATCTATGGTGTCGAATGCAGCACTTAGATCAAGTTAGACTAGTATTGAGATGCAGCCTTGGTCTGAAGCTAAAAACAAGTCGTTTGCAATCTTAACTAGTGCAGTTTCTGTACTATGATGGGGCCTGAAACCTGACTGAAATTCTTCTAGGATGTTGTTTTCCTGCAAGAATGTGCATATTTGAGCTGATACTACTTTTTCTAATATTTTTGAAATGAACGGAAGGTTTGAAATTGGTCTATAATTTGTTATTTCATTCGCGTCCAAATTAGATTTTTTAAGAAGCGGCTTAATAACTGCCAGCTTCAAAGGTTTAGGGACGTGACCTAGATATAATGAAGAATTAATAATGTTAAGAAGTGGCTCTCCAACTGTAAGCATCACTTCTTTAAAAAATCCGGTTGGTATTGGGTCTAACAGGCATGTTGTTGATTTAGCTGAGGTGATAAGTTTCTACAGCTTCTCCTGTCCTATACCTGTAAAGCACTGAAAATTTAACTGTGAAGCTCTAGGCTGAAGTAGATCATGAGATGCTATTAGAGGTTGAACCTCTGTTATTTTCTTCCTTATGCTATCAATTTTTTCATTAAAGAAGTCCATAAAATCTTCACTACTAAAATGTTGTGGAGTACTCTCTGCAGGCATCTAAGGACATCAGCTCCAACAGCTCCTGCCTCCGTCCGCTCGCGCTGACTCTGCTCTCCGCTGATGGCCGGAGCGGCTCCTCCCATCTCTCGCTACATTTAAAGTCCCTGGGGCGCGTTCCATTTGCCCCACTGGCATGCCACACTTGTGCGCGCATCGCACTAGCACCGTGTAGTGAAATCCACTGTAATCCAACAAACCCCGAGTATTTTATAGCGCGGGGTGCAAGCCCAGGATCATTAGCAAGGATAGCTCACCAGCAGTGCTTAATTTCGCGGCCCCGCTTTTTCGCATATCTGAAGGGGAGGTTGCCTAACTAGTGAGCGAGGAGTAATGATTTGGGCGCACGCCGTGACAGGCTAAAAAACCTATTGTCCTCAAAAATGTAACAGATGAGGACTCTGATTAATGTGCAAAAACTATAATAAAACTATATAAGACTACAAAGACTTTATAAGACTTTTATTTTAGCGCACCCACAATAATGAAAAAAACGTTGTGATTTTGTAAATGCTGGAAAGTAAATAAGCTGCGCTGTTCTGTATTGTTTTTGGTGAACTTGAGCGTGTCAGAAAATAAACGCAAACGTTTTTAAAATGGTCAGAGTCAGTCTGCTTGCTGTTTTTCCCGATGCATTCACAATCATTAGTCAACTGCTGCCAGTGCGCTCTGGAAAACTTTTTGCGTGCGACTGAGCGCTGATTTAGACTACGTAGTAAATTAAAGAGGAGGACACATGACATGACAGAATTAGGCACGGCTGGTGAGCCGTTTTTTAATCACTGGAATGAAAGAGATAGAAAGTTTCCTTATCGTAACATGTATTGTATTGTTTTTATTCGCTCGATACACAATCCATCATTTTTAATGCTATTTTCAAGGGTAAATACAAATGGAATAATTTAACTTGGTTAATTTATTTATTTTTAAATATAATCTAAAATTAAAACATTGTAGAGTAATTAAAAGCATGCATGTTATGATAATAAAAATCGCATTTCAGGGATTAAAAACGGTAACAATGTCAATTTTAGAATGTAGAATTCAGAAAATTTTAAATTTACACAAATTTTAGAAGAGGCCTGAAGCAAGATCCAAGATCCTCCACTTAGCTGAAACCATGCACAGGGAAAGGTGCATTTTAGTTTTAGAGTGTAAAGGTGAGAAAAGCTGATTTACACCTGGGGAGGGTGTATTATTTGCATTTGAATGTGTCTGACATTGCAAAGCACACACAGTAACACTTGGACAATAGAATATTACAGAACGTGCGAGTTGACGCCCTTGCACTAGTCACTAACCTTTAAAATGTTGGATTTAAATTAAAATGCCACTTACATTCTAATGTTTTTAATTTGTTTAATTAGATTCTTAAATCATCGTGTTCACCTATGGGTTTACTGCATAAACACCAGAACAAAAGGTCTAGGGACAAAACGGAGAAGTTTCTTTTTTCGTTTTTTTTCATTGAGTTTAATAATGCAGCACTTTTAGTATTCATAGCAAAAGCAACCCAACAGTATGATTAAAGTACCCGAAATAACACAGAATTTTGACCCAGCATAAACAACCCAACAATGTGTTTACAGAAACCTAGCATTTTTTTTTGTATACTACTACAGTACTAATGAATGAAGTGCAGTTAAAGCCGGGAATTTTGCGTTCTGTCACGTTGTATTCAGAGAGTAGTACATATTTTTGTGGTTATTTTTTTTTTTCATTTAATGTCTGTTGTTTTATCGATAAATCTGCTCATATCTGCGCACGTGTTTATCAGCCTTTTGATCAAAAAGCCGCATGCGCAACTCACTTTCACTTTGCACAAGATTGTATATTTAAAGCACATAAAAACAATAAAAACAACAAAACAATTGTTTTAGGCTAACAAATCACATCATTGTAGTCTTTTTTCACACACACATGGGTGCGTTACAATAATAATAATAATAATAACAATAATAAATTCGGAGCACTACTACTAAAAATAATTATAATACTGAATTAAGAAAGCACAGTCGAAGTATCATCATTGAAGAAGAGAAGAAAATAAAGAATAAATACATATTAGTATTTACAGTTTGAGCTTGACACGTTTATGAGCTTCGTCGCTTGCTGTCAATGGGCGCCTAAGAGAGAGAACACATTTTCGGCTTCAGTAGACACACAATACTTTAGACTGAAACACAACTGCCCCCTACAGGTAATGAGGGGCATTTTCACAGCATGCCGTGCGCAGCCGCGCAATGCTGCAGCAAGTCACGGGATTCCTTCTCTCGAAACGTGCGTTTTAATGGCGACATCTGTAAATAATATTTATGCAGTATAATCAGGGCCTCTGTTTGTTACTGTATGTGCTTTACAAAGTCAGACAACATGCAAAAAATGCAAATAATTCCGCCCTTCCTCAAGCGTGAACATTCCTCATCTGTTCTCACATATACATTTAGAGAAACTAAAATGCACCCCTCCCCACTTAAGATTCTCTTGGATCTGAGAAAAAGAAACATCCTCTGACTTTTTCTTTGTTTTTACTCTTAGTAAACTTAATGTGTAAATATTTGTATGAACACTAAAAGAGTCAACACCATAAGACATAAACAAAAAATGTTTCACAATGTGTCCCTGAATGAAGGGAGGCTCAAAATCAAAAGTCAGCTGCTTGAAGTACTGCAGTGCATCTCCTCCTCATTGACTGGCTATTGCGGACAGTCTGAGTGCTGATGGAGGGATTGTGTGTTCCTGGTGTGACTCGGGCAGTTATGGCCATCCTGTACCTGTCACGCAGGTGTGATATTCGGCTGTACCGATCCTGTGCAGGTGTTGTTACACGTGGTCTTCCACTGTGAGGATGATCAGCTGTCCTTCCTGTCTTCCTGTAGCGCTGTCCTAGGCGTCTCACAGTGTGGACATGGCAATTTATTGCCCTAGCCACATCTGCAGTCCTTGTGCCTCCCTACAGCATGGCTAATGCACGTTCACGCAGATGAGCAGGGACCCTGGGCATCTTTCTTTGGGTGTTTTTCACAATCGGTAGACAAGTCTCTTTAGTGTCCTGCGTTTTTAGAACTATGACCTTAAATGCCTACTTTCTGTAAGCTGTTAAGGTCTTAATGACCATTCCACAGGTGCATGTTAATTAATTGATTATGGTTAATTGAACAGGCATGGAAAACATTGTTTAAACCCTTTACAATGAAGATCTGTAAAGTTATTTGGATTTTTACAACATTATTGTTGAAATACACAGTCCTAAAAAAGGGACATTTCTTTTTTTTCTACTGGAAAATGGCAGGGGCACCCTGCAGGCCAAAAGGGAGGACTTGGTTTAGTCTGTTTGCCAGCTTAGCTTTTATGGCACTGCGGCGTGCTACCGGGACTTTGTAATTCTGCAGGTGCACAATCCTGCCTGGTGGTGTTTAAATATTGTGTTTCACTAGGTAAGTTAGTCCCAGTTTGGTGGAGAACATGCCGCAAAACTGATCAATCAGCTCGGTCAGTTTTTTTGTTTTTGCCCTGGTAGCAGATCGTTTCACTGATAACACTCCTGTTTTTCAGGGAAAAAACAGAGAGAGCTTAGATGTGCAGCAATGGGCCAATCCTTCTTTTTTACAGATTAATATGGTATAATTTAGCATGTTTTTACTTACTTGGCTGTTGCAGTCTGTAGTTTGTGGGCTCCACTCTCTCCGTGTCTGTGAAAAGGCCCTGCCACTGTCACGTACCTTCCTCTGGTGTCTGCGTAAGTGTGGCATAATGTGCAGGAGGCGAGCTGGCGGTTTAGTAATATGCTTTTATTAAACATAAACACAGGCATAGATTAAACCAAAGGAAAATAACTATAAAGGCAACAAAAGCTAGACGCCTGACTGTGCTCCAGTCAGGCTCTTTATAATCAACTTAATTACCTTACCTCGGTTCAGGTGAAGTCCTACGTCACCTGACCGAGGTGCAGTCTGGGACATGCAGTCCAACTTAAACATAATACCCAAAACAAAACAAACAAACCCAGGCGCTTTGGCGCCCTCTAGGGGTTAACCGTTACAGTACCCCCCCCTAAAAAACGCTCCTCCGGAGCGTTACCGGAGGACCCGGACTCCCTCCCCAGCGGTCCCAGTCCGGACCTCCAACCCCGAGGCGGTCGATCCCCTCTCGTGGGTTAGTCTTAAGAGCTGGGGCGACGCTCGGCGGCGGCTGAGGAGCTGGAGCGACGCTCGGCGGCGGCTGAGGAGCTGGAGCGACGCTCGGCGGCGGCTGAGGAGCTGGAGCGACGCTCGGCGGCGGCTGAGGAGCTGGAGCGACGCTCGGCGGCGGCTGAGGAGCTGGAGCGACGCTCGGCGGCGGCTGAGGAGCTGAGCTGGGCGGCGGCGGAGCTGGAGCGACGCTCGCTGAGCTGGGCGGCGGCGGCGGAGCTGGAGCGACGCTCGCTGAGCTGGGCGGCGGCGGCGGAGCTGGAGCGACGCTCGCTGTGCTGGGCGGCGGCGGCGGAGCTGGAGCGACGCTCGCTGAGCTGGGCGGCGGAGCTGGAGCGACGCTCGCTGTGCTGGGCGGCGGCGGCGGCGGAGCTGGAGCGACGCTCGCTGTGCTGGGCGACGGCGGCGGCGGAGCTGGAGCGACGTCCTCAAAGCCAGATGGCGGAGGAAGCAGCAGGCCGGCCTGGAAGTCTGGCTGAGGAGCCGGAGCGTCGATCGCTGTCTCCATCGGCGGCTGCTGAGCTGGCGCGATGTCCTCAAAGCCGGGAGGCGGAGGAAGCAGCAGGCCGTCCTCGCAGCCCGGCTGAAGCGCTGGCTCGCTGTTCATGCAGCTTGGAGGCGGCAGATCGGCAGCGCCGCACACGACGCTTGGCGGCTGTGGAGCGGGAGCGACGTTTCCCCTGTCTGGCAGAGGCGGCGGCTGAGGAGTAGACGTGTCTGGCAGCCGCGGCACGTAGACCTCCGCGTTGACTACAGTCGGGAGCGGGAGGAGGAGCGCGTCGTCCAGATTAGAGAGAGGGAGAGTGTCCGGAGCTACATCGCAGTTCTCTCGAACCTGGACGAGCAGCCTTTGGAGTAGCGCCACCTGCTCCCGCAGGTCGGAAATGCGCTCTCTGTTCCGCTGTGCCAACCACGTGTAGTCCTCCTCCGTTAAGTCCTCGTCACCGTTTTGCCAGGCCTCCTCGGCCCGTGCCTCTTGGCTGGTGGTTGGGACCGTGTATCTCCCCTCTGCCTCACCCTTGAACGGCGTCCGCCGAATGGCGAGCCTGCAGCCTTCCCAGCTGCGCCGCGCTCTTCTCTCTCGCTGCTCTTCGCTGTCTTCCAGCCAGTCCGCCGGTTCGATCAGCCTGCAGCCTTCCCAGCTCTGCAAGAGCTCTCTCTCTCCTTGCTCCTCGCTGTCCTCCAGCCATTCCGCCAGCTCGGTCGAGATGGTGATAGCGCCCCCCCAAAAATCGTCTGGGGGAGCGACCTCCGCTATGCCACTACGACGGTCTAGCTTTCTGTCACGTACCTTCCTCTGGTGTCTGCGTAAGTGTGGCATAATGTGCAGGAGGCGAGCTGGCGGTTTAGTAATATGCTTTTATTAAACATAAACACAGGCATAGATTAAACCAAAGGAAAATAACTATAAAGGCAACAAAAGCTAGACGCCTGACTGTGCTCCAGTCAGGCTCTTTATAATCAACTTAATTACCTTACCTCGGTTCAGGTGAAGTCCTACGTCACCTGACCGAGGTGCAGTCTGGGACATGCAGTCCAACTTAAACATAATACCCAAAACAAAACAAACAAACCCAGGCGCTTTGGCGCCCTCTAGGGGTTAACCGTTACAGCCACCTGGCCAGGAATTTGTTAATGCCGGTCATAAGAAGGAGCAATCAGTCACCTGGCTGGAACTCATGGGGCATACGCTTTACATTGTTCCACCTTGCTTTCTTCATGTGTTTTTAAACAAGCACACAGCTGATTTTATCTTGCTTTTGCTGGATGCACTCACTGTAGAACTGAAAGATGACTGCTCTTTCCAGTCCTCCTTTACAACTTTGACCAGCCTGTGCGGCTTCCATCCAAATAACCTTGGGCAGTCCCACATGACCAGAATATACTTGTGCCCTTTTGCAGACTTGGGAAGTCCATGCTGATCCACTAGTACAGCACGCTGATAATGGTCAGAGGGATTAGCAGGTGTGCTATTTCTCGACAAACAGGGCATCTTTGGCAAATGTTTTTCGCTTTGGAATCCTGGCCAATGGAACCTGTCTCTTTTTTTTTTTTTGGTGGAGGTGGCCTTTGAGCTACTGTTAATTTCGTCAATAAAAATAGTGTCGAAAAATATTTGTTGACGACCTTTTCCCTGTGATTAGACTACAACGAGATGTCACGGATATCAATGAACAGTGATGAGAAAAGAGGAGACTAAAATGTGTTTAAATAAATGTATACTAATAAAACCTTTCTATTTATTTTCATCAAAATCAATTTTTATCACAATCTGTTGCAATATGGTATTCATTCACTATGGCATGACCAGCATTATTTCCCAGGTCACGGTACACGGCATATTAGGAGTAGCACTGTATGTGCGCAGTGACAGGATGTCACAAGCTCAGTCGTCTCAGCAGTACATACTCGGGCGAAAGAGAAGAGATTATATTTGGGCCCATTTTCTTCATATTTAACCAGAGGAAAAAAGCCAATGTGTAGTAATATCGGAGGGGAAACAGTGCTGGGAAAAATACCACAAACCTGAAAAGACGCATCAAGGCATTCCATTAAAATCATACCATTAAAAGTTTTACAGCCTCTTTGTGGTAATTATGTTACCACATGTTAACATAATTATGTTATAATGTATTTTTATGTTGGGTTAGCAAATAACTGTGACCCATAGGAGCTATCCTTACAACAATCCAAGTGTGTAAATTCATATAAAAAAAAGTTTTAAAACACTATTGTTCTGTAGTTTAAAAAAATATGAATATTTTGTGATAGATAATTATTTTGTGAAAAACCTTTAAAAAAATGTTTTTTTTAGGGATTTTGAGAGGGAAAGTACACTGCCCCAGCAATGTTTCAAGCATGCATTCTCTTTCTGCTGTTGCGCAACGTTGCCACAAAAAGGATCATTAGAGAAAGAGTTCCGCTCACCTTAAGCTTCTGCATCCACGTTCTCTTCATGGACCTGAGCCATCCAGGCAGGTTGGGGCAGATCGGATTCACATCAGTGCTGTTGGCGGCGCGAGGCTGGTTTCTTTTTTTTTCTGTTTACTCTTTATGTCCTGGTCAGTCACACCCAAGTACCAGAGGGACAGACACTTCTGTCCATCAACAGAAATATATTGGTAGGTGATTAGTCCAAGTATTCAAGAATGTCAAAGAATCTGCTGTACAGACATCTAGAGGAAGTTCATTCCACCACCTAGGTGCCAGAACAAAAAAAGAGTCTGGATGAATGTCTTTCTCGATCCCTGAGAGATTGTGGACTGGGGCAAACCTCAGTAAGGTGGGGGTCATCTGCATAACAATTGTATGAAAATCCATGCGATGATATTACCTTACCAAAACACAGAGGGAGAACAGGAGAGGACCAGGTGACATAAAGGGGATTTTTTTACCTGTGGGACACCAGTAGAGAGTCTGTCTGGGGCGGATGTGAATCATCTTCATGTCACCTCATATGACCTATCTTCTAGGTAAAAAGTGAACCACTGCCACAATGTTCCACAGATTCCAAGGCTTGTAAGAATATGTTAAAGGCCAAGTACTGACTTGCCGTAAGCAACATTTGGGAATTTAAATCAATGTGTTGTGCTTCACTGAATATCCGCCAGATGGCGCATGGAAGGACTTTATCTAAAAGCCGGACCAAGTACTGTACAACGAAGAACTGTGTATAATTACTTAGCCTAAAACAATATTGTTTCCAATGCTGAAGCAATTGGGCCGCCGTGACCTGTTGACAGATTATGTGTCCTGTTTTAGACAGAAAAAAAAGTAGAGAAAAAAGATGTTAGTGGCTTGCGTTCAGTCAGGCTTTTCTCTGTCTTTATTAAATAGGAATATTTTCTTATATATTTTCTTTTGTTTCTTCCAGTTAGTTCGTGTACACCATTTTTTCATAACTTCATTCAACATTCTTCTATTAACTTGTGATTTCAGTCTCACAGATTTATATACTGTACATAATAGACACAGGTTAATTCTGTTCAATGACAAAGTAGGTTCCCAAGGGTAACAAAACAATATGACATTGTATATTATATTAGCTTTTACAAACTACTGCATCAGTAATCCTGTTACTGTCTAGTTTTAGCCTTTTGATCACTTTTCTTTGTTTGATACACAGTAAATATCAACAACATTTACAAAATAACACACTGGATACTTATAAAATTTTACAAATAAATGAATATGAATTACCTTTACAACTACCCAAAACAGGAACAAAATCAGTTACACTACCAATTTTCCTTTATGAGATTAAACTAAACAGAAATATCTATTTTAAATATTTAACATAAATTTACACATGTCCAGAAGCCATGAAATCAAAAATAACTACAGAAAAAAATAAAGCAACCAAATAAACCAAAAGGCAACTAACTTTTTAGTTTAAACTGCACAACTCAATTTGTATCTTTTACAACTTAACTGAAATTATATCAGAGGTTTTAAACATACTATGGGGTACATTGTAATGAAATTAAACATGCTGCTAACTTGTTTCAGACAGGAAAAAGTAGAGACAAGAGATGTTAGTGGCTTGCGTTCAGTCAGGCTGTTTTCTGTCTGAAAATAACAGAGGCCTGACGGCTGCATTCGCAACTAGCGCTCACTTTGGTGCATACCCCCTAGTGGCGGACCTTGACAATTACCGTCTAAAATCTGGCAGATCAACCCATAGTCAGGGGTTGAGGCATAATCGTGGTGTTTTCTTTTGTTATGACATGGTATAGTTTTTCTGCTGTGGTAGATCTGATTTATTTAAATGCAATAATACAGCTTTATATCCTCAGGAGGGGTCATTACATTGTTTTAGCGATAATTTTACGGAAGCGAGTTTAGAACTAAATCGCTGCTCCTGCTCCGTCTAAAGCACTGTCACACTAAAAAAATATCAGAGAAGTTCAAAAGCTTCAAATAGAATGAACGAACTAATGAATTTTCTCAAAACATTATAACATTAAGTAGAGCTTTCGTTTTTGGTATAGTACGAAGCTCTTAGATGGACAAAGGAGGAGAAAAAACGGCAGAAAAAGTCATGTTTTGCGTTATAACCCCAAACTACTACTCTGTAATAGGTTTTCTCAGTTGAATATGAAAAACTTATTACCTGAGTGGTTAGTTTCACCTGGGAGTTCGAACCACTTACCAATACCATACTTCAGAGTCTCAGACGATAAATTTGAAAAACAGAAAAGAAAAAAAAAAAGCCGTTAAGTCACAAATTTTGGTTATACATGTATACAGGGCATCAGGAACATTCTGAGGCAAAAACAACAATCAGAATCCTGCGTGTTTGTACGAGTGCACAAGGTTCTCCTAAGAACCTGTGCACTTTCAAGCGTTTATACCAATCACCAGCAGCCTGGCGTACCAACCTTACCAACTGTGTACCAGTTTAAAGTAGCAGTTTGTACACAGGTGTTTTTAAAAAACACCACCACTTAGTTTTTCTGATATTTTTTAAGATTACAACACATATACCTTTTTTTGTCAACAGATCACCTGTATTTTTTACGTTGTTTACATAAGGCATGAGACTATGGGCACTCCCCGCACCATGCACCCGCCTTTGCGGCAGGAAAGGAAAAAAAACTGCTGGGAGAGATGAGTTAAAAAAAAAATTTAAAAAGGTTTGAAAGATATCTGGACTATTTCAATTCAGAAAAAAATATCCCCACCTTTAATCTCTAAATTTCAAACAGAAAAAAGAAAAGAAAACAGGGTTATAATAATGACACAGACAAAGTACCTGAACAGAATTGAACAGTTGGAGGCCCAACTTCAGATTAGAATAAGATTTTGTTTAGTCAATTACAGATGCAAGTTCAAGTATAATAATACCAAGGGTTTAAACACTCGATAAACTTCACTCTGAAGCACAACATCACCTCTATTTATTTTAAGAACAATTAGCATGTGCTGAGAGGGAAAAAACAATCTGTGGTTAAACACCGTGTGATGGCGCACTGATAAGCCTAATCTAGGAACAGCATCTGGAACATGTGGTTATAGAGGCTGGGGTGGTACAGGCAGGCCCAGGCGCAGTAAAATTCACCTCCACAGAAAAGCTGAAGCTGCATTACTAGATTTCCTGAGGAACAAGACAAAACCGAAATGCATAAATATATCACTTGATTAAGGGTTGTATTTTTTGTATTGTTTACGTGGTTATTAAAACATAATAACCTCCGTGTATGCTTGCCTTACAGAAGAACGGGACTTACTGTACACAAAGCACTGTACAATAAGAATGTTCACTTGTATAAAAATTCTTGGCTCAATCTGCTTATTATAAGGAACTAATTCTGGTAAAAAAAAAAAAAAAAGCCTGGTCTTCAAAATGGTTTTAATGGGCGATTAGGTTAGGGTTCATGCCGGTTAGGAGTACTTTTTTTTTTTTTTCCTCGTTCTTTGTGGCTTTACTTCCCTAAAAAAAGGCCAACCTCCAAATCACCTCCAAATACCTTTACAATTATAATTTTTTTTTAATAATAAAAAACACAGTCTCATTTAACAAATTAGCTGTTTTATTGGCACAAAAATTGTCTGTGTATTTATTTATTTAATGTACATTAAAATAATTAAACAAACAAATAAAAAAATACAGGGAGAACATGCAAACTCCATGCACACAGAGACAGGAAACGAGCCTAGCCTGGAATTGAACCCGGACCCTGGAGGTGGAAATGAAAAAAATGTATACACACTTCAGGAAAAAGAAAATAGTATGATATATATTAATATAATAATAGTTTTAGATATTATCAAATATACTGTATGAATTTAAAACATAGCAATACATTTAGAATTAAAATATTTATAACGTTTAATGCAGTTAAGGAAACTGCATATACAATTTTTTTTGGCTGACACGCACATACACATTAACACATGCACATACTGTATATCTATATTGTTGTACTTATCTATAATTGTTGTACTTTGTTGCAATAATAGACAATGCTGTGTGTGCATTCCCAGATATAACCATTGAAGCTTACTCTCTCCCTTTTTTATCTGCTCAGGCGGCTCAACTTTTTGCTCTAACTCGTGCGTGTGTTCTTTCTGAGGGAAAAGATGTCACTATATACACTGATTCTTGTTACGCTTTTATATATATATAAAATGTAACATTCATATAAAATGCAATTCATAAGTTGTTAAAGTATTTGTGGATATGTATAAACTGCGCATAAACTGTTAAAAATGGGCTGGGTCGTGATAAGGTGTCAGGGCCAAAGACAAATCGCGCTGAAGAAGACACAGGCAAATCCCAAGCCTCTGTCTGTCTAAGACACCGGCGAGGGAGTAAGGGAAAGCGACACGCATCAATTTAGCACGCGCTCTCGGGTTAAAGTGCACGAAGCACAAACTCTACTCTCTCTCTTCCTATAAATCCTCGGTAAGCCCCGAGAGCATCTTTAGTTTTTTGTTTTAGTTTCCAGAAGTTCTCGCGTAGACGGCGAAGCTCTGGTTATTTTGTGTTTTCAGTTTTCTTTTGGTTTCCTTTTAAGTTTCTTAATGAATAATTCCACGCTATCTCCAAATGGAAATGTCTTCCCGTGTCTGTCATAAGCACTCACAACTCCCATTTCATTGACCCTCTCTAAATCTCTGCGTCAGGGCTCTTATAATCAGTAAAACATCTCTTGGTGCGGATCTCCACACCTCTCCCCCTAACAATATAATTATGAGAAAAATGTAAATTAAGGATGTCTTGAAACATAATGCAGTAACTCTTTATTCATTTGAATAAAGGTAAAGGTGTTAATGTTTCGTACATTTCTTTATTCGTCCTTTCTGTTTGTGCTTAGGTTTCTCTGTTTTCCACAAACACAATGTTTGGACAACAATGTTTCGGAAGCGATATTAAATAAGGAAAACGCACAGTTTTTTTTTCAATACAGTTTTATTAAATATATAATATTTTTATGTTTTGCTGACGAAATGCATTTTAGGCAGAGACGTCTGCTCGGTCTTGTTAAATCGTTTTAAATTCCTCAATTCTGTGAACTCCCCCATAAGCAAAACCGGTTTGATAACTTCACACCTATCATGAATGAAAGGTGAAAACAGCATTACAGTAACTGGGGGGTTCTGTGGGTGTAACCTTAGAGTGCGCTGTCGCGTTGTATTCAGCGAAAAGACTAAAACAAAATCATGTTTACTTCAGCATTGGAAACAATATTGTATTAGGCTAACTTTATTAAGATACACTTATGTATTCTTTGTACTTGTCTTTTTGTACATACATCTTTAAATTTGAACAGAAAATAATAGTGGGCTGGTAGCAACGTTATTAATAACGTAAATTAATAATTGCATTTGCTTTACATTTGAGCACTTATTGAGCTTTTTTTTTATTAAAAAAAGTATTAGTATTTTACATACTACCATATCATATATTTGTGTCCAATACTGTTTTATTTATATTTTACAACATTACATGCATTTTGTAATTTACTTGTAATTGTACTTTTAAAATGTAACCTACTAATCTACATTATAAGCATAGTTAACTACTTCAGCAGTGAATGAGAAATTTGGTCGGTCTGGTTTTTAAATAAAACCCTTATTTGGTATAATTGTATTATTTAATTATTATCTTATTATAAATATGATTCTTATTCTCTATATTCTTGTTGAGTATAGTCCTACAGAGCAAGCATTGTGTCAAAAGATTCTGCGGAATCTCTTCTCACCTTTCATTCACAATAGGTGTGAATTTATCAAACTGTGTGTGCTGTTGGCAAATACTGTAGGGGGTTTTAGATGAATTAAGAAGAGAGCGGACGTCTCTGCCTAAAATAGATAAAAAATAAATAAATAAAAATGGCTAATGATAGCAATTAAATTAGACTTTATAGTTGGATTTGATGCTTTTCTTTTTATTTACTATATGGACAGTCATTTTATGCTATTCTCTATGCTATTTATGTTCTGCTCCTTTGATCTGCTGGTTACGGCGGAGGGTCGACTGCTGATCAGTGTCAAATAGCCTGTACAAGCCAAGCTCTTCCCCAAAAATAGTGTAAATGTCTGCAACAATCACTAACCATTAAAATGTTAAAAATTTAATTAAACACAAATATATAAATTAAATTTTCTTTATACATAATATTTTCATTATATATAAACTCATGCTAGGGTACTTTTACTACGCTTAAGTACCATTTAAAGCTATTTATTCATTTCTCTTTTATTTGCTTACTTACTTAAACTTACTTTATTACTACTTATATTTCGTTATATTCGTGTTTAATTAATTTTTTTAATCATCGTGTTTGCCCATGGGTTTACTGCATATACCCCGGAACAAATGGAAGTGAACAGAAAAGTTTCTTTTTCCTTTTTTTTTTGCATTGAGTTTAATCATGCAGCACTTTTAGTATTCATAGCAAAAGCAAACCAACAGTGAGATTAAAGTACCCGAAATAACACAGAATTTTGACCCAGCATAAACAACCCAACGATGTGTTTACAGAAATGCAGCATTTTTACTAATGAATGGAGAAAGCGCAGTTAAAGCCCGGGAATTCTGCGTGCTGTCGCATTGTATTCAGCGAGTAGCATATATTTTTGTGTTTGTTTCATTTCATGTCAGTAGATAAATCTGCTCATATCTGTGCAAGCATTTATCAGCCTTTTGATCAAAAAGCTGCACGCGCAACTCACTTTCACTTTGCACAAGGCAGTGTTTATTGTTTAGTGTATGTTTAAAGCGCATAACCACAATAAAACAATATTGTTTTAGGCTAACATATCATACATTTTTGTACTTTTAGTTGTACTTTGTCTTTTTGCACACACTTATAATAAGAATAATAGCAATAATAATAAATTCGGAGCACTACTACTACTACTGATAATAATAATAATAATGAATGAAGGAAGCGCAGTTAAAGAAGTATTATCATTGAAGGAGAAGAAAATGAAGAATAAATACATATCAGTATTTACAGTTTGAGCTTGACACGTTTATGAGCTCTGTCGCTTAATTTCAATGGGCGCCTAAGAGAGATAACACATTTTCGGCATCAGTAGACACACAATACTTCAGACTGAAACACGACTGCCCCCTACAGGTAATGAAGGGCATTTTCACAGCTTGCCGTGCGCAAGTTCATTCCGCCTTGGGTGTGTGCCTTTAGTAAAACAATTCAATTTTAACACTCATAAAGACCTTTCTTTGGGGATAAAGTGACTGTTGTGCCTAATATTTTCCAGCAGAGCTTCTGTTTCACTAAATAATCCACGACTTTCATGAATATGTAAGACCTATTGACACCTAGCTCAGGTGACACCAGGTTACACCAGGATTCCTATTATATTGTCAGCTGTTCACCCCTATACACTCCTCACACAAAAACAGGGCTTCTTTTGAGAGAAACAAAAATTTAATGGTTTCTGAAACATTCACTGAAATACACGCAAAAAGACTACACAGCAAAAATATTTTATGTTACTATATATTAAGACTGAAATAAAGCAGCTCACATTACTGTGCAAAGGCAGCGTTTATTTAGCAAGTATATATTTGTGTTTATTTTATTTAGAGGATTATGTGAAGAGGAACTCAATTAAAAAAATAATAAATCTCAGTTTTGTCTGATATTCAAGTTGCTCTAACAATGCAATCTCACTCTAATCCTTATGCTTGCCCTTTTTTCTGATTCCAACACATCAACTTCAGGAAAAAAGGTTCACTAATCTGACTTATAATATTAGGCTGGTGTTTATAATACTTTCAGTGGCTGATCAGTGTGTGTGTGTAATAAACATAGACTAAAATTTTATTAATGTTTGGTGGTTGTACTTTGCTAGCTGTATGAGGAGGCACTGGCAGAAAATGAGAAGCTTAAGGCTTGTCTGGAGGACAGCAAGCAGGATTTGGACAAATTCCGCCTAAAATTGGACAAAATCACACAGGTAAGAAAATACTGCCCAAAGACAAGTAAGCGTTTAATTTGCACTGGCCTAAAGCTTAGATAAATATGTCCCATAGATTTTGGACTACTATAATTTTTTATTATTGACATCCTCCTGCATTGTTCTATTTTACCATATTTATTAACATGTAAAACACCCACTAGCCATATATTTTTACAATTATGTTAAACATTTTTAATGTTTTATTTGTAATGTAAAATAGTACAATAATAGTATGCCTGAGAATATCAATTAATATTTTGACAATAATTTATATTTATTTTTACAAATTTGTTTACCTTTCAGAAGCCGGACAGAATATCTGAGAAGTGCAATTTATTTGAGTCAGATAAAATGGTAGTTACTATCCAAATTAACTGTCAAAATCGTTTATACATTTAATATGTAACAAGAGCTTATTTATGATTTATAAATACACTTACAATTGATTTTATTTGTGTTTATACCTATTTTATGTTCTTTGTTTACTGTGTAGGAAAAGCAGGTTTTGGAGAAAAAGGTGTCTGAGATGGAAGAAGAGCTGAAGGTAAAAGGTAGTCAATACTGCTATAATACTTAAACTTTCACATTTTCTTAAAGTGGACACCAGGTATTTATAGATTTAATTTCAATTAAAGTGGCAGACAAATGTCTAGTAGAACACTCAGAAATATCAGGCAGGGAAAAAATACTATTGTCTACCAGGCAACTAGACGTGACTAAATACATAAAATTAAATAGGCTTTTGGTAAAACAATAATAAAGACAGTAATTACCATTTTAACAAATTCAATGCAAGACTTTTCAAAAAGTAACAATGAGATTTTGGATTATGTAAAGGGAGTTGTGTACCTGCAAAAGTGTACCATGCACATAAAAATTATTACAAATTATTATTGTAATAAACACACAATAATTAGATGACTTGTCATACATTTGATTATGCACTGAAGTACAAATAAAATAACTGCAGTTGAAGTGTCAAATGGGAAACAAACTCTAAAATAAAGTCCTAAATTAGCTCAAGCAAAGAGTCAATAATTCAGACTTAATTATTATTTGCTCAAGTAAGAAGCAGAATCATTCAGTCAGCAAAGTAAACATTCATGATCTTGACCACAGTATCTTACAACTTTTGGGGCAGTGTTTTGGGCAGTTATTATTATGTCACTTAAAACAGTGCCATAATTCAATGCCACACAATCACATGTTATAAAAATGCAAATGGATAAAATTATAATAATGATAATTTTGTAGCTGTAAATGTCAGGATTAACTAACCTCGGGGACCAGACGATGTAGCTTTAGCGATTAGCCCAATGTAGCGTGGATGGTAAACCCAAACACAGAAGAGAGTGAGTAGGCAGGATAACCATGCGAGTCCTATAAACACACACTCAAGATCAGAAAGCAAAACCCAAGAAGGTGAGTACTCACGAATTGGTAGACTGACAGCCAGAACGGACATGGGCGAACTCAATAACTGAGCGTTGAACCGTGGTTTGTTTACTCCTCTTATACTTCCTGGTTCGCAACCGCTTTACTTCCGGGTCCTAGTGACGGTCACCGATTGAGTGTGCATGACAGTACCCTCCTGTCCAGGAACGGCTTCTGACGGTCCTGGGGTGGAGGATACCTGCAACGGTAGTCTCGGATTAATTCGGGGTCGAGAATGATCCAAGACTGTTTCTCGGGGCCGTAGCCTTCCCAAACGACCAGGTACTGGGTGCCTCTGCCCTGAGGGCGCGAATCAAGGACCTGGCGCACAGTGTAGGCGGGACCACAGTCGATGATCCGGGGAGGAGGAGCAGGGGGGGTGGGTGTAATCATTGGAGAGGTGGTGAAGTGTTTCATTTGGGAGATGTGAAATACTGGATGGATCCGGAGCGCCGCAGGCAGCTGGAGCCGGTAGGTGACAGGATTTATCCGGTGGGTAATGCGGTATGGACTAATGAACCTGGGAGATAGTTTGCGTGACTCTGTGTGAAGATGGAGATTTTTAGTGGAAAGCCATACCTTGTCACCTACGTGGTACAATCATCCCATAGGGTGTCGACGGCGATGTTGGGTGTTGTATTGGGTGTTGGCCTGCCAGATGGATTGGTTGGCATGGTTCCACAGCCGCTGACACCGGCGGACCAACTGTTGGGCGGACGGCACATCAACCTCCAGTTCTTGGTGCTTGAACATCGAAGGTTGGACGTCGTAGCATTCCTCAAATGGGCTGAACTTCGTGGCTGAAGATGCGTGAAGATTGTGTGACAGGTAGCGAGCCCAGAATGATGATCTGACATGAACCGACATTGTGTGACAGGTAGCAAGCCCAGGATGATGATCTGACATGAACCGACATGGGCGAACTCAATGACTGAGCGTTGAACGTAGTTTGTTTACTCCTCTTATACTTCCTGGTTTGCGACCGCTTTACTTCCGGGTCCTAGTGCCGGTCACCGATTGAGTGTGCATGACAGTAAAAGTGTCTTTGGATAAAATACCCACTTGCACTTGCATCTGCCACTCAGGTGTTAGTTTAGTATCTTGTCATTTTGTGATTCAACTACTTCAACATACTTCTTGCAGATCTGACTCTGAGCACCATTTGACCCTCTGCAACTAATCCATAATGCAGCACCTTTCTAAGTTCTCCCATATAACCTTTTGGCTATGCTCCTACAATGCCAAAAAAGAAACAGGACCCATGTATCTTAAAGCACTTATTGCAATCTGCCATGCTCTCATCAATCCTCTAGGAAGTAACTCCCAGGCAGACTTTTTAGACTAATTTGACTGTATTTATCTATGGACACTTGTAACTATTGATAGACACAAGTTGTTTAGTATAAATGTAAATAATTGTGTATTGCCATAAATGTTAATGTAAACAAGACTGAAGAAATTGCACAATAGCACCCCACTTTTCCTGGGCAAAACGCTGAAAATTGCTTGTTTCTCACCAGTATGGGTAAAAGGATATGTTTTTTTATACTGATTGTGTTATCAGGGACCTTGTGTGTAAGTTAAGGTTAGCATGGTTGGGGCTACGTGTATTTCCAAAATTGTGAGCAGGATGGCAGTTTTTCCAAAGTGGTCGTAAAATGTTTGGCAGTGTGTGTCCACTCTAAAACCCTCTCATAGTCTATGGGTCTTTTTTGCAGTGATTTCAGGGTCATTTTAAAGATGAAAATTATTTCTGATGTACAGTACATACTTTTTATTATAGTAGTGGGGTACTAAAGTAGTACTACTGTAATACTGCAATAATACTGCGGTAATACTGCAGTTAATATTAAATGACTACTGCAGTTCATATATTACAACAAAATTATTGCAATTCATTTTATTAATTAAGCTTAGAAACTTAATAAACCAGCACACTTAAAACATAAAAAAAATCATTTAAATTACATTTTATTTATATAGCGCTTTTAACAATGGTCATTGTCTCAAAGCAGCTTCAGAAAAATGAAAGAAATTTAAAAAATAAAAATTATGGAAGTGTGTATGTGTGAGAAAAATTTGTCTACATAATAATGAGATAAATGAAATGTCTCTGATGAGCAAGCCAAGGGTGACGGCGACAGTGGCAAGGAAAAACTCCCTGGGATGGCAATAAGAAGAAACCCTGAGCGGAACCAGACTCAATCGGGGAACCCATCCTCATTTGGGTGATAACAGATAGAAATTATATAACATCATGTGTGTTATGCACCTGAAAGTTCAATATAACAGAAGTTCTTTAAGTTAACATAAAGTCCAGTTCAGCACAGGGATGAGTCAGCAGATGCAATGGGCAGATGGGGTCTGGAGCACTGGAAGCACAAGAGCAGCATGTGTAGCTCCAACCATCATAAAGCAGAATCCAGCTGGACCTGGTCCTTCTCTGGATGCCTCAGGAACCTCGCAAGGTTGGCCTTAGGTAACTGAAGCTGGCACAATCTCAGATGCGTCGGGATGGGTAGAAAGATAAAGAACAGATAGAAAGAATTAGCGTAGTTGCCATTCAGGAAAGTTGTTCTGGGGTATAAGGTTATTTGTATCCCAAAAATGTCTGAAGTGTATGTATGACATCCACTAAGTCTCTCCCAATACCCCTAACTTAATAGTAATTAGGTATTATATAATGAAAAATTAACTTATAGATGATGCATTTATAAACACAAAACAAAGAATGGCATCCAAACATTGGACTGAAACCAACCGCATGTAGAACTCGCCTTTTTTTTAAGCAACTGCCACTAGGGGCAGCAAAATCACATAAACACAAAAATTCTGGAGCGGAACACTCCCCGCCGGACATCCTAAAGATGTCCCATTTAATTCCTAATGTCTTTAGACAAGATAAGAATAACCTCTGTAAAAGATCTGAGATACTTTATGTCCTTTCAAAATCCGCTTTTAAAAACTTTTAACTCCACTTTTTCGCACTTTCCCATTAGTACTTGGAAAGACTTTGGACAGAAAAGCCATAGGCTATTTGTTTCGAGAGCTCTAAATATCTACTAAGAGAACAAGATCTCGTTCTTGAATGTCAGGTCGAGTACTATTCCATTTGCGACAACTTTGTAGTGTTGGGAGCAATGTTCCCTCTAATTTTTCATGTGTCTGAGCAAACACAAAAACTCCCTGATCGGTCGCTTGGACCACTGTGAGCAACATCAGACGTGTGCACTGTGGTCACGGCAGCATCGCATCTATGCAAGTCTCATGGTTTATTAAAAGAATCAAATTTCAGCATTTAAATTTCTGTTAGAATACTTTTATTATTGGAAGTATAAATATTTAATTTTAACTATTTAAAGTACCTGTTAACCAAACCAGGCCAACTATAAACTCCCAATTTTGAAAACACACTGAATATTTTAATTATAAAGCTCTGACTTTCAGTGTGTGAAGCTCCTGCTGTGCACTGTGTGAGAGGGTCCTACTGTGGTCTGGGACTGTAACTCTTTGTCTGCAAAATACAGAATGTAATGACATGATTATTAGCATTTCTACTACTCATAAACTAGTAAAAGTGTTTAATGATCAGTATCCATAAATGAAAATTGTAAAATAAATGACACTACATGATCACAAATCTGATTGAGGACTTAAATTTCACCCTAATTTTTCCGTCTGTCCTTCTCAATATAAGGGTCAATATAAGCAGCACTTCGCATCGTCCACACCGCTTTGCTAGCTAAAACACTCGTGGCTGCACATAAGGACGCTGCCATAGCCTGTCAACGTTGATTGAACGTAAATACGTACTGTATTTGAATCGCATCATTGGCTGGAGCAGTCACTCACTGACTCACACTGCAAAATAGCACAGAATGAATTGTTATGTGTTTATTTTATTTTCTATTCAGGTTGGATTTTTTTTGTGTGCCATTGAATTTTTTTTTGTGCGCCGTTGAATTTTTTTGTGCGCGGAGACCGTGCACCATTGCGCATGCGCGCAGCTTAGAGGGAACAGTGGTTGGGAGATATTCACGTCTCTAGTGATACCAAAAGTTGTTGGCAAGACTTTGCACTTGCTTCCACTGTTGCCTGAACATGTCACTACTTGAAAAGTTCCCAGGAGATGGAGCAGCCCCGACCTTCTGAGTGAAGAGCATAGCCGGTGTTAGTATGAGGGGTGATTGGTGAAGGACATTGCATTAATTATTGCAGAAATTCCGGCCATGAATATGCATAAGACCTCATGTGAAAGGGGACGAGATCCATACTGCATAAATATTGAGTTCAGAATCCTCCTTACTACACCTATCAAACATTCTCAAGCTTCCCCCATGTGTGAAGCATGGGGTAAATTAAATTTCCATGAACAAGAGCAGTTGGTGAGGTATTCTTGCATCTTTGGGTCATTTGCCATATTGGAGAATCCCAGGTCTTTGCTTACTGCTACAAAGTTAGTTCCACAATCTGATTGAAATTGCTTCACATGCCCTCTAATGGCAAAAAAAATCTACGTAGTGCATTTATGCAACTAGAGGCATCAAGTGATTTAATTACCTCTATGTGAACAGCTCGTGTGGACATGCAAGTGAAAAAAATGCACGGAATGTGATTTCCCACGATGATGCAGTTAACGATGCCCCGCCCCATAAAGGCCCCCAAAGCTTTCTAAAAAGATGGTTGCAATTCTGTATAATCAGCCAGGTGGAGCACTGACTGATTCAGTTAACTGCAGTGTCCAGGCTAGAGCTGTAATCAGGTCTTAAAAGTTAGGCCCAACAGGGCCTGAGCCCGACAGATTTCGGCCCAAGCCCAACAAGTACATTTTGATTGACAGCCTTTTAAAAGCCCAAACCCGTTTACAGCCCAAAATTATTCAAATGTGCGCAGCTCTTTTGCCTTTGGTCAAGAATGAGTCATTTATACATGTTTTAACATAATTTATTTATGACTACCATATAAGCTCCAGGCAACTTGGAAGTTGGAACAAATAATAAAAAAGCCCTCTGTAACATCTCAGCACTCTAAATAAGTCCAGGCATACACTTACCCTATAAATAGGCCAAAAATAGTCCCATAAAAAAAATTATTTACAAATTAAATTAAGATAAATTCAAAATTAGGATGTGTATTTGGTATTAACGAAATTAATATAAAGGCTCTGCGTGATTTGCTTCGCCACTTCCCTCCACAATCCGGCCTCAACGCGACGGTGAACGGCAGCTGAAATTTAATAAAAGAATAATGCCAACATTAGCCTACATATACTCTGCCTACAATATGCCTTTAAGGCTCAATTAATATTTAGTTATTATTTGAAAAACCCACCATGATTAGGCTACATGTTTTGTGGAGAAAAATGATTAATTCCACTATAGACGGCTTCAGCGCGGTCCTGCACTTACTGATTGTGCGCCCAGCAGCACTGAACACCCTTTTACTGCTGCTACTACTGGATGCATAGCACTAACCTGGCTGATTTTGCAAGTATTGGGTAGGATGGTTTGTTGATCTTTTACCAGCCAAGAACATCCATTTCATTTTCCATGACAGCCGTTTTTAATGTAGCGAGTGACCTCATCATCTTTCCAGTCAGCTTCCTGTATTTTTTCCAACTCCACAAAATTCGTTTTTTTTGCTGAGGGAGGAGTGGGTTCGACTTCGGAGAGCTCTGGGTCTCGAACCTCCACATCTAGTGCACCATAGCTTGCACAAAAGTCCGTATTGTCTGAGTCCTGTCTGAGCCTGACAACATTCTCAGCTGGTTAAATTTTGGCCAGAGGAATGTTGCGATCTTGTGGAGGTCCTGTATTATCACTTAACGCGCGAGCCAGTTTTCGTGCCGTTTATGCGCGAGAGCTTGCTGAGGGAAGTCCAGGGCATTGGGCTGACAGTGGCGTTTTAGTTTCTTACACCAGAGACACACACAATTAAGTGTTGGATACTTGTCTCCGTCAAGTTCCCGCTGTGCTTCATAACACAGCTTGAGAAAGTCTATTAAAAAGCCCATTGTGTCTGGCGCGATTTTTTTATGTGCCCGCTCTCCCCTTGTGCCTCCAGCTTTTCATGGAGCTCATGATAAATGCCCTGTATGAAAGTCAGTGTGAGGTACACAGTACTAAACCTAGTGTCTCCCATTTGCAGCAATGTTGTTGATAGTTGATAGGGTTTTATTCACCAGTTCCATATCCTCACTTATGAAATGGCAGGTGATTGTTAAATAACAAATTTTACGATAATCCTCTGTCCACATGTCTATGGTCATTGCGACTGTGCCATCCTTCAACAAGGCCTTAAGTTTCTGTACTAAAGCTTCCTTCTTCTCTTCTGCCCATGTCACTGCACAGCTTCACAATTGTCACATGGCGGGGAATAACAGAGTTTACGGGAATCATCCCATACACAGCCCCGACATTAATTAGTTCTTGCGCCAGCTCTTTAAATCCTTCACCATTTACGATATTAAAAGACTTAATGTCTTTACAGCAAAAGCTGACACACTTCTCTGTCATTGTTTGTTTCACCTTCGCAGGGATGGGTTTTGATACTGTAACAAACGATTTGATTGTTGGTTGATTCTGGGCACTAGCAGATGTTAAACAGCTTTGATCAACATGCCTTTTTACGAATTCCCTGTCGTTTTGCTGTCATACTTTAACACTAGACGTCTCAGAGAGCAGCCATTTGGCTTTTCTACCTATAAAACCCACAGGACAGCCGATGGGCTGAAAGAATTTTAGCTAATATCCTTAATATCCACCTTTGAACAGATGCTTTTGTTATGTAAACAAGGTGGGGCCATGCTGCGATCTTGTGGAGGTCCTGTATTATCACTTTACGCGCGAGCCAGTCTTCGTGCCATTTATGCGCGAGAGCTTGCTGAGGGAAGTCCACTTCAAGGGAACTTGTGTTTCACTTTGCCATCTTAGGGAAAAATCAACACACATGGGTTTTTTTCCTTTGTTGCTGAGATTTATTAATTAAAACTGTACAAAATAAAATAAAAAACAAACCATCCATTTGTACACATATTTACAAATAATAATAAAAAGTGAGTGAGTACATTTCAGCAATCACTCACAATCCTGGTACTGCCATGGTATCTCTAGTCTGCATTTACCACATGTGTATCTGTAGCAGTGAACACATCGCACAGTGGCATGATTGTTCTTGCCTTTGTGTTTGACCTGACACATGGCTCTTTTTCCAGGGCTAGGTGTGGAGGGTTGTGTCCGAAGCATCTGTTCTTTTCTTGCCTTCTGCACAGCCATATGAGCCAACTCTCTTGCAAGCTCCACCAGGAAGTCCACCCATCTTTCCTGCGCCCCAGTGCATGCTTGATACAGCACATGTGCATTCATTGCTGCCATGTCAATCATGTTATAGAACACGGCAACTGGCCAGCACCGTGTTCCTGTGCGGACAGTGTACTCCCGCACCATCTGGTCCATCACATCCACGCCACACTTTGTGGTGTTGTAAAGGGTGACAATGTTTGGCTTCCTTTTGGTGGTATTATCAGTCTGAACCAGGCTGCGCATGCTGCTAAGAATATAGACAGTCTTCTTCCGTTTGGCCGCATACGCCGTCAGCGTGGCAGCAGTGGTTGAAAACACCTAATAAAGCCACCCAAAACTTGATCCCAAACTTGTGAGGTTTAGCTGCGACCAGTGCTTTGAATGCCTGGTCAGAGACTTCATCATTTCTTCACTACCCAACACACTGGACCCACTACAGTTCGCTTACCGTCCAAATTGTTCCACAGACGATGCCATCTCTCATCTCCTCCACACATCACTTACTCACTTGGACACTAGAAGGAGGAATTATGTTAAAATGCTCTTCATCGACTACAGCTCTGCATTTAATACCATAATTCCCTCCACACTCACCACCAAGCTGGAGCACCTGGGACACAGCTCATCACTGTTTCAGTGGATCTCCAACTTCCTAACTGGCAGACCACAGGCAGTAAGGATGAGCGGAGATGTCTCAGCCTCCATCACTCTCAGCACTGGAGCCCCCCAGGGGTGTGTTCTGAGCCCCCTGCTGTACTCTTTGTACACATATGACTGTGTGGCCACTACCAGCTCCACCACCATCATTGAGTTTGCTGACGACACCGTCGTGGTGGGCCTGATCTCTGATAACAACGGGACGGCCTACCTGAAGGAGATTAGGAATCTGGAGAACTGGTGCCAGAGGAACAACCTCATTCTAAACGTCAGTAAGACAAAGGAGTTGATAGTGGACTTCAGCACCAAGCATTAGAGGAACTACCAGACCCCCGTCATCAACGAGAGCCCAGTGGAGAGAGTGGACAGCTTCAAATACCTCCGTGTTCACATCACACAGGACCTGTCATGGTCCTGTCACATCAACACCATGGTGAAAAAGGCCCCGCAGCGTTTTTAACACCTCAGTTGCTTGAGAGACTTCAGACTGCCCTTCAAGGTGCTCAGGAGTTTCTACCCCTGCACGATAGAGAGCATTCTGACGGGAAACATCACGACCTGGTTCGGGAACAGCACCATGCAGGTCAGACGAGCTCTACAGAGGGCTGTGCGATCAGCTGAGCGCACCATCGGTAGCTCATAGCTCCCTGACCTGCACTTAATCTACAGCAGGCGGTGCTGGACCAAGGCCAGGAAGAACAACTACACTTTGTGCTCATAAAATCACTGTATCACAAGTCACTTTAAATAAATCACTCTAAGAATATTTGCACTGCATAAGTCACTTTAAATATGTGGATTGCACAACCATAGACGTTACCATTCTTTTATTACCATTTATTCCGCTGCTCTTATTGCTCTACATTTCTTCATATATTCTCCATATATTTTCTATATTGTGTATTTTTGTGTACAGTTATTTTATTTTTAACTTTTATTTGTATATTTTATTTTATTCTTTCCTAGTTAAATTTACCCTCTGTTTTTCATATTTATTTCTTATTTCTATTTTTTAATTTTTAGGTCACGAGCAGTTGTCCAAGCATTTTACTGCATATTGTACTGTGTATGACTGTGTATGTGACAAATAAAATTTGAATTTGAATTTGAAATATACTGCAGGGAACAGCAGCGAGTCTTTGATGGGAAAAGCTGTTCATCAATGGTGATATGTGGACCAGGGTTGTAGGACGTGATGCAGTTGGTGACAAATGATCCCCACAGATTGGAAATTGCAGCTAACATATCAGTCTTTTCTCGATCACTGCGGGTGGACCTGTCATCAAAGCGTAGGTGTCGCATGATGTCTTGGAAGCGGTTTCGTGGCATAGTTTCAATGATCTGTGGGTTTCCCAGGTTTGCTGACCAGCAGTCGCGTAGTGATGGAACCTTAGTAAGCCCCCGCAAGATGACAATTGCAATAAATGCCATTAGTTCAGGGAGGTCCATAAACCAATGAACATGCTCCGTTTGCTGTTTATGTTGAATAGTACATTTTTTAATGCTCTGAAGCATGTCAAGAGTGATGAAACACAGGAAGCATTGAAGACGACACGAGATACTTTTCCTGGCCTTAGCCGGCTCTCCATCTGCGGCGTACGCTTCTATTGGGGTGAAAGGGAGACGGGTCCCCACCTGTTCTTCACGCCACACTGTGCCATCTTTCGCTGTCTGTGTCAGGTCAGTCCCCGAACAAGCTCTCTTTTTAGGTTGAGAAGCAGTCTCCTCATCTGCAGTGTGAACAAATTCAAATTGTGAGCAATGAGAAAGTCAAACGAAATCACAAAGCATGCATAGATACTAATTATAATTCCAGTATCTCCTTCTCTGTATCGGAATAATGTCTGAAATATCTTACTTACTATATCCACTTACTTGTTTAAAATGAAATAGGAAAAATATGAAATGAAATATCTTCCTAAATAAAATTTATACAATTATATTGTAATAGTAACCCTAACCCTGCACACACACAGTGGAAACTGTAAAAAAAAAAAAAAAGGTAGGGTAGATATTTCTGTCACTTCGCTCTGCTTTTTTTTGTATTTTCCACTTACTTGTTTGAAATGAAATAGGAAATAATCTGAAATTAAACTTAACCTGAAGACTGATCAGACAGCTCTGAGTCCGAATCAGGCTGAAGTTCTATGTCTTCTCCATCTGAGTCACAAGGGCTTACTTCACTCAGGATAATTTCCAAGTGCCGAGTGGTAAGTCTTCGCTGCCATTTCTTTCCTTAGAGAAAGAAATCACCTCAGCACAAAAGGAAGTTCTCTGCTTTTAGCACCCCTCCCTCCCCCACACAACAAACAGGCCACCAGCAACCATTCACGCCCCCTTCCCCCACACTAGAGTAGCCAAGTTAGCAGCCTCTTGGATAAAGGCGGGTTAGAAAAGTCTGGGACTTCTAGTGAAATAAAATATCTTCCTAAATAGAATTTATACAATTAGGGTTAGGGTTATTAGCTAACCCTAACCCTGCACACACAAAAAGTGGAAACTGTAAAAAAGGTAAAGTAGATATTTCTGTCTCTCCGCTCTACTTTTAAGTATTTTCCACTTACTTGTTTGAAATGAAATAGGAAATAATATAAAATGAAATATCTTCCTAAATAAAATCTACACAATTAGGGTTAGGGTTACTAGCCAACCCTAACCCTGCACACACAAAAAGTGGAAACTGTAAAAAAGGTAGGGTATATGTTTCTGTCACTCCGGTCTGATTTTTTTAGTATTTTCCACTTACTTGTTTGAAATGAAATAGGAAATAAAATGAAATGAAATATCTTCCTAAATAAAATTTATACAACTTTGGGTTAGGGTTACAGGCTATTTGCAGTGAGATTTTATCCACCTCAGCACAAAAGGGAGTTCTCTTTTAGCAGCCCTCCCTCTCTCCCTCCCCCACACAAACAAACAGGCCACCAGCAACCACCCCCCTGTCGGGTCCTATCGGGTTCAGGCAAAGATCTTCATCTCTAGTTTAGGCAGCCTTATACACTATGTTCAATATATAGGCAGTTCTTACACTGTCAACATAGTTTCATAAATAGATGATGTGGTTAAAAAATGTGTGTGTTTTTTTTTAATTAGTCAATACACAACCCATAATGCTTATGCTATTTTAAATTAAATTAATTATTTAATAAATGAAACTACTTATTGCAATATTTTTAAAACATCCTTAATAATTCTTAAAGACACGGTAACATTTGTAATTTATCTATACCGATCATTGTAGGTACGGAATACAAATGCAGGCTATGTACAATATTTTACATTACAGTGTATTTTATCTATTTCGGTTTAATACACTGGTAGACAATATTTTGCTGCAAAGTAAAGCTTAAAATGTAACTTCTGCTTGGGTTTGTTTTTGTTATATTTTTAATGTTTTTCGCTGATCTTTCAATGGCTGGCATAACAAATCGATTAATGGCACATAATATCTGGAACAAATATATGCTCATACGGATCAGTATTTCTTCAGGATTTAAACATGCATAACGTTTCCCTATCAAAGATCTGATGGGGCGTTAATCACTTATCACAACTGTAAATAGATGCGGCAGCAGAGACAGATTAAATTCCCATAAACATTTACACTTAAAAACAATACTAAAAAAACTAAACAGTTCCATAGGGTTAGCACCTGTTACTGCAGGACAGGGATCACCTACAGTAAACTACTGTATATTTCACTGCTTATATATTTTTGCCTTAGTTTCATTTGGTTTTAAATGATTTCATGTGCTATTTGTGTGTGCGTGTACTGTATGTGTGTGTGTGAGAGAAAGTGAGAGAGAGAGCATATGCATGATAGAGGGCTTATATTGTGATTTGTCCAAGGTTATTTAATAAAAAATATTTCAATGTAACCCATGAGTCATAATCACAAAATCAGCCAACGCTGTAAACAGATGACACAACAAAGTATATACTTGAAAAAGTTCATTTGAACACATAATATATGTTAATATGTCAAATAATATTTGAACCAAAAAAAATATATAAACATAAATATAAAAACAATCGACTATTATTGTTAGGGTCAAATGTACGGGGCTTCTCAGTCTTTCGTTAATTTTACTTCTGACTCGAAACCAATAATACTTATTAAAGATGCACTGTTTTATTGGACATGGCTGTTTTGTAATGTTCAGTAAATTAAACACTGTCTATGGTTTGAATATTCTGTGAACCTCTCAAAGTCATGATGTAATAGAGACAAGGCTCTTTAGATCCTTCTGCACTCAGGGTATCGTGGTGTAAATTATTAATGTATTGATGTATTTTACCTGCAGACTTTTAAACAGCTGTGTTTATAGGTTTAATTAGTTATTTACAAGACAACGGTAATGCAAGGTAACGAGGTAACGGTTAAAGTGCCACAGGTGTGTGTGTGTCCTGTTTTTGTCAGGTTTGCCTGAGCTGGCTTTAACACAAACATTTGTGCGCCAGCAGGACGAAAGAACCCATCCATCAGTCAGTACATTCTCCATTTAGGTTTCTCACATTCCACTCCTCCTACGTTTGTCTTTTAATAAAGTCCTTAAAAAGTTCTCCCAAAGCATTTTTTAAACTAAAAAAAAAAGAATATGGGTCACTTAAGCACAAAATAGCACAGACGCAAATGATCAAGTGTTTAATTGTTGTCCTTTTCTCAAATATGAATTTCCTAACTTGGCGTTTATAAAGTTTCAAACAGACTGAATTTAAGAATGCATACCTAAGAACCTAAGACACAAAGACACACACACACCGAAGAGCAAAGCGGAGATGCGCATCTACACCTCTGACCGTCTTTTGTCTTGTAAATGAGTGCTCCCCAGTGCACACACTCTTTATTTGTACTGTACACTGTTGCTATGCTTGTTAGGGCACTTGGTTATACACAATACTTTAATGTATGAAACACTTACTTCCTGGTTTGTTTAATTTTAAATATTGCTTATTACCTTATTCAGCAAATAATAACTTAAATAAATTAATTATTAACGTATTGAAGTATTTTAGTTAAGGACAAAAACAGACCCTGCGCTTATGTTTAGGACTGCTGAACAGCTGTGTTCATAGGTTTAACCAACGATTTACAAGACAACAGTTAAAGCATTTGTGGAGGGAGAGGTATGTGTGTGTGCGCGCGCTCCGTTGGCTTTAACACACAAATTTGCGCACAGACAAGTCTAAAGAAACCCTTCCCCCACCAAAAAACACACACAGAGCAATTAGCACCATGTCATAGTCAGTATTCTCCATTGAGGTTTCTCACCTTCCGTTTCTTCTACAGATGTCACTATTAAAAACGCACGTTTCGAGAAAACGGATCCTGCGTCTTGCCGCGGCTGCGTGCGGCAAGCTGTGTAAATGCCCTTCATTACCTGTAGGGGGCAGTCATGTTTCAGTCTAAAGTATTGTGTGTCTACTGAAGCGGAAAATGTGTTATCTCTCTTAGGCAGACAGTGTCTGACAGCGACAGAGCTCAAACTGTAAATATTGATATGTAATTGTTTCTCATTTTCTTATTTAATTGCACTTTCTCCATTCAGTATTATTATTATTAGTAGTAGTGCTCCGAATTTATTATTGTTATTATTTTTATCATTATTGTAACGCATCCGCGGTGTGCAAAAAGACTACAATGTTAGCCCAAAATATTATTTTTTTATTGTGTTTATGCGCTTTAAATATACACTAAACAATAAACACTGACTTGTGCAAACTGAAAGTAAGTTGCGCGTGCAGCTTTTTGATTAATGCTGAACCCAAACAGCAAAAGAACATAATAATAATAATAATAATAATAATCATCATCATCATCATCCTGCATTTTCAGCATTGAATTGTTATTTAATTATTCATTTTTGAAGCTGCTCACATCGTGCGCGCTTTCACTTAAAAAATGCAGTGTTTAATCAGCAAGTATATGCTGCTCCTCTTTATGATTAATATGATTGGCTCATATCGGTAGCATTTTTAGCAAAGGGAAGATGAAAAGTGAAAGTGTGTACCAACAACATAGCCCAATGCATGTGTGTAAAAGGCTGAAATGTGGTTATGAATAAATCTTTTAGTGAATGTGAAATGTTCGCATGAATGTGCGCTCTTTTACTTTGCCGAGTTTTGATCTAACGTCAGATGAACGCTGATATAAGAGATTTATAGAAGATTTCTCTTTCCCAGAAATACAACAAATACACATTTATACGTGGCAAATAAGCGCTGCCTATGCGGCGCTGTGCGAAATGCATGCCGATGTGAGCCGCTTTATTTCAGTCATACCTGTAATATACTAACATGTTTTTGCTGTGTAGTGGACAACCTCTCGCAGACGAGCCTCTGAATATGCCGTTTTAACGGGGGTGGGGTTAAGAAAGACCGTAATGATTATGAATGCTCGGCGAAAACAGCAAGGAAACTGACTGGCCAAACAAGCACTAACAACAGCTCAAGGGCTTGTAAAAAAAAATTTAACTAGGTAATTAAGTTCACTAGCTAGCGATTTCATTTGTTCAAAGAATGAACTGTTATATACAGTGGTGTGAAAAACTATTTGCTGATTTCTTATTCTTTTGCATGTTTGTCACACTTAAATGTTTCTGCTCATCAAAAACCGTTAACTATTAGTCAAAGATAACATAATTAAACACAAAATGCAGTTTTTAATATTAAGGGAGTAAAAACTCCAAATCTACATGGCCCTGTGTAAAAAAGTGATTGCCCCCCTTGTTAAAAAATAACTTAACTGTGGTTTATTACACCTGTTTAGTACACCAATTTCTGTAGTCATCCCCAGGCCTGATTACTGCCACACCTGTTTCAATCAAGAAATCACTTAAATAGGAGCTACCTGACACAGAGAAGTAGACCAAAAGCACCTCAAAAGCTAGACATCATGTCAAGATCCAAAGAAATTCAGGAACAAATGAGAACAAAAGTAATTGAGATCTATCAGTCTGGTAAAGGTTATAAAGCCATTTCTAAAGCTTTGGGACTCCAGCGAACCACAGTGAGAGCCATTATCCACAAATGGCAAAAACATGGGACAGTGGTGAACCTTCCCAGGAGTGGCCGGCCGACCAAAATTACCCCAAGAGCGTAGAGACAACTTATCCGAGAGGCCACAAAAGACCCCAGGACAACATCTAAAGAACTGCAGGCCTCACTTGCCTCAATTAAGGTCAGTGTTCACGACTCCACCATAAGAAAGAGACTGGGCAAAAATGGCCTGCATGGCAGATTTCCAAGGCGCAGACCACTTTTAAGCAAAAGAACATTAAGGCTCATCTCAATTTTGCTAAAAACATCTAAATGATTGCCAAGACTTTTGGGAAAATACCCTGTGGACCGACGAGACAAAAGTTTAACTTTTTGGAAGGTGCGTGTCTTGTTACATCTGGCGTAAAAGTAACACAGCATTTCAGAAAAAGAACATCATACCAACAGTAAAATATGGTGGTGGTAGTGTGATGGTCTGGGGTTGTTTTGCTGCTTCAGGACCTGGAAGGCTTGCTGTGATAGATGGAACCCTCAAGATATACAGGAAGTACTGTAGTAGTGGTAAATTTGTGTGTGTGTGTACGAATGTGCAAACATTATTGTGGATTTAAATATGGCGTACTTACGGTGGCCCTGAAGTCAGTTTTGTAAATTTTTTTGCACTTCACGGCCATCATAGTTTAAAGTGAAGCAGAAAACACGAAACAAAGATAAAGAAACAAGTTCCTACTTCCTGTATATCTTGAGTGACAGATGTCTCGTCCAATCAGTGGTAAGCATTTCATTCGCAATCTATACCTACCTTTTCCAGTTTGTATGGCCGAGAAGTGCAATACAAATTAACAAAACGGAAAACAAATTAACAAATTCAAAACCAAATTAACAAAACAAATAAATAACAAAAAGTAAACAACAAAACTCCCTCTCCCCCCCCCCCCCCCCCCCCCCCAAAAAAAAAAAAAAGTTTGGGTTTTGTTATTTGGTTTTCAATTTGTTTTCCGTTTTGTTAATTTGTACTGCACTTCTCGGCCAGTCAGAGATTAGTTATTTTGTTTTCCGTTTTGTTAATTTGGTTTTGAATTTGTTATTTTGTTTTGGGTTTTGTTATTTTGTTTTTTAGTTTTGTTAATTTGTTTTGCACTTCAGGGCCACCGTATAAATGTGTTTGATGATCAGAAACATTTTGTGTGACAAACATGCAAAAGAATAAGAATATATAGTATATATTAGGCAAATAGTTTTTCACACCACTGTAGGTTCTGTTTGTATCAGTTTTTTGTTATTATAAAAGAAATTACATTTAAAGATATCAAAATTTAAATATAGAAATGACTGGGAAAAAAGACCTTTAGAATAGAACATTAAAATAACAAAAAAATACACTTCTATCTTTGTATAGTATGAATATAGTATAATATATCTCTTATTTCTATTTACTTTAGGTTGTTGCTCTTGCACTGTTACTGTCTGTGCTTTGCAATGTCAGACACATTTAAATGCAAATAATACACCCTCCCAGGCGTAAATCAGCTTTTCTCACCTTTACACTAGGAGAAACTAAAATGCACCTCTCCCCACTGTGCATGGTTTCAGCAAACTGAGGAGGATCTTAAATCTTGCTTTAGGCCCCTTCTTAAATTTGTGTAAATTTAAAATCTTCTGGATTCTACATTCGAAAATTGACATTGTTACTGTTTTTAATCCCTGCAACGCGATTTTTATTATCATAACATGCATGCTTTTAATTACTCTACAATGTTTGAATGTTAGATTTTATTTAAAAATAAATAATTAAACCAAATTAAATTATTATTATTTATTAAATGTGTGTAAAAAAAAATTACGAAAAAACTTTAAGATTTTGTAAATGTTCGAAAGCAAATAAGCTTAGCTTAGCTTAGTTAAGTCTTATAAAGGCTATGTAGTTTTATAAAGTTTTATTATATAGTTTTTGCACATTAATCAGAGTCCTCATCTGTTACATTTTTGAGGACAATGGGTTTTTAAGCCTGTCACGGCGTGCGCCCAAATCAATATCACTCCTCGCTCACTAGTTAGGCGGCCTCCCCTTCAGATATGCGAAGGAGCAGGGCTAGCTGGTGAGCTATCCTTGCTAATGATCCCGGGCTTGCACCCCGCGCTATAAAATACTCGGGGTTTGTTGGGTTACAGTAGATTTTACATTTATTACGGTGTGAGTGCGACGTGCGTGCAACAACGTGTAAGTGCGGCATGCAAGCGGGGCAAATGGAACGTGCCCCAGGGACTTTAAAGAAGCGAGAAATGGGAGGTGCTGAGCCGGCCATCCACGGAGAGCAGGGTCAGCGCAAGTGGACGAAGGCAGGAGCTGTTGTCCTTGCAAGCCCATGCTGCCACTCTGTCCAGTGCCCACCGCTCACCAGGCCGTGCCCGAATGCCAACCAAACCTGCACGTGCACATTCCTTCGTTTCCATCCTGCTGGTGCTGTTGTCCTTGCAGGCCCATGCTGCCACTCTGTCCGGTGCTCACCGCTCACCAGGCCGTGCCCGAATGCCAACCAAACCTGCACGTGCACATTCCTTCCTTTCCATCCTCACTTCTTTAACCCCTTTCCTTCCCATCTTTTTTCGTAAGACCTCGCCTCGAGTCCTTGCTTCATGGTGCCGCCCGTGCACTTAGGGTCAAACCTGTTAACCGCCCCAATAAATATACAATAAATATATATATATAAAAAAAGTTTTTATTCTTGTTTTAATGTTATTTGGAAGTTAACGAAATAGTAATAGCTAAAATAGTAAAATTAATAGTTAAAATATTAACAAGGGGAATGTTTGATGTCATGTGGGCATTATAAGATTTGTATTAAAAAACTTCTAACTAAAAAGTGGCAGCTGGCACGCCTAAAAATAGACGCAGGTTATTTTTTTTAATAGTCTAAATAAAAATTCTTCTCTTTAATTTCCTACAGCCTAATCAGCGCTCAACCGCACCAAAACCTTTTCCCGAGCGCAGAGGAATTTTGTTGTACTTAATAATATTTATGCAGTATAAACAGGGCCTCTTATTCCTAATAATCCTGGGTTGTTGTTCTGTTACTATGTGTGCTTTACAATGCCAGACAACATTCAAATTAACTAATTAACATTCACCCTCCCCAGGTGTGAATCAGCTGTTCTTACCTATGAATGGAGAGAAACTGAAATGCACCTCTCAACACTTTTTAATCTTCTAGGTTCTAGATTCTAAAGTTGACATTGTTACCATTTTTAATCCTTGGAATGGAAGAAATCGAGATTTTCCCTATGATAGCATAAATTTCATTGTTTTTAACTACTCTATACACAATAATATTTTTTGGTATTTTTATTTAAAAAATAAAAAAGGGTATGGGGCTATCTTGGTTTATTAATCCTCGTGCCTGGCTTAGGTTTAGTGTGCACCATTTGTACATCTGTTATTTTAACTATATCCAAACACTCAAAAAGACCTTTTATTTGGTGTTAAGTGACTGATGTGCCTGACATTTTTCAGCAGATCCTCTGTTTCACTAAATCATCCTTGACTTTTCATGAGTATGTAAGACCTCTTGACACACCTCTCTCTCTCTCACACACACCAGACTAAATAGTCATTAGCACGTCCCTCCCCCAAACAGCGCAGCCATTTACTTTCTTTCCATTTACTTACATCTGAACTAAGTCATTTACATAAGTTACTGATCAATAGCTCATCATATCAATTTATTCATACAGATGTTCCTGTTTTACATGGACATTTACAGGTTTCTTACAGAATGATTTACTCTGACTAAGCCACCAGAAAAGTGGCAGCTGGAACACCTAAAACACATGCAGGATTATTTTTAATAATCTAAATAAAAATGCTTTCCTAAACGTGGGCTATTGTTATTTACTTACAGTATTTGTTAATTTAATTTAAATGGGGTTTGGGCTCCGGGATGTTGAGCATGGTGATCGTCAACTTTACTTTCTGTCACGGCGTGCGTCTGTGATGGGTGTGCGCCCAAATCTACTATCGCTACTCGCTCACTCTGTAGGCTCCCTAAATAGGTGGCAAAGGGACGGAGTTATTATCATGCCAGCTGGCGATAATTAACGTTCGTAAGATTGCGGGCTTATAGAGGTACTGCATTATGTTTTAAGACATCCTTAATTGACATTTTTCTCCTAATTATATGTCCACAAATACTTTGACAACATACACTTAGCTGCCTTTTGTAAAGTGGAAGTACGAGCCACGGGTTTCCGGACGGCAATAAACAGCTTTATTTATAAGATATGTTGGCATATTCATGAATCAGGACATTCGCATAGTTAACACTATCAGATTATAATTTAGCCTACTATCAGATAATTAAATTAATTTAATTTAAGACCATTTAAACCGAGGCAATGCCATCTCTTTAATTGTTTTGTCCCTGTTAAGACATTACAAAAACTACTATAAACTTACTACTGTATGAATTTCAAAGCACGAATTTGAGCATCATTATGAAAATAATATGAAGCACATATACACTCACTCATCATGAAAGATCTATTGTAAAACATGATAAAATGCTTGTTTGCTTCAGCAGTGTTCAGCCACATCATTACATACATATCCACAAATACTTTTTATAAATTATATATTTGTTCATTCATGTCTTTTGATGATGGCAACACATCTTTACGTTTTAAATAAGATATTTAATTCAATTTTATTTGTATAGCGTTTTTAGCAATTTTCATTGCCGCAAAGCAGCTTTACACAGTCAAAAGAATTATTTAAGTTTGTATGAAATGTTAATTTGTATGAATTAAAATGGTCAGTTTGTCCCTGGTGAGCAAGCCGAGGGGGACAGTGGCAAGGAAAAACTCCCTGAGATGGTAATAGGAAGAAACCTTGAGAGGAACCAGACTCAACAGGAAACCTATCCTCATTTGGGTGAAACAGAAAGCAGTAAATGATCTGCATTTATACAGTGTGTAGGATTTGAGGCAGTTCAGCTATAATAGCTGATGTTAATTGATGTTAATATGGAGTCCAGGTAGTTATTGAAGACCCAGGTAGACTTGTAAGAAGTTCCAGTCCTGAACTATCGAACTGTCAAGTCCCCAGAGAAACAGTTGCCAACACCTGTCAAGGCCAGAACCATTTTCTAGGTAATGAGAATCATTCCCAGACACCAGACGCATCCCAGAGAGACACACGGGGCATCCATGTGACGAGATCTTCAGCCAGAAGCGGGGCACCAGGATGGGTCAGACAGGTCCGGAGGGCAAAGGGAGTCTGGATCACTGGCAGCTCAGGAACGACATGTGTAGCTCGACAGAGAGAGAGAAAGAGTGAAAGGGGGAGACAGGAGGAGAGAGGAAAGAGAAAGAGAGGGGAAAGAGAAGAAGAGGAGAGATGGCAGTTAGGTATGGTCACAGTCACACAATGTATAATGTGAATGTATATTAACTGTAGAGTGCAAGCAGAGACTCCGGCAGGGCTAAATATGACAGCATAACTAAAAAAAGAAAGGGGCCAGAAGGAAACACAAACATGAGGGCTTCCAGAGATGTAAAGCAAACAATCACCTCGCCGTCAGCAAACCTGAGTGATCAATGAGAGTGAGGAAGACAGCATCCAAACATACCAGTTCACCATAATACTCTACATCCATGAGTCCCCCAGATCTGCTCCTTTACCTATGGCAAATCTATTTATAAAAATGCTTGGCTAAATAAATAGGTTTTTAGCCTGGACTTTAACACTGAGACTGTGTCTGAGTCCCGAATAATATTTGGAAGACTATTCCATAATTTTGGGGCTTTGTAAGAAAAAGCTCTGCCACCAGCTGTATTTTTCATAATACGCGGTACTGACAAGCAGCCTGCATCCTTTGATCGAAGTAGGCGTGGCGGATCGTAAGACACTAGCAGTTCGCTCAGGTACTGCGGCGTGAGACCATTTAATGCTTTATATGTCAGGAGTAGTATTTTAAAATCAATGCGAAATTTCACAGGGAGCCAATGCAGTGAAGATAAGATAGGGGTGATGTGCTCCTATCTTCTGGTTCTAGTGAGGACTCTCGCTGCTGCATTCTGGACTAGCTGAAGCTTATTTATGCATCTAGCTAAACAACCAGACAGTAAGGCATTACAATAGTCCAACCTAGAGGTGATAACTAGTTTTTCTGCATCGTTTAGCGACAATAAATTTCTTATCCTGGCAATATTTCTGAGGTGAAAGAATGCTATCCTGGTAATATTATCTACATGAGCTTTAAATGAAAGGCTGGAATCAATAATCACACCAAGGTCTTTCACTGTTGCATTTGATGGAACAGAAAGGCCATCTAAAGTTACAGTGTGATCAAAAATTTTACTCCTAGCTGTATGCGGTCCTATGACTAGAACTTCTGTCTTATCAGGATTTAGCAGAAGGAAGTTAATTAGCATCCAATTTCTTATGTCCTGCACACATTGCTTAATTTTAGAAGGCTGTTTTTTCTCATCAGGTTTTGCTGAGACATTTAACTGTGTATCGTCAGCATAACAATGAAAACTCATACCATGCTTACGGATTATGTTGCCCGGAGGAAGCATGTAAAGGGAAAAAAGCAGTGGACCTAAAACTGAACCCTGCGGAACGCCAAACTCCACTAGAGAACATGCAGAATAATCACCATTTAAGTCTACATACTGATAACGATGAGTCAGATAGGATCTGAGCCAGGAGAGGGCTGTACCCTGATTCCTACTACATTTTCTAATCTGTGAAGAAGAATAGCGTGATCAACGGTGTCAAAAGCTGCACTGAGGTCGAGTAATACAAGCATAGTTACACAACCCTGATCAGAGGCCAATAGGATGTCATTTACTACTTTAATGAGTGCTGTCTCTGTACTGTGATGAGGCCTAAATCCTGACTGATACAGTTCATGTATGCCATTTCTATGTAGATATGAGCATAGCTGCTCCGCTACTATCTTTTCCAGAATCTTAGAGATAAAGGGGAGGTTTGATATTGGCCTGTAACTGGACAGCTGACAGGGGTCGAGGTCAGGTTTCTTAATTATTGGTTTGATAACTGCTATTTTAAAAGATTTTGGAACATAACCAATGCTGAGTGAAGAATTAATTATTCTCAACAGGGGCTCTGTTATTGCTGGTACTATTTGTTTAAGAAAATGTGTCGGTACAGGATCTAATATACAGGTTGATGAATTTGCAGAAGAGATGAGTGAAATTAGTTTATTCTCTTCAAGGGGAGTAAAGTATTCTAAGTTCTGATCTGACATGGCTAGATTAACATCTGCATCAATTATTTTACAATTTTATTATTAAAAAAGTTAATGAAGTCCTCACTATTGCATGATGTTGTTGTGGAGATTTCTGCAGTGGTCTTATTTCTGGTTAATTTGGCTACAGCATTAAATAAGAATCTAGGATTATTTTTGTTATTTTCTATAAGAGTGGAGAGATATGTTCTTCTAGCTACACTAAGAGCTTTTCTATAGTTCAGGATGCTCTCCTTTCATGCTATTTGAAATACTAGCAATTTAGTTTGGCGCCATTTACGTTCTAATTTCCGAGCGGTCTGTTTTAAAGTGCGCGTGCGATCGTTATACCAGGGAGCAAGTTTCTTATCTCTAATAATTTTTCTTTTAACTGGAGCGAAATGTCGACTTATTACTGTGACACACTTGAATTGAGACAAGATAGTGATCTGAGATAACTTCAGATAGTGGAATTGTGAATAAATTTCTTATACTTAATTCGAATAATATTATAAAATCTAAAGTGTGACCTGCTTTATGAGTGGGTCCTACTACACACTGATTTACTCCTACCGAGTCCAGTATGGACATAAATGCTGTTCTCAGAGGGTCTTCTGGGTTTTCAAAATGAATATTAAAATCTCCAGCAATTAACACTTTGTCTACAGAAACGACTAGGTTTGAGAGGAAATCTGCAAATTCACTAAGAAATTCAGAGTACGGCCCTGGAGGTCTGTAAATGACAATTAGCGGGATCGACTGAGCTGACTTAATATAGTTAAATACACTTATGTTACTATAAGGAATTTCAAATGAATTAAATTTGTGTCCATTTTTTTGTACAATAGTCAAATTATCATTGCGAATAACTGCGATGCCTCCTCCTCTACCAGTTAACCGAGGCTGGTGTATGTAGCTGTATCCAGGAGGACTAGCTTCATTTAGAGCTACATACTCGTCCTGTTTAATTCAGGTTTCTGTTAAACAGAGTATATCAAACTCCTGATCTGTGATAATTTCATTAACTATAACTGCTTTAGATGCGAGAGATCTAATATTTAACAGTCCTAGCTTCAGATCAGAGGTGCCGGCTGCGCATTCAGTCTGATCCAAGTTTGTGGTCTTTATGTTAATTAAATTACTAAAACAGACTTTCTGAGTCTTTCTAAATTTGTTTTTAGCTCGGGGAACAGACACAGTCTCAATATGATGAACCCTGAGTGACGACTCTATGCAGCTAGCAGACGGTTGGTTTAGCCTGTCTGTCTGCTCCCTGGCCTGGGCTCTGGATTGTCACAGATTAACTAGGCCTCTTCTGAGACTATGAGCTATACTGCAAGAAATGAGAGCAGCACCTTCCCGAGTGGGATGGACACCGTCCCGCCCTAACAGGCCAGCTTTGCCTTCAAAGGTCTTCCAATTATCAATGAAGCCCACATTGTTTTCGGAGCACCACCTGGACATCAAGTGGTTCAGCGACCATAACCTGCTGTAAGTTATGTCACCACATCTCATTGGGATGGGACCAGAGCATACTACTCCATCGGACATCGCCTTCGCTAATTTAAACACCTCTATAAAGTTATTCTTACTAACCTTTGACTGACAAAGGCGTATATCGTTAGCTCCAGCATGTACTACTATCTTGGAGAACCTGGGCTGTCCTAGAGTCCTAAGATTACCTGCTATGTCCGGTGCTCTGGCTCCCGGGATACACCTAACCACTGCCGCTGGCGCCCCTAAAGGTCTAGCTAATTTCACATGTCTCATTATAGAGTCTCCTATAACCAGAGCTCTTTCAGGTTTTTCAGTGGGTGCATCACTGAGGAGAGCAAACCTGTTGGACACGTGAAGCGCAGAAGAGGTGTGCTCACCGGGCTAGCCTTAGCGTTAGCTTTGGCTGAACGAGTATGCCGCCGAGTCGTCACTCACTCGCTCCGCTGTGAGGGCTCTAATGCCGGAGTTGGGGGCTGGTTATCTCCGCCTGCGGCACCCAGACTGTCCGCTACAGGAATAACACTGCTCTCAGACTCTCTAACCCTCTCTAAGGTCTGGATGCGCTCCTCTAACGCTGATATCTTCTCCGTCAGAGTGCTCACTAACAAACACCTATCACAAATAAAATTATATGTTGCCATATTCACGAATCAGGACATTCATAGAGTCAACACTATCAGAGAGCCTACTATTAGGAAATTAAATTAATTTCAATATCATTTAAACCGAGGCATTGGCATGTCTTTCATTGTTTTGTTCCTTTTAAGACATTACAAAAACTATACAGTCTAAGAAACTTACTATAAATTTCAAAGAACGAATTTGGGCATCTCATTTCATCCTTATGAAAATAAAACTAAGCACATTTACACACATTTATCATGAAAGATCTACTGTAAAACCAAAAAAATCATGTTTGCTTCAGCATTAAAACAATATTGTTGCTAACTAATTACAGTATACACAATTCATTGTTGTACTTGCTCCGGCTTTTAGATAAAGTCCTTCCATACGCCATCTGGTGGATAGTCAGTAAAGCACAAAACATTTATTTAAATTCCCGAATGTTGCTTGCGGCAAGTCGCGGCACGCCGCGCGCCAAATTGCGGCATCTTAATGGCAACATCTGTAAGTTTGTCTTTGCTCCTTTAATGGAGTTCTTAAAACCCAAAACATTTATTTATACTGAGAAAAAATTATTATGGGTCACATAATCACAAACAAGCACAGATACATATGATCAAGTGTTTCATATGATCAATCATTTGTTTTTATAACCATTTTATTTGTTTCTATGACGTCATTCCTACTACAGCTCCCTCAACAGCTTGTTAAGGCTCCCCCAGTAGCTCCAAAAGGCCAATCGTCACCCGTCTGACCCCATCCTCTACAGCGGAGCTCTGCTTAAAGAGAACAGGAGAATTTAGTAAAGACAAAGACAAATAAACTCTACAGAATATATAGTTGTGATGAAAATAAAAGATATGAATAAACCTATTTACCACAGAGTGTGTTAAATACTGGGAATTCTGGAATGTAAATAAACTGCCTGTGCTAATGTTAACCATTGAACTTTGTTAGCGTTAGCCATGGTCTGGCTTGTATTATCATCTGCATTAAATTAACTGAGAACTTACTTAATGCACTTCTCATACAAATAATTTAAGCGATAATAACACTCGTATATGAGCATTAGTTCAAGTCATGACCAAAATGAGGAAAAATAAACCCGTTTATGAGCGTTTGGCCCACTAGCTCTTGTACATCTAGCCTCATCTTGTGTCCCTCATGAACTGCATCACATTATATTTACAGAAATAACCTGCATTAGTGAGCATTAGTTCAAGTCATGACCAAAATGGGGAAAAATAAACCCGTTTATGAGCGTTTGGCCCACTAGCTCTTGTACATCTAGCCTCATCTTGTGTCCCTCATGAACTGCATCACATTATATTTACAGAAATAACCTGCAGATTAACTCTTACCTAAAAAATAAATAAATGCTGAATTTATCCAGACAACACTCAGTTAGATTCTGAAGGTATTTTCAGAGAGCACAAACACTCATCAACTAGTGCAGCCTCTGTAATACGTACATTAATAGTATTTTCTAGTAAAGTTTTAGCATTTTTTTATGAAAAGAGAAGTGACATTGTGAGTTTGTGACACTGACAGTAAGATGTAATGTTAACTCCATACTTGGTAAACAAATCATTAATTTATCTAAAGTCACATCTGACCACTTACACGGTCCTGCACACCAAACCTGGAACTACTGTCCATCATGTGTCGTCCTTTTAATCTACCTCGGGAGTTTACATTGGTCATAATCAGCGCCGTTTACATTCAACCTCATACACGCAGCGCCAAACTTTTATCAGCACATCACCTGCCCCACCTGGACCAAGGACGGCTACAAGGCACAATCTTGTCCACCGCTTGAAAAATCCGACCACACCACCATCTTTCTTATGCCAAAATACAAACAATAGCTAAAACAGGAAGTTCCGGTTCAGAGGGAGGTCGCACACTGGATCGGTAGCTGCGTTACAGGACGCACTTGATGACACAGACTGGAACATGTTCTGGAACAGCTCCGATGGCATCAGTGTGTTTACAGAAGCAGTTGTGGGATTTATTGGGAAACTAGCGGATGATACAGTGGAAAAAAAGACTATGAGAACGTTTCCCAACCAGAAGCCGTGAATGGATAAAACCATCCGTGACGCGCTGAGATCTCACATTGCGGCCTACAACACGGGACTTGCATCGGGGACATGGAACTGTACAAGGCTGCATCATATAACGTCCAGAAGGTGGTGAAGGAGGCGAAACAGCGCTACCGGAGAAAACGCTACAGGAGAAAAAGTCACAGCTCTATAATAACACCTTCTATGCTCGTTTTGAGGCTGCATATAAAGATGATAGCGTTCACCTGAGCATCCCGCCCCGGCACGAGAAACTACTAACGCACCGGTTGCCAGGGGCATCCTCCACCATCAGGGCATGGTGGTGGGGTGGGGGGGCGATAAGATGATGAGTGAGGCGGAGTCCATGGCCCGACCTGACACATAGTAGTAGACGAACAAGCACACTCACACTCCCCATATGCACTCTATACTCCTAGATCCAGGCACCACTACCCCCAGAGGGGCAATCAGCGCCCGATCCCGGAGCTGAACCCCCTTCGCTCCAGCGTGGGGACAGGAAGACCACCCCGGTCCTCACAGCAGCAGAAAAGACCACCAGTCCCGACCCCAACCGGGCGGCCAGCTCATCCTCACAGCCCCCGGCCCCTGACAGAGAACAGAGAAGTTTATCATATAATTGTTTGACAATATGTCAGGATTATTCCAGATGGGGGGTACATTTGCATGTGATTAGTGAAAACTCAGTCATTTTTAAAAACTCCCACCATGCTGTCAGAGAAGAGCTGATACTAAAGCTTTTGAAGCATGCGTGTCGTTTGATGATCGAGCTAATGAATGGCAGATCCGAAATCTCTATATTATTGCATAATGCCTGTTCTACATCTAGCCAAGGCACATCTAAGAAGGTGTGTTTTAACCACCCTGAAATGTGTTGGAGCCTGTTGGCTAAGAAATAGTGGTGAAAGTTAGGTAGATCTAGTCCTCCTTTATCCTTGGTCTTTTACAGCGTTTTTAAGCTAATACGCGGGGGTTTATCTTTCCAAAGGAATTTAGAGATGGAGGAGTCCAGAGATCTAAACCAATCAGGTGAAGGTTTGCTCGGGATCATTGCAAATAAATAATTAATTCTTGGCAAAACCATTTTTATTGAGGCGACTCTTCCCATAATCGATATGGGTAGAGACTTCCATCTGGTTAGATCATCTTCTACAGTCTTTAAAAGTGGGATGTGGTTTAATTTAATCAAATCTGCCAGTCTAGGTGAAACATTAATACCTAAATATTTAATGTTTCCAGATTGCAGTGGAGTGGAAGAGTTCTGGAAGGAGCAATTAATTGGAAGAACTGTAGTTTATTGAATAATCTGAGACTTTAAAGAAAGAGTTTATTAATGTAATTATCTCAGAGAGAGTGGTTTGTGAATACTGAAGAAAAAGTAACACATCTGCATAAAGACTAATTTTATGCTCTACATTCTTGCATTTAATGCCTTTAATCACTGTAGCCTGTCTAATTGCTGCGGCTAGTGGTTCAATAAAAATTGCAAACAGTGAGGGGGAGAGGGGGCATCCCTGCCTGGTGCCCCTCTTAAGACAGAAGCTGGAGGATGTTTGGTCATTTGTCCTGACACATGCTGTTGGAGAGTTATATAATATTTTTAGCCAGTTTATGAAAGAGTTTCCAAAACCAAATTTGTGTAAAGTTGCAAATAGAAAATTCCAGTTGACCCTATCAAAAGCTTTTTCTGCATCTAGAGACAATATTGTCATTTGAAGGTTTTTATTGCATGAATAGTCTATCAAGTTAAGTAATCTATGTGTATTTGTTGAGGAGTTCCTCCCTTTTATAAAACCAGTTTGGTTGGGATGAATTATAAGAGGAGTTATCTTCTCAATTCTTTTTGAGAGAGCTTTGCAGATTATTTTAATGTCTACATTAATAAGGGATATTGGACGATAGCTGGTAGGCAATACAGGGTCTTTTCACGGTTTTAGCAAGAGACTAATGTTGGCAGAATTCATATTAAGTGGAAGTCTACCATTTTCCTTGGTTTCCGGCAACATTCTGTAGAATTGCCTAGAATTGCCCAGAATTCTTTATAAAATTCTTTATAGAATTCTGCTGGAAAGCCATCTGGACCTGGAGCCTTTTTATTGGGAATACTGTTCAGGGCTTCCTGAAGTTTATCTAATGTCTGATTGTCTGATAATTTTGGAAGAGTTATATTGTTAAGAAATTGGTCAATTTTGTCTTTAGATGGGTTTATCTGTGGAGAATATAAAGATTTGTAAAAGTCCCTAAAAGTATTGTTTATTCTTTTAGGGTCATATACTGTATTCCCAGTTAAATCTTTAAGAGCAAATATAGTTGTTTTTTCTTTATTTGTTTTTAACTGGTTTGCTAGGAATTGTCCTGATTTGTTACCATATTCGAATTTTTGCCAGCGAAGTCTTTGGGCTAGAATTGAGTTTTTTTATTAATAATTTCATTTAATTCTAGTTTTGCTTTCCCTTTTTTTCAGCATTTCCTGTTCCTGGGAGAATACGTAGGCTTCTTCTAAAGTTTTTATGGTTTCTTCCAATTCCTGAATACATTTATTTTCTCATTTCTTTTTATGCGATAAGTATGATATTATTCTACCTGTCATCACAGCTTGGCCTGCTTCCCAGAGAACAGATGCTGATGTTCCAGGCAAGTCATTATAGTCTAAATATAAAGCCCACTCTTCCTTAAAATATTTAATAAAATCGTCATCTTTAAGCAATGATGTATTGAATCTCCAGTTTTTACTTGTTGGAGTGGTCTTCTTATTTACTAGAGTTACAGAAACATGAGCATGATCGCTGACAGCTATAGGGTGTATCTCTGTGTCTGAAATGTCACTTAGCAGTGAGCTGCTGACTCAGAAATAATCCAGACGAGAGTAAGAGTGATGGACAAGAAAGTATATTCCCTACGGCCGGGGTGAAAAGAACGCCATGCATTGCAAAGTCTGTAGTCGCTCATGTACTGTTTAACTATATTTGTGGATTCCCAATTGCGCTGAGTTCCAGCTGTACTGAGCCTGTCTATTTCTTTATTTAGTCCAAAGTTGAGGTCTCCCCCAAGAACAAGTGCACAATCTAGGTGTTCAGAGAGTGCGGTAAAAAAACGTGAAAAAAAGATGGGTCATTAACATTTGGACCATATATACTAACAATACATAACTTTTTGTTAAATATAGATAATTTAATGATTAGAAATCGACCTTCTGGATCTATAACTGTGTTAAGTATCGTGAAATTAAGATTTTAAATATTTTAAGAAGGATTAAAACTGCAAAAAGGTGTGATATAGGGTGTTGTATGTGTGTGAGTAGTAAAGCAGGTGATTGGTGCAGTTAAAGAAGTCAGAAGTAAAAAAGACATACAAAAAAGCAAGCAGAGAGGAATGCAAGTAAAAACTTGACAGAAATGAAAACATTACAACAACATTTAAACGCTGCGGAAACTGATGGTATCGTGTTTGTTATGATATTGTATTAAATTAACGAATTGACATAAATAGTTAAATATAGGTGAATGGAAGACCAAGCGAGGAAAGAAGAAAAAGAAAAATATAACGGATTCTTATCTGGAGTGGTGTTAGTATAATCAGGGAGTGCTACTGAGGTTGCGGTAGAGCTGCCCATCCATGTAGAGCCAGTCCACGGCGATGACAGCTCGGGAGCCCTTTTGGATGAGACTGCGTTGGATTGGAAACAGAATTTTGCGTCGCTCCATGATCTCTTTGGGGAACTGGTCGTTTACGCTGAAGTCTGTTCCTTTCAGCTCTCGCGACTCTTTACCTGCTCTTTCTGCTTGAAGTAACCGAATTTGGTCACAATAGGACGCGGTCTTGGGGCTCCAGGTTTCTTCGCTCCCATCCGATGAACTCTTTCGAAGCAGATTTTTTCCACGGTGTCTTCCGGAAGCTTCAGGTATGTCTTGATAAGGGTTTTAACCGTAGCTTCTGCGTCCTTTTCAGCAGATTCCGGGATGCCTAAAAACACCAGGTTATCTCTCATTATCTGTGTGTAATCTAATGTCAGTACAAATACAGCTGCTCTGTAACGGCCTCAGAGGTTGTCTAAGAGAATATTGGGAGCAATACCACCATGAAGTCCAAAGAACACACCAGACAGGTCAGGGATAAAGTTATTGAGAAATTTAAAGCAGGCTTAAGCTACAAAAATATTTCCAAAGCCTTAAACATCCCACGGAGTACTGTTCAAGCGATCATTCATTCATCATCAGTATGGCACAACTGTAAACCTACCAAGACAAGGCCGTCCACCCAAACTCACCGGCCGAACTAGGAGAGCGCTGATCAGAAATGCAGCCAAGAGGCGCATGGTGACTCTGAACGAGCTGCAGGGATCTACAACTCAGGTGGGCTGAATAAAAAAATAAAATTTGAATTTTGAATTTGGTGTAATCTGTCCATAGGAGAACTATTAGTCGTGCACTGCACAAAGTTGGCCTTAATGGAAGAGTGGCAAGAAAAAGCCATTGTTAACAGAAAACCATAAGAAGTCCAGTTTGCAGTTTGCCACAAGCCATGTGGGGGACACAGCAAACGTGGAAGAAGGTGCTCTGGTCAGATAAGACCAAAATGGAACTTTTGGGCCAAAATGCAAAACGCTATGTGTGGCGGAAAACTAACACTGCACATCATTCTGAACACATCATCCCCATTGTCAAATATGGTGGTGGCAGCATCATGCTCTGGTGGTGCTTCTCCTCAGCAGGGACAGGGAAGCTAGTCAGAGTTGATGGGAAGATGGATGGAGCCAAATACAGGGCAATCTTGGAAGAAAACCTCTTGGAGACTGCAAAAGACTTGAGACTGGGGCGGAGGTTCACCTTCCAGCAGGACAACGACTAAAGATAAACATAAAGCCAGGGCAACAAACCCTACAAAACATATCCACGAGTTAGAATGGCCCAGTCAAAGTTCAGATCTAAATCCAATCGAGAATCTGTGGGAGGATCTGAAAACTGCTGTTCACAAACGCTGTCCATCTAATCTGACTGAGCTGGAGCTGTCTTGCAAAGAAGAATGGGCAAGGATTTCAGTCTCTAGATGTGCAAAGCTGGTAGAGATATACCCTAAAAGACTGGCAACTGTAATTGGAGCAAAAGGTGGTTCTACAAAGTATTGACTCAGGGGGCTGAATAATTACGCACAACCCACTTTTCATTTAATTGTAAAAGAATTTTGGAATCATGTATGATTTTCGTTCCACGTCTCGCGTGTACACCACTTTGTATTGGTGTTTCGAGTGGAATTCCAATAAAATTTATTCATTTGTGGCTGTAATGTGACAAAATGTGGAAAAGTTTAAGGGGGCTGAATACTTTTCGCAAGCCACTGTATGTAGAACCTTGGTCCTGGAGGTACGTTGTTTTGTTTCACTGTGTACTGAACTGTATATGGTTGAAATGACAATAAAAGCCTACTTGACTTGACTACTTGACTTGACAATAACAAACTGGACTCCGTATTAACTGAAATACATCATCTGTTATTTTGAGCTTTCAGCTGCTTAACACAAAGTATGGCTACAAAACAATTCCTACTATCTGTTTTCACCCAAATGAGGAAGGGTTGCTTTTTGAGTCTGGTTCCTTTTAACGGCCTTGCTATTACCATCTCAGGGAGTTTTTCCTTGCCCCGTCTGCTTGCTCATTGTCATGCACACTCAATACGCGACTGGCACTAGGACCCGGAAGTAAGGCGGGCGCAAACCAGGAAGTATAAGAGGAGTAAACAAACCACGGCTTAGCGCTCAGGCATTGAGTTTGGCCCATGTCTGTTCAGGCTGTTCTTCTACCAATTCGTGAGTACTCACCTCTTTGAGTTTTGCTTTCTGATCTGAGTGTGTGTGAGAGTCCTTAGACCAAATCGCGTGGTTATCCTGTCTACTCGCTTGCTTCCGCGTTTGGGTTTACCAATCACCCTACAAAGGGCTAACCGCTAAAGTCTTCTGGTCACTTTAGCTTGTGCCTGATGAGTGTCAGTGAACTAACCTGATCATTTTGAATGATACACAGTTTCTCAGATTACATAAAATTTCATACATATAATTTTTTTTTATTGTGTAAATCTGCTTTGTGACAATAACCATTGTTAAAAGCACTATACAAATAAAATTGAATTTAATTTAATTAAATTGAATTAAATTTAAATAAGGCTCCAGGATGCCAGCAAACCCTTAAAAAACTTAGAACTCAGTGTTCAATATTTAACAATAAGTAAGGCACTGGGCAAAAATTGCATCCCTAGGAGAGGTACAAGGTGCAAGGCACTGCTAATGAAAAAGAACACAAAGGCTCTTCTTATATTTGCCCAAAAAATATCATTATTATCTCCAGGACTTTATCTTCATTTTAGCCAAACAGTCATAAAATGTGGGGGTGACTTCAACAACAACTTTAAACTTTCAGACACACATTGTGACTCTGTTGTCAAGAAAGGCTTTTTCCCACTCGGCTGAAACCCACCCGGCTGAGTGGTAAAAATAAAAAACAAATGCTGGAGTATTAATTGCTCCGCTGTCTTCTTGGTGGAAGGAAGCTTGGGGAGTGGAACAAAGTGTACAGCCCCGAAGAAGCAGTATATGACGGTCATGATGTAGGTGTGTTCCCATCAGACAAGGATAGACCCATTACAAAGTCTAGGGAAATGAAAGACCAAGGACAGCAAGGCACAGGTCTGATAAGGTCAGCAGGGGGTTGATTGTTATGCTTACAGTGTGCGCAAATGTTACACATTGCCACAAATCTGGACTTGTCCTCCACCAATGTGGCCCACCAGAAGAGATGGCGAATGATGGTCCGGGTGGACCCTAGGTGACAAGAAAGCCTGGGTCATAGATGCAGGGGAATGAAGACTGGAGGAACAATACTTGGCCTGGTTTCCTGGATCAGTGCCTGCTTTACCTATGTCTCTTTATTTTGTCTAGTTCTACTGCTGCAGTTAGACAGTAGGACAGCAAGATGGTGTTATATCCTCCTGAGACCCCGCAATTCATTTTTGCTTTCTGTGGGGAACATGATACTGTGGTCGTTATCTCAAATGCCATGCATGCAGTGTGTTTGTCTTCTAATGTACTGGAAAGAGTACATAATGGGCTTTCTATTGATGGCACACAAGTTGGGTGTGGCCAACAGATCACATGTTCTGTCTTTCTAAATTTGCAGCGATTGCAGCAAGCACATTCTATGGCAGTAAGGGGATTAAGTGATAAAATTTTTAAATACAGCATGTAGATATTTTTTCTTATATAATTGTTTTTATTTGTAAAGGTTTTAACTACAATATATTACAATTTTATAAGGGCATTTTAATTTAAGCCTTTCAAAAAAAAAAAAATATATATATATATATATATATATATTTTTTTTTTTGCTCCATGCCCTTTGTAGGGGACAGTGGGACCATTTTTAACCATTGCCCTGTCTCAAATACCCTAAGCTTCATATGTATTGGACAGGAAAGAAAATTGTGCCAATGCAATAACCAGGGACAGATTTATTAAACTTCTCCAGTTTATCAAATGACCTTGCCATCCTGGATGACCTGAAAAAAAGAGGATGCTCTTTGGAAGGTCAAGTCTCTTTTAAACAGAGACCAACAGTCAACAAGGCTGCCTCAATTGATCAAGATCCCACAAAGCTGGCAAATGATTCCTTTTACAGGCCAGTGTCCTGTGCACCAATGTGAGCCTGGGAAACCAAATCTCACAGGTTGCAGGGCCTTTGTGCCAGTTCCAGTGGTTTGATGATTAATTTTTAAGTTTACAGGGTTCAAAACATATTTCAAGACAAGCAAGTGGGGATTGGAATAAAAGCTGTTGTTTGCATGGCAGGGTCTCTACTACAGATGTGGTCATTAAGACTGCGCGTGTTTTCCCGCGGGATGCCTCAACTTAGCGCGCGGCGCGCCGCGACTTGCCGTAAGCAACATTCGGGAATTTAAATAAATGTGTTGTGCTTCACTGAATATCCGCCAGATGGCGCATGGAAGGACTTTATTTAAACGCCGGACCAAGTACTGTACAATGAAGAATTGTGTATAATTACTTAGTCTAAAACAATATTGTTGTCATGAATGGGGTGTTGTGGCAAGGTGTTGAACGCCGTGGGCGGAAGGAGCAGGCATAGAGGCAGAGGGGTGGTGTTAACCAAAAAAGAGTCTTTAATAAAGGTTAAACAAAGTATAAATAAAGATACAAACAAAGGAACAAACAAACTTAAACCATACTTAACTTTGTGCTAACAGGGGCTCTCTGGCAAGACACAGACAGGGGAACAAACACACGTCCTGTGACGAGACACAGGCAGGAGGAAACACGAAACACGTCCTGTGGCGAGACACAGGCAGGAGGAGACACAAAACACGTCCTGTGGCGAGACACAGGCAGGGGGTTACACGAAACACGTCCTGTGGCGAGACACAGGCAGGGGGTTACACGAAACACGTCCTGTGGCGAGACACAGGCAGGGGGTTACACGAAACACGTCCTGTGGCGAGACACAGGCAGGAGGAGACACAAAACACGTCCTGTGGCGAGACACAGGCAGGAGGAGACACAAAACACGTCCTGTGGCGAGACACAGGCAGGAGGAGACACAAAACACGTCCTGTGGCGAGACACAGGCAGGAGGAGACACAAAACACGTCCTGTGGCGAGACACAGGCAGGGGGACAAACGTAACAAGACACAAACGAGGCGTGGAGCTGAAACTGGACATTAGAGAGGACGGGAGACACTAGAGAGGACGGGAGACACTAGAGGGGACAGGAGACACGTAAAGACGAGACGAGAGACCAAGAGAGGGACCATCAAAGGCTAGGCTAGGGGACCATCATAGGCTAGGCTAGGGGACCATCAAAGGCTAGGCTAGGCTCAGGACACATCAAAGGCTAGGCTCAGGACACATCAAAGGCTAGGCTGAGGACACATCAAAGGCTAGGCTGAGGACACATCAAAGGCTAGGCTGAGGACACATCAAAGGCTAGGCTGAGGACACATCAAAGGCTAGGCTGAGGACACATCAAAGGCTAGGCTGAGGACACATCAAAGGCTAGGCTAGGGGACACATCAAAGGCTAGGCTCACTGGGCAACTCGGGGGAGAGGAAACACAGGATAGCTAGAGACACAGAGGGGCTATGGCTAGAAGCATGCTAGTACTGTAACTGTACTATAAACTCAACATAGCATTTAGCTAATCATGCTCCTAGCCACACATACACCTAACTGCTTACCTGCTCTAGCTAACCACAAGAACACAGGAGGACAGGACTGAATCAGCTCCACTAACACAGACACACAAAACATACACAGAGACATTGCCAATAAGAGAGCCCAAGTCAACACAACTAAAATTAAAGTACAAATTAAACAGATAACAAAAACAAACCAAAATGCCCACATAACTGACAGTGGTATTCCCAAAAATGCTCGACCCAGTTTCCCAGTCTAAACAGCTATTTATAGATTAATTGATGGCTACCTCTGTTCAGGTGTGCACTGCATCACCTGACCGAGGTGCCTGCTGGGAAACTGAGTCGGCCAACAAAAACTACAAAATAAAAACAGTGACCTCTAGTGGAGGACCCTTACAGTACCCCCCCCCTTAAACCGCTCCTCCGGAGCGCTATTGGTGGTCCCAAGGCACTTCCCTGGTGTCCCTTCACCCGACCCCGACGGGCTAGCTCCCGTAGTCAACTGTGTGGCGGAGGCTGCACCGGATCGCTGTTGTGGGCCGGGCGGAGGGGGCAGCACTGTATTGCTCTGAAAAGTAGAGCCCCTGAAGACAGTGCTGTGTTGTCCCCCAATCCGGGCGGCCGATGCAGTACTGGCTTTTCCTCCGCCGTGCCGCGGTGGGTGCCCGACATCGAAGCCGGGTGCTGGACGCTGTGCTGGGGTGTCGCTCCGAAGGCGGTGAGCCTTGAATAAGGGCTACTGGACGAAGGTGGGGGGCCTCCACATGAGGCCTGCTGGTGTTGCTGGGACCTCCTCGAGGCGCTCGACGGCTGCTGCTGCTGGGACCTCCTCGAGGCGCTCGGCGGCTGCTGCTGCTGCTGGGACCTCCTCGAGGCGCTCGGCGGCTGCTGCTGCTGCTGGGACCTCCTCGAGGCGCTCGGCGGCTGCTGCTGCTGCTGGGACCTCCTCGAGGCGCTCGGCGGCTGCTGCTGCTGCTGCTGGGACCTCCTCGAGGCGCTCGGCGGCTGCTGCTGCTGCTGGGACCTCCTCGAGGCGCTCGGCGGCTGCTGCTGCTGCTGGGACCTCCTCGAGGCGCTCGGCGGCTGCTGCTGCTGCTGGGACCTCCTCGAGGCGCTCGGCGGCTGCTGCTGCTGCTGGGACCTCCTCGAGGCGCTCGGCGGCTGCTGCTGCTGCTGGGACCTCCTCGAGGCGCTCGGCGGCTGCTGCTGCTGCTGGGACCTCCTCGAGGCGCTCGGCGGCTGCTGCTGCTGCTGGGACCTCCTCGAGGCGCTCGGCGGCTGCTGCTGCTGCTGGGACCTCCTCGAGGCGCTCGGCGGCTGCTGCTGCTGCTGGGACCTCCTCGAGGCGCTCGGCGGCTGCTGCTGCAGCGGTGGCCTCCTCGTGAGGCGCGAAGGGTGCTGCAGCGGTGGCCTCCTCGTGAGGCGCGAAGGGTGCTGCAGCGGTGGCCTCCCCGTGAGGCGCGAAGGGTGCTGCAGCGGTGGCCTCCCCGTGAGGCGCGAAGGGTGCTGCAGCTGTGGCCTCCACGCGAGGCGCGAAGGGTGCTGCAGCTGTGGCCTCCACGCGAGGCTGCCGCTTTAAAGTCCCAGCCCCCTCTGCTATGCCTTGGTTGGTCGAGCATTCTGTCATGAATGGGGTGTTGTGGCAAGGTGTTGAACGCCGTGGGCGGAAGGAGCAGGCATAGAGGCAGAGGGGTGGTGTTAACCAAAGAAGAGTCTTTAATAAAGGTTAAACAAAGTATAAATAAAGATACAAACAAAGGAACAAACAAACTTAAACCATACTTAACTTTGTGCTAACAGGGGCTCTCTGGCAAGACACAGACAAGGGAACAAACACACGTCCTGTGACGAGACACAGGCAGGAGGAAACACGAAACACGTCCTGTGACGAGACACAGGCAGGGGGTTACACGAAACACGTCCTGTGGCGAGACACAGGCAGGAGGAGACACAAAACACGTCCTGTGGCGAGACACAGGCAGGAGGAGACACAAAACACGTCCTGTGGCGAGACACAGGCAGGAGGAGACACAAAACACGTCCTGTGGCGAGACACAGGCAGGAGGAGACACAAAACACGTCCTGTGGCGAGACACAGGCAGGAGGAGACACAAAACACGTCCTGTGGCGAGACACAGGCAGGAGGAGACACAAAACACGTCCTGTGGCGAGACACAGGCAGGGGGACAAACGTAACAAGACACAAACGAGGCGTGGAGCTGAAACTGGACATTAGAGAGGACGGGAGACACTAGAGAGGACGGGAGACACTAGAGGGGACAGGAGACACTAGAGGGGACAGGAGACACTAGAGGGGACAGGAGACACTAGAGGGGACAGGAGACACTAGAGGGGACAGGAGACGAGAGACCAAGAGAGGGACCATCATAGGCTAGGCTAGGGGACCATCATAGGCTAGGCTAGGGGACCATCAAAGGCTAGGCTAGGGGACCATCAAAGGCTAGGCTAGGGGACCATCAAAGGCTAGGCTAGGGGACCATCAAAGGCTAGGCTAGGGGACCATCAAAGGCTAGGCTAGGGGACCATCATAGGCTAGGCTAGGGGACCATCAAAGGCTAAGCTAGGGGACCATCAAAGGCTAGGCTCAGGACACATCAAAGGCTAGGCTGAGGACACATCAAAGGCTAGGCTAGGGGACACTTAAAGGCTAGGCTCACTGGGCAACTCAGGGGAGAGGAAACACAGGATAGCTAGAGACACAGAGGGGCTATGGCTAGAAGCATGCTAGTACTGTAACTGTACTATAAACTCAACATAGCATTTAGCTAATCATGCTCCTAGCCACACATACACCTAACTGCTTACCTGCTCTAGCTAACCACAAGAACACAGGAGGACAGGACTGAATCAGCTCCACTAACACAGACACACAAAACATACACAGAGACATTGCCAATAAGAGAGCCCAAGTCAACACAACTAAAATCAAAGTACAAATTAAACAGATAACAAAAACAAACCAAAATGCCCACATAACTGACAGTGGTATTCCCAAAAATGCTCGACCCAGTTTCCCAGTCTAAACAGCTATTTATAGATTAATTGATGGCTACCTCGGTTCAGGTGTGCACTGCATCACCTGACTGAGGTGCCTGCTGGGAAACTGAGTCGGCCAACAAAAACTACAAAATAAAAACAGTGACCTCTAGTGGAGGACCCTTACAATTGTTCCCAATGCTGAAGCAAACATGAATTTTATTTTGCTTTACAACAGATCTTTCATGATAAATGTGTGTATATGTGCTTCATATTTTTTTCATAATGATGAAATGAGATGCCCAAATTCGTGCTTTAAAATTCTTAATAAGTTTTTTATATATTTTTTGTAATGTTTTAACAGGGACAAAACAGTAAAAGACATAGCAATGTCTCGGTTTACATGGTGTTGAAATTAATTTAATTTCCTGATAGTAGGCTATCTGATAGTCTTAACTATGCGAATGTCCTGATTCGTGAATATGCCAACATATCTTATTTAAAACGTAAAAAATGTGTCGACATCATCAGAAGACATGAATGAACTATATATATTATATTATTAAGTAAATATTATTTTATAACCACGAGCTTCTTCTGGCATTTTATAATAATCATCATATTTGGGCTAGAGCTCGGGGGTGAACGCTGGCGCTGTTAGCTGCCGCTACTCTCGGGAGCGATTTTGTTTGTTTGTTTCTCTTATGTTTTTCTGACGCGTTTCCGTAATTCTACCGTGTGTTGCTGCACATGTGTAGCAGTCTAACTACAGCTGTGTTTTACCCTGACCTGTCTGCTAACCGGGGTTACTGTCAGCACGTGTATTGTGTATTATACCTGCCCCTGGCTCCAAGCGCCTAGTTCCAGCTATTAGCAGTCGTTTCGGCCGTATCGCCGGCTGTCGCGGCTTTTTTCCCGGCTGTTCTGGCTCACTGCTGATCCCCGGTCATGGACGCTGGCGGTATTGCGGCTACCGACGACCACTGACGATTACTGGCGGCTGCTCCGACGACCACTGAGGGCTACCGGTGATAATCGGTTTCTGTCCGTGACTCCCTATCGGCTGTTCGCGCTATCGGTGGCTACCTGGTGCGGCCTAGCAATCATTTATTAGCCGCTCTCTGAACTGAGTGCCACGCCATCTTTCTGTGACCTACTGCCCTGTGCCTCTAATCAGTGGGAAATATGAGGCTTGTTGACTTGCAGGTCCAGGCTATATCTGCTTGGATCATCCTCTCACTCGTCTGCATTCCAGTAGCTTTGATACTACGATATACGGCATCGGAACTTCTTCAACTTCGGTTCTGTCATTCTCAGCCACCATCAGCACTGCTCTCATATAAGGATATCATTTACATACCTCGCCGTAAATATGTCCACCGGGAATCTCGTCGGAATTACAACTTCGATGACACAAGAGCAATACGCTCATTCTGGACTTCAAAACCTCGTCCACCAAGAAAAACTATATGAACTGTTGACCACAACGTGCTGACGCACCCCATCAGGTCTGCTGATACAGGTACTGTCTCTAGTGCTATTCTCTTTTTTGGCCTATGGAACACGCGATCACTCTCAACTAAAGGTCCTGTGCTCCATGACCTACTATGTGAACATAAGTTTGATTTCCTGTGTTTAACTGAGACTTGACAGCATAAGGATGACTTTACACAGCTTAATCAGTCTACTCCAACAGGATATACTTATGTTTGCAAACCTCGCACAACTGGTCGCGGTGGAGGTTTAGCAGTGATATATCGCGAGAAATGGAAAGTGTCACATGTTTCTGCACCTGAGTTTACTTCTTTTGAGTCCATGTTTATACAAATAAATGGTCTAGTTCCGACCATTCTTGTTAATGTATACCGTCCTCCTAAGGTTTTCTTTAAAGCTAGCTTAAATCTAGCAAAGCCCAATAATCGACGTACCATCACATTTCGGAATACTAAGAACATTGATACAATGGCATTTACATCTGACCTTACTACTCTTCTTATGAAAGACTATTTAGTAACTCCGGATGGTTTGGTTTCTCATTACAATGAAGCGATATATTTATCATTTGATATGCATGCACCTATAAAATCCAGAACTGTTTCATTTGTTAATTCTGCTCCCTGGTTTACATCTGATCTGCGTAGGCTAAAAGCTCAAGGTCGCCGTCTAGAACGTCTGTGTATTAAAACTGGACTTGTTGTTCACAAAGAAATGTATTTTGACCATATGAAACAATACAAAACCGCTTCTAATCGCATCTAATGAAGGTAATACAAAAACTTTCTTTACTCTTGTTAAAAACATTTCAAAGCCTCCTGATTCTCTACCTGTACAGTTGCATACAGCTGAACTATGTAACACACTACTCATTTATTTTTCTGAAAAAACAGAGAACATACATAAATCTCTGTTCGTTTCTAATCCTCTTCAAGTTCCTTTTTCCTTCACTCTTTCACATGTATTCAACTCTCCTCTCTCTTCTTTTAAACTACCTACAGCTGATGAGATCGCTTCTGTTATTCGGAAATTCGAAACCAACTACCTGTCAATTAGACCCTCTTCCAACTCAATTAGTCAAAGTTTGTCTTCCGGTTCTCTTACCATTCATCACTGAGATCATCCACTCTTCTCTGACTTCTGGCATCGTCCCCAATCTCTTTAAAACTGCATTAATAACTCCTATACTCAAGAAACCAGGTGCTGATCCAAACAATTTTGATAATTTTCGTCCAATTTCAAATCTGCCATTCTTATCAAAAATCCTAGAGAAGGTTGTTTCAGCACAGGTGCATGATCACCTGTCAATTAATAAATTATATGAACAATTTCAATCAGGTTTCCGTCCTCAGCATAGTACTGAGACTGCCCTTGTCAGAATATCCAATGATCTTCTGGTAGCAGCTGATTCAGGACTTCTGTCTATTTTAATACTTCTTGATTTAACCTCAGCATTTGACACCATCTCCCATAATATTCTATTAAAAAGACTAAAGTCCATTGGAATTGTAGATACTTCCTTGGCTTGGTTTTCTTCATATCTCTCTCACCGCACTCAGTTTGTTCAGCTAGGCCAGATCAAATCTACACCTTTACCCATCACTGCAGGAGTGCCTCAGGGGTCAGTCTTGGGGCCCTTACTCTTTATCATCTACTTATTGCCCTTGGGGAACATTTTCCGGAAATACAGTGTTCAATTTCATTGTTATGCTGACGACACCCAGCTTTATATTACTTCCAAACCTACTTCTGACCTTCCTCCATCTTCTCTTTCAAATTGTTTAGCTGAAATTAAATCTTGGTTCTCAAATAATCTTCTTAAACTCAACAGTAGTAAAACTGAAATACTCCTCGTGGGCACTAAAAATACTCTATCGAAGGCCAATAGTTTTTCCTTATGTATCGATGGTTCTACAATCTCTCCTTCAACACAAGTTAAAAGCTTGGGTGTTATTCTTGATAGCACCCTATCCTTTGAAGCACATATTAATAAACTCACTAGGACAGCGTACTACCACATCCGAAACATTAACCGTCTTCGTCCGGCCCTCTCAATGAGAAGCGCTGCTATCCTGGTACATGCCCTCGTCACCACACGCATCAATTATTGCAATGCTCTATTTTTTGGTCTTCCCCTAAAACTCCTACATAAGTTACAATTAGTACAGAACTCAGCCGCTAGAATACTAACTAGAACTCCTACAATGGACCACATAACTCCTGTTCTTCAACAGTTACGCTGGCTTCCTGTTCAACAGCGCATACATTATAAAATTCTGTTTTTTGTTTATAAGGCATTACATAATCTGGCTCCGTCATATTTAACAGATCTTCTCCTAACCTATACTCCTTCAAGAAATCTGAGATCATCATCGTCACCAAATTTGGTTCTTCCTCGTATGCGTTTGGCAACCATGGGATCTCGAGCTTTTAGCTACGCTGCCCCTTACCTGTGAAATCTACTACCTCTTGATATCCGAAATAGTAACTCTATTTCTGTTTTCAAATCCCGTTTAAAAACACATCTCTTCAGGCAGACATACTTTTAACACTGCATTGCTTGTATATTGTCCTTTACTATTGTTATTGGTTTTTTTTTTATTTATTTATTTTATTTTATTATTATTATTATTTTTTTTTTTTTATTATTATTATTTTTTTTTTATGGTGTGTAAGGTGTCCTTGAGTGTCATGAAAGGCGCCTACAAATAAAATCTCTTATTATTATTATTATTTGCTGTTTGTGTCCAGCATTTAATAATTATTTCATACATTATTCAACCACGGCTGGAAATAATAGCTGGAATGTGATGTGATTGTGAATTCATGACTGAAATAAAGCAGTTTGTCTTTTGTAAAGTACTTTCACTTTACAAAAGGCAGCGTTTTTATAAAGCGTTTTTTAAAGGCAGCCTTTTTTGTGTAGGTTGATAAACGTGTGTTGTACAGTATATACACTGCGACAGCGTGCGCAGTTACTCACTTCTCACCTTTCATGTAGGTCTGCTCGGACTAATTCGTTTTAAACCCCTCAAAAATGTGTGTGTATACAGCCCCAAACCTCCATCAGTTATTAACAATAGCATCTATTTAGAAAATAAATAAATAAAAATAAATAAGGTGCGCATAACACCGGGCCAACTCATGTCGGAAAGAATTTATAAACGGTTTCTAAACGTGGGCTATTGTTTTTTTTTACTTATAATATTTGTTAATTTAATTTAAATGAGGTTTGGGCTCAGGACTTCGATTCAGCATCGTGATTCTCCTCTTTAATTTACTACATAGTTTTAATCAGCGCTCAGCCGCATGCATAAAGTTTTCCAGAGCGCACCGGCAGAAGTAGACTAATGATTATGAACGCGTCGGGAAAAACAGCAAGCAGACTGACTCTGACCATTAAAAAAACGTTTGCGTTCATTTTCTGATGCGCTCAAGTTCACCAAAAACAATACAGAGCAGCGCAGCTTATTTGCTTTCAAACATTTATAAAATCACGTTTTTTCGTTATTCTGAGTGCGCTTAAATAAAAGTTGAGTCTTATAAAGGCATGTAGTCTTATATAGTTTTATTATATAGTTTTTGCACATTAATCAGAGTCCTCATCTGTTACATTTTTGAGGACAATAGTTTTTTTTCAGCCCTTCACCGCGTGCGCCCAAATCAATATCGCTCCTCGCTCACTAGTTAGGCGGCCTCTCCTTCAGATATGCGAAGAAGCAGGGCTGCAGAATTAGGCACGAATAGTGAAGAAGAGCTCTCCTTGCTAAAGATCACGGGCTTTCAATCCACGCTATAAAATACTCGGGGTTTGTTGGTTTACAGTGGATTTTACTACGCGGTGTGAATGAGACGCGCGTACACAACGCGGAAGTGCGGCATGCAAACGGGGCAATTGGAACGCGCCCCAGGGACTTCAAAGAAGAGCAAGCGCAAGCGGACGGAGGCAGGAGCTGCTGTCCGCGGATGGCCGTCGTATTCGTATTTTATAGCGCAGGGTGCAAACCCGGGATCATTGGCATGGATGAGCTATGTCCAGCTCTGTACCAGCATGTCATGTGGGCATTATAAGACTAAAAAGTGGCAGCTGGCACGCCTAAAAATAGACGCAGGTTAATTTTTTTATAGTCTAAATTAAAATCCTCCTCTTTAGTGCCTCCTATTCCTATTAATCCTATTGTTCTTTTAGTGTCATTGCGTGTGCTTACAATGCCAGACAACATTGAAATGCAAATTATTAACTCTCCCCAAGTGTGAATCAGCTGTTCTCACCTATACATATTAACCTATACGTTCTCACCTAAAGTGTTTAGGTGAAATTCCACCTATACAAGTGTGACAAATATGCAAAGAAAAAAAAATAGGAAGGGGCAAATACTTTTTCATGGCACTTCACATGTAGTCAGATTGTTCCACTGGGCTGAAACTGTAGCAGGTGGAGTTATAGCACTTTTCAAATCACACTTACTATACACTGATATGAATAACTTCGAATGATGAATTCTACGTTAATATGATCTCGGGCTTGCTCCACATTATAAAAGCAAAGCGCGGAGATGGAGATCAGGGAAGTACGAGATGTGGTGGAAAATAGGCAGTGGCGGTTCTACACTGAATTGCTCCGCGGGCGAGACTCCCTCCCGCCCCCCAGTCAGCGACACTTCTAACCAACCAAACTCCCTGTCTGAAGTCTGCTCGGTCTTGTTAATTTGTTTTAAAACCCCCAATTCTGTGAATTCCCCCAGCAGCGAAACCTGTTTAATGACTTCACACCTGTTGTAAAGGTGAGATGGTGGATTACAGTAACTGTGGGTGCGCTTCACCTCGGAGCGCAGTGTCGCGTTGTATTCAATGAATAGACTAAAACAAAATCATGTTTGCTTCAGCATTGGAAACAATATTGTATTAGGCTAACTTTATTAAAGATTATACACTTTTGTATTCTTTGTCCACACACGTGGGCATCTTTAAATTTTTAGATATTGATCCTTTCTCGATGCAGCGAATTTTCTGAGCAAATTAATAATAATTTCCATGAATGAAAAGCAGGAAGAAGAAAAGGTTACGCGAAAATAAGAAAAAGCTTTAGAGGTAAATGCTGTGAAATGCTTCAAATAAACAGATTCTGCCTATAACAGGTCAGGGACAGTGAGGCTGGATCCAGCAGCGCACCACATCATAATACATGCTGATGATGACCAACACGTCTCCCCTCGTGTAAAAAAAATTGCCAAGTAAAAAGAATGGCAATCAAACAGAATAAAATTAGTAGCAGCACTAACTTGTGCTAGTTATTATGATGGTGGTCAATATTAATTGAAATAATGTTTCTCAGCATTATTTCGTGTTAATATTGACTACCCTAATAATTAAAATAAGTAACTAGTTTACTAGCGTGAGCTACTGCTGCTACTGATTTTATTTCAGCTTACCTGTTCAGTTTTATTGCCATTCCTTTTAAAATATTGTCTTTATAGATAGTTGTTTGTCTTGATGTTCTTTTTTTTTTCGTTTCTTTGACCCAATATATGTTCAGTGATACTTCAAATAACATGTTTAAATAGCATTGATTTCTGTATTGTGTTATATTTTTATACTAGTAACTGGTGTTAAAAATGTATCTCTACATTAATGAGCCAATGTATTATGGTGTGGGCTGCTGTGGGCCAGGAAGTCCAGGGCCACTTTTTGGTCCCAGTCCGCCCCTGTAATAACGAATGGAGAAAGCGCAGTCGAAGCCCGGGGATTCTGCGTTCCGCGGGGGGCCAGTAGTGAATAGCTGACACTTAGTGACAGCCAATGAAATTGAAGCATTTTTGTTGCTTTCCACGTGGTGTGGCGTTGCTTAAATAATATCTGTATAATATCCGTATATCCTATAAAATCGTCCAGACCCTGGTTCGAATCCCGCTCTGGGTGAAAATGTAATAAATGTGAATCCTTTGTTTTACACTTTTTGCTTATGATAATCATTAAATTACAGCAACTGTGAGGTGAGTGCTAATGTGTTTCATAGCTTAAGAAAAAAAAATTCTCAATTGCAAACATGCATTTAGTACTGAAGCATAACTTGATAATGTAATGGCTATATCGTGGTATTTTAGCGAATTTTGAGCACTGGCCGGGAATCGAACCCGGGTCTCCCGCATGGCGGGCGAATCACCTACCACTGAGCCACCAGTACCCGTCTGTGTTTAAAGTCCTTTTGCACACGCACACAATAATAATAATAATAATAAATTTGGAGAACTACTACTACTAATAATAATAATTCTGAATGAAAATGATGAATAAATACATATCAGTTTGAGCTTGACACGTTTATGAGCTCTGTCGCTTGCCGTCAATGGGCGCCTAAGAGACATAACATTGTTCGGCTTCAGTAGACACACAATACTTTAGACTGAAACACGACTGCCCCCTACAGGTATTGAAGGGCATTTTCACAGCTTGCCGCGCGCACTCGCGGCAAGTCGTGGGATCCCTTTTCCGAAAACGTGCGTTTTTAAAGGCCAGATCTGTAGGAGGATTCCACCTACACCTGTATTTTACCTCTAACAAAGTCTAGGAAAATGCTCTCCTGGCAACAGGGACTATTATGTAGAATTGAATCTTCATCTTTTTTCAGACCACCAGGCCTCCGTGAAACTTACAAAAAGTCTGGTCTTCTTCTGGTTGCCTACACATGTATCTTATTAGGGCTCATGCACTATGACATCAGCACTATGTTGTCATAGTGTGTAAAGAGCCCTATCGTTTTCCTAAGAATTATTTTTGTTCACCATTTTGGGCTTATCAACATGCTCAAAAACTTATGAAAAGTGGCAGACATTTAAATCTGATGCAATTAAGATGGCAGAAAGTCTCACACAGAATTTTGTTGCATAGCGCATACACACTTGCACAAATGCATGCAAAACCTGGTACACATTAAATGTCATGGGCTCAACTTAACAGGAATTCAGTTATTTTGTGTCTGCCAAAACACACCTGAAGGCATTCAATACACTCTTCCTAGGGAATTATACAATGGACACCGAACCGAGCCTATGTGATTTGAAGACATTGAGGATGCATAATTGCAGAGGGATTTTTAATATCTCAAATGGGTCAGCTGTGACGATGCCTTAAACATACACCGAAAAGTGGTTAAAAACCTTTTGTGGAATATATTGAGTGACATCACATTCAGTGACATGAAAGTAGCTTTGCCCTGGTGGTGATGGTGCATGGTGTCCTTGTAGGACAACTTTCTCACACACACACACACACACACTAACAAAACCACTGCTGTCTGGCTCATGGATTGTGTACATTGTCTGAATAACGGATTACATTTTTGAAAATACAACTAAATAACTGAGTACTTAAATGAAGGACCTAACATGTTAGATTGCTCGTTACATCAAAAAAGTAATTCAAGTACTCTAATACTTCTCTTATTCTCGAAGTACTTCCTCTTACCAGAGTTTTGTTTCTATCCCAATGAAATGCTGTGTGGCCCGCTAGTTCATAAGATACTTCTGGGATAAATGAGTGTGGCAACATCTCCGTCATAAACAGGATACCACAGTCCTAACACTAATAAGCGAGGGTTTCCTGTTAAGTTTGGTTGCCCTCAAGGTTGCGTCGCATTTCCAACTAAGGGGGATTTTTCCTTGCCACAGTCGCCCTTGGCTTGCTCATCAGGGACCATCTGATCATTTTGATTTACACATATTTTCTCATGCATTTTTCATTATTTTTTTTGTTTGTTTGTTTCTGTAAAGCTGCATTGCTGCATAGAGGTGACAAGATTTCTTGTCTGCCAGATTTGTCTCACCTTGTTGATCTAGCCACACCCTTGTGATTGTGTTCCCTTTAGAAAAATATTTTTTTATTTTAGAGGTAACGTTTAAGCTTCTTTTCAGCCTATTAAGAAGAAACAGACATTTGTTATTTGTTTTTTCCACAGTTTTTCCTATTTTATCATCTTTAATGCTCTACCCACTATACCACCTTTACTTTGGCAGTGCAGTGGATAGGATGGTAGATTCTGGGTGCCAAAGTATTTGATTTAATTCCTGCTTTTGTCAGGCAATAAAATAAAGATATATTTACTGTGAGAATGCAAAAAGGAGAAATTACCCCATATATTTAAGAAACAGATAGGTCTTTAGTAGTTGCTTGTAGGTCAGCTTTACAAACATCTAGAGGAAATTGATAGACTAACAATTAAGTTCGGATAGATTAATGATTAAGTTGGTTTTTATTTGTTTATTGTATTCCTTTAAATAAAATCAATAGACCGCCATCTCTCCTGCCCCACTTGGTGGTCCTCAGCAATTTTTGTAAACGAATAATAGAAATGAAAAAAGTAACCACTTCTAAAATTACAAGCAATAACAATTGCTTCTCTAAGGTCATGGCTTTCTTAGCATGATGTAGACCTTCATCTGAGAGCTCTATAATAAAAAACAGTTTTTATTGAGGAAGTCACACTTCTTAATACAGTGGAACCTCGGATTGCAAGTAACACGGTTTGCGACTATTCCGCAAGATGAGCAAAGATTTTCAATAAAATTTGACTTGAAAAACTAACAAGTCTTTTACAAGTAACGAGTATCATGTATCACGCATGCGCTTCTTGTTTTGATGCAGAGCATCACATGATTAAGTTCAAAGTTCAAATTTATTTTTAAAGCACTAAACAACAATATTGATCATAGTGCTGTACAGACAATAACACAATAAACAGAAAAAGACAAAGTATACGCATATATCTAAAATAGAGTTTGAAAAAGAAATACATGACCCTAGCACCCTTATTTAAAAAAAAAAAAAAAGTCTTCAAATGGCTTTTAAACTGACCAAGCGGAGGAAGGTCCCTTATATATGACGGCAAGCTATTCCATAAGTTAGGGGCGGAGACCGCAAAAGCGCAATCCCCTCTAGACCTCATCTTAGACTGAGTAACAACAAGAAGTTTCTGTGATTGGGATCGTAATAATCTCGTTGACTTTTGTTCCTGGATTAGATCGGCAATATGAGTTGGTGCTAAACCATGTACCAGAGATTTGAATACAAATAATAAAATTTTTAAATTTATCCTAAAAGTAACAGGCAACCAATACAATGCTTTTAGCACCAGAGTAATATGATCAAATTTGCAAGTGCTTGTAAGCAGTCTTGCAGCCACATTCTGGACCATCTGCAGTCTGTCTAGATAGATGTCGGTCTTTATTTTCAGCACCATAATATAGCGAATTACAATAGTCTAATCTCGAAATAATAAATGCATGGATTACTTTTTTCAAATCTTTCTTGGATAAAAAAGACTTTATTTTGGAAATCCTTAATTTAAAAAAGCTCGTTCTAACGATTTCATTTATTTGCTTGTCAAATTTAAGTGCACTATCACAAATCATCCCGAGATTTTTTACATGATATTTTTTAAACTGGCACAGAGGACCCAGCTTAGATTCAACTGCGTTATCAAGTTCGGAGAAACCAAACATAATCTATTTTGTTTTCAATTCATTTAGGCTCAAAAAGTTTATAGACATTCATGCCTTAACTTCATTAAGACAAGTCAACAATCTTTCTATGGCAGTGGCGTCATTTGACTTAAGTGGTATATACAGCTGTGTATCATCTGCATAGCAGTGAAATGACACTGTATTTACGCAGAATTAAACCCAAAGGAAGCATATAAAAAGAAAAGAGAAGCGGTGCTAAAATGGACCCTTGTGGAATGCCACATGATAAAGGTGATTAAATTGATGTACATTCACCCATACAAACCGAGAAACGTCTAGTTAGGAGGTAGGACTTAAACCAATTTAAGGCATTTCCAGAGATGCCTACACATGTTTAAGCCGGGAAATAAGAATATGGGTAGACTTAGAGAATATTAGAATATTAGAAACACCATAATAAAGAGAGTTGCAATAATCAAGGCGGGTTGTAATAAAGGCACAAATGGCCATCTCTAGAGTAATCAGTGAGAAAATGTTTAATTTTTGCGAGCGTGCGGAGCTGATAAAAGCTAGATACAATCATGGTAGAGATTTGTTTATCAAGTTTTAGTGTATCATCTAGCAGGAAACCTAAAGGCTGATAGAGAACCTAGATCATGATTAGGGGCCTTCATGTGTTCCGAAGGGCCAAAGACTATCACCTCAGATTTCTTTTCATTAAGGGATAAAAAGTTACGAGATGATCAAAATTTAACTTCATCTACAGTATGCAGGATAACAAAGTAGTCATTGCCAAGCCATCATTTCTCTTAAAAGGTTAGTAAATTTGCATGTCGTCAGCATAAAAGTGGAAAGATACCCCATGTTTCCTAAAAATGGAGCCCAGCGGTAGCATGTACAATGAAAATAGAGTGGGAGCTAGCACAGAGCCTTGTGGAAGACCACAGGAAAAATAAGCCGTTGATGAGGAAAAATCTATTTTGACCACATATTTTCTGTCAGATAAAAATGACTGAAACCACTATGCCAGAGAGACCCACACAGGACTCTAGTCTATTTTGTAATATTAAGTGATTAATAGTGTCAAAGGCAGCTGATAAATCTAAAAGAACAAGTACCACCGAATCCCCTGTATCAGTAACTAAGAAAATGTTGTTTAACACTCTCAAAAGAGCTGACTCAGTATTGTGGGCTGCCTTAAAACCAGATTGAAAATGCACAAATAGACTGTCTAAAGCAAGAAAGGATTGAAGTTCAAGAAACACAATCTTTTCCAAGACCTTAGACACAAATGGTAAACGGAGATAGGACGATAATTTTTTAGAACAGACGGATCGAGTGAGGGCTTCTTTAGGTGAGGAGTAGGAACCACACCTGTTGAGAGGCATTTATTAAAAAAGAACACTAGGCCCAGTCCAGCTGAATCAATGATTTGTCTTAAAAATCTAGGATAAATAAGATCATATGGAGAAAAAGATGGTTTTAGTTTAGCAATAGTGTCTGAGTGTCTGAATAGAAACTGGTTCAAAAACCTTCCAAGATGCAGACAACGGCTGGGGAACAGGCTGCTTAAGAGAGAAAATAAAAGCTCCCAGATCAGGTTTACTTACTTTGTCCTTAAAAAACCTTGAGAAGCTTTCACAAAGGGCGACAGAAGGAACTGACCATGTTGGGGATTAACAACAGAGTTAATAACAGAAAACAGCACCTTAGGCCTAGACCAGGGGTGGCCAACCTTTTTTGAACAAAGATCTACTTTTTAATTTGTCAGTGTGCCGAGATCTACCAGTCCAAACAGAAAGCCAGTTGCTACTCATAGCATATTTACATATTTACAGTAATGTGCACAAAACAAACAGAAAGTAGCCCCAATCCATATGTAATAAAACTTAGTCTAATTGTAGTGACAAAGTTATTTCTCTACCTTAGTGGGAACTCTGGCACTGGGAGGCAGCAGCTAGTTTCTCGTAGTCAGGGCAGTAGGAGCTGGTTGCAAGCCTTAAGCAGGCCACAAGGTGGTCATCAGTCATTGTAGATCTGTACTTTGACTTGATAATTTTCATGTGAGAGAAAGCACACTCTGTCACAATCGGGCCAGGCTCCGAAGCAAGTCAAACACCACGCCCCCCATCTCCTGAGTACTAATCACCGCCACCTGATCACAATAAGGGCGAACCCTCAAAAGCGCACGCCACACAACATTCAACGTCCGGGCTCGTAAGACGAAAGTGGACCGAATCTCCAGAAGAGTAAGACTCGAATAAGTGTCTTAAAATTACTTACCTGTTCTCCTTGTTTCTCCTCAGAAGTGTGTTCTCCTGTTTGTTTTCCCGTCTCCGTGGCTCCGTGTGTGTGGCGTGCGCACATCTCCTGCGCCGTTGTCTCAGTGTGCCCTCCGCTCCGACCGTGCCATCCCCGAATCTGCCATCCCCGAATCTCCACGTCGACCAGCTTCACCCCATGTAAAGTGACTGCCGATAAATTCCAGTAATTATCCTCTCAACCTCTGATCCGCTCAACCTTGACCCAACCGTGTTAGCTGAATAAATAAACATATCTTTCTTGAAAGACTTACCCTCCTGTGTCAGTCCGATTCTGTTACAGAAGCCCGGACCTTAATAACACGACAGGATGAGTGAAACCGATCCTATCCATGAGCTGGTGGCGCAGTTACGCCGGGTAGTAACATCCCCACCATTACCGGAGACAGCCACCGGCGCTTCTTCTACGCCCACGGTAACTAGCCCGCTGGCGCGACCAGCGCCCTTCTCTGGCACGGCGGGGAACTGCAAGGGATTTCTGCTCCAATGTTCCCTCACGTTTACAATGCACCCCAACAGTTATCCCACCGACCAGGCAAAAATCGCGTACATCATTTCCCTGCTATCTGGACCAGCATTACAATGGGCTGAGGCAATCTGGACATGGGGAGGACCACTAACCCAATCTTATGACCGCTTTGACTCCCATTTCCGGGAAGTGTTTGAAAGGACAGACAGTGAAGAATCGGCTGGAGAACAGCTCTATCATCTTAAACAAGGTGAAAAGTCAGTTCAAGAATATGCTCTCCAGTTTCGTACCCTAGCCTCCTCTAGTGGTTGGAATGAACAGGCCCTCATTACCACCTACCGTCAAGGGCTCCATCCAGATTTGCGAGTGATGCTTGCTACTCATGATGACTCACTGGGGCTTGAAGAATTTATTCAACTGTCCATCTGCTGTTCTGTACGTCTTCCTTCCTGCCAACGTAGCACCCATGCTCCCCCAGATTTCCTCCCAATTCCGCCGGTGAAACCAGGGAACTCTGAACCCACAGTGGAACCTATGCAACTGGACAGGGGCCGGATCTCACCGAGTGAACGGCAGAGAAGGCTGACCCAGAACCTCTGCCTGTACTGCGGTAACGCGGGGCATCTCCGGCGGGAGTGCCCCATTCGACCTCCTCGTCCCTTGGTGAGTGTGTGGTCTTCTCATATAGAACGAATTCAACCCCTCACCACAGTTGTAAGCCTTACAGCCTCCAATGCTTCAATTTCAGTGGCAGCACTCCTCGACTCTGGGTCAGCCGGGAACTTCATCTCTGGGAACCTGTGTCGGTACCTCCAGCTCAAGACCACCCCGACGGAACGATCCTACCAGGTTCAGTCAATAATCGGAAAACCCCTTTCCAGAAAGTCTGTGTGCACTTCCGCTGGTCCCGTGACACTGCAGGTGGGACTTCTTCATCAAGAGGAGATCACTCTTTTAGTGCTTGAAGAATCCACGGCTGAAGTGGTCTTGGGACGCCCCTGGTTGATGAAACACAATCCCATCCTTTCTTGGGCCACAGGGGAGGTACTCCAGTGGGTAAAGGGGTGTACACAGACCTGTTTTCCAGCATTACCTCTACGACCACAACTCTTACAGTTACAATCCACATCCATCGAAAGCCCAATAGAAAAACAGTCGGTGAATATACCCCCCCAGTACTCCACATTCAGCGACGTGTTCTGCCCCAAAAGGGCAACCCAATTACCACCACATCGTCAATGGGATTGCGCAATCGACCTCCTTCCTGGTGAACCATTACCTCGGGGACGCATCTATCCTCTCTCCATCCCCGAAAGACAAGCTATGGAGGAGTACATTGAGGAGGCCCTACAACAGGGATTTATACGCCCATCAACTTCCCCTGCAGCATCTAGTTTCTTTTTCGTGGCGAAAAAAGATGGTGGTCTTCGTCCGTGCATAGACTTCCGCACCCTCAATAAGGCCACAGTCAAGTTTCGTTATCTGTTACCCCTGGTTCCACTGAAGCCAGTGTGTTTACAAAACTAGACCTTCACAGTGCCTACAATCTTATCCATATTCAGAAAGGAGATGAATGGAAAACTGCCTTCATAACACCTACAGGACATTATGAGTATCTCGTGATGCCCTATGGCCTTGTCAATGCCCCGGCCATCTTCCAAAATTTCATGCATGAGATCCTCCGTGACTTTCTTCATCAATTTGTGATTGTTTACATTGATGACATCCTCATCTTTTCCAGATCTGAGGCTGAACACCACCAACACGTCACAAAGGTTCTCCAACGACTCCGTGAGTACCATCTCTTCCTTAAGGCTGAGAAATGCGCTTTCCATCAATCTTCCGTCCAATTTCTCGGTTACATCATTGACCAAAATAGGGTAAAGATGGATCAAGAGAAAGTTTCCGCCATCACCTCCTGGCCTCAACCCTCCAGTGTCAAGGAGCTCCAACGGTTCCTTGGATTTGCCAATTTCTATCGCAGATTTATACAGAACTTCAGTACCACGGCCAGTCCCTTAACCTCCCTACTCCGAGGAAAACCCAAAGCCCTTAAGTGGACCCCGGCAGCCACCGACGCCTTTCAACTGTTAAAGCAGGCATTCACCTCGGCGCCCATCCTTATACACCCCAACCCAGAACTCCCATTTGTAGTCGAAGTGGACGCCTCATCCAATGGTGTGGGAGCCATCCTGTCCCAGCAACTAGGAAGACCCTTAAGGCTCCATCCATGTGCGTTCTTTTCAAAAAAATTCACCCCAACTGAACAAAATTATGATATTGGAGATCGAGAACTGCTCACGATTAAGATGGCCCTGGACGCATGGAGACACTGGCTAGAGGGAGCCTTGCACCAGTTCCTCGTCTTGACCGATCATAAGAACCTACAATATTTGAGGGAGGCAAAAAGACTCAACCCACGACAAGCACGCTGGGCAATGTTCTTTTCCCGATTTAATTTCAAGATCTCCTATCGTGCAGGGTCAAAGAACCTCAAAGCCGACTCCCTCTCTCGACTACACTCCAACAGCATCACCAAGGACGATCCAGTTCCCATACTCCCAGAAAAACTTTTTGTCAACCCCATTCACTGGGAGCACCCTCAATCCGTGTCAGAACCAGCACCAACCAATCCCCAGAACTGTCCCCCCAATCGCCGGTTTATCCAGGAAGTGGATCGCAATCCACTCCTTCACTCAGTCCACGCTTCATTAGGCACAGGACACCCAGGAATCGAGCGTACACTCTCACTCCTGCAGTGTGTTCTCCTGTTTGTTTTCCCGTCTCCGTGGCTCTGTGTGTGTGGCGTGCGCACATCTCCCGCGCCGTTGTCTCAGTGTGCCCTCCGCTCCGACTGTGCCATCCCCAAATCTGCCATCCCCGAATCTCCACGTCGACCAGCTTCACCCCATGTAAAGTGACTGCCGATAAATTCCAGTAATTATCCTCTCAACCTCTGATCCGCTCAACCTTGACCCAACCGTGTTAGCTGAATAAATAAACATATCTTTCTTGAAAGACTTACCCTCCTGTGTCAGTCCGATTCTGTTACACACTCACACAGATAGGTTGATCCAAAAAGTGCAGTCAAGTTGAAAGCACATATTCTGAGGTTGTGATACTTCTGTTCTGGCAGTAAGTTCCAGAACTGTCCAGTCATGCCAGGTGTTGCCCTGGATTTGATCTCAATGTCATTTTGCAGTGTGAGAATCTCATTCTCAACAGCAGAGTTATCTAAGTGAAACAGTAATACAATTTTTGAGGCAATACTAACCACATCAATACTTGGACCAAATGGAAAACACAGATAGCTGGCAACAGGCTCAATGGATGCAAAATCTGTAAAGCGCCTCTCAAATTCTAACAAGATGCTCTGAACTTGCTCTTCATAACGAGCACTGTCAAGCTGCGCAAAGTCTTTGCCCTGACTCCGAAGTTCTGCCTGCATGTGAGGAAAGTTTCGCAGGTCACAGTGTTGCAGCCTACTTGAAAGCAGTTGTAGCTTGCTTTTAAATGTGTTCACTAAACTGATCATGTTGATTACATGTTTGTCTTTACCCTGCAGCTCCAAATTAAAATCATTCAGCAGGTCAGTGAGATCGGTCAGGAATGCTAAATCCAATAGCCACTGGTGGTCCTCTAACTGGGCGTATTCTGCATGTTTTGAAAGTTTCAGGAAATCTTTGATGTCAGGCAGCAACTCCCGGAATCTCGCTAAAAATTTACCTTTACTCAGCCATCTAACATCCGTGTGCAGGAGCAGGTCTGTGTGTTCTGCACCGGTCTCCTCCAAATGAGCACGGAATAACCTTCTCTGTAGACTTCTGGCCCGAACGGAACACACAATCTTCATTGCAACATCCATCACTTCTTTCATGTTTAAACTCCTACCACACAATGCCTGCTGGTGAATTATACAGTGGTAATTAAGGAAGTCTGGGAAGAATTCACTCTGTTTGCACTATGCAATGAACCCATTAGTACGGCCCACCATTGCTGGAGCACCATCCGTTGTGATAGAGATGAGTTTAAAGAGGGGCAGTTGGGTCTTGTTGACAAATTCCATGAAAGCTTGGAAAATATCTTCACCTCTAGCGTGTCCTTTCAATGGCAAAATGGTGAGCACCTCTTCTTTTGCACCCATGTCTCCAAAAACCATTCTAATGAAAACACACAGCTGTGCCACATCCACAACATCAGTCGACTCATCAAATTGAAGAGAAAAACATTCACACTGTTCAATATCCTTCCTTAACTGCGCCTCGACATCCTCTGCCATTCCCTCACATCGCCGTGTAACAGTGCCACGGGATAATTGCACGTCCTTAACGGCAGCTATAATATCATTTTTATTTTTGAAGTCACCAAATAGTGCGTCTGCAGCCTCTACAAATGCTTCTTTCACAAGTTCGCCATCCTTAAAAGACTTCTTGTGTTTTGCAAGAACGTGACTGACGCGATAAGATGCTATAGTTGCAGCCTTACCCTTGGTGTTTGGCCTGGTGAAAATGGACTGCTGTGCTGCTAACTGCCTCTTCAATTCCTGGACTTTTCGGGTGCGTAGAGCTGATTTAGCCGGGAAATCTGCATCGTAGCTTTTGTGCACAGTTTTGAAATGGCGCTCCAAATTGCCCTTCTTCGGTAAAGCCACACTCGCATTGCAAATAAGACAGATGGACTTCAAATTTGAATAAACAAAAAAATAATCCTCTTCCCAGTCTGAATGAAAATGATATGTTTTTGTTTTTTTTGCTTCTGCCATAGTTGCGTTTTACTTTGCTGAAGTTGCAGCTCTCTTTACTTCTCTACTTAAACAGGGAGTCCCTACTAATAAGGTAACGTGCCTATAGCTAAAACCCTGGCTGAATTCAGATTAGCGTACTAGCATACTACTCCCGCTATTTTTGCCATATATTTATATAACCACTAATTCCGCCGGTTTAAATTTTTGGCGCAGAGCTAAACGTAATCAGTGATCTTGTAAGGGTAAATAAAGAACTGTTTTTTTTTTTTTTTTAAATAAGTACAGCCTTTCTTTACTCAAGAAATATGTCTATAAAGGTTAATATTTTATGTATTTGAGATCACAGTGAAAAAAAAAAGGAGAAAGGCAGTTTACTCTCGCGATCGACTGGAAAGCTGTCTGCGATCGACTGGTCGACCGCAATCGACTGGTTGGGCACCCCTGGTCTAGAGTGATTATGCAAAATTAAGTTAGAAAAGTAGATCGCCTTAGCTGATTTGGCAGCTCTCTGATGAGCCGATAAACCGTCTTTAAACAGCTGTAAAAAAATGTTTAAGTTGTCTTTTTTTCACTTTTGCTCAGCCTTTCTACAAGTCTGTCTCAGTAGCCGAGTCTCCGAAGTGGTATGCCACACTTCAGATTTAGGTTTAAGCTTAAGAGGCTTCAGAGGGGCAATTTCATCCATTACCACAAGCCAGGCATTTTGTAAGAGACTGAGATGTTTGTCCGCATCCAAGTCTGATAACGGGAAGTCCAAAAGTAGATGGGAGCAAGACTTGTGAAACACTGACTAAAATTTATGTCAAACTGAGGGGAATAAATCCTAGACAAAGATCTCACTTTAGAAGAAGCAAGAGGAAGGCTAAGAAGACACATGGAAAATAGAACAGGCTTATGATCAGAGAGCATATAATCAGAAACTGATTACTTTTTCAATTACAGTACTTGTTCCTACGATATACTGTAGCACCTGGCCGCCACGCCATCCCTGCAATAGCACATCCGCTGGGCGAGGCGTTCTCAGAAGAGAGACCAGATACGTTTTTAGTTTCACCAACTTTCCTCCCCGCTTTTCACGACGGTGTTGTTTCTTTTACAGAGGAGGCCAGGTAAAACATATTTAATTTTGTGTTTGTATGCGTGTTTGTACAGCGCGCGTATACTCTATTATAACACGTGTGCACGTGTAAAGCAAAAGAAAGTCTCATTAGAAAGGTTGAATTATGCTCATAATCCAAGGTTCCACTGTACTTAAATAATCTTGTGCATTACATTAGTCACAGCTGGCTGCTAATTACTTACTGAATGATTGTTAAATCATAATGGGCTCTTTTAATGGGTGTACTTATTTTTCTCGACCTGGTTTATGAATGTCGGCTTTATTTGTATTGACATAAGTTTTTTTTGGTTGTTTATTTAGATGGTGGTGAGGACCAAACTATTTTAAGCCTTAAAAATGAAACCACCAAAAATGAAGGAGGGCTTAAACAAAATTGATCATTTTAAAAAACAAGTTTAACTTGTACTATTAGTATCTCCCTAAAAAAACATCTAGATTAAGTAAGAGGTTATTATATATATATAGTAGTGCACAGGTGTACCTTATACTGCCCACAATAAAAGGCCACCCTGGAATGTGCAGTTTTGTCTCACAGAAAAATGCCACAAGCATTGAGGGAGCGTGCAATTGGCATGCTGACAGCAGGAATGTCAACCAGATCTGTTGCTTGTGCATTGAATGTTCATTTCTCCACCATAAGCCGTCTCCAAAGGCGTTTCAGAGAATATGGCAGTACATCCAACCGGCCTCACAACCGCAGACCACACGTAACCACACCAGCCCAGGACCTCCACATCCAGCAGGTTCACCTCCAAGATCGTCTGAGACCAGCCACTCAGACAGCTGCTGAAACAATTGGTTTGCATAACCAAACAATTTCTGCACAAACTGTCAGAAACCGTCTCAGGGAAGCTCAACTGCATGCTCGTCGTCCTCATCGGGATCTTGACCTGACTCCAGCTCGTCGCCGTAACAGACTTGAGTGGGCAAATGCTCACATTCGATGGCGTCTGGCACGTTGGAGAGGTGTTTTCTTCACGGATTAATCTCGGTTTACATTGTTCAGGGCAGATGGCAGACAGCGTGTGTGGCGTCGTGTGGGTGAGCGCTTTGCTGATGTCAATGTTGTGGATCGAGTGGCCCATGGTGGTGGTGGGGTTATGGTATGGGCAGGCATCTGTTATGGACGAAGAACACAGGTACATTTTATTGATGGCATTTTGAATGCACAGAGATACCGTGATGAGATCCTGAGGCCCATTGCTGTGCCATACATCCATGAACATCACCTCATGTTTCAGCAAGATAATGCACGGCCCCATGTTGCAAGGATCTGTACACAGTTCTTGGAAGCTGAAAATGTCCCAGTTCTTGCATGGCCAACATACTCACCGGACATGTCACCCGTTGAGCATGTTTGGGATGTGCTTGACCGGCGTATACGACAGCGTGTACCAGTTCCCACTAATATCCAACAACTTCGCACAGCCATTGAAGAGGAGTGGACCAACATTCCACAATTGACAATCTGATAAACTCTATGCAAAGAAGATGTGTTGCACTGCATGAGGCAAATGGTAGTCACACCAGATACTGACCGGTTCTGAGTCCCCAGACCCCCAATAAAGCAAAAAAACTGCACATTCCAGGGTGGCCTTTTATTGTGGGCAGTATAAGGTATACCTGTGCACTACTCATGATGTCAGATCAGCATCTTGATGTGGCACACCTGTGAGGTGGGATGGATTATCTCAGCAAAGCAGAAGTGCTCACTATCACACATTTAGACTGATTTGTGAACAATGTTTGAGAGAAATGGTAATATTGCGTATTTGGAATGAATTTTAGATCTTTAAGCCCATCTCATGAAAAATCGGAGCAGAAACAAAGGTGTTGCGTTTATATTTTTGTTGAGTGTGTGTATATATATATATACATATATATGTAAATTTATGACAGTTGAAGTTAGAGCCTTTATAACAATGGCAAAGAATTTATCCCATGCATATTTTGTAACACTTATTTTAGGGAGTTATACTGTACTTTACATTTACATTTTAGGCATTTGGCTGACACGCTTATCCAGAGTGACTTACAAAAGTGCTATGAAGTTTTTATAATTGGCTAGACGCTTACAATGATTACTAGGTTACTAACTAAGTATAAACAGTATAAATGTTTGTTGGAACATTTTTTTTCCCCCCTTCTTCTTTTTGGGTTTGTGTGTTTTACTTGAAATATCTATGAATTTAGTTATCGCTTAAAGATTTTTTTCTACTTTACCATGTAAAGACTGCCAGAGACTAAGTATTTTAAATCTTTCTGAATTTTCTTAGGTTTTGACAGACCTGAAGTCAGATAACCAGCGCCTAAAGGATGAGAATGGGACTTTAATCAGAGTGATCAGCAAACTTTCCAAATGAGGCATTATGAAGATTCACACTGAGATTTACTGACTTGAAGGACTTCACTTACTTCCTATCAACCACACAATGGATAAATGTTTTCCGCTGTCTCCTAGAACCCTACTCTCTTTAAATTTGCCTTTTGATGAAAAATATTACAAAGATAACATGATTGACCTCAAATGAACTGCTTACTGTTTGTAGCCATTTGATTAACATGACAGTTATAACACGTCAAGGTAGAAAACAATTTATTTGCAAAATAAAGGCTAATTAACCAAAAGATAAACAGACACTTGTTTGTTTTTACCATGTTTTAAATGCTTTTTCTGTAATTACAGGTTGAAGTCTTTTAGGATATGACTAAAAGACAGATCAGCCTTGTACATCTAGATCCTAATATTTTTTTTTATTCGTGAATTAAATTACACCACACTGCCATGTAATTTTTTACTTAGAAGTTATTTATTAATTGATTGGTTATATTTACAACTACCATAAGAGCCTTTTATTAATGTGCTTATTCTAATACGTAATTGTTCTTTTACCAAGACATTCATAGCCAGGATGAAATATTACACATCATATACATTTTAGCAGTTATATACTATACAGTATGTAGCTAATACAGCTATGTTGCAGCTATACACAATTTACTACGAGATATTAATATTTAATACAAGATTCTTTTCTCTGTTTGTCTCCTTATCATTTTGCCAACAACTGAAAATGAAGTGCATTAATATTTCATGAACAATTAAATATTCCTCACGTTTCGGAACATCAACAGTGGCATCTTTTTTTTTTTTTGGGAGGGGGGGGGGAGGTTAGGGATTTTCCCACATTTTATTACTAATTTAGACATATCTAATTTCTCCCCATCACTGGGGGCTCCCACATTAAGGCTACTACTACCAGTCAGTGGGGAGGGTCAAAGACTATCACGTTTCCTCCGAACCACGTGACACCAACCGATCCCATCTTTTCGAACTGCTCGCTCACGCACCGTTCGGGGCAGTGAACTCGCCATGTTCAGATGATAGGGCAAGCACTTTACCACTGCACCACTCGGAGGCTCAACAGTGGTATCCTTAAGTCAATTAAAAGGTTATACCACATAATTAGGTTAAAAAATTGCAGCTGCATGGGGCATCAGTTCATTCTTTCAAGGATTAATAAGCTGCAGCTCCTTTATAGCTGCACGTAGTAGCGGATTAACTACAATGTTTCACTTGATTTTAACGAATTCATAATCACAGTACTAAAATTACAGTACAAATTTAAGCAAAGTGAACGTTAAGCCTTTAGATTTTATTGTGTAATTAGAAAAGCTACACATGAAGGTTTTTTGTCATCTTATATTTTGTGTTCTTTAAATTTGTAGTAGATTTATTAAGTGAAATTAATAAAATTAAATGAACTAAACACTCGCCTCACAGACATGAAAAATATATACTTACAGAAAGCGAAATGTCTGCTTTTATATAAACTAACGGGAAAAAAAATCATCTTATGTAATTTGCATAAAACATGAATTATTGGTGCATCCACTGCTGCGGAGATGACGCGATGACATGATCACCTTCATCACAGCTGAAACCAAAGACATCAACTTATCAATAAATTATTAAAATGGCCAGTCAGTTGCCTTGCTATTTTCTTGGAGGCATTTATAATCATTAGTCTACTTTTGCGGGTGCAGTGTTTAACCCCATACCCGTTAAACGGCGTATTCAAAATGTAGTTGGTTGTATGTTATGCACTTAGTGAGTGTGCATGTGTGTGGTTCTAAAAATAGCAAATAACAATTACGCATTATTAACAACATCTTTATGAAATTAGTGCCCATATACATTAATTCAATAACTAAACAGTAACCAAACAACACTGTAATATATAGGTAATCACTGGGATAATCAAAGCAATAACTACCACAAGCACATATGGTATAATATAATACAAAGTGTGTCACAGATCGTAACTAACATTACTGATTAACTATTTAAATAAGCAACTATATAATAAACAATATAGCCAGAATATCTTCAACAGGCAACATAATACCACGTATTATGTTAATAATGCCACGTGCATATCAGGTAACTAGGAGAATTTGTATCAATCTAACATTGACCAGAAATCTCAATAACACACCAATGTGGTAACCTTTATTATTGAACAGGGAAATAAGAATGAAAACTTACTATATCGCATTAACGCACATAATCTGCTATATTAAATCACTGTACAGCCGGGGTTATGCCATAAGCCGGGGTTAAGCCGGGGTTATGCCGGGGGGGGGGGGGGGGGGGGGGGCATTTCATGGTAAAAACAGCTGTGCAACAAAATGCCCCCCCCCCCCCCCCCCCCCTGTCTAACTCTGTTTAGGAAAAAGTCACAGACACCAAACCCGCAGCACTTACTGGTATAAGCCCTGAATTTATATGGAGCTGGGACACAGTGTATAACATTTAGGAAGGAGGGCATTTTATGGTAAACAGCTGTACAATACCCCCACACACCCAAATTAATTGGAAAAAGGTTACATTCCCCAACATATACATACACACACACTCAGCAAAAAAAATAAGCCCTGTGTTTATGTGGCTGAATTTATATGGAGCTGGGACACAGTGTATAACATTTAGGAAGGAGGGCATTTTATGGTAAACAGCTGTACAGTACCCCCACACACCCGAATTAATTAGAAAAAGGTTACATTCCCCAACATATACATACACACACACTCGGCAAAAAAAATAAACGTCCTCTGACTTTAACTGTTTTTACTTTCAGTAAACTTAATGTGTAAATATTTGTATGCACACTAAGAGAGTCAACATAAGACATAAACAAAAAATGTTTCACAATGTGTCCCAGAATGAAGGGAGGCTTAAAATCAAAAGTACCAGTCAGTGTCACACACACCCGTTTTGCGACCGGCACTAGGACCCGGAAGTAGAACGGTCGCTGAAACAGGAAGCATAAAAGGAGCCAAGATGGCGCTTCACATCACTCAGTCATTGAGTTCGCCCGATGCTGGTTCAGATCGCCTGTCTGCCATTTTGTGAGTACTCACTTTTCTTGGGTCTACTTTCTGATTCGAGTGTGTGTTTATAGGACGCGGGTTAAATTTGTGTTTTTCCCTTGCTCCCCTTTCGTGAGAGTCCTTAGACTAAATCGCGTGGTTATCCTGCCTACTCGCGTGCTTCCGCGTTTGGGTTTACCATCCACGCTACAAAGGGCTAACCGCTAAGTGCTAAGTCTTCTGATCATTCCGGTTAGTTCGTGACAGAATGACTGAGTCCTCCGCGGTAAACCCAGCGGATTATGCGCACCTTTGCGACGTGGTTGATCGGCACGCCGAGCTAATCAACAAGCTAAACGGAGAGCTCGCTACTCTTCGCCGGAGCGTCCAAGACGTCGCGGCCTTGCGCCGCGAGGTGGCGGAGCTCCGGCAGGAGAACGCGGCCCTTCGCGAGGCTGTTGCTAGCGCGGCTAACCGTTCGCCTGCCGCAGCGGCCGCAGCTCCGCCCCCCCTCCCCCCTCCTACTTCTGATGTCTTTCTTGCTCTACCGGATAAGTGGGATGGCACGGACGGGAGATGCAGTGTTTTTCTAACTGCTCTCGATCTAGTGTTTGAGTTCAATGCCACCAAATACTCCACCGATCGATTGCGCATTGCTCTCCTTGTCTCGTTGCTGTCGGGGCAGGCAGCTGAGTGGGCCACGGCAGTTCTTCGTGCTGACTCGGATACCGCCCATTCCTACAATGAATTCACCCGTCAGCTGAAGTTAACATTCGAACACCCTGCGGGCGAGGTGGAGACCGACACCAAGCTGTACCACCTGCGGCAGGGAAGTTCGTCCGTGAGCCGCTACACGGCTGATTTCCGCACTCTCGCCGTACAAGCCACCTGGGGAGACGCCGCGCTCCGGACCACCTATTACGAGGGGTTGGCTTCTAGGATAAAAGACGAGCTAGCCGGGCGGGAGCTTCCTGCCACCTTGGAGGGTTTGATTCAACTCGCCCTCCGAATTGACCAACGCCTCCTATCTCGCCCGAAGCCAGCCCCGAGAACCCTGCCGCCAACACCCACCTTCGCGTTTTCCACTCCACGAACCCCAACCACAGTCACCTCCACTACTCATGGACCTGTCGGTTCTCCACCTCCTGCCGTGGTTGACACCGGAGCCGGGGAACCCATGCAGTTAGGACGCGCCTCCTTGACCGCTGCAGAACGGGAACGGCGATTCAGGGAGGGACTCTGTGCCTACTGCGGGTCAGGAGCCCACCACAGAGCCATCTGTCCTCTCCGGCCGGGAAACGCCCAGACCCGGTGAGCGAGGGGAAGAGCTCACCGGGTCGCCTCCAACTCTTCGCCACCACGACCAACATCTCCCGTCTCACGGTCCAAGTAAGCCTCCAGTTTGGCCACAAACGAGTCAGGAGCACCGCGTTCATCGACTCCGGTGCCGCAGGTAACTTCATTGACTCTTCCTATGCCAAAGAACTGGGGGTAAAAACTGAGGCGTTATCCCAGCCCGTTCGCATCACTTCTGTAGATGGCCGGCCCCTATCATCCAGCCCTATCACCACCCAGACAGAACCCATTACCCTGATCATCCAGCAACATCACGAACAGGTTCAATTTCATCTAACATCCGTTTCATCACCACCCATCATCCTTGGACATCCGTGGCTGTTACAACATGACCCTCTCATATCCTGGACTCAGAACCGGATTCTACAATGGGGACCGGCCTGCAGCGAACTTTGCCTACCGGCATCGGCTGGGACGTGCCCTAGGGGGTCCGAGGCCCCCGATGTCGACACCAACGCCATCCCTCCAGCATATCGAGACCTGGCTGAAGTGTTCTGCAAGAGACGCGCCATCCATCTTCCACCTCATCGCCCCTACGACCTGGCGATTGACCTCCAGCCGGGCTCGACTCCCCCCCGCGGCCATTTATACTCTCTCACACCCACCGAGACACGGGCGATGGAGGAATACGTGTCGAATGCCCTTCGCCAAGGTACCATCAGGCCCTCCTCCTCGCCCGCCGCCGCGGGGTTCTTCTTTGTAAAGAAGAAAGGGGGTGAACTTCGCCCATGTGTCGATTATCGGGGGCTAAACAACATTACCATCAAAAACCGACACCCTCTGCCTCTTACCAACTCTGCCCTGGACGCCCTCTCTGGTGCCACCATTTTCACGAAGTTGGACCTTCGGAGCGCCTACAACTTGGTGCGTATCAGAGAGGGCGATGAGTGGAAGACGGCCTTCATCACTCCCACTGGACATTATGAAAGTCTTGTTATCCCCTTCGGACTCTGTAATGCTCCTGCCGCCTTTCAAAGTTTCATAAATGATGTCCTGCGAGACATGTTGGGGCGGTGGGCATTCGTCTATCTGGACGACATCCTGATATACTCACGAACAGTTGAAGAACATACCCAACACGTCAGGGCGGTCCTTAAGAGATTGCTCGCCCATCAACTGTATTGTAAGTTGGAGAAGTGCGCTTTTCACGAGCGCTCCACCACGTTCCTGGGCTTTGTCATCTCGCCCCAGGGTGTGGCCATGGACCCGCAGAAACTGGAAGCTGTGCGTCAGTGGCCCCTACCCAAGACCCTTAAGCAGCTTCAACGGTTCCTCGGGTTTGCGAATTTCTATCGTCGCTTCATCCGGGACTACAGTACAGTTGCAGCACCCCTAACTGCCCTGACCCGTCCATCGTCTCATCACTTCCACCTCAACTCCACCGCCATCTCCGCCTTCCACGAATTATGTCGACGTTTCACCTCCGCTCCAATCCTTCTCCATCCAGATATCAACAAACAATTCGTTGTGGAGGTGGACGCTTCGGATGTGGGCGCCGGAGCTGTTCTCTCCCAGCGAGGTCCAGATCAGAAGTTACACCCTTGTGGCTTCTTCTCCAAAAAATTTGATCCCACTCAACAGCGATACGGAGTAGGGGACCGCGAGCTGTTGTCCATAAAGTGGGCATTGGAGGAATGGCGACACTGGCTCCAGGGCGCCAGCGAGCCGTTCATCATCTGGACCGACCACCAGAATCTGATCACCATCCAGAACATCAAGCAGCTCAACCCGAGGCAGGCGCGGTGGGCCCTGTTTTTTGAACATTATAACTTCCATCTGTCCTATCGCCCGGGGTCCAAGAACACCAAGGCCGATGCCCTCTCCAGACAATATGAGGGGGAAGCCACCCGGGCGGAACCCGCGCCTGTCCTCCCCTCCTCAAAAATCATCGCACCTCTCCACTGGGATCTAGAGACCAGAGTCCGCCAGGCACAGGCAGCGGAGACCGAACCGGCAGGTGTGCCGCCTGGACGACTCTACGTGCCTCAAGCGGTCAGGAGCGACGTCATGGAGTGGGGCCACTCGTCACCCATCTCTGGACACCCCGGCACCAGACGCACCCTCCAGTTCGTCCAACGCGCCTTCTGGTGGCCCTCCATGATCCAGGACATCGAAGAGTTCGTTCAGGCGTGCCCAGTGTGCGCCAGGGCCAAGACCACCAACCAGCCGACACCTGGTGAGCTCCAGCCACTACCGGTTCCTCGCCGACCCTGGACGCACATTGCCGTCGACTTCATCACGGGCCTGCCGGCTTCAGAAGAAAAGACGACCATTATGACCATCGTGGATCGGTTCTCCAAAGCTGTGCACCTGGTGGCTCTTCCCGGACTCCCGTCAGCTAAAGAGACAGCCGAGCTGATTCTAGAGCACGTAGTCCGTTTGCATGGGTTCCCAAAAGACATCGTCTCGGACAGGGGGCCCCAGTTCACTGCCCGGTTCTGGAAGGCCTTCTGCCGTCTGATTAATTCCACCTGCAGTCTGTCATCAGGATACCACCCTCAGACTAATGGTCAGACGGAGCGGACCAACCAACAACTGGAGCGCTATCTCAGATGTTTTGTTGCCGATCGTCAGCGCTCCTGGGCCCGCTATCTCTTATGGGCTGAGCTATCTCACAACCTCCATGTTTCTTCAGCCACAAATCTCAGTCCATTCGAGGTATGCCACGGTTTCCAGCCTTCGATGTTCGAACATCAAGAACCGGAGGTTGACGTACCGTCGGCCCAACAGTTGGTTCGCAGGTGTCGGCGGCTGTGGAGACAAGCTAATCAAGCTATCCAAAGGGCCAACCACCGCTACGCTACGCAACATCGCCGCCGACACCCACCGGGACGAATGTATAATGTAGGTGACAAGGTATGGCTGTCAACAAAGAATTTGCATCTCCGCACAGAATCAAAGAAACTGTCACCCAGATTCATCGGCCCATACCGCATTACACTCCGCATCAACCCTGTCACCTACCGGCTCCAGCTGCCTGCGGCGCTCCGAATCCATCCGGTTTTCCACACGTCACAGCTTAAACCCTTCACCACTTCTCCTATGGTTCCACCCTCCCCCCCTGCTCCTCCTCCCCGAATCATTGACGGTGGTCCTGCTTACACCGTACGTCGGATCCTCGATTCGCGCCCTAGGGGCCGAGGCACCCAATACCTGGTCGACTGGGAAGGCTATGGTCCCGAGGAGCGATCTTGGATTCCGGCCCGGTTTATTCTCGACCCGGAACTTATCAGGGACTACCGTCGCCGGGTATCCTCCACCCCAGGACCGTCGGGAGTCGGTCCTGGACAGGGGGGTACTGTCACACACACCCGTTTTGCGACCGGCACTAGGACCCGGAAGTAGAACGGTCGCTGAAACAGGAAGCATAAAAGGAGCCAAGATGGCGCTTCACATCACTCAGTCATTGAGTTCGCCCGATGCTGGTTCAGATCGCCTGTCTGCCATTTTGTGAGTACTCACTTTTCTTGGGTCTACTTTCTGATTCGAGTGTGTGTTTATAGGACGCGGGTTAAATTTGTGTTTTTCCCTTGCTCCCCTTTCGTGAGAGTCCTTAGACTAAATCGCGTGGTTATCCTGCCTACTCGCGTGCTTCCGCGTTTGGGTTTACCATCCACGCTACAAAGGGCTAACCGCTAAGTGCTAAGTCTTCTGATCATTCCGGTTAGTTCGTGACAGTCAGCAGGGACGTGCACAGACATTTTGAGGGGCAGGGTCTCAAGTGAAATAAAGGGCACTTCTCAAAAAAGTATATATATATTAACGCAACACTGACTTCCTTTTTAAAAAAAAATAATTAAAAAAGTTAATTTTATCTTCCTCAAACTCATGCAATTGTTTAATTTTCAAAAGATGTCTACAAAATAATCAGTTCACACAGAAACCGTGGTCTCCTTAGTATTCACTAGGTTTATAGAGCAGCAAAGGAAACCATTCCACAATGTGCATGTTTTGAAAACATTTTCTATGCTACTAGTTTCGAATATATATTTATACTAGAATAACCAAAATAACTGCATCAAGCAAAGGGGTGTGTTTTACTAATAATTTGTTTATTTTTTGCACAAGGCACTACATCATTTTAATTATTTTGGTGTTATCAGAACACATAACACTTTTAAAATCACGGAGTGGACTATTTTCTTTAGCGGAAGCAATACAATCGGGCTTAAATTTATAAACTCCCTTTTAATATTTTGTGTCAAAATAATTATTTAATTGGTAGGTAGCCATGTAATAAGCGGGATAATATATAGCGATTATCCCTTACACATTAGCTAGTCTAGTAGCTTATGAGGCATGCATGCTAGCAAAACACAGGTTAACTATATATTTGTCTTTGGCTAATCAGCAGTAAATTCGAGCCTAATTCGAGGTACTGGTAGTTTAATCTTTTGTTTATCACCAGCTCCACTCACCTCAGCACAAGCCAAGAAAAACACTGCTGGGAGGGGCTGCTGCTGCCTGCAGGTGTATATGTACATGATGTGCGCCGCTGCGCGAGAGTGGGGGATGTTCGCTTCAGAACTCCTGACCTGATATTTAGAAATACTATTCTTCAATGATTATATTTGTTTGACAGGGAAGCTGTGCGCAAACAGGAATATATATTATTAAAAAAAAAAAAAAGAAAAAAAAAAGCACCCCAGAAAAAAGGGCACTTTCTCTCCAGGAATAAAAAGGGCAGGTGCTCAAGCCCCCTTTGATCTCTATGTGTGCACGTCCCTGCCAGTCAGTATCTGGTGTGGCAACCAGCTGCTTGAAGTACTGCAGTGCATCTCCTCCTCATGGACTGCCTATTGCAGACAGTCTGAGCACTGATGGAGGGATTCTGTGTTCCTGGTGTGACTCAGGCAGTTGTTGTGGCCATCCTGTACCTGTCACGCAGGTGTGATATTTGGATGTACTGATGCTGTGCAGGTGTTGTTACATGTGGTCTTCCACTGCGAGGATAATCAGCTGTCCTTCCTGTCTCCCTGTAGCGCTGTCTTAGGCGTCTCACAGTGCGGACATGGTGAATTTATTGCCCCAGCCACATTAGCAGTCCTCATGCCTCCCTGCAGCATGCCTAATGCACGTTCACGCAGATGAGCAGGGCATCTTTCTTTGGGTGGTTTTCACAGTCGGTAGACAAGTCTCTTTAGCGTCCTGCGTTTTTAGAACTGTAACCTTAAATGCCTACTTTCTGTAAGCTGTTAAGGTCTTAACGACCATTCCACAGGTGCATGTTAATTAATTGATTATGGTTAATTGAACATGCATGGAAAACATCGTTTAAACCCTTTACAATGAAGATCTGTAAAGTAATTTGAGTTTTTACATTATTGTTGAAATACACAGTCCTGAAAAAGGGACGTTTTTTTTTGCTGAGTGCATATATATATATATATATATATATATATATATATATATATATATATATGTAAATATCAAAAACTAAAACAAGATGCATTTAGGTGCATTAATTGGAATAGGTGGACAACCACCGACTTGAAATGGTGATGCATAATTATGGATAAATAGTAGTAGTAACAATAAATGTCACATTCCCTTCCTGTTTAATTGGTTTAAATTTTATACATATTTGTTTCTTTTATTTCCATTGTCAGAATAAACCTTATTTATCTGGAGTCTGTAGTGCTGTCTGTTGCTTGCGCACTTGCTAAATTAAATTTTCAACTAAAAGTACATACAATATGTGGTCTTCATATCATAAATCTAAACATGTTTTGAAATTTATGCTTACAGAATTAGTTAATTACAGAGCATTGTGTGTCTTACTCCAGTAAGGTGGCACTAAACATTTATGAATTTTATGACAGGAGACGTGTTATTTAAGTTAGGTGGCACTAAGGGTAAAAATAAAGCTAAAGTGGTCTGTGAAGCTAAAGAAGCCAGTTCAATTTTTTAAAGACTTTAATGAAAGTCCGATGGGAGCCCACACAGGTCAGAAAAAAAAGAAGTTTTTTGGGCCTGTTATGACTGATGCAAATGGGTAAATATCCGAAGAAAATTGCTTCTATTACTTTTAAGAAATCTCAACACATTTTTACTGTGAACTTTTACATTACATTAGTTACACATTAGGTACAACTGTAAAGTTATTTGTTTAATGCCAATAAACAAATTGATTATATTTGTTTAATATAGGGGTCAGAATGTTTACCCTGTCAGGCTGCACAGTGGATTATTAAACAGGAAGTAAAGTACACTCCTATAAAGATATTTTAGCATTTAATAATATTGTATTTTTTGCCAATCTGTTCTATAACTGTTCTTGTGTAGGCAGGAAAACAAATAGTAATAAAAAATTTTTTTATAAAAACTAATAAAACTTGCATATGATATGAAAGTCACAAAACTGTTTTTTTTTTTTAGGTTACACACCCATTTGAGTTGGTGGGCATGGACCTAATAGGGCCTCTGACTGTCACCAGGAGTGGGTACAAGTACATCTGTGTGATGGTCGATTATTTGACTAAATGGTCACAAGCCTACAGCTTAAGCCCAAAACAAGCAAAAGAAGTTGCAGCATGCATCCTTTATTTCGTGTACCAGTTTGAGGTTCCAAAAATAATCCTCACTGATCAAGGAACCGAATTTGTTAAATTGGTACGGGTGCACACATACACACATGTGTATATATATAATTACACACCAATTAGCGATAATTATGACTACTTGCCACTTTATGCATTGGTATAATAATGTCATAGGTTACATAAATAACATTCAGCGAATATACATTAAGAAAACTAATGGGCACTCATTGGCATCCAAGGCTTACCCATGCATGTTCTACAGAAAAGCCAGTGCAGCAAGGCACAAATCAGAAAAAGTCACCTTCGCCAGGATAGAAATAACACCCATTGCATCACAGTCTGCTTAGCAGGAAAAGAGTTTAAGGTTGTTGATCCGGCCTCCAAAATCCCCAGATCTCAATCTAACTGAGCATCAATGGAATGCATTGGAGAAACAAGGCCAATTCATGCCAGCGCTACCCCACAATGCCTACATGTCACACAGTGCCTAGTGCACACCCCCCGAGGTCCTGTGAAGGTCCAGATCTGCCCCATAAGCACAAGGCGAACTCACAATGTTGGCCATAATGTTTTGCTTGTTATAGTTGATCATGTGTATAATTCTGGCCTTAATTTCTTAAGTGTATGTGCATCCAAATTTCTTTTAAGGAATTGTATACCTTTTCACATTTTTGCTCATAGATAAACAATTGTCTGTGTGCCAAGCTTGGCTTTAAGTGAAGTCTTTGCTCTCCTTTTCATCCCCAAACAAATGGCTTGGTGGAAAGATTAAATGGAACTATTCAAAGGTAAGCAAAGTGTGTTACAAAAGTTCTACTGTCAATTATTTGTCTTTGCAAGTGATAAACATACACTGGAACCTCGAATTACAAGCATAATTTATTCCGTAAACAGGCTTGTGTTACAAAAAACTCGTAAATCAAAGCACATTTTCCTATAAGAAATAATGGAAATTAAAATTATTCGTTCCACAGCCCAAAAAAATACATAAAAATAATTAACACAAAATATAAAGTAAAAATAAAACAAATCAACCTGCATGTTACCTTAAAAAAATTAAAAATGTGTGTGCGTGTTTTTCTCTCTCCTCCGCTACTGAGTGTGTTATGTGTGCGGGAGCGCAATTTGACACCGTGCCGGTTGTGCGTGAGTAAAGCCGTCCTGGGGTGGAGGATACCCGACGACGGTAGTCCCGGATTAATTTGGGGTCGAGAATGAACCGGGACGGAATCCAAGATCGTTCCTCGGGGCCGTAGCCTTCCCAATCGACCAGGTACTGGGTGCCCCTGCCCCGAGGGCGTGAGTCGAGGATCCGGCGCACAGTGTAAGCGGGACCACCGTCGATAATCCGGGGAAGAGGAGCATTTCATTGGAGAGGTGGTAAAGTGTTTTAGTTGGGAGGTGTGGAAAACTGGGTGGATCCGGAGCGCCGCAGGCAGCTGGAGCCGGTAGGTGACAGGGTTTATCCGGTGGGTGATGCGGTATGGGCCGATGAACCTGGGAGATAGTTTGCGGGATTCTGTATGCAGGTGCAGATTCCTTGTGGAGAGCCATACCTTGTCACCTACGTGGTACAATCGTCCCGGAGGGTGTCGGCGGCGATGCTGGGCGACGTAGGTGGTATTGGCACGTTGGATGGCGAGGTTGGCTTGGTTCCATAACCGCCGACACCTATGGACCAACTGTTGGGCCGATGGTACATCAACCTCCGGTTCTTGATGGTCGAACATCGGAGGTTGGAAACCATAACATACCTCAAATGGACTTAGGTTGGTGGCTGAGGAGACGTGGAGGTTGTGGGATAGCTCGGCCCATTTGAGGTAGCGGGCCCTGGCGATCCGAAACAAAACACCTCAGGTAGCGCTCCAGTTGTTGGTTGGCCCGTATGGGCCGTCTGACCATTAGTCTGGGGGTGGTAACCGGAGGACAGACTGCAGGTGGAATTGATCAGACGCAGAAGGCCTTCCAGAACCGGGCGGTGAACTGGGGCCCCCTGTCCGAGACGATGTCTTTGGGGAACCCATGCAGGCGGACTACGTGTTCCAAAATCAGCTCGGCAGTGTCTTTGGCTGATGGGAGTCCGGTGAGGGCCACCAGGTGTACGGCTTTGGAGAACCAGTCGATGATGGTTAGGATGGTGTTTTTTCCTTCGGAAACCGGCAGGCCCGTGATGAAGTCTAAGGCGATGTGCGTCCGGGGCCGTCGGGGAACGGGCAAAGGCTGGAGCTCTCCGGAGGTAGGCTGGTTGGAGTCCTTGGCCCTGGCGCACACCGGGCACCCCTGAACGAACCGTCTCACAAACTGTAGTGTGCGCCGAGTCCCTGGGTGTCCTGCGACTGGCGAGGAGTGGCCCCACTGGAGAACTTCGGGAACCAGACGCTGAGGAACAAAGAGTCGTCCAGGCGGCGCACCTGCCAGCCCAGTCTCCGCAGCCTGAGCCTGGCGAACCCTTGTCTCTATGTCCCAGTGGATGGGTGCAATGATCCGTGAGGTGGGGATGACAGGCACGGGGTCCGCCCGGGGCATCTCCTCTTCTTGTTGGCGGGAGAGGGCGTCGGCCTTGGTGTTCTTGGAGCCCGGGCGGTATGACAGATGGAAATTGAAGTGTTCAAAAAACAATGCCCACCGTGCCTGTCGTGGGTTAAGTTGTTTTAAATTCCGGATGGTGATAAGGTTCTGATGATCCGTCCAGACCATGAACGGCTCACTGGCGCCCTGGAGCCAGTGACGCCATTCCTCCAAGGCCCACTTTATGGCCAACAGCTCGCGGTCCCCTACCCCGTATCGCTCCTGGTTGGGGTCGAATTTCTTGGAGAAGAAGCCACAGGGGTGTAGCTTCTGGTCTGGACCTCGCTGAGAGAGAACAGCGCCAGCGCCCACATCTGTTGCGTCCACCTCTACAATGAACGGTTGGTTGGCATCTGGCTGAAGAAGAATGGGTGCAGTGGTGAAGCGGTGACAGAGTTCTTGGAAGGCGGAGGTGGCTTCAGGAGTGAGACGGAAGGGATGGGAGGAGGGCCTGGTCAGACTGGTTAGTGGTGCTGCAACTGTACTGTAGCCCCGGATAAAGCGACGATAGAAGTTCGCAAACCCGAGAAACCGTTGAAGCTGTTTGAGCGTCCTGGGTAGGGGCCAATGACGGACAGCTTCCAGTTTCTGCGGATCCATGGCCACACGCTGGGACGAGATGACAAAACCCAGGAACGTGGTGGAGTGCTGGTGAAAAGCACACTTTTCCAACTTCCAGTACAGCTGGTGAGCGAGCAATCTCTTAAGAACTGCCCGTACATGTTGGATATGTTCTTCGGTGGTGCGAGAGTAGATGAGGATATCGTCTAAATATACAAACACCCATCGGCCTAACATGTCTCTCAGGACATCGTTTATGAATTGTTGGAAGGCCGAGGGTGCATTGCATAGTCCAAAGGGGATGACCAGGCTCTCATAATGTCCTGTGGGAGTGATGAAGGCCGTTTTCCACTCATCACCCTCTCTGATGCGCACCAAGTTGTAGGCACTCCGGAGGTCCAACTTTGTGAACACGGTGGCACCAGAGAGGGCGTCCAGGGCTGAGTTGGTGAGCGGCAACGGATGTCGGTTTTTGATAGTGATTTTATTCAACCCCCGATAGTCGACACATGGGCAAAGTACTCCTCCTCTCTTCTTCACGAAGAAGAAGCCAGCGGCCGCTGGCGACGAAGATGGCCGGATGGTTCCATGGCGAAGGGCACTGGCGACGTATTCCTCCATCGCCTGTGTCTCAGCCGCCGACAGTGAGTGCAGATGGCCACGGGGGGGAACAGAACCTGGCTGCAGCTCTATCGCCAGGTCGTAAGGGCGATGTGGTGGAAGGTGAGTAGCTCTTTGTTTACAAAAGACTGCAGCCATGTCACGGTAGGCGGAAGGAATAGCGTTGGTGTCGACATCGGGGGCCTCGGACTCCGTGGAAGACGTCCCAGCTGGGTCCCGTAGGCACAGCTCAGTGCAGGTCGGCCCCCACTAAAGGATTCTATTTTTTGTCCATGAGATGAGAGGGTCATGTTGTAGCAGCCAGGGGTATCCGAGAATGATGGGAGGTGAGGAAATGGAGGTGAGGTGGAATTGGATGGGTTCGTGGTGTTGGTTGATGATGAGGGTGATAGTCTGAGTCTGGTGGGTGATGGGGCTGGATGACAGAGGCCAACCGTCGACGGAGGTGATTTGCACTGGCTGGGATAACGCCTCAATTTTTACCCCCAGTTCTTTGGCATAAGTGGAGTCAATGAAGTTGCCGGCGGCACCGGAGTCGATGAACGCTGCCTTTCTGACTCGTTTGTGGCCAAATTGGAGGATTACCTGAATAGTAAGGTTGTGTTGATTGTGCTGGAGATTTGGAGGGAGCCCGGTGAGTTTCTCCTCCGGCTCACCGGGGCTGCGCGTTTCCCGGACGAAGAGGGCAGATCGCCCGGTGGTGTGCCGCGGACCCACAATAAGCACACAACCCCTCTCGATACCGGCGTGCGCGTTCTGCTGTAGTCAGGGAGGCGCGTCCTAATTGCATAGGTTCCCCGGCTCCGGTGTCAACCACGGCAGGAGGTGGAGATCCGACAGGTCCAGTGGTAGCAGCAGTGAAAATGGTCGGTGGTGGAGGTGCAGGATGGTGAGAGGTGAAAGCAGGCGGCAGGGTCCTCGGGGCTGGCTTCGGACGAGAGAGAAGGCGCTGGTTGATGCGGAGGGCTAGCTGGATTAGTCCCTCCAGCGTGGCTGGAAGCTCTCGTCCGGCAAGCTCGTCCTTTATGCGTGACGCCAGCCCCTCGTAGTAGGATGTCCGGAGCGCGGCGTCTCCCCAAGATGTCTGCACGGCGAGGGTTCTGAATTCCGCGGTGTAGCGGCTCACGGACAATCCACCCTGCCGCAGGTGATAGAGCTTAGTGTCGGTCTCCACCTCCCCCGCAGGGTGTTCGAAGGTGAGTCGAAGCTGGCGTGTAAATTCATTATAAGAATGGGCGGTGTCCGAGTCTGATTTAATCACTGCCGTGGCCCACTCAGCTGCCTGCCCAGTTAGCAACGAAACGAGAAGAGCAATGCGTAGCCGATCGGTGGAGTATTTGGTGGAATTAAACTCAAACACCAGATCGAGCGCTGTTAAGAACACACTACATTTCCTGTCCGTGCCATTCCATTTCTCTGGTAATGCAAGAAAGACATCAGTAGAAGGGGGGGTGATGCGGAACTGCGACCGCCGCGACGGGAGGCCGGCTCGCCGCGCCGTCAACAGCCGCCCGGTGATCCGCGTTCTCCCACCTGAGCTCCGCGATTTCGCGGCACAAGGCCACGACGTCTTGGATGCCCTGGCGCAGAGTAGCGACCTCCCTGGTTAGCTTATTGATTAGCTCGGCATGCTGGTCAACCACGTCGCAGAGATGCGCGTAATCCGCTGGGTTCACCGCTTTCGGCTCAGTCATTCTGTCAGGATGAACTAACCTAGGCGACCAGATGACTTAGCTTTAGCGATTAGCCCAATGTAGCGTGGATGGTGAACCCAAACGCAGAAGAGAGCGAGTAAGTAGGATAACCACGCATGTTAGTCTAAGGACTCTCACAAAAGGGGAGCAAGGGAAAAACACAAATTTAACCCGCGTCCTATAAACACACACTCAAGATCAGAAAGCGAAACCCAAATAAAGTGAATACTTACAAACCGATGATGGACAACCAGAACCGACATGGGCTGAACTCAATGACTGAGCGCTGAATCGTGGTTTGTTTACTTCTCTTATACTTCCTGATTTGCGACCGCTTTACTTCTGGGTCCTAGTGCCGGTCGCCGATTGAGTGTGCATGACAGATTGCCATTCTTTTTACTTGGCTCTGGTAGATCAGGGGAGACGTGTTGGTCATCATCAGCAGGCACTGGTTCATCATCATTGATGAGTGGTATGTCTTACAATGGTCTGTGTGTCTTTGTGAGACTGGTGCTACTGGACACTGAAAATATTGTAGTTTTTTATGTTGTTTGTCTTATTATTCTTTCCTTTGTTTTACAAATATGACCCAATATATGTTTGATGAAACTTTGTTTCACGTTTTTGTATTGTGTTATATTTTTATACTAGTAAGTAGTTTTCAAAATTAATCTCCACTTTAATGAGCCAATGTATTATGATGTGGGATGTGGTGCGCTGCTGGATCCAGCCTCACTGTCCCTGACCTGTTATAGGCATAATCTGTTCATTTAAAGCATTTCACAGCATTTACCTCTAAAGCTTTTTCTTATTTTTGCGTAAACTTTTCTTCTTCCTCCTTTTCATTCATGGAAATTATTATTAATTTGCTTAGAAAATTCGCTGCATCAGGAAAGGATCAATATCTAAAAAATTTAAGATGCCCACATGTGTGAACAAAGAGTACAAAAGTGTATAATCTTTAATAAAGTTAACCTAATACAATATTGTTTCCAATGCTGAAGCAAACAGGATTTTGTTTTAGTCTATTCTTTGAATACAACGCGACAGCACGCTCTGAGGTGAAGCGCACCCACAGTTACTGTAATCCCCCATCTCACTTTCATTCACGATACTGTAGGTGTAAAGTTATCAAACCGGTTTCGCTGCTGGGTGTATTCACAGAATTGGGGGTTTAAAACAAATTCAAATTCAAAATTTTATTTGTCACATACACAGTCATACACAGTACAATATGCAGTGAAATGCTTGTACAACCGCCAGTGACCTTAAAAAGAAAAAAGAAAAAAACTATATATAAGGAATAAAAATTAATAAAAAGAAATACGAAAGAAAATAAATGTAACTAGTAAAATAAACAAACTGTACAAATAAGGGCATAATTAAAATATTACAAAATATAGCAATATGGGGCGGGGATAATATATATATAAATTTTTTAAGTGTTTTAAAGTGACAATGGCTGTGCAAATATGCATGAAAAGTGACTTATGAAAGTGTCATGTGCAATGGTTTCAGATATATAAAAAATGTATTGTATAAAAGTGACTTATGAAAGTGTCATGTGCAATAGTTTTAGATATGTAAATATGTATTGCATGAATGTGTCCATGATTGTCCAGTCAATGTCAATGTTTAAAAGATATTACTCCTGTGTGGTGGTGTGATTGAGAGACCTTATTGCCTGCGGGAAGAAGCTCCTCCTCAGTCTCTCTGTGTTGGCCTTTAGGGAATGGAATCGCTTCCTAGTGATTGTGGAGCAAGCCTGAACAATCTGACTACATGTGCAGTGCCATTAAAAAGGATTTGCCCCTTACTAATTTTTTTCTTTGCATATTTGTCACACTTGTATAGGTGGAATTTCACCTAAACACTTTATGAGGAAAAGACAAATTGGCCTTTTTGATTAAAAACAATGCAATTTATGCTATCATAGGAAAAATATTAATTTCTCCCATTCCAAGGATTAAAAACGGTAACAATGTCAACTTCAGAATCTAGAATTCAGAAAATTTAATTTACACAAATTTAAAAAGTCTTCAGAAGAGCCTCAGATTCAAGAGGTTTTTAAAGTGTGGAGAGGTGCATTACAGTTTCTCTGAATGTATAGGTGAGAACAGCTGATTGGGGAAAGTGAATAATTTGCATTTGAATGTTGTCTGGCATTGTAAAGCGCAGTGACACTAAAAGAACAACAACTTAGGATTAATAGGAATAGGAGGCACAAAGAGGAGTATATATAATAAAACTATATAAGACTACATGCCTTTATAAGACTTAACTTTTATTTAAGCGCACTCACAATAATGAAAAAACGTTGTGATTTGGTAAATGTTTGAAAGCAAATGAGGTGTGCTGTTCTGTATTGTTTTTGGTGAACTTGAGCGCGTCAGAAATTTTTTTTTAAGAAAACGTTTTTTTAAATGGTCAGAGTCAGTCTGCTTGCTGTTTTCCCGACGCGTTCATAATCAATAGTCTACTTCTGCCGGTGCGCTCTGAAAAACTTTATGCGTGCGGCTAAGCGCTGATTAAAACTATGTAGTAAATTAAAAAGGAGAATCACAATGCCGAATCGAAGTCCTAAACCCAAACCTCATTTAAATTAAATTAACAAATATTATAAGTAAAAAAACAATAGCCCACGTTCAGAAACCGTTTATAAATTCTTTCCGACATGAGTTGGTCCAGTGTTATGCCCAGAGCACCGGGAGATTTCCTGAAGCTACGAAATCACTGGGGAATTTTTTTTAAATAGATGCTATCTTTAATAACTGATGGAGGTTTTGAGCTGTATACACACGCATTTTTAAGGGTTTTTTTTTTTAAGTCCGGGCAGACCTACATGAAAGGTGAGAAGTGGGATTCCAGTAACTGAGCACACTGTCGCGTTGTATATACTGTACAACACGCGTTTATCAACCTTTTGATAAGAACGCTGCCTTTTGTAAAGTGAAAGTACTTTACAAAAGACGAACAGCTTTATTTCAGTCATAAATACACAATTACTTCACATTCCAGCTATTATTTCCAGCCGTGGTTAAATAATGGATGAAATAATTATTAAATGCTGGACACAAACAGTAAATATGATGATTATTATAAAAAGCCCGAAGAACTTTGTGTTCATAAAATAATATTTACTTAATAATATAATATATATAGTTCATTCATGTCTTCTGATGATGTCGACACATTTTTACGTTTTAAATAAGACATGTTGGCATATTCACGAATCAGGACATTCGCATAGTTAAGACTATCAGATAGCCTAGTATCAGGAAATTAAATTAATTTCAATATCATTTAAACCGAGGCATTGCCATGTCTCTCATTGTTTTGTCCCTGTTAAGACATTACAAAAACTATATAAGAAACTTATTAGAAATTTTAAAGCACGAATTTGGGCATCTCATTTCATCATTATGAAAATAATATGAAGCACATAGTGTATACACACAATCATCATGAAAGATCTGTTGTTCTGTTGACCTGTTTGCTTCAGCATTGGAAACAATATTGTTTTAGGCTATGTAATTATACACAGTTCTTCGTTGTACAGTACTTGGTCCGGCTTTTAGATAAAGTCCTTCCATGCGCCATCTGGCGGATATTCAGTGAAGCACAACACATTTATTTAAATTCCCAAATGTTGCTTACGGCAAGTCGCCGTACGCTAAATTGCGGCATCTCGCCGGCAAACATACGCAGTCTTAATGGCCACATCTGTAGTATTGCACCAAATGTTTCCTTTCATTTTTATTCACAGGTAATCAATGCATACCTTACTCATTTCTTTTTTAGATGGACCCAATGTCATATATTGTTGTTGTGGGTATTATAAATAAGGGAGGTCACTGGATTCTGAGCATAAGTATGTATGTAATGTTTTGTAAAAAGCTTGTAAATCATGCCTATAAATACACACAAGCTGATCATTTGAAAGACATGCAGACTAGATTTCTTATATATATTTGTTAGTAATTATTTACATTCAACAAAACCTTGGATAGCCTCCATAGTGAGTCTGTGTTTTTCTAAATCATTCACTATTTTTAAGATAAACACTGCACCGAAATGATAGCAGTCTTTAACCCATTGTATTGTATGAAAAAACACATTATACAGCTAAGATGCTCTATAATATGGTTATAATTGAATTTATGATTAACAAGTTTATATATAAAACTAATATATAGGTTCTGTATCCTCATGAGAAGCGGTGCCTGCTTTTGGATCCCCTGGGAGAATCTCAGGGTGATCGGAAAAGATGTCAGGAAACCACAAGATAAATTTGCCACTGCCTGGTATCTTACTGACAGTCAAAAGAACAAATATCCATTTAATGCTTTAAATCACATGATATGCAAGGGCATTTATGCGAAAGTGTGGCTACAATATTTTAAGGTGGTCATGTAGCAGCCTGCCTCACTCTCTGCAGCAGGACTATGTATTTTGTAGTGTCCTAGCATTAAAAGTTAGTGCATGATCCTGTGCTAAGAGTGTTTTAAACTGCTGATTAATGTTACTCGTTTAAATAGAAAAAAATATATAGTTGTGTTGTCCAGTTTTTTAGTTCAGGCAATCTATTATACAATTTTTTTTTTTCAGTTTTTAATTTTTTTTTTTCACCCAGAAAAGATTCTTTAGGGTGAAAATTTTTATTTCATCATATCAGAGAAAGAGGTAAAAAAAAAGGAGGCTCGATATAGCCACCACCCTCCTCCAGAATTCAGGTGTGTATCTTTTTTTGGTAAACAGACCATTCCTTTTTTTATTGTTAGACATTATGAAAACTGAACTCACAGTGAAAAGAATATATATTTTAAAATAGTTTGTGGAAATAGTATATAGAATGTATTTCTTTTTGTTTTTACAGAAGATCTCAGCAACTTGTGGTATTATTGTGGTAGTGGTGATGAAGACACATAATGGATAACTTTGAATTAAACATGTCCTCTTTTTGGAGGGGGGGGGACACTGGGGGCAGGTGTTGGAGGTGGGGGTAAGGTGGTGTCGTTGGTTGTTACCAAGGTTCCAGCCCTGGTTGCGTGACCCTTGTTGCATGTCATGTCCCTATTCTTCTATGCTAGTTAGAGGGTTCTGTTAAGGGGTTTTGTTCCCACCTCATTTCTGTGTGCATGGAGTTTGCATGTTCTTCTCGTGCTTGGTGGATTTTCTTCTGTTACTCCGGTTTCCTCCCAAAGTCCAAAGACATGAACATTAGGTTAATTGGCATAGTAAACTAGTTACATATTTTAATCACTATGGTAGTTAATATTAATTCAAAATAATGCTGAGAAACATTTTTTTACTGTTACACTGTACACAGAATAAGCATGTTGAAAACGGTTTGTGTGTAATTTTATATATATATATATATATATATATATATATATATATTTGTTCCCCCAGATTTCCTGTGATGGCTGTGACCGATGGTTTCACATCAGCTGTTCAATGTCCTGCAGTTGAAAAGGAATACTTCTGCCCATCCCACATGTAATACTGACTTGAAAAAAAATTGTTTGTTTTTTTTGACATGCTATGCTCAATTCTTTTTATTTATTATAAAGTTGTTACTATTCTTTAGTATTGTTGTTAAAAATAGGTTTTAATATTTAAACTGTAGTGCCGAAATAACTGTGCCCAGGTGTTTGAGGAGATAGCACACAACTTGCACTCCCACTCTATTGATTATTTTTAACCCTACAACTGGAGTGAATACTATCATTTTAAAACCAAAAAATTTAGCCTTAACGTTACATTGTGTTATGTAACTTATCACTGGAATTGAATCAAATCTTCACAATAACAGGGACTCTACATCTATACAGAAAAAACAAAAAGAACAGCATTTCAGTTTTCATGATTATAATAAATTAGATCTGGCAAATGCTACAAAGTCGGCCAATGAGGCCAAAGCCAATGCAATTTCAGTCATTGTTTTGTACAGTTTTTACATTGCTCTTTAAACAACTAATCGATAAAATCGTTAGTTAAAAACTTTAGTAAACACACACGCTCGCACACTGATGCTAGCAGAGTTCGGCACCTCATAGACAGGGCGGAGCAAAGAAAAAAAAACCGAGCGGAGATAGAGGAGAGAGACATAGCGGAGGCTACTTGGTCTTAGTGCGCGTCTCTTACTGGTATAATGAACACGCACATGTGTACTGTTTACTATAACACTGTGACCACTTGTGAAAACATATTTTATTTCGTGTCTGTATGAGTGTGTGTGCAGCGCACGTGTAAAGTAAAAGCAAGTCTTATTAGAGACGTTAAAAATCCATGTTCTCTTACTGCTCAAGGCTTAGGCTGCTCTTTGGCTGCTGTGTTTGTGTGTGTGCGCGTCATTGGACACCGTGTCTCACACACACAGACCCCTCCTACTTTCGCCTTCACAGACACACACCCACTCTTTCTCTCAGCTTTACACAGAAACACTGCTCTGTCGAGATTTTTTTCAAAGGTAAAGTGCAGGTTAATTTGTTTTATTTTTACTTTATAGCAGTGATTCCGTTAGTGTGTTTTCTAAATTTTAATTTGGTTTTCCAGTGTTTTGGAATACGAGCTGCTTCAGGAACAAATTATATATTATATATATTTGGCAGATGTAAAGCATACATGTCTATGTTTTTTGTGTCTATGTTTTTTGTGTTAATCTATTTTTATTTGATTTGATTATTATTATAACAGCACAAGGAGCAACATGTTTGTGCACTTTCTAAAGATTTTAGTTCTGTTTTTAAATAAAGGGTTGGAAATTAATGCTTTTCTTGGGTTTTTGGGGTTTATCCGATTAATCAAAAAAAAAAATCGACAGATTAATCTATTATTAAAATAATCGTTAGTTGCAGCCCTACTCTGAACACATGTTATTCTACTTCACTCAGTTGCTAACTTGATCTTTACAAAATTAGATAAATATTCAATGCAGGATTACGTGAGAAGCTGCAAAAAATAACAAAAAAAAAAGGATACTTACCAAGTTTACAGACTCTGCATCCACTTTAGTCTACAAGGCCAAAAATATGTAAATGTTAATACACATCCCTAGTTGAAGGCAAGCATAAATTTGCATTTTCCAGAAGAGATCGCTTAACAAAAACAGAATAAAAAATATGACGACTAACTGATTACAATATTAACGTTACATATAATTTAAATATGGCAGTGGGGTTAACGGTTTAAAAATGCGCGCGAAGCAGAGCACTGCAGAGATGCTTGTTGAGCTTTCGACATTAACGTTACCAATAAAAAGACATCAAAGCCAAGCATAAAACAGGTTTTAAAAGATATACTTTGTAGTTATTATGATAAAATAAAAAGCAGATTAAAAAACATTTACTTACAAATCTCCCAACGTGCGTCCAGACTCGCACGAGTGTCTGCCATCTTGGTTATGTTTTCTGGTAGCGTCAGTCAGAATGATGACGTACGTCCTGGCGTAGATTACGTCATTGAACGTCACTCCATATACTTAAAAATTATCGCTTCATTAGCAATGTATACTCAAAAATGATAAGCAACGTAAAATTTAAATTAAGTAATTAGTTTAAACAATGGTATAGTTTTAAGTTCAATAAACTATTTAACCGATTTTAATTATGGTGTTCTCATTTAGTTAGTAGTACTGTTTGGGTTTACACTATGCCAGGAGGGTAATGGAAAGATGGAAGGAGTACTTTAAAGAGTTAATGAATGAGGAAAACAAAAGAAAACGAAGAGTAGAAGAGGTGACTGTTGTGGAGCAGGAAGTAGCAAATATTAGTAAAAGTGAGGTGAGAAGGGTGTTGAAGAGGATGAAGAGTGGAAAGGCTGTTGGTCTTGATGACATACCTGTTGAGGTATGGAAGTGCTTGGGAAAGGTGGCAGTAGAGTTTCTAACTCTGTCTTGAAACATAATGCAGTAACTCTTCATTCATTTGAACATGGTAAAGGTGTTAATGTTTTGTACATTCTTTTGTTAATTCTTTCTGTTTGTACTTAGGTTTCACTGTTTTCCATATACATACAGCATTTGGACAACAATGTTCCAGAAGCGATATTAAATAAGGAAAATACACAATTTTGTTTCAAGACAGTTTTATTAAATCTAGAATATAGCAGACAGTATATGGCAAATAGTCACTGGAATAGCCGGAATGTGATTGTGAATTTATGACTGAAATAAAGCTGTTCATCGCCGTGCTTAAACTTTTACTTTACAAAACTTTAAAAAGATTTAGTTCATTGTGATGCGGACAAAAGGTCTAGGAAGGAAACAGGTTTTGTTATTTCACAAAATCTGAATATATTCAGTAAATTTATGAATTACACTCAAAGTATCAAATCCAACTATGAAGTCTGGTTTAATTGGTATCATTAAACATTTTATTTCTATTTATGTTTCTGTTTTGCTGGCGAAATATATTTTAGGCAGAGACGTCTGCTCTGTTGGCAAAAATTTTTAGATGGATTAAGAAGAGAGCGAACGCCTTTGCCTAAAGTAGATTTTAAAAAATTAAAATAATTAATGATAGCAATTAAATCAGACTTAATAGTTGGATTTGATACTTTAGTTTTTATTAACTGTATGTTTTATCTATATTATTTCACTCTCTCTCTCTCTCTCTCTCTCTCTATATATATATATATATATATATATATATATACTCAGCAAAAAAAGAAACATACCTTTTTCAGGGCTGTGTATTTCAGGGAGACATGAGGACTGCTGATGTGGCTAGGGCAATGTTCGCACTGTGAGACGCCTAAGACAGTGCTACAGGGAGACAGGAAGGACAGCTGATCATCCTCGCAGTGGAAGACCACGTATAACAACACCTGCACAGGATCGGTACATCCGAATATCACACCTGCGTGACAGGTACAGGATGGCCACAACAACTGCCCGAGTCACACCAGGAACACATAATCCCTCCATCAGTGCTCAGACTGTCCGCAATAGGCAGTCCATGAGGAGGAGATGCACTGCAGTACTTCAAGCAGCTGGTTGCCACACCAGATACTGACTGGTACTTATGATTTTGAGCCTCCCTTCATTCAGGGACACATTGTAAAACATTTTTAGTTTATGTCTTATGTTGTTGACTCTTTTAGTGTTCATACAAATATTTACACATAAAGTTTACTGAAAGTCAGAGGACGTTTCTTTTTTTGCTGAGTGTATATATATATATATATATATATATATAGTGTGGCGTGGGTGGGGTTTGAGTAACAACCATCATGCTTTGCGGGAGGAATTGTTATGTGTTCACCGTGTTGGGGAAAGGTGTTTGGGGTAGTGGTTTTGGCCAGGGTGTGTGTGTGTGGGTAGATGTCTGTTGTAATAAGTGTGGATGTGTCTTTATGGAGGTTGGATGTGCTGTTTTGTGCTGGTGCTCAATAAAATACTCCCAGCCATTTGCATTGGCAGCAGCCAGGAAGCTCACTCGTCTCTCCAAGTTCCTGCTTAGCGGTAAAAAACGCTACTATATATATATATATATATATATATAACATAATTGAACACAAAATGCAGTTTTTAAATGAAGGTTTACGTTATTAAGGGAGAAAAAAAACTCCAAATCTACAGAGACAACTCATCCGAGAGGCCACAAAAGACCCCAGGACAACATCTGAAGAACTGCAGGCCTCACTTGCCTCAATTAAGGTCAGTGTTCACGACTCCACCATAAGAAAGAGACTGAGCAAAAACGGCCTGCATGGCAGATTTCCAAGGCGCAAACCACTTTTTAAGCAAAAAGAACATTAAGGCTCGTCTTAATTTTGCTAAAAAACATCTTAATGATTGCCAAGACTTTTGGGAAAATAGCTTGTGGACAGACGAGACAAAAGTTGAACTTTTTGATAGGTGCGTGTCCCGTTACATCTGTATGTAACACAGCATTTCAGAAAAAGAACATCATACCAACAATAAAATATGGTGGTGGTAGTGTGATGGTCTGGGGTTGTTTTGCTGCTTCAGGACCTGGAAGGCTTGCTGTGATAGATGGAACCATGAATTCTACCGTATACCAAAAAATCCTAAAGGAGAATGTCCGGCCATCTGTTCGTCAACTCAAGCTGAAGCGATCTTGGGTGCTGCAGCAGGACAGTGACCCAAAACACACCAGCAAATTCACCTCTGAATGGCTGAAGAAAAACAAAATGAAGACTTGGAGTGGCCTAGTCAAAGTCCTGACCTGAATCCTATTGAGATGTTGTGGCATGACCTTAAAAAGGCGGTTTATGCTAGAAAACCCTCAAATAAAGTTGAATTACAACAATTCTGCAAAGATGAGTGGGCCAAAATTCCTCCAGAGCAAGTTATCGCAAACGCTTGATTGCAGTTATTGCTGCTAAGGGTGGCCCAACCAGTTATTAGGTTCAGGGGGCAATTACTTTTTCACACAGGACCATGTAGGTTTGGAATTTTTTTCTACCTAAATAATAAAAACCCTCATTTAAAAACTGCATTTTGTGTTTACTTGTGTTGTGCTGACTAATAGTTAAAAGTGTTTGATGATCAGAGACATTTTGTGTAACAAACATGCAAAAGAATAAGAAATCAGAAAGGGGGCAAATAGTTTTTCACACCACTGTGTACTGTATATATATATATATATATTGGCGGATGTAAACTTTTCCTAATTAATTTGGGTGTGGGGGGGTTTTGTACAGCTGTTTACCATAAAATGCCCCCCCTTCCTAGATGTTATACACTGTTATACACCACTCCACTGGTGCGTTCACTTTCTGGAATTGAACTCAAGACTTTCCTACTGTTGGACACAAACTTAAAAGTGTAAAAGTAGTTTCTCTTTTGATAAGACTTTTTGTGCTTCTTTAACCAACTTATTGGCCTTCTCAATGGACTTAACACTAACAAGACCATCATTCACATTGAAATGTTTCTGAATGGTCTTTTGTTCCAAGGGAATATGTTCTCAAGTGTATGCTGGTGGCAACTCAATGTTCTATTGCAGACAATAACCTTTTACTCTTAGTCCAACTGCTCTCTGAAAATTCTCTATTAAATCTCTATTTGTCATTGTGGACAGTTTTAATTTTACAGGTTCTGTGTCTACATTCAATTTGTCACAGATGTCCTGACTAAAAAATGTATTACTGCTTTGCGTATCAAGTAATAAGGATCTAAGGATCATAGAAGTGTGATTACCACTGTTTGCCTCCACACTGCATAAGCTAGTAGAATCCCCCTGTTCCAGAAAGTCTGCTGGTTTTCCATCTTGAGAGTGCTCCCCATATAGTGAAGAGGGGTGACTCTGTCTACAGATATTACAAGTAGCTCATTTCCTACAGTTTTTAGAGATATGATCGATTCTGAGACAACCAAACACATCTTATTGTTAATGATGAACCTTTTCTTTTCTTCGAGAGGCATTGCTGCAAACCTTTCACATTTGTATATAAAATGATTTTGTTGACAGCAGACACATTGTATTTGTCTTTTATCCTGAGTAGTAAAAGGGCTGGGTTTAACACCTTTTTCCATTGCACTCAATCTATTTGCAATTGGTTTAACATTTTGCACGAAAGCACTAGCTCTCAGGCGTTTATGTTCCTTCCCAGACCTTTCATCTGCATGTTTTAAAGCATAAAGAGAGGAGACTGGATTACATGCAATACGTGCTTCCTCTGCTACAAAGTCTAAAAATTTAGCAAAACTTGGATATATCTTCTCTTCATCTAATACTTTAGTGAGGTATCTATTCCAGCAGGTTGTTACCCAGTCAGGAAGTTTCTGCAGCAATTTCTGGTTTTCTTCACAGTCATCCAAAACTCCTAGACCTTGTACATGAGGCATTGCATTTTTGCAGGAGATGAGGAAATCACCAAACTCCCTTAACTTTAGAGACTATCTAGGTCAAATTTTTGGCCAGTTACTCAGCTTGGCCCTGCATGCTCTCTGGATTACAAATGGGTGACCATAGCGTTTGTTCAGAGCATCCCAGGCTTGCATATATGCCTCCTTATCACTCCTATAAAAGGTTTCCTTTAGCACACTAAGTACATCTCCACTTATGTACCTTTTCAAATAGAAAAACATATGTGCTAAGGTAGTACAGTTTGTTTCAATCAAAGCTTTAGAGCAGGTACGCCATTCAGTGAACTCGAGAGGTTCCCCTGTGAATATGAATGGCTCTGTAGCTGGAAGTTTGGTCATTGCCAGAGATTGCTTTAATGCATTCACCAGAAAAGCTTCTTCTACTTTTACCTCTTGCTTATTTTCAGAGCTATTTTGAGCTAAAGTTTCTGGGGAAACCTTGCCACATGGAGAAGTATTGTGTTGCAGTAGATGCTGACATGGATTTAAAGTGCCCTTTTCTTTTGTATCTTCTTTTCCAGCATTCAATTTTGATCCCTCTTCTGCATATACAATGTATTCAGCTTTCATGACTTCCAGATCTCTTTGTTCCTCCAGAATCTTTAACTTCTTTTGTTGAGCTAACACCTCCTTTCTTTGCGCTAAGATTTCCTTTTCTCTATTTAGCTCTGCATGTTTGGCTGCTAGGCGTGCTGCTGCTTCTGCCCTTCTCACTGACATATGACTTCCCTCCTGACTATCTCTTTTAGCTCTTGATACAGTTGACCTATAAATTGACCTTGCGTCATCTCTTCGCAATAACTAAAGAAGTTATTCTTTTACAACTTCTGCATCAAATTCCTTAGCATCAGCTTCTGTACAGCGACTTCTTAGCAACGTAATCAACTTACTGGTAACTGAAGTACAGCTATCCATTCTCCACCTTATGTCTTGAAATGGGACGTTCAGTGAACGAATACTCTCATATGTTTGTTTTAACTCTGTCTCCCATTTCTCTGCAGTAGCCATCATATTATCAAACTCTTGTTTAGAGCACTCTTCTTTCAGTTTAGATCTAATAAATTGAGCTTCAGCTTTCAAGTTTAAGTATATGAACATAAACTTTCATTCTCTCTTTAATATCTTGTCACGTCTCTCAAGCATTTTTTCTGTAGGACGCCTTCCCCTTTTAGTTCGCCTGACTTCTTGCTCAACTCGTAAGGACAATTCCTAACGTTTTGCTTTACAAGCTTCCAGATCTGCATTAATTTTATATTTTTGCAGCTCTGAGACATCAATTCCAACTTCTATTTTCTCTTATAATTGAGCCTTTTCATACTCATCCTCAAGAGCTTAAATCACTTGGTCAAAGACGTCACTGTTTTGATCCATGCTAATTACTTAATTAAAATTATATAAATAAATCAGTTGTATCAGTAATGTGGAAAGAGCACAATGTGAATTATTACAAATAATTAAAATATAATATATAACATTCAAATATATAACAAATAACACAACTTCATCAACTTACAAAATTACCCAAATGCATTCATTGTTTGAAATATTTACATACACCTTAAACTAGAATAACTTTAAGGTACCACCCACCAAGAAATTAAAATTCAAACTGAAAAAAAAAAAAAAAATACAGTCTGACCTGTTAGGGAGGGCAGACATCAATACTTCTCTTCTTGGGTGTAGACACCTTCGAACATCAAATGGCCACAGTGAAAAAACTATAAATATTAAAAAAACAACAACATTATAATCAAAATGACAGATTGTAAAGTGAATGCGCCACTTTTCTCAATACAAACTTTACCCACACTGATAAAAATAACCGGCCTGATTACTTTAATTTTGCCAGTTAAGTCTATTTAATTTCGCAAGTAAACCCTACTTAATTTAAATAATTTCCCTAGTCATTCTTTTGTGTCCATGCTCTACTTAACTTTAGGTGTTTCAAATATGTATTTTTAATTGAAATTTAACTATTTTTTTAAGGTTTCCATATTACCTGGAGTGGGGCCTACTTTGTTTTATTAAATATCCTAGTCTCATTTTAAAGTTACACATACTCACATTATCTAGTTAGCAACTAGGTATTTCTTATGTATTGTAGCATTTTACACTAGAAAGATCTGGAGAGACGAGTGAGCATAGCTGCTACCCAATGCAATGGCTGGAAGTACTTTATTGCCAACAACACATTACAGTCACCGTATAGCATAAGCACATTCACACGAGAACCATATCCAACTAAGCATAAATCAGAGCCCAGTCAACAGGTCACACACACACCTAATACCCAAAACATGGCCGAAGCCACTAACCCAAACACCCTTCCCCAACAGGGTGAACACATTAAAACCCCCTCACCCCCATCCCCGCCCACGCCACAATATTATAGTTAAAATACTATTTGTGGTATTTTGTACTTTGAAAAGCAATTTTATCCAGCACAAAACTTGAAGTAAGAACACTTTTTATTATGTGCATACACTCCTGAACATCCACAGTTCCTTCAAAGTGCACTTGGTCCTGAAACCACAGGTCGTCTTTTGCTTGTTAAAACCTTTTGCACAGGATGTGAACAGAATGCTCTAAAGAGTTGTTTCCTACCGCAATGAGGCTTTGGTAAACTTTTAATTTGATATGGGGTTTCCCTTGCTTTTTCCATGGGAAGGCAGTTTTATTTAAAGAGTAAAATGAACAAGATTATTGCTTGTTGTTTGTGTCCACTTAAAAAGATTGTCAGGGATTACGTAAAAAAAAATATGTTTAGGAAAAAATGCACATTGTCTTGTGTTCTTAACAAATGCAGATTAATTTCTAACTTAGATATATTTATGTAAACATACAAACTTGATTATTTATTGTTGATTACACAGATTTAATTATGTTACATTTACAACATCTTAGAGTTATTTTTTTCAGTGCAGATAGCACACACACGTCGCAGAGACGTCTATGCAACGTCATCTTTTTCATCTAGCAGATGTCAAATGTGTGGCAAAAAGCTGTGACACAAAATGTCCCCCTTGTCTAAATCTGAGTAGGAAAAGCTTATAGACACCAAACCTGCAGCACTTACTGGTATATGCCCTGTGTTTACGTGGCTGGATTTATATGGAGCTGGGACACAGTGTATAACATCCAGGAAGGGGGCATTTCATGGTAAACAGCTATGCCACGAAATGCCACCTCCTGTCTAACTCTGATTAGGAAAAGGTTACAGACACCAAACCCGCAGCACTTACTGGTATATGCCCTGTGTTTATGTAGCTGAATTTATTTACAAACAGTGCTTTAAATACCTTTAAACACACACCAAAAAACACACCTTAAAAGTTAACAAACACCTCTCTAAATGGATTTAAATTCTTTGGACAGCTCTTTATATTTATGTAAAATTTAATTAACAAACAGCTCTTTAAAGCACAGTCATCACACACGAGTAAGCACTTTGCCATGCGTCTTTGACTCTTGCATTTGCATATTTCAATTGTTTAATGCACTGAAAATTCATTTGTTTGAAAGAAATGAGACTAGACATTCTACACGAAGTTGAAAAGAGTGAGAAAAACCTGTTGTTGATAGATAATTTTATGCAGATGACATTTTTCCTTCATTGCCAGGAGATCGTACAGGATAACCCATTGTTGAAGGACTTCCTGGTGAAATGGCCAGCACTTCAGATTGAGTCGCAGGTAAAACATCAACATTTCTCTTTTCTCCCTCAACTTTAAATTATTTGTCCGGCTCCAGCAAACACTAACAAACTAGTTTATCGATGAGACTTTTGAACTACTGCGGTTTGTTGCTGTTCATTAGCATTTGTTAAAATTTCTTGAATATGTATAAATAGGCCACTACTTAATCTTTCAAAGATAGGAAAATAATTCTTAACTTCTATCAAGATGATTGCATTGTATGTTTCTCTAAGGCTGTTTTGATGTCATTTATACATTTTGTGTATTTATGATTTTGTAGGTTTGTGCAGAGTTTCAGCGCATCACAAACACCTATTTTTGAAACTTTAAAAGTTCTATGCTGAATTGGACAGGCATACGCCACAACTATTTGAGTAACCTTTTACTGGCAAATACTAAGATCCAAGATGGCGGCGCGGCAGTAGCACGCAGCGGCCGCTCCGGAGCCAAAATGGTGCTACTTTGTTTACGTTTTGTGTGTAGCGCGTTTATTTTACTATGTGTATGGATATTGTCGCAACTGGTGTCCGTACATACAACAGCCAAATACTTTTCAACCTAAATAACCCGGTTAATGTTATCCGCGATGAGCTGCGGGAAAAGCTACGCGACCTCGGCTTGCTGCGTGAACCAGGCCTCGAAGCCTCGGCGTTGCCTGATGCAGGAGGCCGGAGGAAGGGTCATCGGAAGCGGTGCGCGAGGAAGCGGAAGCGCGGCAAGCAGGCGGGAGTCTGTGCTAGGCTAAAAACAAACCCTAGCCGGCCGGCTCTCCCGTCCATCATCTTATCCAACGTCTGCTCTCTGGACAATAAACTGGACTACATCCGACTCCAGCAGGCTACACAGCGTGAGGTTAGAGACTGTTGTGTCTTTGTTTTCTCGGAGACATGGCTCAGCGACAGAGTACCGGACGCCGCTATTCAGCTAGACGGGCTAGCCTCGTTTCGCGCCGACAGAAATGCAGCTCTGTGCGGTAAGACTCGCGGTGGCGGCTTATGTGTTTACATCAACACGAAATGGTGCAAGAACTCTGTGCTAGTTTCTAGTTATTGCTCATTGCTAGTGGAGTTTGTGATTGTTAGATGCAGACCTTTTTATTTACCACGAGAATTCACCACTGTTTTCATTATCGGAGTGTACATTCCACCTAGCGCTAATGCTAAGGAAGCGCTATGGGAACTGTATACTAAGATCAGTGAACTGCAAAATACACACCCGGATGGACTGTTTATTGTTGCTGGAGATTTCAACCATGCAAATCTCAAGTCAGTGCTTCCTAGATTCCATCAGTATGTGGATTTTGCAACGAGAGGGAAAAACACGCTGGATCTTGTTTACACAAACATCCCCGGCGCATATCGGGCAGAGCCCCGCCCCCACCTCGGCTACTCAGACCACATCTCTGTTATGCTAATTCCAGCATACAGACCACTCGTCAGGCGCTCAAAACCGGTTCTGAAGCAGGTGAGAACCTGGCCTGCAGGAGCCATCTCTGCTCTTCAGGACTGTTTCGAGTGCACTGACTGGAACATGTTTAGGGAGGCTGCAACTTACGGCGACTTCACTGACTTGGAGGAGTACACGTCATCAGTGACCAGCTACATCAACAAGTGCACCGATGACGTCACTGTCTCCAAGAGCATCATCTCACGACCCAACCAGAAACCGTGGATTACTGCGGAAGTGCGTGCACTTCTGAGGACCAGAGACTCTGCCTTCAAAGCGGGAGACAAGGTGGCCCTCAGAACAGCAAGGGCCAAACTTTCTCGGGCCATCAGAGAGGCAAAGCGCGCACACGCCCAGAAAATCCACAATCACTTCAGGGACAGCGGTGACACACGGCGCATGTGGCAGGGCTTACAAGCCATCACAAACTACAGGGCGACATCACCTGCCTGTGACAGTGACGGCTCCCTCCCAGATGCGCTGAACAACTTTTATGCTCGGTTTGACAGGCAGAACAACGTGGCGGCGAGGAAGACCACCCCTCCTCCGAACGACCAGGTGCTGTGTCTCACTACAGCTGAGGTGAGGAAAACTCTACGCAGAGTCAACCCACGTAAAGCTGCTGGACCAGACAACATCCCAGGCAGAGTGCTCAGAGAATGTGCTGAACAGCTGGCAGATGTTCTCACCGACATCTTTAACATCTCTCTGAGCAGCGCCGTCGTTCCCACGTGCTTCAAGGCCACCACCATCGTCCCCGTGCCCAAGAAGTCTACTGTGTCCTGTCTCAATGACTACCGTCCCGTTGCACTCACACCCACCATCATGAAGTGCTTCGAGCGGCTCGTCATGAGACACATAAAGACCCTGCTGCCCTCCTCACTGGACCCACTGCAATTTGCGTACCGTCCTAACCGCTCAACGGACGACGCCATCTCCACTACACTCCATCTTGCCCTCACACACCTTGACAAGAAGGACACATATGTTCGAATGCTGTACATAGATTTCAGCTCAGCATTCAACACTATCATCCCCCAACAACTGATCGGGAAGCTGAACCTGTTGGGCCTGAACACCTCCCTCTGCAACTAGATCCTGGACTTTCTGACCGGTAGGCCTCAGTCAGTACGGATCGGGAACTGCACCTCCAGCACCACCACACTGAGCACTGGGGCCCCACAAGGCTGTGTGCTCAGTCCCCTGCTGTTCACACTGCTGACTCACGACTGTGTAGCAACACACAGTTCGAACCACATCATTAAGTTCGCTGATGACACAACCGTGGTGGGTCTCATTAGCAAGAACGACGAGTCAGCGTACAGAGAGGAAGTGCAGAGGCTAACAGACTGGTGTAAAGACAACAACCTGTCTCTAAATGTTGACAAGACAAAGGAGATGGTTGTTGACTTTAGGAGGACACGAGGCGACCATTCTCCGCTGAGCATCAACGGCTCCTCTGTGGGAATCGTCGAAAGCACCAAATTCCTGGGTGTCCACCTAGAGAAGGACCTCAGCTGGTCCCTCAACACCAGCTCCCTACAGAAGAAAGCCCAACAGCGTCTCTTCTTTCTGAGAAGACTGAGGAAGGCCCAGCTTCCACCACCGATCCTGACCACCTTCTATAGAGGAACTATCGAGAGCATCCTGAGCGGCTGCATCACTGTCTGGTTTGGGAATTGTGCCATATCGGATCGCAAAACCCTACAACGGATAGTGAGGACAGCGGAGAAGATCATCGGGGCCTCTCTCCCCTCTATTGAAGACATCTACACCACACGCTGCATCCGCAAAGCCACCAGCATTGTGGCTGATCGGACACACCCCTCTCACATACACTTCACACTCCTGCCATCTGGAAAAAGGTACCGAAGCATTCGGGCACACACATCCAGACTGTGCAACAGCTTTTTTCCACAAGCCATCCGTCTCCTCAACAAAAAGGGACTGGACTGATAAACACAAACACATTCACACACACACAAACACAAACATTATCACACAGCTTAACTCAACTACCTCAAAATATTGAGACTGGACTGACTAATCAACACAAGTGCAGACACACTGACCTACACCACCAAATTATCGTACACACCAACCTGTAAATGCTTCACTGTTTTTAACAATCTTTTTGCACAATGATCATTACTGGACTACATTTTTGCACTAATTCCTCAAATCTGCTGCTGTTTTAAGGAATGTTTATGTTTACCCACTACCTCAACACCATATTTTATGTTCGGTTATGTCGTGGTTGCGCACTGTCACTTTGTTGTTGCTCTTGTTTGCACATTTGCACGTTGCATGTAGCACCTTGGTCCTGGAGGAACGTTGTTTCGTTTCACTGTGTACTAACTGTATATGGTTGTAATGACAATAAAGCCTACTTGAACTTGAACTTGAACTGGCAAGGTCTCGGAGGTGCTGCGTGACATCCTCAGAAATTATGATCATAAGGTGAGTTAAAGACAAAGACTGTACAACTCTAGTATAGAACCCAGAATAACTTTGCTTGCTTGTTCATTGGTATTTTTGCTTGTCTTTCAAGGATATGCATGATATCAACATAAAGTGCACACATAGTTTTTCGTGCCCTAGCAGTATACTTCCGTGAAGATGACCCACAGTTTTTTAAGACATGGAATGTAAGTATTCAGTGCACTCACCAAACAGGATAAATTTTTGTGCTTACCAGTTTTTTTTTTAACTTTGCTTCATTAACGAATTACCATAACATATTGTAGCGTTTTGCACCGCTAAGCAGGAACTTGGAGAGACAAGTGAGCTTCCTGGCTGCCCAATGCAATGGCTGCGAGTATTTTAATCCGCTTCTGACACAACAGCACATTCACAATAAACAGTCACAAAAACACAAGACACACTTCTAACCCACACACACACAACCTGGCCGAACCCACTAACCCAAACACCTTTCCCCAACAGGGTGACAACATAACAACCCCTCCCGCAAAGCATGATGGTTCCCAACCAAAACCCCGCCCACACCACAATATATTCAACTTTTTTACTATACTTTTGAAAATTCTCTATGTATGTTCTTGTCTAGTTTTTAAATTTGGGCCAATTTAGTGTAAACTGAAAAGGCCTTCCTGGTTAAGTATGATACTATATTAAAGTGATAATTAAAGAAAAAATTCTGATGATATAGCTGATAATGTAATTCATTACTAGACATGTTTACAGTTGGACCCTCTTTGTGCATTCCAGGTGGAGGAGTCGGCCCTTGCCCTTGTGATGAAAGTTACTGAGAACACTGGTCCGGTCTGTTTTAATCAGCTGTTTTCAAGGACCGCTGTTGTGGTGGAAGATGAGTTTGTGCTGAGCGACATCCCTACGTTTCCTGAGTGCTGTTTTAAGTGCTTGGATGTTTTCATTGGGTAGGTTGTGTCCTGGCCACCAAATCTATCTTGATTGCACTCTGGGCAAAACTAACACATTAAATGTGTGAGTTCCTGCTCAGTAGTTTTGTAAGCGTATGTTGTAGAAAATGTAGTTTAAAGCATTTTTACATTTGGTATGTTGTCTTCTGCACCACATCTACCCTAGTTGCACTTCTACAACAAAAACTTTTTGCAATCAGACTGTGTATATATATATATATTTTTTTTTTACGAATGTATGTTGTTAAACATGTAGTTTAAACATTTGGTAGGTTGTTACTTTATTATTATCATAGTTTAAAGCATTTTTACATTTGGTATGTTGTCTTCTGCACCACATCTACTCCAGTTGCACTTCTACAACAAAAACTTTTTGCAATCAGATTGTATTTTTTATTTTTACAAGTGTATGTTGTTAAACATGTAGTTTTAACATTTGGTAGGTTGTTACTTTATTATTGTCGGTTCCTTTTTTTGTTTATCTCAATTAGTTTTATAAGCTAAACATGTAGTTTACAGCATTTTTACATTTGGTAGGTTGTCTTCTGCACCAGATGTACCCCAGTTGCACTCTTACAACAGAAACTTGATTTTTGTAATCAGATTTTGTTTATTTAAAGGTTGTTTACAAGTGTATATTGATTAACATGTAGTTTAAACATTCGTTAAGTTGTTAGATCTACCTCAGTTGCACTTTACATAATGGTATATGTAGTTTAAAACATATAAATGTTTAACATTTACATTTTGTACAATCTATCTCTGCTGCATATTTAATGCAACAAATACTTTATTATTTTAATATATATTTTAATATAATATATTTTTAATATATATTATAATATATAAGTATTATTTTTTTGTGTTCTGACTTCAAATTCAAATTCAAATTTTATTTGTCGAATACCCAGTCATACACAGTACGAAATGTAGTGAAATGCTTACACGACCGCCAGTGACCTTAAAAAGAGAATTAAAACTTATAAGTAATAAATATCAATAGAAGAAATATGATAGAAAATTTATTTTATTTATTTATTTTTTTATTGAATTTTTCAACAAAACAAAAGCAGTGGTACCGGTATCTCAACAGCAGGCAAAAAATTTTAACACACTCTAATGGCTATAAATGCAAAGACAAAAATAAAAACAAATAAAAAAAAAACAAGTTTGGGAAGGCAAAGTCAATGGGGACCTTCAAGAAAGTTCCAGAGAGAGGACCAAATTCGCCAGAACACCTCAGATTTTTGTGTTACATTTAAAGCATAGCTAAAAACAATTGGGAAACATTCTATGGAGGCGAACTGGAGTTAAATAAGTTCTGTGAATACATTTAAAGTTTTGTTCATAAACCGAAATTGAAGCACTTTTGGGAAAGATATTTGAGCAGACAGATAGCCACTCCTCATCACTGAAAATAGACCCCAAGTCCTTTTCCCATGTCATCCTTAAGGAGTCAAGGGTCGAAGGACCGCGGGAAGAAGCTCCTCCTCAGTCTCTCTGTGTTGGCCCTCAGGGAGCGGAATCGCTTCCCAGACCGCAACAGAGTGAACAGTCCATTGACTTATTCATGTATTGTTTTTATTTTCTATAAATTATCATTTTTAACATTTCTTTTTGGAGGAGCTTTTTTTATTTTATTTATTTTGATTAAAAAAATATAAATATCTTAAAAGTTTCTAATTTAGTTTGCTACATGTTTACAGAGATTCATATAAAGAGTCAGACAAAGAATTTAATAGTAAATAAAAACCCTTTATGATGTAATGCTTTTAAAAAAACATGTTATTTTGTAGAAAATGCATTTAGCATTTGTAAATTATCCTAAACACCTTTAGTGTACTGGTAATACATTTGCAATACTGTAGTATAGAAGGTTGTGTGTACTGTATGATACAATAAAGTATATTTGTTTTAACCACAAAGTGTACTTTATTAGTATTTGTAATTGTCCAGAAGGATAACAGCATGCTACTGCTGCAATAAGAATGTACTCATAGTGTATTAATTATGTATTTGTAACACAACAAAAATAGCTTAAATGTACTTATAATACATTAAATATATATATACTTAAATTGTATTAATTACTGGCAGGTATGTATGTTAGTACACACAGCCATATATTTTGTAAGTGTACTAAGTACTGTAAGTACTAAGTGTACTAAGTACTGTATACATAAAATTGTCTCAATTTAGTACATAAAAGTCCACTAAATACACTTAGTTATGCTTTACTACAACATAATTAAAATTAAGATATATTTAGCACAAAATTAGTATGTCGAAAATAGCACACTTCAAAATAACTAACCCCCTATACTTAAGTATACTCAAAATTAGTATGGCGCAAGTATAATTAGTAAAAAATTTTTGACAAGGGTTTGCCCCTCGAGCCGCATCGTTCCATACATATCCACAAATACTTTAACAACATACACTTATCACGAATTGCATTTTATATGAATGTCACAAATGAGATGCGTGCACAAACACATACTTATACAATATATACACATACAAACAAACATACTGTATACACATAAAAACAAAATATATTTAGTAAATTTGTAAATTACATTCAAAGTAATTATGAAGTTTGATTTGATTGGTACCATTAAACATTTAATTTCTATTTATTATATGTTTTGCTGGCGAAATACATTTTAGGCAAAGACATCTGCTCAGTCTTGTTAAATAGTTTTAAACCTCTCAATTCTGCCAATTCCCCCATCCGCGAAACCGGTTTGATAACTTCACACCTATATCAATGGTGAGAAGAGGGATTACAGTAACTGAGCGTGCTGTTGCGTTGTATATACTGTACAACACACATTTATCAGCCTTTTGATAAAAACACTGCCTGTTGTAAAGTGAAAGTACGAGCCGCGGGTTCACACATGCCGATGAATAGCTTTATTTTAGTCATACTGTAAATTATTTCCAGCCATGGTTAGATAATAGATGAAATAATTATTCAATGCTGTAGGGGGCAGGCGTGTTTCAATTTTATTTGTATAGCGCTTTTAATGATTTAAATCATCACAAAGCAGCTTTACACAATCAAAAGAATTAAGTTTGTATGAAATGTGAATGTGTATGAATCAAAATTATATGATTGTCCCTGATGAGCAAGCCGAGGACGACGGCGACAGTGGCAAGGAAAAACTCCCTGAGATGGTAATAGGAAGAAACCTTGAGAGGAACCAGACTCAACAGGGAACCCATCCTCATCTGGGTGAAAACAGATAGCAGGGATTGATGTGCATAATAATATGCGAGACTGGAAGTTCAGTATAAGAGGAGATGTGTAAGATTAAAGCCCAATCCCAATTCTATTTTCTACCCCTTCCCCTACCCCTTGCCCCTTCCCCTTGTCCCTTGAAACGAAGTGGAAAGGGGAAGGGTTAAAATATTTCCCCTAAGAAATAGGACACCACTACAACACTGTTATACGTCATCATACGTATCCGTTCATTTACATGTACACATACAGTATGGCCGTAAGCAAAACAAACAAGGCGTTATCAAAAGCTCTGCAAACTGCCATGCTACTGAACATTTATATTTGTTTGTAGCATGCAGTTAAGTGTATATGACATAAAAATATATTTTTGTAATATTGCGCAATCGGCGCTATCCGCTAGCAAATTTTAGCTTTTTTTTTGCAAACGTTTTTTTACAAAACATCACCATAAACACATACACAAGACTAAAATTAATATACATATAATAAAAACTTGTCATAAAAATCCTTATTAATGGCAAAAATTCGTTAAATTTACGGGTCTGCTTGCTCGAGTGAGCGGCCATCTTGAAAATTTCGTTAGCCCTTCGTTTGAAGTGAGGTCCCGAAAAATCTTCGTTTGTAGGGCTATCTGGCCCTTCCCCTTACCCCTACCCCTCCAACCAAAAGAGAAATGAGACACCCCTACCCCTTCACGTGAACGCGCCAAACGGAGGGGTAGGGCTAAGTGTAAGGGTAAGGGGTAGAATTGGGATTGGGCTTAAAGTCCAGTTTGTTACTGGAGGCTCAGGTAGACTGTGAGAAATTCCAGTCCTTAACTATTGAGCGACTGAAGTCACAGGTCCTCAGAGAACAGCTGTCTGCATCAGTCGAGGACAGGACCACCTTCATGGAAAAGTGGAACCAACCCCAGTCACCACACGCATTCCAGGCAGACCACACGGGGGCATCCATGTGATGAGATCTCCAACCAGAAGCAGGACTCCAGGATGAGTTAGAGAGGTCCAGCGGGCAGCTCACTGGCATCAGTCTGGATCACTGGCAGCTCAGGAGCGACATGTATAGCTCGACAGAGAGATAGGTAGGGGAAAAAGAAGAGAGGGAGAGAGAGAGAGAGGAGAGAGCAGAAAAGGAAAGAGCAAAGAGATGGAGAAATAACAGTTAGGTATGGTCACAGTCGAACAATGTAAAAAGTAAATGTATATTTAGTGCAGAGTGCAAGCAGAGACTCCGGCAGGACTAACTATGACAGCATACCTAAAAAGGGAGAGCCAGAAGGAAACACAAACATGAGGGCTTCCAGAGATGTAAGGCAACCAAACACCTCACCGTCAACAAACCTGAGTGATCAATGAGAGTGGGGAAGACAGCATCCAAACATACCAGTTCACCTAATACTCTACGTCCATGAGTCCCCCAGATCTGCTCCTTTTACCTAAGGCTAATCTATTTATAAAAATGCTTGGCTAAATGAATAGGTTTTTAGCCTGGACTTAAACACTGAGACTGTGTCTGAGTCCTGAACACTATTTGAAAGACTATTCCATAACTTTGGGGCTTTGTAAGAAAAAGCTCTGCCCCCTGCTGTAGTTTTAATAATACGCGGTACTGACAAGCAGCCTGCATCCTTTGATCGAAGTAGGCGTGGCGGATTGTAAGACACTAGCAGTTCACTCAGATACTGCGGCGCGAGACCATTTAATGCTTTATACGTCAAGAGTAGTATTTTAAAATCGATGCGAAATTTCACAGGAAGCCAATGCAATGTGGATAAGATAGGGGTCATGTGCTCATATCTTCTGGTTCGAGTGAGGACTCTCGCTGCTGCATTCTGGACTAATTGAAGCTTGTTTAAGCACCTAGTTGAACAACCAGACATTAAGGCGTTACAATAATCCAACCTAGACATGATAAAAGCATGAACTAGTTTTTCTGCATCGTTTAGTGACAATATATTTCTTATCTTGGCAATATTTCTGAGGTGAAAGAATGCTATCCTGGTAATATTATCTACATGTGCTTCAAATGAAAGGCTTGAATCTATAATCACACCGAGGTCTTTTACTGTTGCACTTGATGGAACAGAAAGGCCATTTAAAATCACAGTGTGATCTAGCTGCTTGTGGTCCTATGACTAGAACTTCTGTCTTATTAGGATTAAGCAGAAGGAAATTAATTAACATCCAATCTCTTAGGTCCTGCACAAATTGCTCAACTTTAGTAAGCTGGTTTTTCTCATCTGGTTTTGCTGAAACGTATACTTGTGTGTTATCAGCATAACAATGAAAACTAATACCATGTTTATGAATTATGTTGCCTAGAGGAAGCATGTAAAGGGAAAAAAGCAGTGGGCCTAAAACAGAACCCTGTGAAACACCAAACTCAAGTTGAGAACATGAGGAATGGTCACCATCTAAATCTAAAAACTGATAACGATCAGTGTATACCATCCTCAACAGAAAAAGCTAAGGGTAGTCTTTGACTGTGCTGCCAGCTATCAGGGAATATCATTAAATAGTGAGCTTCTGCAGGGACCCGACCTGACAAACTCACTCATTGGGGTGCTCACACGCTTTAGACAAGAGGAAGTTGCCATGATGGCAGATGTGGAAGCCATGTACTATCAGGTTAGAGTTCTGAAAAAGGAAACAGACTTGTTGCGTTTCCTATGGTGGCCGAATGGAGACATGAGTCAGGACTTGGTCGAGTATAAAATGGTCGTTCATTTGTTTGGTGCAAAATCATCTCCAAGTGTAGCTAACTTCGCCCTTAGGAAAACAGCAGAAGAAAACCGCAGCAATGCATCTGCCGAGGCAGTCAACACAGTACTTAAAAACTTTTATGTAGATGACTGCTTGAAGTCTGTTTCTAGTCATAGTCAAGCAGTTGCGCTATATAGTAATCTCACCAAACTTTGCGCAAGCGGAGGGTTTCACCTCACCAAGTGGGCAAGTAATAGTCGTACATTGCTAGCTTCCATCCCTGAGAGTGAAAGAATCAAAGACATGAGGGACTTAGATTTGAGTAAAGACGCACTCCCTGTTGAGAGAGTTCTTGGGGTGTTGTGGTGTATTAATTCAGACACGCAAGGAATCTTGTCAGTCACTAGTTCAATTTATGACCTTTTAGGCTTCCTTGCACCAGTCATACTGCCAGCTAAAATCTTAATGCAGCAGTTGTGTAAAGAGAGACTCGCTTGGGACGATGACATTCCTGAACAATTTATAAGAAAATGGAGGCAGTGGATGCTGTAAACAGCGACAAAATGTTAAAAGGTCAACTGGAAATAGAACTGCTGGACTCTGAGTTTTGGACCGACAGCACAACTGTCTTGAGATACATTGTTAATGAAAAACTTCGCTTTAAAACGTTTGTCGCTAACAGAATCTCCATCATACGAGGGTCAACAAGGCCACAGCAGTGGAGGTATGTCAACACTTCAAAAACCCAGCTGACGCTGCTTCCAGAGGAGTTTCCTGTGAAAATTTCATGAAAAACAACAATTGGATCCATGGTCCCCCCCAGAGAGTAAATGGCCTGAGAACATTCACTATCTGTCGACGAAAGAGGACGACATAGAGATTAAACACTCAGCCTCAGTGAATCTCGTGAAGACTACAGAGAGCACAGATGCCGTGAGTAAATTGATTAACTATCAATCTGACTGGTACAAGCTGAAAAGATCCGTTGCCTGGATTCTTTGCGTTAAAGACATGCTTAAACAGAGAACAAAAGGGATTAAGGGACAGGCAAACAACTCAATAACAGAAAACCATAAGTCTCTAACAATTAAGGACTTAACAATGGCAGAAAACAAAGTCATTAAGTTCGTTCAAAACCCAAAATTCAAAGACGAAATTTCCATGTTACAAAAGGGTAATGCATCCGTAAAAAGAAACAGTTGTCTCTCCAAACTAGATCCAGTACTGCAGGACGGAGTGCTAAGAGTTGGAGGACGTCTTGGTAGGTCTGCAATGCCTGAGCATGCAAAACACCCTGTCATTATACCCAAAGACTCACACATTACAAGTCGTGAGTGACACTGTGTAACAAAAGACAGGCGTCAGAACTTGTGAATAACATGCACGTACAGGTAGTCTTGACATACATTCAAAACTTACCTCAAGTGTCGAACAAAGTTGGAAGTTGTGGCATCTCCGTCTGTAATCTTCGATACTGCAATTCGTTTTTTGTTGACCACCTTGTAATTTTTATAGCCAAATGAAACTACCTTTGTTATCATTTCGCGAACTGGCGCGTTCACGTTCAGGGTTGCCAGGTCCCAGAAATATTTCCAGCCCAATGACAACTCACAATCCGCAAAAATGGATTGGAAAACTAGCCCAATTTTTCAGTGTCCAATCAAATTAGACAACGGCTGGATTCCCACAAGGGGCCTTAAAATAAATTTATATAAGTTTAAGTTTAAAGTATTGGCCTTTTGTCTTACCCAAATTCTTAATATCACACACTGTTTTTTTAATACACAATCTCATACAATAAAGCTCATATAAGAACATGTCCTCTCTGATATTTTTTGACCCTAGTCAGAAGTACTAACTTGTACTTAACTTAACTTAGCTTGTACAACAATGAGAGAGTATGGTCCATTTCCTAGATCCTCCAAAAGGTCTTATTTGATAAGTGATAATTCCTATCACTGAATTAATTAGTGCTGTGCATTTCGTTCAATGTAAACTAATGCCTTTTTTTGAAATTTCTTCCACAACACTTCCTAAGTGGTCAACAGTGTAAGTGCTTGAGTGACAAGCAACATGGGCAGCCAGCTTCAACTCTGCCTCTTTCACAGGTGCATTATTTCTTAGAAAGGAACTGCCTGTGTCAAATAATGTTCTGGCATTTGAGAAAGGAGCCGCATTTTTTAAATGTTTTTCAGTCGCAGCATGAGCTACCAGATCACCGTGGTGAGCTCTTACTTCACATTTGCAATATTTGCAGAACGCTTTTCTATCATCATTTGGAACTTTCCATACTTTCCCCATTTACCTGACATTTTAGAATGCTGCTTGTTCATCCACAGACAACCGAACCAACGCTTCTGACTACAACGCTCTCATGGAGTGACGTGATGATGATGCTTGATTTGTGATGTCAAAAGCACATGTGGTGTGCGCGTTTGTTTCCAAGTATTCATTCCCGGGGATCAACACCCACTAATAAAAGGTTCCCTTTTATCTTTGTCCACAATTATTTTATAAATTTTTTTGCGGCCGCGGTACATTATAAATGTAGCCCAAAAAACCGCAACCCGCAACTCTGAAGTCTTTTTATATTTTGTCAAGTCGAGTATAAAGTCATCAAATTCGTGACTCGAGTCTGACTCGAGTCCAAGTCACATGACTCGAGTCCACAACTCTGGCAAATATACACACATTCATCATGAAAGATCTGTTGTAAAAAAAAATTATGTTTGCTTCAGCATTGGAAACAATATTGTTTAAGACTAACTAATTATACACAATTCTTCGTTGAACTTTGTCCGGCTTTTAGATAAAGTCCTTCCATGCGCCATCTGGCGGATATTTAGTGAAGCACAACACATTTATTTAAATTCCCGAATGTTGCTTACGGCAAGTCACGGCACGCCGCGCGATAAATTGCGGCATCTCGCGGGAAAACACACGCAGTCTTAATAGCCACATCTGTATGATAAAATTATATATATATTCTTCTGATGATGGCGACACATTTTTACGTTTTAAATAAGATATGTTGGCATATTCATGAATCAGGATATTCGCATAGTTAACACTATCAGATAGCCTACTATCAGGAAATTAAATTAATTTTAATACCATTTAAACCGAGGCATTGCCATGTCTTTCATTAACTCCTAGTTTTGTCCCTGTTAAGACATTACAAAAACTATATAAGAAACATTTAAAGCACGAATTTGGGCATTTCATTTTATCATTATAAAAATAAAATGAAGCACATATACACACGTTCATTATGAAATATCTTAATAATATTCATGATGAATAATCTATAATCATGTTTGCTTCAGTATTGGAAACAATATTGTATTATATTGTATAATTATATTGTATATAATTATACACAATTCTTTGTTGTAGTTGGTCCGACTTTTCGATAAAGTTCTTCCATGCGCCATCTGGCGGATATTAAGTAAAGCACAAAACATTTTTTTTAATTCCCAAATGTTGCTTGTGGCAAGTCGCAGCACGCCATGCGCCAAATTGCAGCATCTGGCGGGAAAACGCGCATTCTTAATGGCCACATCTGTAGAAAAAATTTTCATGTTGGAGGCATAGTAATTGTCAAAGAGGACAATGTTCCCAGAAATGAATGGAAGCTGGCTAGAGTAGTAGAGACAAATGTAGATGATGATGGGCTTGTGTGAAAGGTTAAACTCCAAATTGGACAAAATAAATTAGAGAAAAAGGGTGAACGAATAATGCAAATATCCTTTTTGGAGCGTCCAATCTAAAAATTTTTTTAATTTTTTCTTTAATTTTTTCTAACCTATGAGTAAAACAACAAATGGGATTAGACAGTTTAGTCTTAACATCTAAATTAGTGTTATTTGAGTTATTTGAAATACTGAATGTGGCAAAGAGAAGTAACAATTTAATCCAACCTTCCAGTTTCAAGTGTATTTAGTATACTTTTGTGTGCTAAAGTGGAACAACTTTAAGTATACCTAATGTATATGGCTGTGTCTGTACTAATGTACATACCTAACAGTAGTTAAAAGTTAAACATGTCGGCCGCATTTGACACAAGTGAACCACAAGATTCCATTAGCTATCCTTACAAGCCTTGGTATTTGTGGAACAGCGCGGAAATAATTAGCTTCTTACCTAGAAGATAGGTTGTATGAGGTGACATGGAGTGGACCCAGATCTGCCCCATGCAGACTCTTCACTGGTGTCCCACAGGGCTCAGTATTTGGTCCTTTTCTGTTCTCCCTCTATACCGGGCAAATTTTATTCATAAGTTTAACAAATTTAATTTGCAGAAGGTTACAAAAAAGCAGTACTATAGTTTATTTGTGTTCAACAAAATGTCAGGTTGTTTCACAAACACACAAACAAAGATTTCTGTTGTCTGAACCAAGACAGACATTAGAATTAGAATATACAGGTACAGTATTAGTTCAAACCTGGTGTGTTGATTCTAGCTGTATGGGAGAAATTTTATTTAATTTCATTTGATTTTACTTACTTTTGGGGGATAGAAGGTACCATATCTGTATATAATCGGGGATGTGCGTGCGAAGCTGAGACATAGGCTTCTTTGTGTGCGCGTGCATAGGAAACCAGAGCATTACATTGGGGCACCTTCATTGTGAGCTAAAGAGGGCCCCTAATGGGAAACAGATGTTGAAGGGATGTACAGCGAGCCCTGCATATATAATGGTGAAAACGGACCAGAGATTCAGTTGTGTCCATGGTGCAGCTCCGGTCGTTATTGCATGATAATAAAGGTCGTAATCTTCTGTAAGCAAAGCAAAGGTGACTGATCAGCATGGGCTTCCTTGGTCAGCAACACAAACAAGTGGCCACTTACAAAGGTAAGCAACTTTTGCTTATATACTTAGGTTGTGTTGTTTGCTGGGGATCACCCATGGTGATAAGGACGCCTAATGAAGGCCTCTCCAACTCAAGTAATTTAAAATGGGCTTTGTTTCCAGAAGAGAATGCATGCATCAGTTTACTAACTGTTGTACTGATAGTAAATTGATAAAATAAGCAATGCATTGGTCTGTTTTGTTGTCAAGAGGGCATTGATTGATGGCAGCAATAACAGTTGGTATGAGAGAGCGCATTTGAGATGGAGTACATTAGTTATGATAGAGACCCTCTTGTTTCTATTGGTATACTCACAATTTAACGTTTTTAACCCCGGATCCGAGCTGGCCGAGTGAGATCCTGAGGGAAAACAAAGGACGCGACGCGAAGCGGCGGCCCCAAGGGAAACGAGCCGGCATCAGAAACAGGCTGAGAGCCCATGCACACCGCACACCTCTGCCTAGCATCCTGCTCGCCAACGTTCAGTCACTGGAAAACTAGCTCGATGACCTCAGGGCCAGGATAAAGTTCCAGAGAGACATTCGGGACTGCAATCTCCTCTGCTTCACCGAGACATGGCTGAACTCAGCGGTGCCGGACCACGCCATCCAGCCGGCCGAGTTCTTCTCGGTTTATCGCATGGACAGGATGCGGGACTTGGGGAAGTCAAGGGGAGGCGGCATGTGTTTAATGGTGAACAGCAGCTAGTGCAACAGCGCTAGCGTTGTTCCTCTCACACGCTCCTGCACACCAAACCTGGAACTACTGTCCATCATGTGTCGTCCTTTTTATCTACCTCGGGAGTTTACATCGATCAGAATCAGCGCTGTTTATATTCCACCACAAGCGGACACGGACACTGCCTTATGCGAGCTGCATGAGGCACTCACACAGCACCAAACACAACACCGGGACCCTGTGCTTATTGTGGCGGGGGACTTTAACAGTGCCAACCTTAAACGCGCAGCGCCGAACTTTTATCAGCATATCACTTGCCCCACCAGGGGCGAAAGGACACTGGACCACTGCTATACAACTGTCAAGGACGGCTACAAGGCACAATCTCGTTCACCGTTTGGTAAATCCGACCACGCCGCCATCTTCCGCATGCCAAAATACAAACAAAGGCTGAAACAGGAAGTTCCGGTTCAGAGGGAGGTCGCGCGCTGGACGGACCAATCGGTGGCCGATTGGTGATGTACAGGACGCACTCGATGACGCAGATGACGCATGCGTCATACAACGTCCGGAAGGCGGCGAAAGAGGCGAAGCAGCGCTACGGGAGGAAACTAGAGTCACAACTCTAACAGAGTGACTCAAGGAGCCTGTGGCAGGGACTAAGGACAATTACGGACTATAAAGCACCAACAACCGGTATGACGAACGCGGACGTGACTCT